>NC_052149.1:48582378-49182378 GCF_902713615.1 Scyliorhinus canicula | reverse complement strand
TGCCGGCGGGAACCTGGCCGGTTGACCACGGAGAATCGCCGCGGGGGCCTCGTTCAACGCCCCCCGACCAGCGCCACGCGACCACACGCACGAGGCTGGTGGCGATTCTCCGGTCCACGGAGAATCATGTCCCGGCACCACGGGTCTGAGACTCCATTCTCCACCCCTGCGCTGAGCGCGATTTCAATGCGGAGGCTCGGAGAATCCCGGCCCTTATTCCTGTAATTTGCACACTGTTTTGTCAGTTTGATTACTTGAATCCAGCTAATTATTATTCTCATAGACCTACAATATATTGTTCCATATTAGTGGGACATTCTTCACTCTTCAGAGGTGATGTGAAGGGAAGGGTAACACTACGGGAAGTAAAATAGTTAATGGGATGCAATGCAGCAGGTTAGCACATGGGAAGGTGGGTTCAACGACATCGGAAGTTATGAAAAAAGATAAAGGGAAGAAGAACTCCGGAGATGTTATGAATGGAGATGTTAGGATTCAAAAAGAAGGTATTAAAACTAGCATGAAGGCACTTTACCAAAATGCTCGCAGCATTGGTAACAAGATAAATGAGTTGACGGCATAAATCATCGCAAATGCCTATGATTTTGTGGCCTTTAGAGACACATGGTTGCAGAATGGTCACAATTTGGAGTGAAATATCCAGGGGTATCAGACTATTCGGAAGGAGAGACAGGAAAGTAAGGGAGGTGGTATAGCACTGATATTTAAGGATGACATCAGGACAGTAGTGAGAGATGATATAGGTTCTCCAGAGAAAAAGGTTGAATCCATTTGGGGGGGAATTTAGAAATAGAAAGGAGAAAAGGTCACTGATAGGTGTAGTCTATCGACCACCAAATAATAACATCACGATGGGGTGAGCAATGAACAAAGAAATAACTGATGCGTGTAAAAATGAAATGGCAATTACCATGCGAGAATTTAATCTACATGTCGATTGGTCAAGCCAGGTCAGTCAAGGCAGCCTTGAGGAAGAGTTCATAGAATATATCCGCGATAGTTTCCTCGAACAGTATGTAATGGAGCCTACGAGGGAGCAAGCTATCCTAGATCTGGTCTTGTGTATTGAGGCAAGAATAATTACTGATCTCATAGTTAGGGATCCTCTCGGAAGGAGCAATCATAGTATGGTCAAATTTAATATACAGATGGAGTGTGAGAAGGTAAAATCCAATACCAGTATCTTATGTTTAAATGAAGGAGACTACAATGGGATGAGGGAAGAGTTGGCTTGGGTAGTTTGGGAGCAAAGATTTTGTGGTGGGACAATTGAGGAACAGTGCAGGACTTTCAAAGAGATTTTTCACAGTGCACAGAAAAGAACGTACCAGTGAAAAGGAAGGACTGTAGCAAAAAGGATAATCAGCCATGGATTTCTAAGGAAATAAAGGAAGGTATCAAATTGAAAGAAAACGCATATAAAATGGCAAAGATTTGTGGGAAACTAGAGGATTGGGAAATCTTTACAGGTCAACGGAAAGTCAGGAAAAAAAGTGATAAAGAAAAGTTTGATAAATTAGC
Organism: Scyliorhinus canicula; assembly: GCF_902713615.1. NCBI lineage: Eukaryota > Metazoa > Chordata > Chondrichthyes > Carcharhiniformes > Scyliorhinidae > Scyliorhinus > Scyliorhinus canicula. Next base: position 49,180,836 of record NC_052149.1, on the reverse strand, counting down.
TCAGAATATAAAACCAGACAGCAAAAGTTTCTATAAACATATAAAATGAAAAAGAGTAGCTAAGGTAAACATTGGTCCTTAAGAGGCTGAGAAGAGGGATTTAATAATGGGAAATGAGGAAATGGCTGAGGCATGCTGAGCAAGCTAATGCAGCTAAAGGTAGAGAAGTTTCCTGGCCTGATGGAATACATCTCAGGGTACTAAAAGAGGTGGAGGGGGAAATAGCAAATGCGCTCGTAATTTGCCAAAATTCGCTGGACTCAGGGGCGGTTCCGGCAGATTGAAAAACAGAAAATGTAATGCTACTGTTAAAAAAGGAGGTAGACAAAAGGTGGGTAACTATAGGCTGGTTAGCATAACCTCTGTTGTTAAGGAAGAAACAGCGAGACATCTGGAGAGAAATTGTCCCATTGGGCAGGCGCAGCATGGGTTCATGAAAGGCAGGTCATGTTTGACTAATTTAGCGGAATTCTTTGAGGACATTACGAGCACGGTAGACAGGTATATCTGGATTTCAAGAAGGCATTAGACAAGATGCCATACAAAAGGCTGTTGCATAAGATAAAGGCACATGGTGTTTCGGGCAATGTATTAGCATGATTATACGATTGGTTAACTGACAGAAAGCAAAGCGTGGGTAAATGGGTGCTTTTCTGGTTGGCGACCAGTTGCTAGTGGTGTGCCTCAGGGATCAGTGTTGGGTCACAATTGTTTACAATTTACATAGATGATCTGGAGTTGGGGACCAAGTGTCAAAGTTCACAAATGATACTAAGGTGAGTGGTAGAGCTAAGTGTGCAGAGGACACTGAAAGTCTGCAAAGGGATATAGATAGTTTAATTGAGTGGTCAAGGGTCTGGAAGATGGAGTTCGATGCTGGTAAATGTGAGGTCATTTATTTTGGTAAGAATAACAGCAAAATGGACTATTATTTAAATGGTAAAAAATTGCAGCATGCTGCTGTGCAGAGGGACCTGGGTGTCCTTGTGCATGAATTGCAAAAAGTTGTTTTGCAGGTGCAGCAAGTAATTAAGAAGGGAAATGGAATTTTGTCCTTCATTGCTAGAGGGATGGAGTTTAAAAGCAGGGATGTTATGTTGCTGCTGTACAGGGTGCTGGTAGGCCACACCTGGAGTACTGTGTACAGTTTTGGTCTCCTTACTTGAGAAAGGACGCACCGGCGCTGGGGGGTGTGCAGAGGAGATTCACTAGGTTGATTCCGGAATTGAGAGGATTAGCTTATGAGAAGAGACTAAGTAGATTGGGACTTGTTGTGTTATGCTGCTTCAGATAACACAAGCTGCTACTTGATGCAGTCTTAACTAAAGGATGCTCCAGACTCTGAAATGAGTTCAACGTGTTTATTGAACTATTATCACAATTCTCAAATGAGTTCGACTCTCTGCTAATCTAACTGTAGTAACTCAGTCTAACTGTACCAGCTTGCTCTAAGCCATGTGCTGGGGTGTGATGCTGCTGATCAACGCTGTCTAACTCTCTTGATGTCTGTCTGTGGAAAGAGGCAGGGTGTGAGTACCTCATCCCTTTTATAGTGTTTATGTCATGCCCCCTTGTCCTGATGCCACCTCTGAGTGTCCTGATTGCCCATTGGTTGTATCCTATTCTGAGTGTTTATTGGTTGCATGTTTACATATCATGACAGCTCCCCTTTTTTTTAGATGTATACACATGTGAATATGTCTGTCTAATGTGACTGACCGAGGAATACAGAACAGAACAAACAAAACAAATGCTCATAAATCCAGTCTCTGAGGTTTGCGTCTGATCCTCGCCGACCGCCGGAGAGGTGGTGGAGTGGATGACGGTGCCTTGACAGGTGAGTGGGAGGCACGACTAGTGGCCTCGTGGTTCAAGGTGTCTGGAGGTGGCAATTCGACATGTGGAAATGGACGGGCAAGTGGTTGTGGGCAAACAACTTTTCACAGTGCCCTTCAATTCCTTTGCACAATGGAGCCATCAACCATACGTATGACATAGGATCTGGGTGCGACCTGTCGAACAACGACAGCCAGAGCAGACCACCCACCATCCGGGATCTTGATCCTGACCGTGTCTGCTGGGGATAGCACGTCCAGATCGGTATCATGTGCGTCATAGCCCTGCTCTGGCTATCGCGAAGCTGCTGCATCTTCTGCAGCACCGGGAGGTGATCATTGTTGGGCAGTTATATGGCTGGAAGCGTCGTCCGCAGGTCCCTGTTCATCAGGAGTTCAGTGAACAAGGGAGTCGCCCGGTACGCAAGTAATGCAAGTAATGGAAGCGGAGTCCAAGGCCTTGCGGATGAGCTGCTTAACGATGTGCACCGCTTTTTCGACTTTGCCATTGGACTGCGGATAGTGCGGACTGGAGGTGACATGCCTGAAATTGTAGCTCTTGGCAAACGTGGACCATTCTCGACTGTGGAAGCACGGGCCATTGTCGCTCATGATGTTCGGGATGCCATGCCGTGAGAATGTCTCTACACGCTTTGATGACGGTCCAGGAGGTGAGGTTTGGCAGCTTCAGCAGCTCAGGATAGTACGAAAAGTAATCGATGATTATGATATAGTCATGACCATTCGCGTGGAATAGGTCAATGCCAACCTTGGACCACGGAGAGGCCTCTAGGTCATGTGGTTGGAGCGTCTCCTTGCTCTGCGCTGGTCGGATCCTCTGACAGGTTTCGCAGTTCAGGACCATGTCCGTGATGTCCTGGTTGATGCCGGGCTGGTAGACAGCTCGCCGGGCCCTGCGAATGCACTTTTCTACGCCCAGGTATTCCTCATGAATCTGCCGCAGCACCGTGCTCTGGAGACGTAGCGGGATGACTATCCTGTCTAGCGTGAGGAGGATGCCGTCGATCAGCATCAGGTTGGCCTTAACGTTGTAGAATTGAGGCCATTGCCCTTTCTGCCAGCCATTGCTGAGGTTGTGGATGACTCACTGCAACAGGGGGTCTTTGGTCATCTCTTCTCGGATGAGAACGATCTTCTCATCTGTTGCCGGGAGAGTGCACACAGTTGTACCTGCAATTCAATGTGTTGGATGATCTCCAGTGGTTCACTGAGTGAGTTGATGGAGCGGGACAAAGCATCGGCAATGATGAGCTCCTTGCCAGGTGTGTACACCAAATTGAAATCATACCTCCGGAGTTTGAGCAGAATTCTGTGCAAACGAGGCGTCATGTCGTTCAGGTCCTTTTGGATGATGTGGACCAGAAGCCTATGATCCATCTCAACAGTAAATGTTGGCAAGCTGTAGACATATCATGAAATTTGAGGATTCCGGTGAGAAGACCTAAACACTCCTTCTGAATCTGCGCATATCTGGTTTCAGTGGGTGTCATTGCCCGTGACACATATGCTACTGGTACCCAGGATGACGTGTCATCTCTTTGAAGCAACACCGCCCCAATGCCATCCTGACTCACATCTGTGGATATCTTGGACTCTCGGTCTGGATCAAACAATGCAAGGACGGGTGCAGTGGTGAGCTTGGCTTTCAGCTCCAGCCACTCTGTTCGGTGCTCCGCCTTCCACTCAAAGGCGGTTGATTTTTTCACCAGGTTGCGTAGGGCCATGGTGTGTGTGGCCAAATTCGGGATGAACTTGCCAAGGAAATTGACCATTTCCAGGAAGCGCAGTACTGCCTTCTTCTCCTCGGGGACTTTCATTGCCTCGATGGCTTTAATTTTGTCTATGTCCGGGCCCCCACCGAGTCGCGAAATCTGATCGCCCAGGAACTTCAGCGTGGATGTTCCAAAACAGCACTTGGACCTGTTTAGCTTGAGGCCATGTTCATGTCTGCGTCGGAATACTTTCTTGAGTCGCGACACATGTTCCTCTGGGGTTGTGGACCAGATTATGATATTGTCAATGCAGGCATGAACCCCTTCTATTCCCTCCATCATCTGTTCAATGATGCGATGGAAAATCTCTGATGCCGAGATGATGCCAAATGGCATTCGGTTGTAGCAGAATCTGCCAAAAGGTGTGTTGAAGGTGCAGAGCCTTCTGCTGGATTCTTCCAGTTGGATTTGCCAAAATCCTTGGGATGTGTCCAATTTTGTGAAGAAGCGCGCGTGTGCCATCTCGGTCATGATTTCTTCCCTCTTCGGGATGGGGTTCCCGCATAATGTTTTTGTTTTAATCCTTGGGGTCAATGCAGTTGCGTAGGTCCCCCATAGGCTTCTTTACGCACACCATTGAGCTGACCCAGTCGGTTGGTTCAGTGACCTTGGAGATTATGCCTTTTTGTTGTAGACTTATGAGCTCTGCCTTCAGGCGCTCTCTCAGTGGAGCAGGGACTCGTTGTGGTACGTGGACCACTGCAAAATCAGGTTGGCGGTAGCACCTGTGTCTAGTTTGAACTGGATGGGGCAGTGGTTGACCGTCATCACTGCATGCCATTCGTCCTCAGAATCCACGGCCAGGATTGATTGGACTTGAGATGTGTCCGGTGTGGCGTATTCGCACTTCGTAATAATGCCCACTTGGTAAGTGTTGTCGAGGTATTCATCATCTGGATCCGTCACACTGCCTGGATCAGAGTCATGCATTCAGTGTTGCACACTTCTGATGCGCCGCTGTCGGAATTGGGAGCGCTGGCTCCTGACTGGTGGTGCAGATCTGCACAGGGCTGCACAGTGGTTTGGTTTCCCACAGTTTAAACAGCGTTTGCCTCTTGCAGGGCAGCTTTTTAAAAATGGGCAGTGCCGCAATTCGCATACGTCGTGACGTCAGCGTCATGACGCTCAGTGCGTCGTTGTGCATGCGCGGTGCGGTTCTCGGACGTCTGCACCTGCGCAGTGCGGTTTTCAGCCGTTTTGTGTTCCCGATTGCATTGCGCATGCGTCGGACCCCGGAAACAGCGCGCAAAATGGCCGCTTTCATCAATGTGGAAGCGCTGCATCCAGGAGATGGCCTGAACACTCTCTACCTCATGGGAGGCTTGTTTTTTACTTCCTGCCGTTTTGTAATGTGAATAGCGATTTTTAGAGTGCTCATGCACAGTACATGTTTCAATCGCGACTGGCCGGGTCATGTGCTCGATTTTCAACAATTGCTCTCGCAGAGGATCAGAGTGGACTCCAAAAATGATTTGGTCTCTGATCGTGGAGTCAGTGATATCACCAAAGTTGCAGGATTGCGCTAGCAGTCTAAGTTTAGTTAGATAGGAGGTGAAGGATTTGTCTTTACCTTGCATCCTCTGCTTGAAGATGTAGCGTTCGAAGATTTCGTTGGTGTCCACCTCGCAGTGGCTGTCGAATTTGTCCAGGATTGTTTGGTACTTCATTTTATCCTACCGTTCGGAATAGTAAAAGGAGTTGAAGATCTCTATCGCATGGTCACCCGCAGTGGCGAGTAGAAGAGCTATCTTCCGCGCATCGGTCATGCCATTGAGGTCGGATGCTTCCACGTATAGTTGACATTTATGCTTGAATGATCGCCAGTTGGCACTAAGATTGCCGGTGGTCCTGAGCTGATGAGGAGCCCGAATCTTGTCCATTGTGCCTGTATGCAGGAGCTGGTTGTTACGGATCTTGCTGAGTTGAACTAAATAGATTGAACAGCCACTCCTGGTATCATGTTGTGTTATGCTGCTTCGGATAACACAGGCTGCTACTTGATGCAGTCTTAACTAAAGGATGCTCCAGACTCTGAAATGAGTTCAACGTGTTTATTGAACCATTAACACCGTTCTCAAATGAGTTCGACTCTCTGCTAATCTAACTGTAGTTGATGTGTTAGGCAGGTTGGTTCGATGTGGACTGCACTCGATGCAGGGAAGTTAGAAACAGACGTCTAACACTGGAGAAGATCCAACACTGTTTTATTCAACTATAGAACTGCTATACATATTCAACTGTGGGTCGACACTATACCGATCTGACTGGTGACCTTGTAGTAGCCTGACCAGACTTACTAGCTACCGCATGGTGTTTGCACTTGCTAGCTCGTGGACTCTGACTGTCTCAGTAGCTGGGTCCCGAGAGAGCGGGAAACCTAGTGCCATCTGGCTTTATAGTGGTAGTGTCCTGTCTGGTGATTGGCTGTACTGTGTTGTATGCTTACTGGTCATCCTATGTGTCAATCACTGCCTGTCTGCACCTCATTATATACATGAGTGGATATTATGACAGGAGTGACTCAGTCTAACTCGACCAGCTTGCTTGGGTGTGATGCTGCTGATCAACCCTGTCTAACTCTCTAGATGTCTGTCTGTGGAAAGAGACAGGGTGTGAGTGCCTCATCCCTTTTATAGTGTTTATGTCATGCCCCCTTGTGGTGATGCACCTCTGCGTGTCCTTACTGCCCATTGGTTATGTCCTATTCTGAGTGTTCATTGGTTGCATGTTTGCATATCATGACAGGACTATACTCATTGAAATTTAAAAGGATGAGGGAGGATCTTATAGAAACATATAAAATTATGAAGGGAATAGATAGGATAGAAAATTATGAAGGGAATAGATAGGCTAGAAGCACAGAGGTTGTTTCCACTGGCAGGTGAAACTAGAACTGGCGGCAGAGCTTCAAAATAAGGGGGAGCAGATTTAGGACGAAGTTGAGGAGGAACTTCTCGTGATCGTGAATCTGTGGAATTCCCTGCCCACTGAAGCAGTAGAGGCCACCTCGTTAAATGTTTTTAAGGCAACAATAGATACATTACAAGGTTAAGGTGAGCGGGCGGGTAAGTGGAGCTGAGTCCACAAAAATATCATGATCTTATTGAATGGTGGAGGCTCGAGGGGCCAGATGACCAACTCCTGCTCCTAGTTCATAGAATCATAGAATTTACAGTGCAGAAGGAGGCCATTCAGTCCATCAAGTCTGCACCGGCCCTTGGAAAGAGCACCATACCTAAGCCTCTACCCTATCCCTACACCTCCACCCTATCCCCGTAACCCTACCTAATCTTTTTTGGACACTAACGGCAATTTAGCATAGCCAATCCTCCTAACCTGCACATCTTTGGACTGTCGGAGGAAACCGGAGCACCCGGAGGAAACCCATGCAAACACGGGGAGAACGTGCAGACTCCGCACAGACAGTGCCCAAGCCGGGAAGCGAACCTGGGACCCTGGAGCTGTGAAGAAACTGTGCTAACCACTATACTACTGTGCTGCCCTTACATTCTTATGAACCATTTTTCATTCAGAAACCTGTGTAAGGACAGCGTTGTGCCATCTCAAGAGCAATCGTTACTTGTAGTTTTTCTCTTCCTTGCCTTTGGCGGAAATCCTTCCAACGTTTCCTGAAATACTGACCAATTTCTCCCTACCTTTTTAACTGGATTAAAATTATTGCGTTTTGGTCGCCATTTCCTTATTGTTGAAATAAACCTTTAATGCGTTTGTTTCCCTGCTCCCAGTGGTCTTATTGCCTCCTGAAACCATTAATTGGGACAGGATTTGATGCATATATACACGTGCTTTTGATTATTCTTCATTCTTGAGAATTACAAGTGAGTTTTGACAGCTGTTCAATAATGGAGTTAACAAAGCCAGGCGTATTTCTATTCCTAAGATCAAGAAGTGCACATTTTCCAGTACTGGTCAATAGATAGCAATCAAGATGTTTCATTACTGTCCTTCCCTGCCTTGACTGAGATCAACTAATTCAGCCCACTTGGGACCTTGCCTCTGTTGTTCTGTTTCATGCTGGTCACTGCAGTTGAGCCACTGGTGAAGCAAAGCTTGCAATTTTATTGAAATAGACAAGAGGCCAGAGCATCTACATTAGAAGATCCAAGAAAAATGCTCACTGTGGTGAACGTATTATAGTAACCATTCACCACTGTGCTACATTGTATCACACTGTTGCCCATGTGGGCTCCACCTAGGGACCATTAGAACATAGAACAGTACAGCTCAGAACAGGCCCTTCGACCCTCAATGTTGTGCCGAGCCATGATCACCCTACTCAAACCCACGTATCCACCCTATACCCGTAACCCAACAACCCCCCCTTAACCTTACTTTTTTTTTATTAGGACACTACGGGCAATTTAGCATGGCCAATCCACCTAACCCGCACATCTTTGGACTGTGGGAGGAAACCGGAGCACCCGGAGGAAACCCACGCACACAGCGGGAGGACACAGCAGACTCCACACAGACAGTGACCCAGCCGGGAAACGAACCTGGGACCCTGGAGCTGTGAAGCATTTATGCTAACCACCATGCTACCCTGCTGCCCTAAAATCACTTCAAACGAAGCCCCTAGTCGCCACATTCCGGCGCCTGTTCGGGGAGGCTGGTACAGGAATTGAACCGTGCTGCTGGCCTGCCTTGGTCTGCTTCCAAAGCTAGCAATTTAGCCCTGTGCTAAACCAGCTCATTGTACTGTACTACACTGATTGTATCATGTTGGTGCCCTTGTGGGCTCTGCCCCGGCTCCTCTCCCTTTAGGGGAGGAATAAAGAGCAGCTTCCCTGTCGGCAGCTCTCATAGCAGAGCAGTCGCAGGCAAGCACTGTTCTAGTTGATTAAAGCCTCTATTCACTTCTCTGTCTTGAGTGAATTGATGGTTGCATCACTCACACAGAAGAAAAGAACAACGTTGAAACCAAATTAATTTTTTAAAACGCTTTCTCATGCTGAGAGAAAGAAAAGAAAGCTGCGCCTGACAGAATATAGTACAGAGGAGGGGAATTGATTCAAAAAGCTGAATAAGTGGCTCCGAAAATCCGAAAATATGGAAGGGCAGGGGGAGGAGAACAGGACAGAAAGAAAAGGGACACATAGAATCCCACAGTGAATAAGCAGGACATTCGGCCCATTGAGTCTGCACCGACCCTTTGAAAGAGCACTTTACCTGGGCCCACTTACCTGCTACCCCACCTAACTATTGGACACTAAGGGGCAATTTCGCTTGGCCAATCCACCTAACCTACACATCTTTGGACTGTGGGAGGAAACTGGAGAATCTGGAGGAAACCCACACAGACATGGGGAGAAAGTGCAAACTCCACACAGACAGACCCAAGTTCAGAATTGAACCCGGCTTCCGGGCACTGTGAGGCAGCAATGCTAACCACTGTGCCACCATGCCACCCAGTACACAGAAGTCTACTCATTTCTGAATTATTTCGATGATCAAAATTCTGAGACACAACTGAAAGCTGGGGATGTATTTCAATGGAACCCGTTGTCAAAATTTGTAAAAGTTATTGTTGTAATGTGTTGGGTGTAGTTTGATATATACTATTAAGGTATTCTCAGTCTCAGGTAGTTCAACAGATTTACTAACCACTGGAAACTATACATAGAGGTACAGTAACGGCCTGAGCTAGGAGTTGCCTCCATGCTTGCTTCTAATCACAGCTCTGTCCAACGCTACACTGACTCCTTGGTGCAGACCATGTGTTCTCCTACATCACTGAGTGGGCGGTACTGTACTCAGGCTCATGTTAACTTTTTATGTGCCAGATCCTTCTACTACAGTCATTACGAGCACAAGGGATCTGTCCAGGCAACTTGATAATGATGTCCAACAAACCAAAGCAAATTACGTACATACTGTCACAAAATTGGACTGTCTGCAATGAGAAATGTGTCGAGCCAATGAGTCTAACCAACACAGTGAGGAAAATGTCAACTCCAAAACAATGGGTGAATTTAAGTCAGGTAGGAGATTAAAGTGTTAAAATTTGAATCCTGACCCCAGCATGCCTTCAACTTGCACTCTGCCAGTTTTAATGGGGAGGAAGAGTCACAACCAACCTGCTGCCCGGAAGCTAGTTGGCAATTTAAATATTATCATGAGAGTGGCAGCCTCGTACCAATCCACAATTTCAAATTTAACTCTGACCAGCTGAGTTTCTCTCTCTGCCTCGCTGACCCCTTTTGATTGGATGCCCTACCTAGACCCTTCTACCTCCTCCCCCCCCCCCCCCCCCACACACACACACACGCGCATTTGGCCTGTAATCTACCATCCCCTCCAACCTTCAATTTCTCAACCCCCTGACTTCAACACCCCGTACCAGCCTCCCCGAACAGGCGCAGGAATGTGGCGACTAGGGGCTTTTCACAGTAACTTCATTGAAGCCTACTCGTGACAATAAGTGATTTTCATTTCATTTCATCGTCCCGCTGCTGCTTGTCCTCTGAACTCTGAAGAACACAACCCACCCCCACCCCCCCATCCCATTCTACTGCGGGTCCCAATCCAGCCCCGTCGCTCCCTCCCTTCCTCAGTGAAGAACTCAGTGTGCCATTTTCTGGTAATGCAAAGACTGTATGAAAACCATCAATGAAACAGGCATCATCCACCACAAGAGACGTCTATTACTCAATTGTGGTTCCTTATAATTAGTGTTGCTGATTGGAAGCTGAAGAAACAGAGTACTACAGTCTCACTCTGCAATTCTGAAGGTGTCCATTAGTGCATCAGCTCATGCTTTAGCTATCATTATATAACCTGGCGCAAGACACTAACAAGGATAATTACTGTTTCAAAACTATTCACGGCAAACAAGTTGGCATGAATTTCCCTTAAAACTCAGCCTGTACGTGGCAGTATATTAGAAAGCATTCAAGGTTACGAGAATTTTGAGAACAAACAATTTTGCTTGGCAATCAGAGATAACATATGGCCCCGCGTTTATGATCATGTTGAACAGGTTTTAGATTTTCATAATGCCTGTCTAGTGTGAATATTCATCTGTGTGCATAAAGATCAGCATTTGGAATTTAGCTTTCAAACTCAACTTTGACTTCTGTGCTCTTCCTGCTCAATGGCTGTGATAGGCGTCATGGTCAAATAGCCTGTCAGAGATAAGTAATGGCTGCTGAAGGTCAAACATTGTCCATGGAACAATATCACAGAAATATTCAATACTTCCAAGAGGAAGAGGGTAGAAAATGAGACATAAATGGTGAGATTATGGAAACAAATGGAATTACACATTGGCATCCGAAGATTATTTGGTGCAGATCGTCAAATTGTAAACTGGACCTCTCCAGTAGGTATGTCCAGTAGTAGTACCGCTGCCTAAAAGACAAGGAGGGTACAAGTTTGGATTCCCAGCTTGTTTCCAATTGGCTGATCTCAATGGTAAAGGTGTAACAATTGGCTATATATCCCTAATTAACAGATTTTTAGGGGTTCCCATTCCTGACCACTCTCCAGTGAACTCTGCTGTGAGGTGAAAACAGGATCAGGCTTCCTTACGATGCCCCTCGCAATAGAATCGACTCCAAAATTAACTTGAAAGACTCACATGGAGATAACGGCCACATAGTTACTGAGGCAAAAAAATATGCATTTCCTTTAGCCTTATGCCAGTGAAGAATCAATGCCTTTAAAAAAGAACAGGAGGTAAAATTGGAGATAAAAGAATTTTAAAAGTAAAATATAATGCATTCTGCGGTGGCTCGAGGCAATACTAGGGAAACTTCCAGTATAACGGAACAAAGGTTTATTGGTAACAAGCAATGGTAAACAATACTAGGCACAAGAGTCACTAAACAGGTCTTCACCCTCTGACTCAAGGCTCCACTCTGCTCAGGACTCCACTCCCAGGGCCCACACTTTTCACCATTGGTTATGTTTCTGTGCTCCCATGCGATAGGCCCAAGCCGGTCACCTGGTTGCGCTACCACACATACACACGGATGTCACAAGATCCTGGGCTAGTGTGTGGTGAATTTCAACCCCACTTGACCCGGAGTGACATCACAACTGAAATGAACAAATCATTCTTGGAAAGATGCCCAAAGTCTTTGGTCTATGGCTGCCTAATAACTAGTCACTAGGTTTGTAAATTTAATTATTTTTTTCTCATAACAATAGCTATAATTAAATACACAACTTGTTAACTATTATCTGATTCCTAACCCTTCCTCTTTAACTCGCTCACCCTCTATATACACTCACAAGACAGACAAACACAGGGGAAATAGGGGTGTAAAGTAATTATGAAAGTAAAAGGGTAAGAGTCTTTGTTTCAGGTGGATATCTTCCTCCATTCCTCAATCTAGGCCTTCAGTTGGACGTTTTTGTCTTCAGCCTATAATGGTACATTCATCCAAGTTCTCTGCAGGTTCAGAATCAGCAGATGGGCATTATTCTGGAGAGGAAGAGAGAGACAGAGAAAGGGATAGACACTGACAGCTTCCCCTCTCAGCACCCAGGACCTACTGTCACTTCGTTGGTTCTCAGAAAACCATCCTACACGGGCAGGACCCAATCATCACCTGTTACCAATCGAACCGAATCCCTGGGATCTTTCAGCTCTCAAAAAGCCTGAGTTGTTCTATTCAAAAGGCGATGGGCACAATCTACCAGCTGCGTCGTGCCTGGAACGCAGCGATGAACATAGAACATAGAACAGTACAGCACAGAACAGGCCCTTCGGCCCTCGATGTTGTGCCGAGCAATGATCACCCTACTCAAACCCAAGTATCCACCCTATACCCGTAACCCAACAACCCCCCCCCCCCCTTAACCTTACTTTTAAGGACACTACGGGCAATTTAGCATGGCCAATCTACCTAACCCGCACATCTTTGGACTGTGGGAGGAAACCGGAGCACCCGGAGGAAATCCACGCACACACGGGGAGGACGTGCAGACTCCACACAGACAGTGACCCAGCCGGGAATCGAACCTGGGACCCTGGAACTGTGAAGCATTTATGTTAACCACCATGCTACCGTGCTGCCCATAATGAACTGCCGGTAGATGCTAGAAGATCCTTTTCCGGGAACAACCCAGCCCACACACCTCATGAAATCTAACGTGATCTTGTGAGATGTCGCAATGTGAATCTCGCCCATTGTGTCAGTGCCGAAGTGCCAAGCTGGCATTTTTCCCTCTGCTACTGATCAAGACTGAGGATGCCTTGGATAGGCGCAGGGAGGCCTAAGGACCCCTTTATAGGTGCGTTGGGGCTTTGGGGGGGGGGGGGTTGTGGGGCGCCTTGGAGTGGGGGTCGAGAGATCGGGACACCAATTTTAAATGGCCTCCTGATCTTCTGCACTGAGGAGTTACGGCAAGCGAAGCTGATCAGTGCATAAAACGGGACTAAATGCGGCCTTGTCGAGTCATTCCCTTCTGAGGCCTGTATCCCCCTGAACGGGTTTCGATAACATGGTGTTTCTCGGCGCTCCAGTTTTGTTGGATCTCCCTACCAAGACCTCGCTCCCGTGGGACCGTGTGGTGGTTGGTGTGCAGCGACCACCCACATTTAAAAAATTCATGCATAGGCATCAGACAACCTTACCACACCCTCCCAAATAAATTTTGAAACCTGGAACACCAGGACCCTCATGGACAACCCCAACAGCAACACACAAAAGCATTCTCGGCACCATCCTGTGACAACTTACGCACCACCATTTCAACGCAACCCCAGCTCGCCGTGAGAGTGAAAAAGCCATCCAACAGTGGAAGAGCAACAAGACCTCTGCCATAGATGGAAACCAAGCCAAAGTGCTAAAATATGATGGAGATGCACTCTTGACAAGAATCCACTCCCTTTGTCTGGAAGGAAGAGAGCATGCTGGATGATCTCAGAAATGCCTTAATTGTGACCATCTTCAAGAAAGGAGACAGGTCTGACTGTGGAAATTACAGAGGGATTTCCCTGCTCTCCGTCATGGGAAAGGCCATTGTGTGAATACTCCTCAACTGCCTCCACCCAGTGGCTGAAGAGCTCCTCCATGAGTTTCAGTGCGGCATCGACCCATCAAGAGGCTCAATGTACATTGTATTCAGCTTGTGACAAATCCAGGAAAAGTGCAGGGAGCAGCATCAACCTCTGTACATAGCCTTCTTCGATCTCGCAAAGGCCTTCGACTCTGTCAACCATTATGGACTGTGGAGCATGCTCCTCAAATTCGGCTGCCGGCAGAAATTCGACACCATTCTCTGTCCTCTCCATGATGAAATGATGATGATGAAAACTGCTTATTGTCACAAGTAGGCTTCAAATGAAGTTACTGTGAAAAGCTCCTAGTCGCCACATTCCGGCACCTGCTCGGGGAGACTGGTACGGGAATTGAACCGTGCTGCTGGCCTGCCTTGGTCTGCTTTCAAAGCCAGCGATTTAGCCGTGTGCTGAACCAGCCCCTATGATGTACAACCTGTGATCCTCACCAACGGAACTGCCACAATATGGCGGCAAATGGGTCAAATGGGGCTGTGTAATCACACCAACGCTCTTCTCCATCTTCGGAGGCCAAGCGAAAACAGCGGAAAGAGAGCGCAGAATCAAGAGCGATCCACCCACCTCATCAAGGACCACCTGCCAGACCTGTGGCAGAGTGCCAGGGTGCCAGGCTGGCACTACTAAGGTGCCAGGCTGCCTCCTTGCCCAGGGAGCAATAACTAAGGGGTCTCCAATCACCTGAGAGACCCCCCCCCCCCCCCCGTGCCATTCCATCTGGTCCCCGTTGGTGGAGATCAGTGCTGAACAGAGTTTACATGCGATCTCCGAGGTGAAGGGGTTGATCCCAATGCCTCGGTAGATCAGCTGTAGTTTATGTTAAGTAATGGGTTAAGAGACATTGCAATTAGTTGTCTCATTTATGTTAAGTGTTCAATGATTGTCTCATTTATGTTAAGTATTCAATGATAATGATTGACACTGATATGTAAAGGGGCTTCAGGTGGATTCTGGATCTTGTGATGTGATGATTGAGTTTAGTGCAGAGTCTGCTAAAGTGAAATAAAGGTGTTTGTGAAAGGGAGCTGGACTTTTGTCTCTTCATATCACAGCATCCTTTCGTTTAACAGTTTAAAGTGAAATTAGCTGCCGTGCTCTAATATGCAGATTTGCCAAATACTAATCCTGCCAACAATGGGCGGAATTCAGAACACGACATCTTGTGAGATCGTGTTAGATTGCTCGAGGCATGGCGAGCCAGGTAGATCCTGGAAAAGGGATCTACTGCCCATTGCGCCCATAATATCAAAACATATATCATAATTTGAGAGTCATTCCTATCTTCAAGTAAATGCTTTTCTACCAGCCTTCAATTTCCAACAGTCATTATTTGAATAAATATTCAAATACTGTAGGTGGGTAATCCCATGTAGTCCCATCCTGATCATCATTTTTTGCCTTGAGAACATTGAATTACCAGGTAATTAAGTAACTTTGAATAAGTGTTGGCTGCATTAACCTCTGCTGTATTAAAATTGATGTGCCTTGCCCTTTTTGTCTGTGATAACTTCAGGTAATGGCCCTGATGGAAATTCTCAGCTTGTTCATTGTTGCCATGAGCTGAATCTGTGGAGCAATTTTACCTCTGGCCTGCCTTGATCAGACATTTTGCTTAGTGACCATTATAATTTTATATTTTAACACGCTTTTCTTTAAAACAAGAGCTGTTAATGGAACCCCCTTCCAGTCTTGAATGATGATACAATTCCTGTGAGGATTTATATTCATAATTTTGTTTTCAACTTGTTTTGACATAAGCACAAGTGGAAGAGGAAGAATTCTGGCCTGTAAGCATTCAGAAATCATTAAATATCAAGCCATGACAGATCTTCATTTCATTTGTCATGTATGTTATGAGATATATTTCATAAATCCATAATACATTAAGTACTGAAAATTACATTTTAACTAGAAACGTTACCTTAGAAAAAGATCAAAACATTATGCTTTCGATATTGCGTACAATTTTTAAAAAATGATGTAGTTATTCTCATGGACCAAAGTCTGGTGTACGTTGAAGTGGGTTGTTTGGTCATTTTATACATAGGTAGGTCTCCCAAATGGCAAGTTCTGGTACACTTTGTGAATAGCCAGTCTGGCTGTCAGTTATACAAATGAAACAAAACCAGCTGGTTGTAGTTCCAGATGTTTGGTGTGAAGTGTGGCATTCCACCATGTTGCAACTCTTTAGCCAACAGTGCCATCTTTGAAAAGCTCATGATCTCAAGCACTAGAATTCCTGGAGAGACATTAACAAGCTGCAAAATTGTACTAGTAAAAGAAGGAAAGGACACCAGGTAAAGTATCATGGAAAATCCTGTGGCCAAACAATGATTTCTTTATTAAATGGAGGATCTCAAGCACTAGAATTCCTGGAGAGACATTGGGAATCATTGTAAGGTATGTTTTAAAATGTTATCTCAGTATATTCAATAATATTCCTGAAAGTATTGCTATTTGTGACACATTTGCTGTATTGTAAGTCTACTTTCCAGCAGAAAATCCTCCATTTAATGGAGAAATCATTGTAGCGGCCAAAGGATTTTCCATGAATATACGCCATGACTTTACCTGGTGTCCTTTCCTTCTTTTACTAGTACAATTTTGCAGCTTGTTAATGTTTCGTTGACTGTTTTTCCTATTAGTGGCCCCCTAAAGTAGACTGTTTCCAGGTGGCTTGTCATTGACCAGTGACGGGATCTTCCAGTCCCACCATTGTCCATGGCATTTTGCGTTGTTCGCTGGCCTTGTCACCAGGGAGCCTGCTGCAGAGGGTTGCCATCAGTAAGACCGGAAGGTTCTAATGGCGGAAAGGGCTGGAAAATTCAGTGTTAAGTCCAAGTGCAGTATTCCAGCTGAGCAGGGTTAGAGGGCGGGAATAGCTAGACTGAGCAGTAGAGGGGCTAAAGAAAGCAGAGTGGAGGGTGAGAGAAGGTGGGGTAGATGGAGGAGAAAGAGATTTGATGGGGAATTGGGAGGGGGTAGATGAGAAGGAAGTTAACAAATGAGTAGAGAGGGAGAGGGGAAGTAGAAAAATTGGATGGGAAAAGTTAGCTGCAACAGGAAACACTGGGCGCGATTCTCCGCTCCCCACGCCGGGTGGGGGAATCGCGGGAGGGCTAGGCGACTCACGACACGCCCCGCTGGCGCCCCCCGCGATTCTCCCACCCTCCCTGATCGGAAGAATCGCCGTTCGCCGTTTTTCACGGCGACCGCCGATTCTCACACCCGGATGGGCTGAGCGGCCTGCCGTTCGCGACCGGTTCATGACGGCGGTAACCACACCTGGTCGCTGCCGTCGTGAACATGGCGCCAAAAGCTGGTTTGAAGCTTGTGGGGGGCGGAGAGGGGAATGAGCACCACGGCCGTGCTCGGGAGGGGACTGGCCCGTGATCGGTGCCCACCGATCGTCGGGCCGGCGTCTCAAAGGGACGCACTCTTTCCCTCCGCCGCCCCGCAAGATCAAGCCACCAAGTCTTGCGGGGCAGCGGAGGGGAAGACGGCAACCGTGCATGCGCGGGTTTGAGCCATCAGCCGTCGTGACGTCAGCCGCGCATGCGCGGGTTGGAGCCGGCCAAACTGCGCATGCGCGGCTGACATCACTTAGGCGCGCCGGCCGCGTCATTCTTGGCGCGCCACCTTGATGCAAGCGTCAAGGCCCGGCGGCCGAGAGCTACGGAGGGCCGCTCCTAGCCTCCCGGGTGGGGGTGAATAAGGTGAGAGGAGCGGCCTCCGAGGCAGTCGTGAAACTCGGCCGAGTTCACGACGGCCTTCCCGATTTTTCGCGGGAACAGAGAATTCCGCCCACTGTCAGCTTCTTTGACTGTCCAGCCCATAATGCCAATATCATGAGAACAAACTCATTGACCATTAGATTCAATCTTATCAGGGGTAATTTTTCTCAAAATTTAAGTTCTCTGCTGACTATAATTCAGTCAGAACCGAGACAAAATACTTTTTTGCCAGGTAGTTTCTAATAATGTTGTTTGTGTGAATGAGGTTTGGTGTTTACCTGAAAGTTGAATTTGTTAGCTCTAATTATGTTGTTACTAATTTTAGCAGTTTCATAAAGTTCTAATTTTAGTCCATTATGTTCCAAGAGATAAATAAACTCTGTGTCAATATAGTGTGGCAGAATTGGGCGTGCTATTCCCCTCAGTGTCAAAATGCTGCTCTTGTCAACTTACATCTTGTTAAAAATATTTTACGAATGTTTTCAGGAAACAAGCTGGTTAATATAAAAGTTTGCAAATTGGCAATTGCTTCCACTTTTTAAACAAATTGCCCTTAATTTTGGACAAGCAAGGGGAGAAAAGTGTTTAAACGTGCAGATGAGCAGTATGTGAACACTGACAGTGTGGAAAATGTGGGACCACAGGGAAACGGTGGTCGGATATTTTGGGAGAAGGTACAAACACTGTGGGATGATGATAGGAGGAAGTGGGGAGGAACTCTCTGGTGAATGTCAGAGATCCATGCCCAATTAATATAAATATCTGTAAGCTTGTATACTGCACTTTGCATGCAAAGCTCTACAGGGAATTCTAGGACACTGGAGGAGGTGATTTGTCCCTATCGTGCCCCTTAGTTGATAGAACTGTCTATTCATGAATCTTTTGATCCTAAATTGTGTTCTCACTGATTCATGGACCAGTTGGTAATTTTTTTTATCAAGGACCTTCAGAATTGTGGACAACTTTTTCAGATCTCTGAAGTCTCTATCTTGCTCCTCAGGCTTCCATGACATTGAAAAGAGTCCTGTTTCTCATAACCAAAGCCTCCCATCCCTGGTAGCTTGTTTCCCGTAACTTCTCCATGGCCTTGGCATCCTTCCAAAAGAAAGGTGCTCAGATGGAACACAATATCCCAATGCCAACCTAACCAATTATTTATTTGGTTCAGAATGATCACTTTGCTTTAGTTCTCCACAGCCCTATTTATAAAACCTCGGATCTTACTGTGTTTTGTTTTAAGATTTCACAACTTGTCCTCTCATTTTCAAAGAGCTGAATTCCGCTCCAGCCCCTTTTAAAATGTAACCATTTTGTGGATATGTCCTGTCTTTCTTCCTCCTTCCAGATTCTATCACCTCACATAAAACTCAAACTGAAATATATTTGTCCAATCCGCTATCTGTTTATGTTCTGCAGTACTCATCATAGTTACCCACACTCATTGTATTGGGTTATTGTTAATCTAGTGCCAAATCCAGTATATCTATACATATTGACAAGAGTAAGGGTCGCTGGGAGATTAGCACTGCTTGCATCTCTCCTGTTAAAAAAAATAATTTACGGTTACTCTGGTTTTTATTCTTTAATCAACTTTCTATCCCTGCTGGAATGTCGTGGGGATAATTTTCACTTTCACTGCCTGGACGATAAACTGATGGACAGGATCACCCTTGTAAAATGCACATAGTGTTCATCCCGTTGAAATCAAAGATGAATATACACCACCCATCTTGACGCCAACCATTGCGGTAAACATTGTCTTCTTATTTAGCAGTATAGCTCTCCTCCCGTAGGAGGAATGATTAGGTCTGTCCCACTCAGCCCTTCCTTACCCGCAGTCAGCCCTTCTCGTCGGCTGCGTCTCTTGGAGGAAGACTTTGTTGGCTTTCAAACATTTCAGGTGGACGGAGACTCTGGATCTTTCCACTGGGCCATTAAGTCACCCGACGTTCCAGGTGACTATCCTGATGGGATTTTTTTTTGTCCGCCCCCTCCTGTGGGATCAACCATACTTACCTGGTGGACGCGCCCCTGTGCTCCGGCATTTCCCTTTGTTAAGGGGCCAGCCAAGATGGCCACGGTCACTGTTCTCCCATGAGGCTGAGCCCCTTTGTCCAGGAGTCACCCAAAATGGCCGCCAAATATGTGTACACCATGTGGGTGAGCCCCTGCACTTCAGGGTGCCCCTTTGTTCAGGGACCCTCCAAAGTGGCTGCTTGCGGTGCCTTTGTGTTCCAAGTCGCCACTTGTTGCCTGTTGAAACCTACCCACTTGCTATATTTTGTACCTATGTTCCCCTTATGGTGTTCCCTCCCAACTTTCTCCCCCTTTCCCTGTACCTGTTCCCCACCCCGCTCCCAACCCTCTGTTTCTTCCCTAGTTGTATACCTGTTGCTGATGCCAGGCGATTGATCCCTTGGGGGAGATGCACCTCGGCCTCTCCTTCACGCTTCCAAGTGCTGACTTCCCCACTAGTGTGGTGGCCCCTTCTCCCAGGATTGGTTGTGTGTCCTCCCATCGTCCATTCTCTGTGTTCCCTACCAACAGTTCCCGTAACCCTTTCCTGCATTCTGCTGTCCTCGCTCTCTCCTTCTTCTATTTCACCTCTCGTCCCTAGAATGAGGCAGTGCAGTCCCGCGAAAATCATCGAGTTGGTTAACGTTCAGTAAATGAACAAATAAGGTCTCTTCAGATGATCTCTTTAGCACTGTCCCTGCTCCTGTTTCTCCAGCTCATTCTCCAGGACAAACTTGTCCGAATCAACAGAGGCCATGAAGAAGTGTTCGCCCCCTTGGAATGTGTCCCAGAGTTTGGTTGGGTACAGCATCGCAAACTTTACGCTGCTCTTGTAAAGGGCAGCCTTTGCCCTGTTGAATGCTTGACCAGGTCAGCCCTAGTGTCCTGGTAGATCCGAATCCAGTGGCCTTCCCAGTCACAGTTTTTGGTTAGTCTGGCCCAGCGCAGGATTCATTCCCTGTCCTGGTTCCGGTGCATTTTAGCGATTATTGCTCTCGGCTGTTTCCCGGCTCTGGGCTTTGGGCAAAGCGATCGGTAGGCTCTGACTATTTCTGGTGGGTTGGGGAAGCTATCCCTTCCCAACAGATTGCCCAGCATTTGGACCACATAGTCCATGGGATTCCTACCTTCAATCCCCTCCGGCCGGCCAACAATCTGCACGTTTTGGCACCTCAATCGGTTTTCCTGGTCCTCGGTCTTTCCCTTCAGACTCCCCTGCCTTGCGACTAACCTTGAGACTTCTTTTTCCAGAGCAACGATCTGGTCGCCCTGGTCTGTTGCGGCTTTCTACAGCTCTTTAATGGTGCTTTCTTGAGCTTCCAGCTGCCTCTCTGCCTTGTCTCGGGGCACCTGCACCGTCGCCAGAGCTTCTGCGAATGCCCCCCTGACCGCAGTTTGAATGTTGGTTTTCGTCTCCTCTCTGTTCTCTCAGTTCCCTTGAGAGAAACATCCTCCACCCATCCCCTGGTGTGGGCGGGGGGGGGGGGGGGGGGGGGGGGGGGGGGCTCCTTGTGCGGTGGGTCGGTCCTTCTAGCTCTGGCGAGGCCTGAGCTTCATCGCCTCGTGCGTCAGCTGGTTCAGCCATTCGCTTCTCCTGGGTTTCTCCACTTCTTGGTTCTTTGTGACCTCTAGAGTAGCTGTTGTTCAGCAATTCCCTTTGCGTTGCTATTTCGGGTGAAAGTGCCTATTTTCGGACTCTTGGGGGGAGGGGGGGGGGGGGGGGCACCTGATGTACGACTTCTCAGCACATCCCCATCACCGGAAGTTGGGTCAGATGGATTCTTGATAAGCAAGTGGGTCAAAGATTATCGGGGGAAGGTGTGAATGTGTTGTTGATGTTACAATCAGATCAGTCATGATTTTATTAAATGCCAAAAACAGGCTCAAGGGGCTTAATCCTGCTTTAATAGACATGGGTCGGTGAGCTTGCAAAACGATCATATTTGAACCCAATTTCAGGTAACTGTTAGCTACAGAATTGTAAATCAAAGAAAACTGCATAATTCCCTGGGGGGTTCCCTTCAGAAGCCTGACTCTGCACGTGTCCATTCAATAGGAAAATACAGTTCCATCCAGTATTCCTATTTCTCAGTTTTTCTGGTGTTCCATTTTTAAGATATACAAGACCAGTTCAGACCAGTATTCTAATTTCCCTGGTTTTACCTTTTCTTTTATTTTTGGTATGGGTATTGATGGCATGGCTAGCATTTATTGCCCGTCATTGATTAATTGCCCTTGAAAAGGTGGTGGTGAGCTGCCTTCTTGAACCACTGGTCGTTGTTCTGATGCAATTGAATGTCTTGTCAGGCCATTTCAGAGAACGTTTACGTGTCAACCACATTCTGTGTGCCTGGACTCGCCAGATGAGGCCTCCCCTAATGGGCCTCCGTGAGCCAAATAGGCTTTTAGGACAATCCACTGGTTTTATGGTCGCTGTTGCTAGTATTCTATTCTGGATTTCTTTCAATGATTTAAATTGGCAGAGGAGATATGAAATCAAAACAGAAAAACAACGGAAATGCTCAGCAGGCCTCACAGCCTCTGGGGAGAGGCAAATGGGTTAATGGCCTGGATTTTCACGCTTCTGTCTGTGTCGGAACAGAGGTGGGTGGAACTGACTCCCAAGATTCCTCTCACCATTCCCGCCGTGTGAGATCATGATGGCCCTGAGATAAGGCTGCAGCTCGTAAACCCATACACAGCAATGTTGCCCTTGTCTACTCCATTGTGGGGATTTTAGACCCTTCGCTGTTACAATCAGGAAACGTGTGATTTAAATGCAAATCTTTCTTTTGTTACATGAACCATTGATGTTACAGTTCTGATCAAATTTAATAACATATTGCATCTCTGTAGGCTGCTCTTGGTTTATAGAGTTATAAATCCCCCCAACTAAAATATGTAACATTGAGATTTGTATGATATTAAACAGGACAGATCTGATCTGTTATGATGACACAGGACATCATTTGTTAGTGTCTGCCTTTATACAGCTTCAACATTGTGTCTCTTATTACAAGGCCTACAGTTGGAGGGGCATGTTTAAGATGCGTACGACGAGAGACTGCTGGATAGCAACTGCTCCTGATAACAAGCATGCAAATTGTCAAAGTTTGTTGACCTACTGGCTCATGTTGTCTTAGAGTCAGATGTTTACTTGAAGTCTTTAGGAGGATTGAAAACACACGCAAACAATTTTTTTTCTGAATTCGGATGAACTGCATCAAACATTAGCTGCAGACAAATGGCTTTTTGTAACCACACATCACTAAACAACATAATTTAATTAGCAAAGGCTGTGCTCATAAGTCAACTATCTCCAGCATGTGCATTTTTATGTGTGCCTTAAGCCTTGTTAACTGAGATGTACGACAGAACTCTAAAAATTCAAGAAACAGCAAATGTGCTGACTGATATGTTCCCTCATTAAGCTCAAGTAATGTGAGCACCAATGGGCAAACGCACCCTCTGTACAGTGTTCAACAGAACAGACCAGACAAGCCCGTACAGGCCTTAAAGTTCACCCAAAATAGCTGAAGCAAAAATATTTATTTTTGGACTTAGTTTATGCGAGTGGCCGCTTTTGTTTGTTTTCTGATGGGCTTTCCAGATCTCTTTGTTTTGCGATTTAACCTACTGCATTTTTCTTTGTCAAATGACAAGTTTCATTGAACTTTTATTGACCCTAAGAATCATAGTTGCAATGCCAGAATGACTGCACTCCCACCTCTACAGAGATTCCTGTGCTTAAAGCACGCCACAGCGAAAAATATAAACCCTCCATGCCAGGAGTTTTGGACCCCCACTGTCTTGTTCAGTTTTTCAATTTTCAGAATCTAAAAGTATTGTGTATTCACTTGCAGGAGCTGGTGAGTGTATATCTGTGTTCATATTTAAGCTGCAAGATCTCCGCTGTGAGAAATCGCAAATGACAGCAACATAGCAAAATATCATAGTTTAAGTTTCCCAACTTTCTCAATGGATATATGCAGGGCCGCGCAAAGGAAAATGATAAAAAACGTATTGTATTATAAAAGTATAGTACACTGAAAATGTGTGATCATTACCTTCGAGCTCTGTGAACTGATCTTTCTGTAAATTATTTTCGATGAAGTTCACAACATTTCAAACTTCAAGCACCTTGAACACCATAAATTCCTGCTGACTAGAATGTAGAACATACAGTGCAAAAGGAGGCCATTCAGCCCATCGAGTCTGCACCGACCCACCTAAACCCTCACTTCCACTCCATCCCCATAACCCAAGAATCCCTCCGAACCTTTTTGGACACTAAGGGCAATTTAGCATGGCCAATCCACCTAACCTGCATGACTTTGGACTGTGGAGGAAACCGGAGCACCTGGAGGAAACCCACACAGACACGGGAAGAACGTGCAGACTCCACACAGAGAGTGACCCACCGGGGAATCGAACCAGGGACCCTGGCATTGTGAAGCCACAATGCTATCCACTGTGCTGCCGTGCTGCCCTAAAATTGCCAAACAGGCGCAGAAAATGAGCGCCATGCAAGGGAGGCTGACAGTAGCCGGAGTGGGGTAGTACTTAAACGTAGTATCAGGGAGTTCTGCCTTATCGGTGCTATCGTTCAGATGAGGTGTTGGCCAGTAATAATTCATGAAAGCGAGATAGTTGACATAAGGTTATACCAAATAGCATATTGTACCGGAATCAGTGCAATGATTGGATGCAGTTTTAATGTCAAGGTATTTCATGTACTATGGAAGGAGGCAGATAAAATCAGAAATCTATTAGAATCACATAGAATCCCTGCAGTGCAGAAGGACGCCATTCGGACCATCAAAACCGTACCGGCCCCTGGAAAGAGCACCCTACTTAAGCCTTAATTAAGCGCACAACTCTGCCTTACCTCCTGTGGTGATCCACCGCTGTGTAATTGTGTGTCTGCCTGTATTAGGGGATGTACAGCTGTACCTGTATTACAGGTTCGCCGGTAGCCCCTGCGGGCTAGCTCCGCCCACAGGGAGCCGTATAAATATGTATGTGTTCTCCTGAGCTGCCATTCTACCAGCTGCAGTCGGAGGATAAACATCTTTCTGTAATAAAGCCTCTCTTGTACCGATTCGAGTCTTTAAGTGCGATTGATAGCGCATCAATTTATTACAGTTAGATTTTTCACATCATGGACATCAGGATAAAAACAGATCGCTTGCAGCTGGATCCGCAATCGCCAAACGCCAGAAAAGACTTTAATCACTGGCTGGCTTGCTTCGAGGCCTATATCAACTCAGCGGATCCCGAACCGACGGAAGCTCAGAAAATTCAACTTCTCTACTCAAGGTTGAGCTCCAGCGTGTTCCCGCTGATACAGGACGCGCCGAATTACGTAGGTGCCATGGAATTCCTCAAAGAAAATTACGTCCAGAAGACAAACACTCTGTTTGCAAGGCATGTACTCGCCACTCGCGTACAACTACCTGGTGAGTCGATTGAAGACTTCTGGCAGGCTCTTATCCCTCTAGTACGGGACTGTGACTGTCAGGCCGTCATGGCCATGGAACATTCCAATCTGCTCATGCGTAATGCATTCGTGACGGGGATTGCATCGGACCCCATCTGGCAACGACTGCTGGAAGGGGCCGCGCTTGACTTAACGGCGACAAAAACTTTAGTGCTCTCCATGACGGTCGCTTCTCGTAATGTACAGTCCTACCCCGCTCGTCGCGCGGCCCACCCATCCTACCCCTCGTGGACCCCGCAACCGACCCCCCGACTGGGGCCGCTCCCGCACAATATGCCTGCGCTGCTCGCCACACCGCGCACTCTGGGGGTTCCCGCTGCTACTTCTGCGGCCAACACAAGCACCCCGCGCCGCCACCTGTAAATCCTGTGGCAAGAAGGGCCACTTTGCGGCGGTGCGTCAGGCCCGCGCAGTTGCCGCTATCGCGCCCGACTTCTCTCCACTCAGCCGATCGCGCAATGGGCACCGCCATCCTTTGCTCCCGGGGCCACGTGCGAACAGTGGGCGTTGCCATCTTCCCACCCCGCCCCAGGTCCACGTGCGGCCAGTGGACGCTGCCATCTTGCCCCGCCCCCACAACGTGCGCACCATGGGCGCTGCCATCTTGCCCCACGCCCGCAATGTGCGCTGCATGGGCGCCGCCATCTTCCTCCCCACAGGTACTTCGGACGCCGCAATTTTGTCCTCCCCTTGGGACTGGACCGCGGGACCCGGGTCGCTGCCGCTCCTCGTCGGACTCCTCGGACAATCGCCCGCTGCTTGCCTCCGTGGCACTGGACCAGTCCCGTCCTCACAACGTGGCTACCGTTTCGACGAGGGTGCTCATCAACGGCCACGCGACCTCCTGCCTACTAGACTCCGGGAATACCGATAGCTTCATCCACCCGGACACGGTAAGGCGCTGCTCCCTCGCGGTCCATCCCGCCAACCAGTGGATCTCCCTGACTTCCGTATCCCACTCTGTCCCGATCCGGGGTTTCTGTTTGGTCAACTTTACCGTACAAGGCGTTGAATTCAGCGGTTTCTGCCTGTACGTTCTCCTCAACCTCTGTGCCACACTATTACTGGGCCTGGATTTCCAATATAATCTCCAGAGTCTCACCCTCAAATTCGGCGGGCCCCTACCCCCACTCACCGTTTGAGGCCTCATGACCCTCAAGGTTGTCCCCCCCTCCCTCTTTGCCAATCTGACTGCAGATTGCAAGCCCGTCGCCACCAGGAGCAGACGGTACAGCACCCAGGACAAGACCTTCATCAGGTCCGAGGTCCAGCGGCTACTTTGGGAGGGTATCATTGAGGCCAGCAACAGCGCCTGGAGAGTCTAAGTGGTGGTGGTTAAAACTGGGGAGAAACACAGGATGGTCGTGGACTACAGCCAGACCATCAACCGGTACACGCAGCTCGACGCGTACCCCCTCCCACTCATATCTGATATGGTCAATCAGATTGCACAGTATCGGGTCTTCTCAACGATTGACCTTAAATCCGCATACCACCAGCTCCCCATCCGCAAATCGGGCCGTCCCTACACTGCCTTCGAGGTGGACTGTCGCCTCTCTGAATTTCTTAGGGTTCCCTTCGGCATCACTAACGGGGTCTCGGTATTCCAAAGAAAAATGGACCGAATGGTTGACCGGTACGGACTGTGGGCCATGTTTCCGTACTTAGATAATGTCACCATCTGCGGCCATGACCAGCAGGACCATGACGCCAACCTTGCCAAATTTCTCCACACCGCATCTCTCCTCAACCTCACACACAACAAGGAGAAGTGCGTGTTCAGCACTAACCGCTTGGCCACCCTCGGCTACGTAGTCCAAAACGGACTCCTGGGGCCCGATCCCGACCGCATGCGCCCCTTCATGGAGCTCCCCCTTCCCCACTGCCCCAAGGTCCTCAAACGCTGCCTGGGGTTCTTCTCCTACTACGCCCAGTGGGTTCCACAAAACACGGACAAGGCCCGCCCACTGATACAGTACACTCAATTTCCCCTCACGGCCGAGGCACAACATGTCTTCGCCCGTATTCGCTCAGACATAGCCAAGGCCGGGATGCGCGCAGTAGACGGACACTGCCCTTTCAAGTAGAGAGCGACGCTTTCCGCCACTCTAAATCAGGCAGGCAGACCCGTGGCATTCTTTTCCTGCACCCTCCATGCCTCCGAAATTCGACATTCGTCTGC
This sequence comes from Scyliorhinus canicula, assembly GCF_902713615.1. Classification (NCBI taxonomy): domain Eukaryota; kingdom Metazoa; phylum Chordata; class Chondrichthyes; order Carcharhiniformes; family Scyliorhinidae; genus Scyliorhinus; species Scyliorhinus canicula. Next base: position 49,153,728 of record NC_052149.1, on the reverse strand, counting down.
TGAAAAGGAGGCCCAGGCATTCGTTGAAGCGGTGCGGCACTGGAGGCATTACCTGGCCAGCAGGAGGTTCACTCTTCTCACTGACCAACGGTCGGTAGCCTTCATGTTTAACAACACGCAGCGGGGAAAGGTCAAAAACGATAAAATCTTGAGGTGGAGAATCGAGCTCTCCACCTATAATTACGAGATCTTGTATCGCCCCGGCAAGCTCAACGAGCCCCCAGACGCCCTCTCCCGAGGTACATGTGCCAGCGCACAAGTAGACCAGCTCCGTGCCCTGCACGACAGCCTTTGCCATCCGGGGTTCACTCGGTTGTACCACCTAGTCAAAGCCTGCAATCTGCCCTACTCTGTCGAGGAAGTACGGACAGTCACCAGAGACTGCCAGATCTGTGCGGAGTGCAAGCCGCACTTCTACCGGCCAGACCGCGTGCGCCTGGTGAAAGCGTCCCGCCCCTTTGAACGCCTCAGTGTGGATTTCAAAGGGCCCCTCCCCTCCACCGACCGCAACACATATATCCTTAGCGTGGTCGATGAATTCTCTAGGTTTCCATTCGCCATCCCATGCCCGGATATGACGTCTGCCACCGTCATCAAGGCCCTCGATTCCATATTGGCTCTGTTTGGTTTCCCTGACTATATCCACAGTGACAGGGGATCCTCATTCATGAGCGATGAGCTGCGTCAGTTCCTGCTCAGCAGAGGTATCGCCTCCAGCAGGACGACCAGCTATAACCCCCGGGGAAACGGGCAGGTTGAGAGGGAGAACGGGACGGTATGGAGGGCCGTCCAGCTGGTCCTATGGTCCAGAAACCTCCCAGCCGCTCGCTGGCAGCAGGTCCTCCCGGATCCATTGCACTCCATCCGGTCTCTACTGTGCACTGCCACGAATAACACACCCCATGAACGTGTTTTTACCTTCTCTAGGAAGTCTACATCCAGGGTGTCGCTCCCGACTTGGCTCGCAGCTCCAGGGCCGGTTCTACTGCGTAGGCATGTCCGACTCCACAAGGCGGACCCCTTGGTGGACAGGTTACGCCTGCTCCACGCAAACCCCCAGTATGCCTACGTGGAGGTCCCCGACGGCCGCCAGGATACGGTCTCACTCAGGGAACTGGCTCCCTCGGGTGCCGATCCCACTCCCTCACACCTCCCCACCCACGCGCCACCCTCCCCTCCCCTGGCGCTCCCAGCATCAGCCCCACCAGGTCCATCCCTCCTTCCTCTGCCCACGCTAGAGGATAAGGAAGATTTCAGCACGCTCCTGGAGTCATCCAGCCACTGGCCAGCACCAGCACCGACGCTGCCGACGCCGACACCGCCTGTACAGATGTCACCACCACTGTTGCGTCGCTCCCAACGAACCGTCAGACCACCGGACAGACTTAACGTCTGACGGGCACCGGGTTGCAAGATGGACACTTAATTTTTTTCCCCCTCCCCTCTGTAAATAATTCACGGATTCTGTATATAGTTCCACGTTACCCCCGCCGGACTCATTTTTAACAGGGGGTGAATGTGGTGATCCACCACTGTGTAATTGTGTGTGTGCCTGTATTAGGGAATGTACAGCAGTACCTGTATTACAGGTTCGCCGGTAGCCCCTGCCGGCTAGCTCCGCCCACAGTGAGCCATATAAATATGTATGAGTTCTCCTGAGCTGCCATTCTACCAGCTGCAATCGGAGGATAACTTCTAACTACAATAAAGTCTCTCTTGTACCGATTCGAGTCTTTAAGTGCAATTGATAGCGCATCACCTCCATAACCCAGTAACCCTACCTAACCCTTTGGACACTCTTTTATTACACTCCTATATTATCTTTTATTACTCTTCTCTGTGTGTTTTGATATACTACGGAGTGTAATATGTGTTATCCAAACCTTAGTTACTGATGAAATCTTCTGAATCTCAATGAAGAAGACTCAAACTTGTCCAGTAGTAACTAAAGGTTTATTAAGTAACTCTAACAATAATTGCATGAGTTCTTTACTTTAACATTGATCCTAGTGATAAGGTTAACAAGGTCTAACTACAGTAACTCTGCGTAACTACACGAACCATCTGAGCTAATCTGATTTTCCTGTCCTGGTCACAGTTCATCCAAAAGAGAAGAGAGAGACACAATGTGGTTGCATTTGTACCCCTGTTGGTCCGGCCCTCTAGTGATCATCTGGTGCTACTGATTACACATTAACCCCTTATGTACATGCACATACAGACATCACTACAGACACTAAGGACAATTTAGTTTGGCCAATCCACCTAACATGTACTTCTTTGGACTGCAGGAGGAAACCGGAGCACCCGGAGGAAACCCACGCTAACGCTGGGAGAAAGTGCAAACTCCACACGGGTAGTCACCCGAGGCCGGAATTGAACCTGGTCCCTGGAGCTGTGAGGCAGCAGTGCTAACCACCGTGCCTTCTGGAGCACTGTCCTGCATCCCCTTACAGAGGAGCATTGGCAAATACTTTAGAACAGGCCATTGCTCCAGTTTCTCAGTCAGCTAATGGAAAGTGCCTTGGGTGAGGAGAGAAAGAGTGAGAAAAATTAATAACAGTGCTGTGACGGTGGGGGAGGGGGGGAAAGAATTCTCATGAGTGTCTGTGGCACATATAAACATCCAAGTACACACACCAAGTGCACAGGCAGATATTCATCATTTGGACAGTGTGTTTCTGTCAGCTTGATTTAAACCAGATTCAGGGAAAAGGTTTTACTCCTTCGCTATGCGGAGATCTATCAACTTTCCATTAACATCAGCATTTCCTGTACATGTGAACATGCTGATAAGACAGCTGGCTGGAGGTGGAAACAAATTGATATTGATAGGGCAAACTATCCCAAACTGGGACTTTGGATTTCCACATTTTCCTTTGATTGTCGTGTCCAATAGCCGCACGTTCCTCTTTACGCCCCATGAGAATCCTACTTTTATAGGGAGGGCAAATACACTGCCTGCCCTATCACTTTCATAGTTTTTAGTGTCATGTTACCAGCATTTGACTGCAATCTAAAAATGCAGAGCTCATAAAGATTACTAAACCTCCCTAAACATCCTGCAGCTCATATCAACTCCAGTTTTGTCACTGATTGAAGTCCCTCGTCATGCAAGAAAAATCAATGCTGTGCACAAATTATTTTGCCCTGGATTCAGGCCAATCTTGATTGTAAATCCAGGTGCACATTGCAAAGGAGGTGCCCCCGTGAGCACATACTAAAGCTATGTTGAAGATTTCCCATCTTAATATGACAGCAATGTTCATGTATACTTATAAGGTGGTGGCATGTGGCACAATGGTTAGCATTGCTGCCTACAGCGCTGTGAACCCGGGTTCGAATCCCAGCCCTGGGTCACTGTGTGGAATTTGCATATTCTCCCCGTGTCTGCTTGGGTTTCAACCCCCCAACCCAAAGATGTGCAGGGTAGGTGGATTGGCCATGCTAAATTGCCCCTTAATTGGAAAAAAAATAATTAGGTACTCTAAATTTAAAAAAAATGTATACTTATAACAGAATTGCAAAGGTGTGCTATCAGCCTGCGATAAACCAATGGGCAAATTTAATAGAAACATTTCTAACTTAATTTGTGGCAGGTTTTTCAGGGACTTCCCTGCCTGCTCTGCGGTGTGTTCCCCACTGCTAGTCAATGACACTTAGTGACTTTTTTGGGCCCTGGGCAGTTTCGCAAAAGTTTAGCCCACTTGGAATTTTTTTCAGCACTGGGCAACTGAAGTGCCATTTTGAAAGGGTGCCCCGATCTCGAAGTGAGCTTGTCACCCACCCATATGTAATGTCACGCCCTACGCACATGGGCACTATCCCATACAGCCCCCCCCCTCCGTGAAGACACACCGCTATGGGGTCCCCCCACTTAAGGTCTCTCCAGCTCCCCTTGCAGCACCCCTCAAGCACCCACAGCCGCACCCACCCCAAACTCCCAGAGGCCCGGCTTGCGTGCTGTGCAAACCCCCAACCTCCACCCCCCCCCCCCCCCCTCCACCTTCCTTTCATAGGCATGGCCCCCCCATGGGCCCTGACCCTTTGCAGTACAACCCTGGCAGCTGAGCACCCTTGCACTGCCACCCTGGCACACCAGCAGTGGTCCAGAAGCCTGGCAATGCCACCTAGGAACCTTGGCACTGTCAGGGTGGCAGTGCAGAGGTGCCAGCTGGGCAGTGCCAAGGTGTGTGCGTTCCAGGGGGTGGGCGAGAGATCCACTCTGCAGTATGTCTGACGACCTAGGGATCTCCGATGGACCGGGAGACTCCCGGGTGCCATTCCAACGGGTCTACGTTTTTGTGGACCTGTACTGAATGGCACTTGGCTGCAGCTTCCCTGGCGAGGTCAGTAGATCCCGGTAAGAGCGCCGAAGTAGGTTTGCGCGTGATTCCGATTCCGACGCCTCGCGCAACTTGGGTGGATCCTGCGAGGCATGAAGGCTTTCGGGAAGCCCATGAAAGGCCTTTCCCGGGATCTACTGGCTGCGTTGTACTCGAGCAAGAGCATAACCTGGTCAGTAGATCGCACCATTTAAATTGCACTGTACATCAGCTTATTCTGTCGAGGGGATCTCTGTGTGAACACATTATATGGCCCGTAACTTCCTCAGAGTGGGGTCAGTGTTGAGGATGGGGAAGTCGGGGGGGGGGGGGGGGGGGGGGGGGGGGGGGGATGGAATGGAATGGAATTAGTTAGGAGGGATGGGGGTGACCCGAGGAATTGGGGGGAATGAGGTGGGGGGTGTGGGGGAGTCCAATGTGGGAGTGCTTCTGGGTGTTTACAAAAGTTACCCAAAAGATAGGAGAGATTTTAATTCCTCTAACATTTTCCAGAGTAACTACTAGTGCAATCCTGTTGGAACCATCCGAAGTTAGTTGTTTAAATTGCATTTTTGGATAGTTTACAGTGCAGCGCAATTGCCAAGGGGAAATTGGCTCTTCTGGCAGTTTCCCAATAATTTCTTAACTGGGAGTTTCCGAGAGAGATTCTCCAGCGCATCTTTGGGATACAGCCCAAATCCGATATGGGTTAAAACCCATAATAATGTTGCGTTTTTACTGCATTGCAATGACCATTCACTGAGAGGGATTTTCCGCACAACCCGTGTCGTGTTTTGTGGCGGAAGCCGCAGACTTCCATTGGCCGGAGGCAGGATCTTCTGGTCCCGTCGTTGTCAAGGAGATTTCCCATTGAATCCATCCCTCACCACTGTGAAAGCCGCAGCGGGGGGGAGGGGGGGGGGGGGGGGGGGGGTGCGTATCAGCGTGACCGGGAGATCCTGCTGGCATGAACGGCCGGAATGTTCTGGTCTTTGTGGTGAAGACAGTAACAGTGCTAACGCAATTGACTTCTCTGTTGTTCTCGAACTGTTCTATTGTTAGGACTTAGTGGCAAAAACAGTAAACTAGAAATGGTGTAACTGAACTAAATCATCAAATCTCGATCCAGAACGATGTCAACAGAACTAAAGAATTATTTTCCGTATGTACATTTTTCAGGAAGGATTTGGGTATACCTCCTAACTGCACAGGTAGGCTATATGTCTTTCCCACAGTTACCCAGCCTCAAGGCCAATTAGTTGGATAGAAAATTGTCACAGTGTGCTGTGCAATCCAACCCATATTATGCACTGCATTCGCCAATGGCAGTTTCATAAAACTGCTTTTCTCCTCCCAAAACCATTTGTAACCTCAAAACCAGATTCAAGAAATGGCCCTCCAAAGTACTGATAATGTGCTCCATATTTGTTGTGTTCACATGACAGGAGTCAAATATTTCTCCAGGAATTTCTCCAGTGGTTAGCACTGCTGCCTCATAGTGCCAGGGACCCCGGTTCGATTCTGACCTTGGGTGACTCTCTGTGTGGAGTTTACACATTCTCCCCGTGTCCTCCAGTTCTTCAGTTCCCTCACACAGTCCAAAGATGTGTGGGGGGGATTGGCTAAATTACACTTCAGTGTCCAAAGGTTCGGTGGAGTTATGGGGATAGGGTGGGAGTGGTATGGGCCTAGGTTATGGTGCTCTTTCAGAGGGTTGGTGAGACTCAATGGGTCAAATGGCCTTCTGCATTATAGGGATTCTCTGAATTCAACTTTCTTATTAAAGTTAATAGAACCTTTAAGGGGAACAAAGATCATCCTGCCCCAGATCTTCTGAGGAGTGGCAATCAATCTTGGATGACCGTTCCACTCAAAAATTCCCCGACTCGACGCTGCTTCACCTTTCATTTGAGATTTTCCAAGCCCACCTTTTCCAAAACTGTGGAGTATGACATACCTCAGAAAACTCTATCAGAGCAAAGTAGAGTCAGGGGAAGACAGGACGCCCCTTTTTTTTAACAGCACTAGCTACCATTTGGAAAGTTTACATTGTGTCTTTGAATGTTAGTGACTGTAAAAGTGAATGAGTGACTGGGTACGTGGGTAGGTAGTTGAGGGTAAGTGGGTAGGTGGGTAAGTTGTTAAGTGGACCACTGATTAGTGGGGAAGGTGGATAAGTGAGTAGGTGGGTGGGGGGGTTGGTTGGTTGGTGGATAGGGGGTGTAGATGGATTAATTGGTAGGTGTACAGGGGGTAAGGATAGATGGATGAGGTGGTTAAATGCATTGGTTGGTTGGGGGTAGTTGAGTTGTGTAATCAGGTCAGTTCCGGTCCGGTGGGGGTTGTCGGGCCGGGTTAGTGGTCAGTTGGATGGGTGAGGTGAGGTAAGTGCAGTCGGGGTTAGTTGAGTCAGGTCAGAGGTAGTCGGCAGACCAGCGGGGTAGTTGGTGGTCAGGATTGCTAATTGGATCATTTTGAGGGTATGGTCAGGAGGTTGTGGGGTGTTTGAGGTTAGTCAGGTTGGGGGAATATTTGTGAAGGTCAGGGGGTAGTTAAGGATTCAGGTTGGGGATGCGGTCAGGTTGGGTATAGTTAGGAGTCTCGGAGGGGGCAGCCGTGGGGTCAAAGGCGAAGTCGGATCAAGTCTTAGTGATAGTCAGGGGTCAATCAACAATTTAGGAAGCTAGGTAGAAAATATACAAGAAGGACCTCAGAAGTCGTAATCACCAGATTATTCCCACATGTAAGTGATTACAGAAAGGCAGATAAATGCGTGGCTGGAAAGACGGTGCAGGAGGGAGGGCTTTAGATTCCTGCGATACTGGGACTGGCTCTGGGGGAAGTGGCATCTGTACAAGGCCGATAGGTTGCAGCTGAACAGAGCCAGGGCTGAGTTCATGGTGGGGAATTTTGGGCAAGGTGCAGTGGTTAGCACTGCTGCCTCATGGCGCCGAGGTCCCAGGTTCGATCCCGACTCTGGGTCACTGTCCGTGTAGCGTTTGCGCATTCTCCCCGTGTTTGCGTGGGTTTCGCCTCCACAACCCAAAGATGTGCAAGGTAGGTAGATTGGCCACGCTAAATTGCCTCTTAATTGGAAAAAATGAATTGGGTACTCTAAATTAATGTTTTAAAAATTGAGGGGAATTCTGTTAGCACTGTTGTAGAGGATTTAAGCTAACTCAGCAGAGGTGTGGAAAACAGGAGAGCATATTAGAGAGTGCTACCAAGTTGCAAATAATACTGGGAGAGATTGATAGCATTAGAATAAAGTATAGTAAACTAATAGGCAAAGTTGGACTAAGGGAGAAAATAATGAAGTTGAAATCTGGGTATTGCTGCATATATGTGAATGTATAGATTGATGAGTTACAGACACAGATTGTTATGTGGAATTATGATGTTGTGGCAATCACAGAGACCTGGCTCAATGAAGGGCAGAACTGGATGTTAAATATTCCTGGGCACAAGGTGCTCAGGAAAGATAGGACAGGAAGAAATGTAGAGGGGCGGCGTTATTAGTTAAGGAGAGCATTGCAGTGCTGGAGAAAGAGAGTGATCCAGAGGGTCCAAGGACAGATTCTATTTAGCTACAGCTCAGGATGTAATAGGGTGCAATCACATTGCTCAGTGTAGTTGATAAACCACCAACTAGCAGGAAGGATGTAGAGGAAATAATTTTCAGGGAAATTACAGAGGGGTGCGTACATTATAGCGTGGCTATAATCAGGGACTTTAATTACCTGAATATAGACTGGCACAGTGGTAGTGTTAAGGGCAGAAAGGGGAAAGAGTTTATAGAGTGTGTTCAGGAGAATAATCTAGACAGTAGATGTCCAGTCCAACAAGAAAGGAGGCACTGCTAGACAATTTCCAATTGTTGGAAATGAGGTGTCATTGTATCATACGTTTTAGGATGAAGGTGGAAAAGGACTATGGGCAATCCAGAGTAAGAATAATTAACTGAGGTAGAGCCAATTTCAATGGTGCAAGAGTAGAGCTCGGCCTGATAGACTGGAACCAAAGGTTGGCAGGAAAGACTGCAGCTGAACAAAGGGCTACCTTTAAGGAAGAAATAGTTTGGGCTCAATTGAGGCATATTCCCTCAAGAGGGAAGTGTAGGGCAAACAAATCCATAGCTTCCTGGATGAAGAGGGAGATGGAAATTAAGATAAAGAAGAAAAAGTGTGCATATGACAGATGTCAGGCAGAAAATATAATTCAGAACCAGGCTTAATACAGAAGGTTCAGAGGAGGGGTGAAGAAACGAATAAGAGAAGCGAAGATTGATTGTGAGAAAAGACTGGCATCCGACATAATAGGGAATGCCAAAGTCTTTGATGGGCATATAAATAGTAAAAGGAGAAGTAGGGCTGATTAGGGGATTTACAAATGGAGGTAGCTGAGGTACTAAATTAACACTTCATAGAAACATAAAATTTACAGTGGAGAAGGAGGCCATTCAGCCCATCGAGTCTGCACCGGTCCTTGGAAAGAGCACCCCATCTCTGTACCCCCGTAACCCCACCTAACCATTTTTTGGACACTAAGGGCAATTTAGCATGGCCAATCCACCTAACCTGCACATCGTTGGACTGTGGGAAGAAACCAGAGCACCCGGAGGAAACCCACATAGACACAGGGAAAACGTGCAGAAACTGCACAGACAATGACCCAAGCCGGGAATCGAACCTGAGATCCTGGAGCAGTGATGCAACAGTGCTAACCGCTGTGCTGCTCTAAATCTGCCCTATGGTTCGTCTTTACCAAGGAGGCAGATGCTAACCAATCCGTGGTGACAGAGGAGGGAACTCTATCACTATCAGGGTTCAAGATTGATAAGGAGGAGGTATTGGAAAAACTGTTGCTACTTAAAGTTGATTCCAGGACCAGATGAGATGCATCCAAGAAAATTGAAGGCGATGAGTTCGACCTCAGCTAGAGCATTGCGTATAATTTTGAGTGTCATACTTTAGGAAGGATGTGAACGCTTTTGAGAGAGTGCAGAAGAGGTTCACAAAAATGGGGGGGGGGGGACTCTCCAAAATGGAGACCAATGGAGACGGCGCAAATCGGGCATGGGGACGACCAATTCTGTCCTCCACAGAGGCCAGCACGGTGCTGGAGCATTTCACGCTGCTCCAGCCTCCATTCCCAGCGCCAAATGGGCGCCACGCCAACCTGCGCATGCAGGGGGACTTCTTCAACGCTCCGGCTCCGACGCAACATGGTGCAGGGGTTCTGGGGCCGGAAGGTGAAGAAAGTAGGCCCGGGGTGGGGGAGAGGCCGGCCCGCTGATTGGTGAGCCCCGATCGCGGGCCAGACTCCATCGGAGGCCTCCCCCCGGTGAAGGAGCGCTTTTCCCCACCCCACAGACTGCACCCCCGACCCTTCGCGCAGAGTTCCCGCCGGCAGCGACCAGGGGTGAACGGCGTTGGCGGGACTCTGCCATTTCCGCGCAGTCGCTCGCCTCATCCAGGCCGGAGAATCTGCAGCCCCGCCGATTCCAGCGTCCCGTGGCCAGTTCCGCGCAAAACGTGCTGGCGCAAATGACGCCGATTCTCCGCACCTCAGAGAATCGGGCGCCGGCTTCGGGCCGGCGTTGCGAGGTTGTAGCGATTCTCCGGCCTGGCACGGGGGTCGGAGAATCGCACCCATGGTTTCAAGGATGAGAAACTTCAGTTATGAAGGTAGATTGGGGAAGTTCGGACTGTTCTTCTTGTAGAGGGGAAGGCGGAGCGGAGATTTGAATGAGGCGTTCAAAATCATGAGAGGGATGGACAAAGTGGATAGGGAGAAACTGTTCCTGTTTATAAAATGATTGAGAACGAGAGAGCACAGATTTAAAATGATTGGCAAAAGAAGCATATGCAATGTGAGAACAAAGGCTTTCACACAGCGAGTGGTTGAGGTCTGGAATGCATTACCTGGAAGTGTGGTGGAGGCAGGTTAAATCGAGGCTTTCTAGATGGCATTAATTGATTATTTGAATAGAAACAATGTGTACGGTAACTGGGAAAAGGTAAGAAAATAGCACAAAGTCAGAATGTTCATTTGGAGAGCTGGTGCAGACACAATGGGCCAAATGGCCTCCTCTTGCACCATAAAGATTTGCCGATTCTCTCATACGCCACCGTCTCCCCTCCATGCCAGTGGTTTTGTTTAAGGTGGAGTGTTTGGATATTTATGCTGAGTGTACACCACCCCTCTGACACACACACAAACACACACAAAAAATACATTTCCCTTTAAGTAAATAATAAGCTAACTGAATGCTGTCTATCTCTCTTACTGGACCATTGGCTTCCTCGTGTTAATCCTTGCACAGGCTATTTTTGCTTTAAAGCCACAGATGCTCAGAACCAACTTTGTGGATTTTGTTCTGCATTTAGTGCAGTAACAAGCTGGAGTCCATAAAGAGTTCAGGACCTAGGAATGATGGATTTAAACTCACTGTACATTCTGTTAATCTGAGAACAGCCAGCACGAAAGAGCAAGGAGCAAGGCCATTATAGAGCATGCGTCACCGCTGAGTACAAGCTGAACCTCTGTGAGAACAGACAGACATGTTCTGTTAAATATTGAAACTAAAACAGTGTGTACAAGAACATATTGCTTGTTAGTTTTTATCTTACCCATTCTGAATTATATATTCATGAAAACTACTGCTTGAAGGAGTCTGTTTTATGAGACCACAGTAAAAAATTCCAAAGAATTGTATTCTGTATTCTCTATTCCTTCTCTCTTACATTGCTAGCTGCCTTTTCTAAGCAAATGTATTGAGGAATGAGATTTGTCTTAATGTATACATGCAAACGTATATTGAGCACCGTTTCCATGCTCTACGCACTTAATTGACCATGGATGTTACTAGCACTGAAGGAGGCCATTGACCCCATCACATCTATACCATGACTTTGCAAGAACAATCCAAAACTAATTCCACTGTGTTGCTTGCTCACCATAATAATAATAATCGATTATTGTCACAAGTAGGCTTCATTGAAGTTACTGTGAAAAGCCCCTAGTTGCCACATTCTGGCGCCTGTTCAGGGAGGCCGGTATGGGAATTGAACCCGCATTGCTGACCTTGTTCTGCATTACAATCCAGCTGTTTAGCCCACTGTGCTAAACCAGCCCTTTTCCAGCCCCTAGTCATGTGCATTTCTCTGCTTCAGATGTTGAGCCACTTTTTCTTGGAAGGTTCAAGAATCTCTATCTGAAATACTTATCTACACAAAGAGAGGGCAGGCTCCATAAATCTTACTCTTGTGGCACAAAAGGAAGAATTGGAATTCAGCACATCACAGCGTGAGATAAGGTAGCAAGTCCCACTTAATCATGGGAGAGGCCTCACCTCAGTTTTCCAGCAGTGGAAAACCTTGTGATTAAGTCGGAGACAGGAAGGGCCCCAAGCAGGAAATTTACCTGCTCAAGGGGAGATGTCAGTTAGGTTCAATAATGAGCCAATTGACACCAACTATCCCTGAGCCCACCAGAATTTATTGATGGCTCAGGGATTAAATGGGAATCACATGGTTTTCCCATGGTTCCCAAAGGCCACTCAGCAAAATGGTTTCTCATTGTTAGGCACTCATTGGCCAATAAAAGGAAGCAGGATTGGGGAGGGGGAGGTGTGGGGAGTGCATTAAAAGTCTTCAATTTTCCCACTGCCACCCTTTCCCCTGTCCGCTCAAGACCTCGCCCCCTCCACATCACCTCAGTCCAGCTCTCAACAGATGGAAGGTCCATTGCCACTCATAAATCCCAGGGAAAGCTCAAAGCTCACCAGCTTTCCAGCCAGTGGACGGGACTTGCATTTGGAAAATTAAATTCTGCCCAAAGTTTCAGATGTTACCATAACTAATTCCCTTCAAGTTGCACTTACGTCAGTAACTAAAATACTAATAATATATGAATTCTTTTGTTTCAAAAGAGGCAGCATAGTTCACAACATGTTATTCCTTTCTATGTAAATCCTTGTAATTTACACCAGGAAAGATAATTGCAATGGAAAAGTTTTATCCTGGAGATTCAAAACTTACCAGCGAAGTATCACTCGTCGATAAAATGTTTGCTAAAGATGACAAGCTCCAAATTGCTCCTCAAGCCAATGTGAAATGTGGATTCTAGTAAAAAATGAATGGCGCCTCCAAGGGGTGAATGCTGGTTGGCTGTCTAACCTGTATCACTGAATCAGCTGTGTAAGGAATCATAGAACCGATCCTAAAGAGAAACAATAAGGTGTAAAAACAAACTTCATATGATGTACTGGACTGCATCCAATCTTTTGATCTCAATGATGATCCAACCATTAGACGATCAGTGGCATGTTTTAGGGCAATCAGATTTTCATGGTGACTGCTCAGTTGGGCATCCATCAACATCAGCACCATGCTTGCAATTATTATTTTTTTCTTGAAAGCTTGTTTTTTTCCAAGAGTATTGTGAACAAAGAATATAATCAGTAACTTTGCCCCCCCCCCCCCCCCCCCCCGCCGCCCCCCCCCCCCCCCCCCCCCCCCCGCCCCCCCCCCCCCCCCCCCCCCCCCCACCCCACCTCAAGGCCCTGGGCTCATTATTATGTCACCACCCTTCCCCCCACACCCCCCACTGCCCTAACCCTATGGTGAAGGTTGGCAGGCAGTGGGAAATTGGGCACACCAATATGGACAGAGGTCAGTGCCAACAGTGTTCACATTTTGGGCTGGTAGCCAATAAGGCAGCGATGGTACTTCCTTCATGGGTTCAGGAATAGTGGCGCAGCATAAAATCACAGCCCTTAAGTTAAGCAAATTGGCTCATTGCTGAGCAATTTGGTGCGATTAGCAGCCATGAAGATGATCATGCTGAGCACAGTAGGGAGGGGGGGAGGGGGTAGGGTTCTAAAACCACGATTATAACATAAAACTTGCATAATAAAGGTAAAGTTTCTTCTGTCCCTGAATATCATTGTGTAAACTGGCATTTCCATAATCATGAATTGTGAAAGGAAAAGTACCATTTGCTTCCAGAACTCATCCCTTCCTCGAGGTAAATCCGAAACCAATCTAATCCCAAAAGCGAGAGGGCCCTATGCACTCACTAGCACTGCCATCCATCTGGTTTTGGACCAGACAGTCTGGCTTTTGAATGGGCTCATGAGAATTATATTTAATTGAAATAGAGCACCAAAAGACTTTTCATTTCTCGGGAGAGAAATACAATCTTACTTTTCATTTCTGTATTTCATGATCCATTACTTATTCATCTATTAATTAATAACATCAGCCGCAAAATAAACATTGGGGTTCAGAGGTCACAGCACTTCCTGTGTTGTAACCAGTTCTGGAGTGGGTACCTGATGATACAAATATACCTTGAAGTCGGGATTTCCACTGGACATCTTTGAGCAGGTTTGGTCCTTGTGAAAAATTGGTCCCAGCAAATAAGTCCCCGAAATGGGTTTTGAAATGTGAAAATGTCTGAACGGTTCAACCCACTGAAGGAGAGAGCTTGAACCTAAACTTTTTGTTAACAAGTTTTCAACCAGAATAGTATGGACATGCAGCCAGAGGAGGGATGGAATCCTCCAGCCTTTTGTTCTATGGAGTTGATGGTAAAAGCATAGCTAAAATAAAGTATTGAAAGAGGGTTAGGTGGATTGGCCATGCTAAATTGCCCGTAGTGTCCTAAAAAGTAAGGTTAAGGGGTAGTTGTTGGGTTACGGGTATAGGGTGGATACGTGAGTTTGAGTGGGGTGATCATTGCTCGGCACAACATCGAGGGCCGAAGGGCCTGTTCTGTGCTGTACTGTTCTAAAATTCTAAAACACACATGCAAGGTGCCCCTTTGAAGGAATATAATCCTGAAAAAGTTAAAGCTTGTGAGGAAGTCAAGGGTCACAGCATTAATAACAGGTGATTAACTTCTCTTCACACCTTTTCATCTTTCTGAATAAACATGCAGACATTGAAAGAAAAAACAAGGAAAGAATAACTTATCATATCCTCATAAAGAAATCAATGAATCAAAGCTAACACTCCACTTCAGCCCATCTAAACAAATCCCTACTGTGCTAATCCCTCAGTGAGTATTGAAGTTCAGCCAAGCATTCATAATGAGGCCATCTGGAGAAACACAGATGGCCTCATTATGAATGTATGGCAGTATTTTGTGATACATCAGTTTCAAACAGCACTTTTATTCCGTAGTTTATTTGTTTTCCTTATTTTGTGACTGGACATTGTTTTCTGGACATTCTTTGCAGTATGATCGTGGCATATTGATCAATCCAAGCAAAAATAAATATTGCTGAGGAAGACACATGTTGTCAAAGCTTTTCATCTTGCATGCATCAGGACAATTCTTGATATCCAAAGGCATCAAAGCCATCTTGCACAATAATGGTTGCCCCAATCAGATCATCACTTGCTACATATCGTGCAAACACATGAATAGATCTAAGGCCATCTACAACCAATTACACTAACAACCAATTCAACATTATCAGTCAGGCCCACAGTGTGGCACACTTACACATGCGACACATGCCTACACATGTGTATATTAATACACAGGGCCCTGTCTTTTGAAGCTAGAAAGACCATGTACACACACTGAGCCTTTTTCAACATCATAAAGTATGTGACAACCATTATCTGGTTCATTCCCCAGAGCAATGCCTTGACCAATCAGAGTTGAAATGCCTGGTTTGAATTTAAACAAATCTTGGCAGATAACTGTCAATCATTCATTAAGTGGGGCATTCTCCATGGCAACACCCCTACCAATCAGAGTCTACTTGCCAACCAATCATCACTCACTTCTCATGCAGTATAAATTGATGTTCCCTTCACATTTAGTATTCTTGTGAATTGCCCTGATGAGTGCAAGACTAAAAATTTTGGCAACATGCTTCTTTTTTCAGCAATTCTCAAGTTCTGTACAACCAAACAACTATAAATAATAGTAAGTTAATGAAAATGAAATGATCATAAAGCAATGAGAAATAATGCAACCAGTTTTGTCACAGTGGATCAGTTGTTTGTATCATCCAAGGTTTTGTTAAAACTGAGGTTAAAAGTAATATATTTGTAAACCATATCATGCAGTATGATCAGTAACATGGTGAGGCTGGGGTTAGATCCCTAAAGAGACCCACCTTTAGCTTCTCTGTTGGTAAGTGATGCCTCTCATGGGCATGTGCCTAACCAATTTTGGGTGATGGGGTATATTTGTCTTGAATCACTATCAAGCTAGTGAATACAGGATGGTGCCTGCATTTGGGTTCTTGGAGAACTAAAGAACAAGAATCTATAGGAGTCCATGTGTCTAGTGGTACACTGGCCAGAATTTTGCCTCCAAACTTCGGGCACACACCCAACCCGGAAGGACGTGAAATCATGTGATGACATTGGCGATGCATTCCAACATCATAGCGTATTCACGCAATATTTCAGTCAGCGGATGTGTGCATGTGTTGGGAACGCGCCGCCGACAATCAAGAAGCCAATTTAAATTAATTAAACACCAATTGACCAGAATTTTACGTTGCCCGTCCGCGTTTAGAGTTGACGGACTTTGCTATTGGCCAGGCAGTCTTTACATTTAAGCTGTAACCTCATTCTGGGGCGGGAAGAAAGGTCAGAACTGAAATAAAATTAACAAATGTGTCCAGAGACTGAGGTCTGTGGATGATCGTGCTGCCGAAACGTGGCCACGTTTTAGCAATGATATTTATTTTTCACCAATCAGCAGCTCTCTGAGGCAGCTCCTCAGCAGCTGTCCCCCCCTG
Source organism: Scyliorhinus canicula (assembly GCF_902713615.1). NCBI lineage: Eukaryota > Metazoa > Chordata > Chondrichthyes > Carcharhiniformes > Scyliorhinidae > Scyliorhinus > Scyliorhinus canicula. Next base: position 49,137,630 of record NC_052149.1, on the reverse strand, counting down.
AGGGAGCCCTATGGAAATACCAGGGCGCACCCTCGCTTTTATCAGTGCCCGTCCTCTTCCCGCCTTTCCAGCAGTGCTCAGTCTTTCACAGCACAGGTTTCATGCTGGCTGAACGTTAATTGGCCAGCCGGCATGAAGTCGCAATCCTGGGCCGTCTGCAGCCAGGAACATGTTCAGGTTTGCTTCCGGGCTCGCTAAGTGCCTGCATCCTAGGCCTGTGGCAGTACTTAGACCTCTACTGCACTCCAAGACTTGAGCACAGAATGTAAGCGACAAATTTATTTAAATTATAACGGACTGCAAGTTGTTTTAGGATGTTCTGAGGGTATGAAATGTGCGGTATAAATGCAAGCTCTTTTGTTTTTTCTTTTCAGTACTCTACCATCCATCCATGTTTACAAAATTAGAGCATTAACTTTTGGACTTTTAAAATCTGAATCCCAAATTTGAATTGAACCGAAATATTTAGACTGCCTTAGTTTTACTGTAACTGTGACTTTGAATCGTAAGTTGTTCCTGTGTTATAATTTAGATGATTCTGTACTGCTTGCCAGCAAACAACAGCCGCTCCATTTTGTAGTAATTCATTCTTTATAAAACACTTGTCAAAGGTTTGAGAGTTGTGGTGAGGTATGCTGAAGAGGGAACATCTTTTCTTTTATTCTGCAATGTAGAAATGTGGTTCAATGGATTCTAGGTAGCTTGAGGGTTTCACTAAAGTGATACAGAGGCTCAGACATTTGAACATTTGACAGTTCAAGGAGTAAAATCAGAAATCTCTTCGTTGCAATATTAAAAATCTACTTTGATTGGATATCGAGCCTGTACCCCATCTTCTACTATAGTGTTGAAGGTTAAATACCAGCAAGCTTGCCTGCAGCGCTCATTTAAATGTCGTTGTCACCAGATAAAAGCCAAATGGATAATCTGACATCTTTTGGTAAGTTTCCCAGCATTTTAAAGCCCTTTGGATCCTTTTCAGAGATGGAGCTTCAGAATGACAATCATGAAAGTGCTGCTTAATGCCTTTCAATTACGGAGTTGTGGCCATCTTTTTGATATTGAGCTGTTTGGGTTTCAGTGATCCTGTCCAAATGCGACATTTGTTCATGGGAAGCAGGCTGCAGTTCCCCACTCAGATGCTGCTATGGGAGAGCTGCATTACCAAAGTGCCTTGTGCCAACTCGGTTCATGTAACCAGATAGTCCCATTGTAATGTGTTATTCTCAAAGAGCAAGTGAATTGCTAAGAAAGGCTTGATTGGCCGTGACTATTGCAGAGCCAAGAAACATATCATCGTGAAAACCAAGCATTAGCTCATAGCTCAGGCTCATGTTCAAGAAAATGTGATCTCTTCAGCTCTTTCTTTCAGTTTAACCCTGCAGAGAACAAAATGATAGATAAGGCATTTCGAGACATGGCGATATGAAAATATGTTTCGGAAAACAGAATTATTTGGCAGAGGTCAACATCTACGTTAAATAAAATTATGAAAACAAACTTGGGCACTCCCAATGGTATGGATGCAGATTGTGGGCAAAGTTGCTTTAGCTTTGAGAAGTGAGGCTTTTTATTTTGCTGCATTTCCAGATATCATCAAAACAGACAATTAGTCATGAACCAACACAATTGCGCAAGTGATTAAGCAAATTCATTTGAAATTGAATTAAAAATATTGTTTAACATATTTTAAGTGTGGCCTGGTACAGCTTTATTAACACAAGTAAAAATGAATTAATCACCAACAAAAATTATTTTTCATCAGATTATCTCATCAACCACCTGAAAGTAATCTGATTTTAAGTAAGTGAAAATGACTTGAAACCATTTACTTGTTACATTGGTGTACTTAAATCAGTTTTATATAAAAAATTTTTTAAAGGTTTTAAATTATGCTTATTAGTGTCAATGCACCTAAAATGCAAATCCTCTTTGAAAGCCTCTAAAGCACGATTACCAGAAACAATGGTGATTAACTCAATCTGGAGGAATGGCCAATACCTGATTGTTTTGCGTTAGTTTGCCTGATTTGGGGCAATTTGCACTGAAAGCCTCACAGAAGCGCCTTCCTAAGACCCCTGGATCACTGCATGGTCAATGCTGGTTTCAGTGGAGATAGCAGTGGAGCCATTGCATTTTACTTCCATGGTGCCAACTGAGCAGAAAAAGAGTCCATTTGTGCTCCTGATCTCCAGGTAACAAACAGTGCTGGGAAACGTGCGCATGCAGAAATCTAATGAAAATGAGAGCAAGTTCAGTGGTGGTATTTTCACTGGCCGAATAACATACCCATACTTAATGACCTGGCATAAGACATGTTCCCCCCCCCCCCCCCCCCCCCCCCCCCCCCGACCAGACCTAGCCCCATACAAAATAACAGAAAGGTTGCCAGTTCCAAGGAGGATTTTTTTTTAAAATCAGGAACGTTGGGTGCAATCCTTCATCCACCCTCCCCCCTCCCCCCACCCCCCATGCAGCTCATTGTCCTATGGCAGTGGTGGCTTATCATCAGCCAGCAGCGTGATCTTCTGGCCTAACTGAAGTCAATGGTGATTCACATTCTTTGCCTCTGATGCCGTGGGGGAACCCACGGGGTGGGGTCGACTCCAGTGGGACCAAACTATACCACTGACGGGAAGTGGTGGAGAATTCCGCTCCTTGACTTTGTGAATATTTTCTGCATTGCCTTCATTTAAAGTCATTCAAATTCTGTTTTAAGATGTCATAAGTATATCTTCGGCAGGTTTTAGTTTCCAATCCCAGTCTTGTTTTATTAAGTAAGCTTTGTTCTGACATCTAACCTCCTGTGCCATCTATATTGCTGTGACTTAGAGTCATAGGGGTCGACAGCACGGAAAAGGCCCTTCAACCCATCACATCTGCTCCAGCCAAGGACAACAACCTAACTACTCTAATCCCATTTTGCAGCACTTGGCCCATAGCTTGTATGCCTTGGCATCGCAAGTGCACATCTAAATACTTTTAAAATGTTATGAGGGTCTTTGCCTCCACCATTTCTCCAGGCAGCGAGCTCCAGACTCCCACCACCCTCTGGGTGAAGACGTCTTTCCTCACATCCCCTCTAAATCTCCTGCCCCTTACCTTAAGTCTATGCCCCCTGGTCATTGATCCCTCCACCAAGGGGAAAAGTTTCTTCCTGTCTATCTATGCCCCTCATAATTTATGTATCTCAACCATGTCCCCCTTCAGTCTCCTCTACTCAAAGAAAAACAACCCCAGCCTATTCAATCTCTATAACTACAACTCTCCAGCCCAGGCAACATCCTGGTTGATCTCCTCTGCACCCTCTCCAGTGCTATCACATCCCTCCTATAATGTTCATTCCAGAAATGCACACAATACTCTAGTTGTGGCCTAACCAATGTTTTATATAGTTCCAGCATAACCTCCCTTCTCTTAAAGTCTATGCCTCGGCTAATAAAGGCAGGTATACCATATGCTTAATTAATCACTTTATCCACCTGCCCTGCTACCTTAAGGGACCGGTGTACATGCACACCAAGGTCCCTCTGATCCTCAGTGTTCCCCAGGTCCTGCCGTTTATCATGTAGTCCCTTGCCTCGTTTGTCCTGCCCAAATGCATCACCTCACACTTATCCGGATTGAATTCCATTTGCCACTGATCAGCCCATCTGACCAGTCCATCTCTATCCTTCTGTACTTGAAGTCTAATCCTCACAATTTACCATCCCATCAATTTTCGTATCATCCGCAAATTCAGGGATCAACCCTCCAACGTTTATTTCGAAATCATTTATATAAACCACAAAGAGCTTGTTACATGAATACCTTAGATAGTTGTGTTCAGCAGATAGATAGTTACAGTATGCTGAGTTTCCAAAGGGCATTTATAACAAATGAATATTAAATGTTAGTCTTTTAAATAATTGCTTTTAGGTAATAATAGGCTATGGATTGGAAGTAACACAGACAACATAAATTTCACCTGTAAGAATGGACAGTAATGTTCTAAAATCTTTTGTTGTTTCAAACAGTTTCCTCAGTTACAACATGACAGTGCCAGCCAGGGTTCCTTTGTTTTTCAAACTGGGCAGCATGGTAGCATAGTGGTTAGCTCAGTTGCTTCACAGCTCCAGGGTCCCAGGTTCGATTCCTGGCTTGGGTCACTGTCTATGTGGAGTCTGCATGTTCTCCACGTGTGTGCGTGGGTTTCCTCCGGGTGCTCCGGTTTCCTTCCCAGAGTCCAAAGACGTGTAGGTTAGGTGGATTGGCAATATTAAATTGCCCTTCGTGTCCAAAAATGTTAGGTTGGGTTATGGGGATAAAGGGAATAGGGTGGTGGTTTAAGTGGGGTGCTCTTTCCAAGGGCCGGTGCAGACTCAATGGGCTGAATGGCCTCCTTCTGAACTGTAAATTCTATGATGCTATGATTGTTTATCAACTATTATTACATTGTAGCTGCATTATGTATAAGCCCATTATGTTCAATGGGCAATGATAGGATCGGCAGCATTTTAAAATGAAGGAATAGGTTACTGGAAGACCATGAATATTTCCTTTAACCTTGGTAAAAAAAACCTAGGTTCGGAGAACCATCGGGACAACAATGGATTATTTAGCCCCTTAAACCTGTTCTCTGTTTTTACAGCTCGTGGCGGATCTGTAGCTATATTCCTCGTGTACCTAGGTCTCCCTTTCCCCCTTATCTCTCAATACCATTACCCAATTAAATTCCATGCCCCTGAGTCTCCACTGGTTTTAGGAGAGATCCAGATTTTTAACTCCAGCATTCTCATTGATCCGAATGAACAGACATGCCCTTACGCCCACCACCACCCTCCAGCAGTATTGCCCAATTAACCTCTTCACTGGACAATCTGTCCGGCTGCAGTGGGTGCCAGTTTGGAGCCTCCAAGCTGCACAATAATGTTATCGGGGTATAAAGTTGAAATGGTTTGGGTTTTCATTGGTGAGTGTCCAGGCCTGGATTATTTCAGTATCGAACATCATTATGTCAGTGGTGCCCAAATACCCCCCCCCCCCAAACAAGCCAAAGCACCTTACAGGAAATGAGCTGACATTTTAAAGCTATACCCAGGGCTGTAATGTCGGAATTGTGGAGCTATTACAATGTTTGCGGAAGATCTTCACTGGAAATGGGGTGTTGCACAAAGTTAGTAAATTTACTGCTCAGTGCAGAGCTCAGTAATACAGAGCAGGACATTGAGTCACTGGTTGGTGTTGAATTGGCTATAAATAGTTGAGATAACCATCAAGTTGGAGCAATTGGCTTCAGCATACCCTAGATAAGGAAATAGAAATAGAAATCAGGCAGCATCTGAGCTCTTGAAGACTATTTAATGATCTCTGCTAGAATTTATGTATGAAAAGAAAAGATCAACTTCTGCCATAAATCTACACTAACTAGGGTATTTCACAAACTCACTGCATGTGCGCTTCACTGTCAGACTCACTGTGGCTGTGATTCACTGTCAGACTCACTGTGGGTGTGATTCACTGGCAGAATCACTATGGGTGTGATTGACTGTCAGACTCACTGTGGGTGTGATTTATTGACAGACTCACTGTGGGTGTGATTGACTGTCAGACTCACTGTGGGTGTGATTGACTGTCAGACTCACTTTGGGTGTGATTGACTGTCAGACTCACTGTGGGTGTGATTGACTGTCAGACGCACTTTGGGTGTGATTGACTGTCAGACGCACTTTGGGTGTGATTGACTGTCAGACTCACTGTGGGTGTGATTCACTGTCAGACTCACTGTGGGTGTGATTGACTGTCAGACTCACTGTGGGTGTGATTGACTGTCAGACTCACTGTGGGTGTGATTGACTGTCAGACTCACTGTGGGTGTGATTCACTGACAGACTCACTGTGGGTGTGATTCACTGACTGACTCACTGTGGGTGTGATTCACTGTCAGACTCACTGTGGGTGTGATTGACTGTCAGACTCACTGTGGGTGTGATTCACTGTCAGACTCACTGTGGGTGTGATTCACTGTCAGACTCACTGTGGGTGTGATTCACTGTCAGACTCACTGTGGGTGTGATTCACTGTCAGACTCACTGTGGGTGTGATTGACTGACAGACTCACTGTGGGTGTGATTGACTGACAGACTCACTGTGGGTGTGATTGACTGTCAGACTCACTGTGGGTGTGATTAACTGTCAGACTCAATGTGGGTGTGATTGACTGTCAGACTCAATGTGGGTGTGATTCACCATCAGAATCACTGTGGGTAAGATTCACTGACAGACCTATTAAGGGTGTGATTCACTGACTCGGAGAAATTCTGAGCTCCCGTATCCATGCGCGTCAAAGCTGCGTAAGCAGAAAATTTCGCGAGAGTCGGGTGTTGCGATTCTCTCCGGAGAGATCGTGTTTCCTGATTTTGTGCACCCTTGCGGGTGACGTCACGAAGTTCACTCCCACAAAGGGTGAGAATCTCAGTTTAATGTTTTTGAATACATTTCAGTGTAATTATCTCTCCCCCCCCCGGCCACATGATCCCCCCCCCCCACTGAATATTCAAATTTTCCCAACATGATGTCACGTCAGCAAGGTCTACAACAGCTTTTTGAAGATGCAAATCAGTTGAGGGGATTCCCCCGAGGGTGCAAATGTAGGCATTTGCCCTGGGGGGAGAGACAGATGCAGGAACAGTGCCAACCTGACAGTGGCAGATGAGGGTCTTCTCGGGAGCTGCGTGGGGACAAGGCTTCCCATGAAGTGTGATAGTGGGAACACGCCAAGGCCACTGAGAGGGGACCTTGCAGGCATGGGGGAGGGAGGTGGCAATGAGGGAACACAGGAACAGGAGTAGGCCATTCAGCCTTCGGGCCTGCAGTACCATTTAATGAGATCATGGCTGATCTGTGGCCTAACTCCAGCTTTGACCCATATCCCTGAATAACTTTGCTTAACACGAATCTGTCCATCTCAGATTTAAAATGAACAACTGTTCAAGCCTCAACTGCTGTGTGTGGGAGAGAGTTCCAAACCTCTCCCACCCTTTGAGTCAAGTCGTTCTTCGCAACATCTCTCCTGAACAGCCTGCTCCTAATCTTTAGACTCTGCCCCCTAGTTTTAGAATCTCCAACCAGTGGAAATGGTTTATCATTATCTACCCTGTCTTTCACTGTTAAAAGCTTGAGGGGGAACTTGCAGGCATGGCAGGTTGGGAGGGTCGGTGGCATGTAGGATACCACTGTCTCACTGTCGGTGTGATTAACTGACTATCTTGCACATTCCGTGTTCCCATTTGACGAGTATCGCTTAAGATGAACATCTGATGAGGCTGTTTGTGCCTCTCTTACATTATAGCTCAGTATATCCCAGTATAACTCATTATTCTAGGATGGAAAAAGAAAAGACATCATGCAAGGTGACAAATACATACCTCCTAATGCAGCACTTAGTTGAACTATGGGATTCCATAATCAAAAGACAGTGAGATATTACAATAAAATATATTTAACTAATTTTACCTTAATAGCTGCACATTATTCTATAATAACAGACTGACTGCCCTGAAGTTGTTTTTAGTTTTAATCAACCACACAGCCCTTCCTGTTTATACATGTTGAGATAGCCATCAAGTTCTTTGCAGTCCAATTTTTTTTTACTGCTTTGTCCAAATCTCCCAATCTTTTTTTTAAAAAAAAGCAGCAATTTGTTTTGTGTGGGGGATGTTAGCTCAGAAGCGAAACAGCAATCACACCTCGCCACACGACTGGTTTAATTTTTCATTGCTCCAAGCCGCCTCAGTAATGACAAACGTGACCATTGTGTGTGTGCTGCTTTGTGTGAAATATCTGTCATCACAATAGGAGGCTTTGCAACATGCCAGGCCAAGGTCAAAGTTCACCTCTGTGCAGCACAGTACAAATTCCTCACTGCAATTTTAAATGAAAAATGATGCATACTTTGGCTGCCAGGTTATAACGTTGACATAATTATCAGTTAACTTAACACCAGGAACCATCTTAAGGCGTAGTTTTTTAATTTCTTTAAGCTAACAAATTCATGATAGCCTGTGTGTTACTATCATTAGTGAGATGTGTATGTTCCATTTCTTCATATGCATCCCCAGACCGAAGCTTTGCAGAACCTTCCGGTTATTTTGCAGCAGGAGATTTTACAAATTAACTTGCTCGGATGAGTTGGCTTTATCTTCTGCTTGCCCTCAGTGTTCATACCATTGAGTGGGAGGTCTGTCTTCTGTAGGGTTGCCAATTTTGGTTCAGTGTATTCCTGGGCCTTCCCTTCTCCCTGCCTCTGTTCCCAGCTTTTTTCCGTCATCTACATACTTTTGTAACAATCTTGAAGGATTTCTTTTTTATAAGGAGCCCTCACAAGTTTATTACTTCCGCAAGATTTTTTTTCTCCTGGTTCTCTGCAGTGTCCAATAATCTTGACATCTCAAGGACAACCCTGGAGGTTTGACTACCCTAGCCTGCAACCGACCATGATGTACCTTCTGACCTTTGGCCATCTTTCTGAGGGCAAACTCAGTTAAATTATTCTGGTGAGGCTAGGATTGAGCAGGAGGCCCATGGGGAGGCGGTGTAATCACTGGACTAGTAATCCAGAGACCCAGGATAATACGCTGGGGACCCCGGTTTGAATCCCACCACGGAAAAGGTGGAAGTTGAATCCAATAAAAATCTGGACTTAAAAAGTCAAACGATAATCGTGAAACCATTGTCAATTGTCGTCAAAACCCATCTGGTTCACTAATGTCCTGTGGGGAAGGACATCTGCCGTCCTTACCTGGTCTGGCCTACACAGTAGTTGACACTTAGCTGTCCTCTGAAATGGCCTAGACACTCCATTCAATGGCAATTCGGGATGGGCAACAAATGCTGGCTCTACCAGTGATGCCCACATCCCGTGAAAGATTAAAGAGAAAAAATGTCATGTCTTACAGTGTCTGGAGTAGTCAAAGAGGATTAAGATTTAAAAACAAAAATCTTTCTCGGGTGCGATTTTAAGCGAATTTCCCGGCCATTGGTCCAACATCTTCCATGGGATTTAAAATTCAAATCTTCCCTTTGCCAACACTAAACATCAGAGAACAAAGATGCCCTTCAGAGCCCAGCATTGCTGAAGTGCAGCTGACAGAAAACTGATCGTTTCCACCTATTCTTGTAATTTTCTCTGTAAGTAGATGTATTTTTGAGCCAAAATCACAAGCGGTTTGTTTTCCCCATTCCTAACCCTTGTGAGGGGAAGTGTGGCAGCTCTGCTAATTCTATGAGTGACACCAGCGAACACAGCGCAGAGTGGGAATTAAGCCTAGGAGCTTCCATGATCTGTGTGGCTCAGTTCCAACATAAATGCATTTAACAAGTAAACCATTCAGGAGCTAATCTGATTACTCGTCGAACTGATGTGAGCTATATAAAAGCTACTTATCATTCCCTGATAAAACTGGTAACAAACTCAAAATAAAGTTTATGGTTCTATGATTAAAGTTCCTAATGTTCTTCATCGCAATTGTTTATATTCCGTTGTTCAATTTTCAGTGTTTCCTTTCAATGCTGCAAGATTCACCTACTGTCAACAGATCCTGCCATTTGTATTTGTAATTAAAGCTTTGAAAATATATATATAAAACATTTGAACATGTCAATATAAGTAGCATTTATATGTGGGGCTTTATTTCTGAGACGGTAATGGAAGTGCCTGTGGCTTTCTGCTTATTACTGTGTAAGTGGATAGTGAAGCTTATGTGGCTATATAGGTCCGAAAGATATGCTGAATTTATGGCTTAGAATGTGGAGGGACATTGAATACTCACACATTGAAATTTCAGCATTGACAGTTCCTTTCTGTATGAATTTTCGATCGCAGGATTTACAAGCACATTGTCTTTTTTATGGCAGAGCGTAGCAAACATCTTTAAAGATGTGCCATAAATTCCATAAACCCCACCATCTCAGTGTGCACAAAATAAACTCAAAACAAAGGGAATCCTTTCCAACAAGGGAAATCATATGGAGGGGGAGCTGTCAACACAAGGGTAAACTGAGACGAATGCCCTCCACATCAGGACACACTGCAAAAGTTGCCACAAACCACATATACATTGTTATAGCAGCCTTAATAGACACACTCTATAGCAGCAGTATTATTTATTGTGACACTCTAGTGTCTTTTTAAGGCCAGGATAGAAGCTTCCGCATCAACCAAATAATATATAAGTTACACTCCCAATTGATTTTAATTTGTGAAAAGCGAGAGACATGTTGCCAAAGCTTTTTTTTAAAATATTTTTTATTCTCCCTCCTTTTTCACATTTTCTCCCAAATTTACACCCAACAATAAACAATAATCAATAACGAATGTAATATCAATCCCCATGTCAATAACAACGATCCCATCCTCCCACCAAATCCCAGGCATTGGCCCGCATGTTAACATAAACAAATGACAAAAAGGAATCAGGAATCGCCCATAGTCACCATTAGCACATACAGTCCCCCTCCCCCCAACCCTCCCAGCCCCCAACCGCCCTAATGTTCGATGTGATCCAATTCTCAAAAGTGTATAATGAATAACGCCCATGAATTGTAGAACCCCTCTATCCTTCCCCTCAGTTCAAATTTGACCTTTTCAAGCGTTAAGAATTCCAGCAGGTCCCCCCGCCACGCCAGGGCACAGGGTGGAGAGGTTAATCTGCACCCTAATTGGATCCACCTTCGGGCGATCAACAAGGCAAAGGCTACAACATCTGCCTCCGCGCCCGCTTCCAACTCCAGCTGGTCCGACACCACGAATATGGCCTCCCGAGGACCTGAGTTGCCAAAGCTTTTTGACTTGCACTCATCAGGACATACAGAAGAATTACAAATTTCAAATTATCACAACAATTTCTACTACAGGAGAAAATATGCTGATTGGTTGGCATGTCGGCTCTGATTAGCCAAGGGGTTGCCATGGAGAAAGCAATGGACAATTATAGGCTCCCCAAGCTCTAGCAAAACTCAAAAAAGGCATAAGACTTGAACATATTCCTTTTGATTGCAGACAACAAGTCCCAGCTTGAATGTATGTCACTTCTCACATGCATAAATGGACCATGTTACAAAATTTATTGATTATCTTAATTTAGCGATTAGTGTAGAAACTACCACACTCAGGATTGTTTAATAAGTGCTGCTTAATTGCGCAATCACATCTGACAGTAGACATTTTGTTTTTCGTTTTACAAGCAAAGACAGTTGAGGATGGTCTCAGTTGGCTGGACAGCCGGTTCGTGATGTAGAGCGAGGCCAACTGTGCGGGTTCAATTCCCGTACCGATTGAGGTTATTCATGAAGGCCCTGCCTGCTCAACCTTGACCCCACCTGAGGTATGGTGATCCTCAGGTTAAATCACCATCCGTCAGCTCTCCCTCAAAAGGGAAAGCAGCCAATGGTCATCTGGGAGGCAGTGGTGAAGAGGTCTTGTCTCTGGGCTAATAATCCAGAACCAGGGAAATGCTCCGGGGACCCGAGTTCAAATCCCACCAGGGCATGTGGAGAAATTTGAATTCAATAAAAATCTGGAATCAAAAGTCTAATGGTGACCATGAAACAATTGTCGTAAAAACACATCTGGTTCACTCATGTCCTTTAGGGAAGGAAGTCTGTAATCATTACCTGGTCTGGCCCACATGTGACTCCAGACCCACAGCAATGTGGTTGGCTGGGCTGGTTTAGCTCACTGGGCTAAATCGTTGGCTTTTAAAGCAGACCAGGCAGGCCAGCAGCACAGTTCGATTCCCGTACCAGTCTCCCCGAACAGGCGCCGGAATGTGGCGACTAGGGGCTTTTCACAGTAACTTCATTGAAGCCTACTCGTGACAATAAGCAATTTTCATTTCATTTTCTTAAATGCCCTCAGGTATGGGCAATAAATGCTGACGCAGCCATCAATGCCCACATCCAATGAATGAATAAAGAAAAAAAATGGTGACTTTCCTTTTATCTGTTTAAATAATTCTCGTAGTTAAAAAACACTTAAAATTAACCGACTGAAGACTATGAAGACTTCTTTAAGACACACCATTCTGTAATCAATGCTCTCCCAGCACATGTATCAGCAACTCTCAACTCAGTTTTTCCAGGACTATAGCGACCTAACCAATGATCCTAAAGGGGACAGCTAGAAATTGCTCAAAGAGGAGTAAGTTAACTGTTTCAAAATATCTTAACTTCTGTTGTTACGATCGGTCCCCAGGGGACTTCCTCAGATTTGTTACCCTCCAAACGTTCTGTGGGATCTATTGCAGCTCGATCCCCAATTCATTAAATTCTGAATGGGATACTCCCAAATTGTTATGCCCCCAGGTGAGGAGGGATGAGCTGGCTCCCTTTATTTATTCAAACCCCTCGGTTGGTTGCAACAAGATTGCTTCAAAAACATTCTCTTCCCTCGTGGACACCTTTCCCCAGTCCCAATATATTTATGTCTTAAAAAGAGCCAATATAACCAGGCTTTCTTGAGTTAAAGGAAGAGTGAGTTTATTAGCTACTAAACATGAGAAGTATAATAAAATATGCGCACATACATTCACACAGATAAGGGGCTGGATTCTCCACTACCTGGTGGGGCGGGGGTCCCGGCGGGATCGAGTGGCGTGAACCACTCCGGCGTCGGGCAGCCCCAAAGGTGTGGAATCCTCCGCACCTTTAGGGGCCAAGCCCTCACCTTTAGGGACTAGGCCTAAAGACCGGAGTGGTTGGCGCACCACCGGCCGGCGGGAAAGGCCTTTGGCGCCACGCCAGCTGGGGCCGAAGAGACTCCGCCGGCCGGCGGAAGTCCGCGCATGCGCGGGAGCATCAGCGGCTGCTGACGTCATCCCCGCGCATGCACCGGGGGGGGGGGGGGGGGGGGGGGGGGGGGGGTGGTCACCTCCATGTCGGCCATCGCAGAGGCTGATGCCCGGCGCGGAAGGAAAAGAGGGCCCCCATGGCACTGCCTGCCCACGGTTTGGTGGGCCCCGATCACGGGCAGGCCACCGTGGGGGCACCCCCCGGGCCAGATCACCCCCCTGCCCCCCCCCCCCCCCCAGGACCCCAGAGCCCGCCCACGCCGCCTGGTCCTGCCGGTAAATACCTTGATTAATTCACGTCGGCGGGACTTCGGGCCAGAGAATCACCGTGGGGGGCCCGCCGACCGGCGGGGGGCGCGAGAATATCCTGTGCCGGAGAATTCGGCGGCCGGCGGGGGCGCGATTCATGCCGGCCCCCGGTGATTCTCCGACCTGGCGGGGGGTCGGAGAATCCAGCCCAAGAAGTGAGGAGAAAGTACAAAAGTAAGTTTAAAAAAAATAGAAATTAGCCTTTGACTTGTCCGTGAGGAGTAGACAGTGAAATGTTCCGACGTTTGAGATTCGTGATTTCAGTAGCACTGACTTCAGCAGTTGAGTAGCTAGTTTTGAGAGTCCATGGTCCTGACAAGTTGGGCAGGAATTACCGACCAACTCTGCTGCATGTGTTTTGGCAGCAGAGGCAGCCTGCTAGCAGCATTACCGACCCCGCCGTTGTCAATGGGATTTCCTGGTGACTGCACCCTCGTCGCGTTGATGTGGGACCGGAATATCCTGCCGGCATGAACAGCCAGTAGATCGCGCTCATCGTCCTGCTTTCTTTGCAGCTGTGACTTTGCTGACTTGGGTTGCTTCAGCAGTCAGAGAGAGGGAGCTCAACTTGTAGTTTGCATGTCTGAACAGGTTGTTTCTGTGTCACACACGCTGGGCGGAATTTACCGGCTGTTCATGCCATCCGGATATTCCGGTCCCACCGACGGCGCACGGCTTTCCGGTGAAGAGGGATGCAGTCAATGGGAAATCCCATTGACAACGGTGGGACCAGAAAATCCTGCTGGTGGCCGCTGCCAAAAGCCACGTGGAGGGTTGGTTGGTAAATCCTGCCCTCTGACACACCAGCATTAGTCCACACTGACCAGATTTTGCAGCTGACTTTATCCCAGTCTCTTTTATAATCCTGCATGGCAAAAATCCACCAACAGGTCTAGGATATACCTTACAGGCTATAATTCCTACTAAGGTAATCAGCTTCCATTATCTCCACAGGAGATAGTGGGCGTGATCGAAAGGACATGTTGCACCTGAAAGGCACCGTGACGCAGCGCGATGTGACCAATAGAAGCCGGGAGACTCCGCTCCCAGGATCCACCCAGCTCGTAATGCCTCCCGGCCACGAACAAGTCGATGCAATGTGAATCATATCCATTGTGGGCAAGATCCCTTTTTTGACAAATCTGCGTGTTAGAGCGACACAGCTAGTCTCACTTTAATATGCAGTTTCCCAAGGCACCCGAGTGTTACAATCTATCCCATTCACCTCAGAGATTTTGGGCAAGTGCCACTTTGCACTAATCTCCACAAACGGTGACCTGACAGAATGGTACTCGTGGGGTTCTCCCAGGGGATTGAAGGCCCCCAGGTGCTTGCCCTCGGGGCAGGGTGAAACTCCGGCACTGCTGGTGCCACCCAGGCACCCTGCCACTGTCAGCCAGGTACCCTGTCAGTGCTAAAGTGCCCAGGTGGCACTGGCAGCAGCATTGTCAAGCACTGCCAAGGTGCCAACCTGACATTTCCCGCACGACGGTGATCGGGTTGGGGTGCCCTGTGTGGGTGTTTGGGGGGTGTTGGGGGGTCCCGGGGAGGGTCCTCATAATGAGTTGGGGCTTGAAGGGGCGTCGGCTCACGGTGCCGAGGTCCCAGGTTCGATCCCGGCTCTGGGTCACTGTCTGTGTGAAGTTTGCACATTCTCCCCGTGTTTTGCGTGGGTTTTGCCCCCACAACCCAAAGATGTGCAGGGTAGGTGGATTGGCCACGCTAAATTGCCCCTTAATTGGAAAAAATGAATTGGGTACTCTAAATTTATAAAAACAAAAAACAAACATTGAAGGGGCGTCGGGGATGGTGTCCCGATCGTTCGCCACACCAAGGAGTTCCGAGCTGAGCTATTAATGCAGGAAACGGGGCTATGTAAGGCCTCAGCCGCACATTCCCCGCTGAGGCCCCCTGTTTCACTCACTTAAATAGCCAGGTGTTTCTCTGCGCTGTGAGCGCTGGGAAACACGCCACTAAACCCGTTCGCTATGGCACTTTGTTCCCATTTAGTTAAATCACGCCCAGCAGTTCAAGTTTGAATGGCTCCTTCCTATCAATTGTGTATCTGAGACAGGGTGTGACATTCCATTCTGTCGCTTTTATTATCACCCACACTGGGAGCTAGTCAGACAGTGACTGAATTTACATCCTCGGCCAGCTTTGGCTTGTATGTACCTTTTCAATACTACATGTCTTATTTAAAGTTTCAATATATCCATACATTTTTCTCCATCATCCCCCAGGTGAATCAGGAGACCCGCTCTGGTCTCCTTCTAAGTTCTGCAGGACATTTCTGGCCTGAGGGTCATTAGATTGAGCAGAACATCCCACAACCCTGACCAACACGCTGCATCAGGATAGTCAACTCCTTGATTTTATAGAAACTTTGAGCACGCATTCCAGTTGTGATGCTCACTTTGAGCCACTTTGCAGCATTGCCCAAATTACTCTGCATATATGTTGCTGTTTAGAAGAAACATGTGATGAAAGTGTATATTTAAAAATAACTAAACCCAAACCTTCCCAAGCTTGCTAAAAAGAACATGCGTTAAAGAGTAACATCATTCATTATCACCCTTCAGAAAAATTCACTCAAGCTATAAGTGAAATGGATAGCTTTACAGTCAGTTTAGATAACACAGAAAGGCCGACATGTACTGATATACACAAACAAACATGAGTGAATTGTTCGCATTCATTACCAGATCTCTCCCACGTTTCTCAAATTCTATTGCATTTAAGAGCATTTTAGGGAAGACTGTTTTGATGCTCCATCCTTTTAACATGCACTGAATCAAATGCTACTGAAATTGGGACCTTGGAGCCTAAATGGTTGCATATTTAATGTATCCTACAGCTACCAGCGCTGCCAAGGTACACGACAACATGTGGAACACCACCTCCTGAACAGGCCATCCTTTACTCCTAATGTAATCTAATAGCAAGCTTCAGATGAGATCATAAACAACAAAAGTGAAGCCTGAGTGTTTTAGATCCATCATCTAAAGCTTGAGATTAGATTACAGCCTTGAAATTAGTCTCTTGCCTCCTCTCCAATTTATATATTATTCAGATACTTTTTGGATATTGTATATGCATTGCTGTTTATATTGTTCTTGCTGCATGTTCTCAGAAAATATATAGAAGTTGCCGGTAAAACTCAAGTCATTGGCCGTTGTGAGAACCTATTTTTTGAATCTTAAAAATATCTTGTGTAGTTGCAAAAAAATCTCCACTGCTCAGTAATGTGGGAGACAGGAGGGTAGACAAAGGCTGAAATGAGTTTATTTCCTGGCTGACAGCAAATGGCGGCCCTGTAGTAGCCCCCAGAAAAATTAAGATGGTTCAACAGTCGCTGCGACACCTGAAGAGGAGGACGAGCATTGAAAGGAGCCAAAATGGGCCTGAAGATGTCGGTCGCTGTGGTGACTGTGATTCACACGGGATTATAATCTGTATATACATGTGTCTATATTGTAAGTGCAGTTGCACTACCTGACCACCAGGGGGAGTAGCTCTGGGAATGCTCGAGAGTTGTACTGGGCTTCTCCCTTGGCTCCGCCCAGGACGCCTCCCCCGGGAGCTGCTGTATAAAGATCAGTGCCACAGGGTCAGCCGGCCAGTTCACCGAATGTTCAATGGCTAACAGGCTGGTTCTGTTGTAAGTATATTAAAACCGCTATTCTAGGGCAGCACGGTGGCGCAGTGGGTTAGCCCTGTTGCCTCACGACGCCGAGGTCCCAGGTTCGATCCCGGCTCTGGGTCACTGTCCGTGTGGAGTTTGCACATTCTCCCCGTGTTTGCGTAAGTTTCGCCCCCACAACCCAAAGATGTGCAGGGTAGGTGGATTGGCCACGCTAAATTGCCCCTTAATTGGAAAAAATGAATTGGGTACTCTAAATTTAAAAAAAAAAAACCGCTATTCTAATCCTACAAGCACGTGTCTGTAGAATTGTTGGTTCCAGCAGTTGCTCAGTATTTTGTAGACCTTTTTAGACTGAGGCTAGCATGGTGGGTGTCTGGCAGTGACTTGAAGGCTTCGGCTCTTTCCATTCTCTCACTCGTGGATTTTTCTAGGGAGGGTCTCAGGTATCACCTGACACTGCCTGGGTCTGACGGTAAGAGTGTCTAATGGTTGGAAAGCCGGCCACGAAGACAAACTCCACCCCTCCCCCAGTATTTGCAGGCTCAAATTGGGGAAGTGTTGGGCAGTCATGGGGGTCCTTTGAACCATGAGAGGAGGGATGTCAAAGTTGAGACGGTGGTGGTAGGCCTCACTGCCCCATTTCCATCACAATCCCTCCTGGTTTTGAACAAGATAGCTTGGAGAAGCTTGGGATTGTTCTCCTTAGAAAAGAGAAGTTTGAGAATAGATTTGATCGAGATGTTCAAAATCATGAAGAGTCTGGACAGAGTAGATAGGAAGAAAGCGGTACCACAGTGGAAGCTACTGATAAAGCACCATTGGAAACAGCCAAGAAAGTACAGTTCTGGGTGTCAAACTATGGGAAGGATGTAAACACATTAGAATGCAAAAGGGGTTCACAAGAATGGTCCAGGGATGAGAAACTTCAGTTATCAGGGAAGATTGGAGAGGTTTGGACTGTTCTCCTTGGAGAGAAGAAAGCCACAAAGAGATTTGATAGAGATATTCAAAATCAGGACGGGACTGAACAGAGTAGTTCGGGTGAAGCTGTTCCCATTTGTAAAACGATCAAGAACGAGGGGGTACAGATTTAAAGTGATTAACAAAAGAAGCAAATGTGATGTGAGAAAAAACACTTTCACACGAGTGGCTCGGATCTGGAATACACTATTTGGAAGTGTAGTGGAGGCAGGTTAAATCAAGGCATTCAGGATTATTTGAATAGAAAGAATATGCAGAGTACAGGGAAAAGGCAGGGGAATGACACAAAGTCATGATGCTCGTTTGGAGAGCCGGTGCAGACACGATAGGCCAAAGGGGCTTCTTCTACACTGAAACGATTCTGTGATTCTGGTAATGTGGAATGTCTGAACATGAAAGGAAAGTTGGAAGCAAAAAATGGAAAAGGAGAAATTAAAAACACTATAGTTATGTGAAGTGTGGTGGCCAGGCCATTTTGAGTGATGAAATGAGAATGGTAAACTCAAGAGGAGGTGAAGAACAGGATAAGGATGCTGCTAACCGTGTATGAGTGAAGTGAAATACAAGTCAGATAGACTGATGCTGGTCAAGCTAAAGGGGAAGCGAGCAGACATTTCCACCATTCGAGTATATATGTCCACAAGCGAACAACCAGATGAGGAGATTGATGGGAATGTATGATAGAATTGAAGAACTAATCGACACAAGTGGAAAGAACTTTGATTGTTGCTGGAAAAGGGGATATGCTGTTGAGGCCTATCGTCTTGCCCAGACCAGGTATGGCAGTGCCGAATTTCAGGGGGAGCAAAGGTTTGTATTGTGCGGGGAAAAGTGATTGACATGTCCGCTCTGATTGCTTGAAGTATTGCAGTGGAGAATGCAACAGGAAAGTATCGTCTCCCCCAAGCCCTTGTTTAATCCAGAAAAGGTGCAATGCCTCGACACATTCCACGATCCCAAGTTCTAGATTCTCCCACAAAAGGAAATATCCTCTCCAGATCCACCCTGTCAAGACCCTCAGGGTCTGAAAGGTTTCATTCAAGTTTTCTCTTACTCTTCTAAACTCCAGCAGATACAAGCCTAACCTGCCCAACCTTTCCTCATACGTCAACCCACCCATTCCAGACTAGTCAACCTTCTCTGAGCTGCTTCCAATACATTTACATCTTTCCTTAAATAAAGATACCAAAACTGTGCATCAAGCAGCTCCAGCTGGAGTCAATGGGAATCAGGGAGAAAACTCTTTAAATTGGTTGGTTGGGGGGGGGGGGGGGGGGGGGGGGGGTGGTTTAACTGTATCAGAGATTTGGGGGAGGCTTAAAAAAAATCCTGCATAAAATAAGCATTTATGATAATCTTTATTAGTGTCACAAATAGGCTTACATTAACACTTCAATGAAGTTACTGTGAAAATCCCCCAGTCGGGGGATTTCGAGTACACAGAGGGAGAATTCAGAATGTCCAAAATGCCTAACAGCACGTCTTTCGGGACTTGTAGGAGGAAACCGGAGCACCTGGAGGAAACCCACGCAGATACAGGGAGAACGTGCAGACTCCGCACAGAGTGACCCAAGGCGGGAATTGAACCCGGGTTCCTGGCGCCGTGAAGCAACAGTGCATACCACTGTGCTACTGTGCCGCCCTTCTCTACACGGCAGAATTTCACAGTCAAACAAAGGGGCACCAAAGAATATTTTCCTGTGAAACGTGAGATCATTTTCACTTAGATCAGGAACTCCAGGAGGAGCCCTGGACACACTGGAGCCTGGCTTAGAATTTATAACTTAGAACTGTGACATATCAGGAAATGGGAGAGACAAAATTATGACTAGCTATGCGTAAGTTTGTCTGGCTGTGTACACAAGATAGTGTGTAAATTGGCCCTTGCACATGAGCTTAAAATTCCTCAGTTTAAAATGGTAATAACTGTATTACCAATGATAATCATTTGTAGATTCATTGACTACAGTTTTAATTGCCATTTTCAACTTTTAGATGCGATTTCCTTTTATTGACCTGTCAAATCTCAAATTTCAATAGCAATTCTTTGTGAGGAAATATAAACCAAAATGTTCCAAGTCTGTATCAGTTGTGAACAAGCTCATTGCCACCTGTAAATAGCGTGAACTCATTAGTAGCACAGCTGTGATTCTCCAATTTGCAGGCGAGGTGGATGGGGCAACGGTCCAATTGCCTCCTGCCCCATGCATGCTGGAAAACAGCAAAAGGAATTGAAGACACGACTGAGGATTTTCAAGTTGATTCACCGAAAGACAGTAAGTCTTTGGAGCTCATGTAAGATAGGGGGCGGGATTCTCTGATCCTGAGGGCTAAGTGTTGACGCCGTCGTAAATGCCGGCGCGTTTCACAACGGCGTCAACAGGCCCCCAGGAGCAGCGATTCTGAGCCCTTCAGGAGGCCAGCACGGCACTGGAGCGACCAAAACCGCTCCAGCTGCCGATACTGGCCTCAAATGTGCACCACCGGTCTGCGCATGCGTGCTGCGACCAGCGCGATTGTGCGCATGCACGGTGGCCTCCTTCTCCGTGCCTGCCCCGACGCAACATGGCGTAGAGTTATAGGGGCCGGCACGGAGCAAAAGAGGCCCCCAGCCCGAGAGGCCGGCCCGCCGATCGGTAGACCCCGATCGTGGGCCAGGTCACAGCGGAAGCCCCTGCCAGAGTCGGACCCCACCTCCCCACCAATCAGGCCGCCCCGGATGGATGCACGCTGAGGCCCCGCCGGGTAAGATGACCTGTGGATGGCGCCGACAGAACTCGGATTTTTTTTGCGGCCACCCGGCCCATTCCGGGCAGATAATCGCCGGGAGGGCCGCACAGAGCGACCCCCGACTGGCGCTCCGCCGGCGCCGATGGTGCTGACTCTCCACTCACCAGAGAATCAGTGGACCACTGTTGGGGCACCGTCGCACGATTCTCCGGCAAGGCCTGAGAGAATCCCGTCCAGGATTCTGGGCATGTGGACTGTGCACAATGGTACATGAACCACACAATTATGGATACCTTGAAGGTCAAGCTTCAGAGGCCAGTGACCATACTGAAGATATTGAGCCTTGAGGTGACAAAAGCATGGAATATTAGGCTGGGTTTAAAAACTCGCGGATTATGGACAAAATGGGAAAATTGGACAAAAGTTTCAGTTCTCTCCCAAACCTTTCTGTAACATATGCAAGGAAGATAGAGGTTTATAGAACAGAAATAGAAAATTATTTCGCTATCCACATTCATTGTTTGGAGTGTTTGACAGGTTTGACAGTGTTGAGAAAACATTTGGAATAAATTAAGCCGAAGAATGTGACAGATTTTAATCTGGTTTAAAGAAAAGGACCTCTGCATTTTTTAAAAACATTTTTGAGAGAAATATCTAGTGAAGGAACAAATAATCAAGAGTTATATATATGTCTAATGTGTCAGATATCTAGGAGATTAATTTGAATGGGTGGAACCTTTCCAAGGAATAGGAACGTGTCAGGTTCAGTCAAAAAACCAAAGTGTTTCTCCCCAGAGAAACAGACAAGTTTCCTATCAGAATTTCTCACAGTTAGCCATTTTTTTTTGAAGGGGGATAGGTTTTGCCCCATCACTGGGCGAGACCTAATCACACCAGCAAGCCAAGTTTCACAGGGGGTGTGCTGAACCCAAAGTGAAATCCCTTAGCGACGGACATCAGGATCCCCCCCCCCCCCCCCCCCCCCCCGTTGATTGGTGGTATAAGGGTCCTCCTAATGAGTCACACTTCATACTCCATCCCCTCAATGCCACTCATCGCTCCTTCAGGTCCTGTGCATTAAGGCTGCACCCCTTCAGACCCTGCCCCTTGGCAGCGCTGTTGGCACTGCCAGGGCATTGCCCTGCCATGTTCCCAACCACGTAGGGGTTACCATGGCCTATGAGTCCCCCAGCGTGTTCATCATGTTTGGTCCAGTAGTTATTCACGCCAGCTTCACGCCGCACCAGCAGGTAGAAGAAATACAGGAGCCGGAATAATCTGGTTTGAAACACATCCTGCATGTTTGAATGAAGATTTAAATATGCTAATCTAGTTTGCGACCAGCGAGGGCATGAACCAGATTACGTCTGCTGGGAGGGCCCGTGAACATAGTGAACTGTTTAGTGTCCGGCGCAAACCCCATTTCATGGCTGTCCTGGTATTTTCCTACATAGCAGGATTTGCGCTGGGCAAAATGCGGCTGGAAAACCACCCCCAATGTGTTCATTCCATTGAATAAGGATCTTTGCTTCATTCAATTCTACTAATGGAAAAGCAGCTGGCCTCGTACAATTATTGGTTGTGGCTCCGTGTTACCATCCCCCTCCAGCTTTCGTCTGAGTATTAGCTAATACCTGTCAGTGAGCATACTTATTCAGAATTTATCTTCCTTCTTGTGGAACTCATGTTAGTGCTTTAAGCCACAAACTAAAACTGGTTTGTTTGACAAAAGGAGTCATTTCGGTGCTCTGGACAACTGTTATGCTATTTATTCCACATTGGTATGGTACACAAATATGCATAATGCTACATAATTACATGGCAACCTATTGCAACCTCCAGTCCCTCACTGACAATGTTCGAGGCAGGCAGAAGGCCTTGATGGCTAAAGGGCTCACATATATTCTTAGAAGTAATCAACCTTTTCTCTTATTGCACTGTGCAGCAACTAAAGCTGTGACACTGATGTAGTTGCTCATTTTTCCATCTGTTCAGAGACTGTTAATTACATTGATCGTAGACTGATGAATTGTTTAATAAACTGCCAGGACTCTGAATGCCAATGTGCTGCAGTGATCAGCTGCTCATTATACTTTATTTATCACTGTATCTGCCATTAACATCCAATAAAAGAGATATGTGGAGGCTCTGCTGTCTTTAAAAAGGTACAGCTGAATAATAGACTCTCATGACCTTTCTCTGGAATGATATTGCTGGCCGAAAGCCTAAAGGCCAAAGATTGTCACCATAAGATGTTGCAAGGATTTGCCATTGCACTAAGGGAATCTGTATGCTTGCCATTTAGTAATCCTTTTAAAAAAATAATAAAGCTTTTCCTTCATTTCTCCCTGATCAACATATCATTTCCAACCTGCCTATCTCATAGCAATTGGCTACACGAACACCTCTTATTTATGAGACATGGCTGAGATGGATAAATCGCTGCATAATCACTATTAGGACAAAGCCACATTATACCACTCTGGAGCACATCATGTTGGGGGCCAGCTGGTGCTCCACTAGTTTTTATTCCTGAGATATTCCCCTTGAATCAAAAACATTTTTAAACCCTGTTAGTCTTAAGGGAAGAAGTAGAATTTGCTTAAGGATTCAAATTCATGTATAAGGAAATAGCAGATATACATCTTTTTCTAAAAATGCTTAAAGTAACGCATTCAGAAATTCATCACAGACTTTGTCCAGACTCCCAGTGCTTTTTTGTGACCATCTTTCATTTGGCAATCCCAGCACTTTCACATTGAGCTCGGGGACAAAATGCGAACAAGATCCATTTTACAGAGTAAAAAACAAAACTGCAAACGATTCTGAAAATTAATATTAAACAGACCCAATCTGTCAGCAAACATTACATGTTAAAAATGGTCATTTAAAATAAAAGAAGACTTTGCTGTTTCAAACTGTTTTGTTGCGCTATACTTTGAAAATAGCAAGATGGTTTAAATCATTCACATTGAGGCTTTGGTTTGTCATTCTTGCAAATGGGGCTGTTGGGGTGGAAATGGGGTTAGTCTCTGATTTTTTTCAGCAAAGATAACAATCTACATCCATTATTTGAAACTGAAGTTATCATAATGGTTTTGAGAGTAGTACTGAATCACAGAATTACCACGAGATAGATCTGCACCAGGATATTGCAAATGGAAAGAAAAGATTCACATTTTTGTAGTGCTTTTCATGACCACTGGACATCTCAAAGCACTTTACAGCCAATGAAGTGCTTTTATTGAAGTTGCAATGTTGGAAATGTAGAAGCGGCTATGTGCACAGCAAGCTTCCACAAAGAGTCATGTGATAACAAACAGACACTCTGTTTTTTGTGATGTTAATTGACAGATGAATATTGAGCAGACCAGAGATACCATCATTGCTCCTCTTCGAAATTGTGCCGTTATCCTTCACATCCATCCAAGCACGCAGATGGAGCCTAAGTATCTTCAGCGCTGGTGTGTCAGCCATTTTTGAATTTTGTGCTGAAGCCCTGGATTGGGACGAGAACCCAGAATATTGTGATTGACTTAAGCAACAGCTGATACTCGAACAATTACTGGGCCTGCTATGCCCGGGTCTCTCAACCAGGCTGGAGCCTGCTCAGCATGAAAAAAACTTCCCGTGTTGGGCATTTCCACGCTAGTGTGGCCCAGGTGAATTGCTTATTCCCAATCTTGGTTTGTGGAGGCAGGGGTAAGTGGAAAATAGGAGGCACAGATAATTAGACATGCAGCTGAAGGGAAAATTGCAGAACATGTGAGTTTAGGCCACTCATTCACTTTGTTGCTGGGGAGGGTAAAGAGCCAGCGGTTGTGATACACGTTGGTACCAATGATATAGCTTAAAGAAAGATATGAGGTCCTGACAGCTGAATACAGGGAGTTAGGTGATAAGTTAAGAAGTAGGACCTCTAATGTAATAATCACAGGATCACTCCCAGTGCCATGTGCTAGAGAGAATAGAAATAGAAGGGTGGGCAGGATGAATGCGTGGCTAGAGGGGTGGTGTAGGAGGACGGGTTTCAGATTCCTGAGCCATTGGGAAAGGTGCTGGGGAAGGTGGAATTGTACAAACATGATGGATCACACTTCAACAGAAACAGGAACAATATCCTAGCAGGGGTGTTTGCCAGTTGGGGAGGTTTTAAACTAGCATGGCAGGGGGATGGATACCTGAGCAGGGTGTCAGAGGAGAGGGAAACTGGGTTGGAAACAAATGGCATTAAAAGGGTAAAACAAAAGAGGAAGACACGGGAATGAAATTCAAAATATAAACAGTGGCCCTGTTGTCCCTAAAGATGGGCTTAGTGTAAGGAAAAGTGGCAGAAAAACAAAATTAAGACTTCTGTACCTTAATGCACAGAGCGTAAACTACAAGATAAAAGAACTGCCAGCACAAAATAGAGTTAAATGGGTATGATCTGATAACCATTTCTGCGACACGGTTGCAAGGAGATCAAAATATTCAGGGTTATTTGACTTTTAGGAAGGACAGGTGGGAAGGAAAAGGTGGTGGGGTAGCTCTGCTAATAAGAGAGAAAATAAGTATAGTTCTGAGGGATGATCCAGGGGATGTGGAGTCGATTTGAATGGAAGTGACAAATACCAAAGGAAGGGACAGAGTGGCGGAAGTATTGTGTAGGCCCCAAAAAGTAGTCATACTGTAGGAAAGTGTTTAAATCAATAAATAATAAATGCATGTGAAAAGGGCACTGAATTAATCATAGGTGACTTACATTTTCATATAGATTGGGCGAATCAAATTGGAAATGACAGCCAAGTGTATGAATTCGTAGAATGCATACGGGAGGGTTTCTTGGAGCAATATATGTTATGGAGCCAACCAGGGATCAGGATATTTTGGATCTGGTAATGTGTAGTGATGTAGGTTTAATAAATAATCTCAAGATTAAGGATCCCCTAGGACGTAGGGGTGGCACAGTAGCGACTAGGGGCTTTTCACAGTAACTTCATTGCAGTGTTAATGTAAGCCTACTTGTGACAATAAAGATTATTATTATAAGTAGAGATCACAGTATGATAGATTTAGCATTCAGCTATGAGGAGCGTATTAAGGTGAAAGCAGAAACTTATAAAATGGCAAAGGTTAATAATAATCTTTATTATCATAGGTAGGCTTATATTAACACTGCAATGAAGTTACTGTGAAAAGCCCCTAGTCGTCACACTCCAGCACCTGTTCGGGTACACAGAGGGAGAATTCAGAATGTCCAAATTATCTAACAGCACGCGCGGGGTTCTCTGACCCTCTGCTGGGTCAGAGAATCACCGGGGGGGGGGGGGGGGGGGGCGGCGTGAAACCCGCCCCTGCTGACTGCCGAATTCTCCGGCGCCGGAGATTTGGCGGGGGCGGGAATCGCGCCGCACCGGTTGGCGGCCGGCCCCCCCCAGGCGATTCTCCGGCCTGCGATCGGCCGAGTGGCTGCCCGTTTTCGGCCAGTCCCGCCGGCATAAATTAGAGTAGATACTTACCGGCGGGACCTGGTGGTGCGGGCGGCCTCCGGGGTCCCCGGGTGGGTGCGGGGGTATCTGGCCCCGGGAGGTGCCCCCACGGTGGCCTGGCCTGCGATTGAGGCCCACCGATCCGCGGGCGGGCCTGTGCCGTGAGGGCACTCTATTCCTCCGCGTCAGCTGCTATTCCTCCGCGATGGCCGATGTGGAGATGAATCCCCCCTGCGCATGTGCTGGGATGACACCAGCACATGCCGGCGCTCCCGCGCATGCGCCAACTTGCGCCGGCCAGCATGGCACCAGTTGGCGTGGCGCCAAGCCCCTTCCCCGTCGGCCAGCGTGCGCAAACCACTCCGGCGCTGGCCTAGCCCCTGAAGATGCGGAGGATTCTGCAATTTGGGGCGGCCCGACGCCAGAGTGGTTCACGCCACTCCTTCCCACCAGTGTTGCCCGCCCCGCCGATTCCCGCAAGGTCCCGCCCCACGTCTTTCCAGACTTGTGGGAGGAAACCCACTCAGACACGGGAGAACATGCAGACTCCACACAGACAGTCACCCAAGCCGGGAATCGAACCTGGGACTTTGGAGCCATGAAGCAACAGTGCTAATCACTGTGCTACTACTGGTAAGCCAGAAAATTGGGATGGATTCAGAACTGCAAAGATGGACCAAAAGAATAATCAGGAAGGAGACAATAAACTATGTGGGCCAGTAACCGAGAAACACAAAAACAGACAATAAGAACTTTTTAAGTATATTAAAAGGACGAGAGAAATAAAAGGAAGCATTGGCCACTTAGGGAATGAAACTGGGGATGTAATAATGGGATCAAAGAAATGGCAGAGGAGTTAAATAGATAAAGGGGATACAGGTTGTACTGTGCTGGAGAAGTGATTGCTGAACAAAATGCAAAGAAGTCAAGACTTGCTTTTGAGTTCTTATAACGAGTTACCGTCGGAGCTTAACATATTTGAGTATCATTGATGGAAGTCTAAAGAATGTTGCACGTTTGAGAAGTTCAACGGTGAAGAAAACAAAATACCTTAAAAAAAGGCAAATGTTCAAGAAGTTCACTTCCACATGAATTGGGCAGCTTTATCCACAGGGTTCATTTATGGAACTGCTGGAGTTACCTGTTTGTGTCAGCAAATGGTCCCCGAATTTCTAGTTCAACTCAAAGCTTGAACATTTATACAAACAAAATGCTTTCTTCTTACAATTTGCTTTTTTTAAAAAGGTAAAGCTCATTTGCCAATGTTGCTGTTTATAGGACTGCAACAAAGATTCAGGTGTCATTTTTGGTACTTTGGGCTGAATTTTCTTTGTGGTCTTTGGTACCATGATATTGGGCCCCTATGTACGTCCTGAGCCCACACAGTCAACTGTGTTGGAGTTACTTTACGTGAATATAGAAACATAGAAAATAGGAACAGGAGGAGGCCATCAGGCCCTTTGAGCTGGCTCCAACATTCATTATGATCATGTCTGATCATCCAACTCAATAGCCTAATCGGGGGCCGAGGCAAATAGACGCTAAGGCAGTTTCTTAATTGGCATCCAATTAAGGATAGAAAGTGGACCAGGGAAGTGGGAGTCCCAGTAGGTGGCCCAGCAATGTCCAGACTGCAGCCCCACCGGAAAAGCTAAGCACTGCTGGAGAAGAGGAAGACCTCGGGGGTACCATAAAATCCCTCTTCCGTGCTGAGAAGGTGACAAAGTACTCTGAGGGACCTCAGGGTGGAAGGTTGGCTCCTCCAGCAGAATATTTGTGGTCTTTCGTGGGGCCCCTGTGAGTATTGCAGCTCCCAGCTGCTGTCAATTAGTTCAACCACTCACAAAGCGCCAACCTCCCAGCAAGAGGTCACTATTCAAAACCTTGTCAGGCTCCCAGCATAGCGGGAGGCTGTGCAATGCTGGCAAAGGTGCAGCACTGTGGAAAAAATGGCCTCGATTGGGGATTTTAATGACTTCATTGCCTGCCCGTCTTCGTTGATTGGACTGTCGATTTTTGTGGCAGCCTTTCCCTGCTCAAGTTGCTCAGAATCTGTACAGAGCCGGGGAGCTGTCCCAATGGGATTTCCCGCCACCTTCCCAGCTCTCCCTGCCTCCAAACACATCTCCACGGGGCTGGGAAAATTCAATCGCATGTATTTGTATTAATGAATACCAAATCAGGCACAGCGGGCGAGATTCTCTGCAAATGCGGAGAATCGTAAAGGCTGCCGTGGGACAAGCCGTGACCCACGGCAGCCTTCACGCTCACTTCTGGGGCCGATTCTCCCCCCCGGACGGGGCTAGGAGCGTGGCCCCGTGCGTCACGGCTGCACGGCCTTGCGATGGTCATCATGGCCGCACGGCAAGCGTCACGCCGGCTGACGCGGCCAATGACGTGAGCTGCGCATGCGCAGGTTGGACAACGCCAACACGCGCATGCGCAGTTGGCATCTTTTCCCTCAGCCGCCCCGCAAGACGTGGCGGCTTGATCTTGCGGGGTGGCGGAGGGAAAAGAGTGCGTCCGTTATGGACGCATGGCCCCCTTGGCATGGCCAAATGGGCATCTGGCGCCTGTTTCACAATGGCAGCAAGCAGGTGTGTTTGCTGCTGTGTTGAAACGGGCGCGAAGGCCCGGCCGCTCGGCCCATCGGCGAGCGGCGATTCGTGGCGTGGGTCGGGCATGGGGGGGGGGAGAATAGCGGGAGGGCGTGAGAAATGTCGGGGCCCTCCCGCTATTCTCCCACCCGGCGTGGGGGGGTGGAGAATTGCGCCCGGTCTTTCAACACTGAGTAATGCTGCCTTCATTGTGGCATCCAGAAGCATCAGAAAAGCACCCCTTATTGCAATAATACAAGATTTCTCTATTTCTATTCCTAATATCACGTGTTCTCATGAAATTGCCATCTTGGTTTCAATTAGTAGTAAATCTGGGCAGTTTTGGATGCTATCAAAACCTGAATTGGTGCTGTCCAAGCCCGGTTAACATGCTACCTTTACAGCCAGTGTCTATCTGAACATTTTACAGATTTCTATCACTTATACTTTGTGAATGTTTTCTTGGCTTTGCAGAATTGTTGTAGGAAAGATAGTAAAGTTCTAAACCAAATTAAAAATCAATCGTGCATGGACAATGCCTTGAGGCACCTCTTGCATTTGGAAGCACAATGAACATTTTGCACATGATTGATTATTATTGGGTGCATTCAACTGAATATCTGCCTTGCTGTTCCCTCGGTGGGAAACGGTTTCAAAAAGGTGTGTTTTGTCAGGTTTTACTGAAAAATATTGCAATTCCTGTGAGAGAAATATAACATTCACATATTACTGTAGTGAGTAAGATGGATATTTAACAATAATTAAGAATCTGAAAGAGGTTCACACACCTCACAAATCACAAGGATAAATCATGAATGGTTTTTTGAACCCTCAGGTCAGATTGTGACGTTGAAGCCACTCCTACATATCCCTTACTTCTATATTATACCAGTGAACCCTCTGGCATTGCTGACTCTCAGAGAATACTCTCTTTTTCAGTGACACTGCTGAGCGCCATTAGCAGCTGTGTCTTCCCCCAAAATGGGCACAAAGCTAAGTGTTGCCCGTGGGGGGGGGGGGAGAGGGTCATGCCTGGGCATTTCTCTGGCACTGCCCCCGGCACAGGTTGGCACTGCCAGGTTGGCATTTCCCTATTTGAACTGCCAAACATAGCAATGCTAATTTGGCAGTGTCAACCTGTGCCAGCGGGCAGTGCCAGGGCGAGCCTCGTGGGAGCTCCATGGGAGGGGGGTTCCATTAATGTGTGGTGAGGGGAAGTAGGAAGAGAGTGGGCAGTGAGGAGCCAATATGCAGGCCATGAGGGGAGTGTGCACTAGACGGGGAGGGGTAGGAGAAATGCTGGCTATATTTCTGCAATACTTGGGGGGGGGGGGGGGGGGAGCACCCGATGATTGTTGGTGGCGGGGGGGGGGAGCATCCGTTGAGATTGTTGGGAGCCTGCGAGGTTTGCCTGGGGGTTGTGGCAGCCCCCGATACCTTTGTGGTGGGGCTGTAGGCCATTCAGTTTCACCTCTGATCTCTGTGGTGTCGGATGCCGGCTCTGTCAATCCCTGTCCCACCAGAGTGATGATGTAAACACCGCCCATTATTTTTTCTCTTTATAAAGGCTCAAGATCTGGAGTGAAAATTGGTGTGTACAACTGGAGTGCTACACACCAGTTTTCAGCCTGAGCCTGACACTTTGAGAAAATTGGGTAAGGTTCCGCCCTCTGATAAATTTTGGGAGAAGTCCATGCCGGGTGTGATTGTGTGATACACTGGAAGGGAGGTGCCAGTGCTATGAAGCAACAGTGCTAACCACGATGCTACCGTGCCGCCCATCAGACACAGTAAAATAAAACAAAGTAAAAATAAACAGACAAGCAATTGCTTTGGAGCTGTAAAAGTCCCCTTTCTACATTGTCAAGGTTGGAAATGGACCACTCAAGGAGTTAAGAGCTGAGATATTGATATTTAATCACATTTGGCTATCACAGTGGCTAACAGAATACAAGGAATTAATTGTCTCACCTGTTGAAGGCCACTGTTGATCTATAAAGCTTCTAACAACAGGTGCGAGAGAATTCCACTTCCAGAGGGGGGTCAATGACTGTGCAGTTTGAAAGCCAGTCACGTGACAGTAGACATCTTTGCTGCCAAGTGTCGAAAGGCAGCACGAGCTGTTAAAATCAAACGAAGAAACATCTGAAGGCAGCAACAAAGCTGCGGGTCTCTCTTTCTCTGTCAGCTAAAGTGAAATCTGCCTGCTTGTATCACACTCGGGACAAAAGACAGAAAAATTCTGGAGATTAACAAACAAGGACTTCCATTGAAGGGACTTCCTCAGTTATCAACAACAGTGAAGGACTCATAATCTGTGAACACTCGTCAAATCTTAATTTGGCCAAAAATTAACTGTGTGTGTGTGTGTGTGTGTCGCAATGGTCTGGACATGTGTTTACCTTTTCAAATATTTTTATGTCTTTACCTGGGTGGATTTTTCACAAAATAAAAGCTAACAATAAAAGCTCAATGTTTAAACTCAAGAAAGCCTGTCAGACTGAATACTTTGCACTCACTATGTAAATGGTTAAGTGCATGCACAGAATTAGCTGTTCATCCTTAGAAATTTCAAATTATCCTGTTAGAATTAATCAAGGAATGGGATTCCTTGCACCCATCCTCACCTGGATGTAAAAGTGAAGGTGTATCCATTATAGAGTGGATGTAGTGTCGTTTTGCATTGTATTTTCAAAGGAAAAACAGGAAAACGTACTTTTCTTTGCAAGATTCTGAGTGTGGACTTTAAGACTTATTATTTTACTTTCGGGTGCACAAGTCTGCTCAGACCAACGTCAGGAGGAAAAAGTCTGAAATATCTGCATCAAGAAGTGTTAATTGGGGTTATTCTGACTTTGCATGATTGTATAAAAGTGGATGATAGTACATACAATGGGATTCCATAATTGGCGTCACTATTTTTATATGGTTGCTCAAAGTTATCCGCA
The DNA here is from genome assembly GCF_902713615.1 of Scyliorhinus canicula. NCBI lineage: Eukaryota > Metazoa > Chordata > Chondrichthyes > Carcharhiniformes > Scyliorhinidae > Scyliorhinus > Scyliorhinus canicula. The sequence continues at coordinate 49,106,121 of NC_052149.1, read as the reverse complement.
GTGAATGGAAAAACAATTTAAACATGTTCCAGTAAGTCCCCTGTATCACGTTTATTTGTGCCAAAACCCACCAGTTACTCCTTAGGTTCATTTTTATCCTGGAGGACGCATTGAGGGTTAGATGGAAAATGGGGAAGGAGACCATTGACAAAAGCGTCAGACGGGGCATGAATAAACTGTCAGTATGAGGTGGAGAGGAGCAGAAAAAGCAACAATGGGGTCATGAGCAGATGGAGTGAGCTATTAAGGGATGTGGAGGATGATGCTCCCGTGTTGCAAGACCAAGTTCAACTGTTCCTTTCAAATTTTGATGGAAAAGTTATACTGCTGTGTTCAGAGTGCTGATTCATTATCGGAGCATGCCCGGTTATCAGTTCTGTAGATCTGCGCTGAAAGGGACTGTCAATGATTAAAGGATTTAGGCTGTATGTTCAGTAACAGATTGAATTGCTATGTGGCTGTAGTGTAGATCTGACTTTCTGCTAATTCTATACATTTCAGTGTATCTCTGACAAGGACGTAACTTATTTATACATGCCAACAGGTTCAGTTTGCTCTGTTATAAGTAATGCTATTGTGACCATGACTAAGTCTGAATCTAGCTTGTGTTCCTGAGGAATCTGATTGCCTTCAGATATCTGCAGCAAACTGATACCCGAGATTGTTGGGGTCCCAGAATTCCATGTAAGTTCCACTGTTTTCCTGATGGTTAGGGGGTGCCCACGACAAGGACAAGAACTCCCTAAGCTAGATATTCTTGCTACAGTGGCTCAGTGCAGACTCAGCCGCCTGGATTTTACTGGCCGACAGGAGATGGGCTCAGAGGCGGAGAGCTGGCTGATGTGGGTCTGCAGCTGCCAGGGCATTTTCTATCGATGGAACTGGCAGGTGGGCAGCAAATCACTGTAAAGAGACCCAAATGTGGGCTATATTATGGCGCTGTCAGCTAAATGTTGGTGGCCTTCCTATGGCAGCTTGGGGGTTGGGGAGTTGAGGGATAGGCCGAATGGCCCAAAGAGAAGGTCACAAATAGTGAAGGCAGTTCCCATGGCCCCATCAATCTCCCCACAGGGGTTCCCCTCCAACATTTGGCCCTATGATTTTTTAAAAAGTTTTGTTTTTAAACTTGCCTGGTCCAGCTACCGATGTTCCCTGCATACCTCAGCAGTGGCCATGTTCCCCTGTGGCACTGATGAAGCTTCAGGGCTACAGGCCCTCTGTTTGGGCTCTCAGCATTGGGAGCTTGTCGACCGCCTTTAATTGGATGGTGGGCCTGCAGTTGGTCAAAATTACCTGTGGTAAAATTCCTGAGGAAATCCTCCGACCAGTATGTGTGGGCTCGGCATTGTACTGTGACGTTGGGGGTCTAACATCCACTGTGAAATTCAGGCCAGTGTTTCAGTGACAACCTGGATGAACTAAATGCAAGTGACACCATATGATAGTATGTCAACATTGCATAAATCGGGCAGCACGGTGGCGCAGTGGGTTAACACTGAGGCCTCACGGCGCCGAGGTCCTGGGTTCGATCCCGGCTCTGGGTCACTGTCCATGTGGAGTTTGTACATTCTCCCCGTGTTTGCGTGGGTTTTGCCCCCACAACCCAAAACAAATGTGCAAGCTAGGTGGATTGGCCATGCTAAATTGCCCCTTAATTGGAAAGAATGAATTGGGTACTCTAAAAAAAATTTTTTTTTAAACATTGCATAAATCTTTACTTTATTATTCCCAAGAGTGTCCAGTTTGAATGACTTTTTCTGTCTTTCTCTGTTTTGCTAATATAACGATGTATTTTCACAGCACACTTTGGCATATTAACAATGCTCTGAAAATTTAGTAAGTATGTGGATTGCAACCCTTCAGTGCTAATGTGCAGCACAGTAGCATAGTGGTTAGCACAATTGCTTCACAGCCCCAGGGTCCCAGGTTCGATTCCCAGCTTGGGTCACTGTCTGTGCGGAGTCTGCACATTCTCCCTGTGGGTGCATGGGTTTCCTACGGGTGCTCCAGTTTCCTCCCACAGTCCGAAGATGTGCAGGTTAGGTGGATTGGCCATTCTAAATTGCCCTTAGTATCCAAAATTGCCCTTCGTGTTGGGTGGGGTTGCTGGGTTATGGGGATAGCGTGGAGATGTGGGCCTGGGTAGGGTGCTGTTTCTAAGAGCCGGTGCAGACTCGATGGGCCGAATGGCCTCCTTCTGTACTGTAAATTCTATGACTAATTGGCATTAATGCTCGTATTCATAAAGCTATTGCAGATCTTAAAAAATATGCGTGGTAGGAAAGACTTGCATTACATAAGCACCTTATCATATCTCGGAAATCTCCTAATGTTTTTCAAATAAACTAACTCCTTTGACGTTGAGCGGCTGTTAAACTTTGCTACAGTTTGTCTGCCAAATTTTCCACCTGTAACCACATGTACCTGTGAAAAATCACATTTTCATAGATTTCGAATGGAGCCCTAATTGCGATGCAGCAAGGAGGGAAGGGACCCTAGACTTGATGTTGCGGGTGAAGGGAATGGTAATGCAAGGAGTTTTCTGCTTCTGTCCATCAGCTGAAATGCTGCTCCCAAAGTGAAAGTGTTTCATGCACAAGGTCAGATAATATTTCATTCAATAGCACAATAGTTATTCACCTCAGCAAACAGGTAGAGAAACAAAACAAATATTTTCACAGTTGCAATCTTGAGGATGAATTTTAAATTAACATTGTCGAAGCCCTTGTGCTGGAACAAAATCCTTGCAATACTAATGACACCATTAAACCTCTTCAGTAAGGCTATAATGTTTTTGATGATGCACAATTGCACACCCATGATGTCAAAGAAGTTGTTTTACCAGCACACTAAGTCAAATGCCATACTTCAGAACGTGCTCCAGACATCTCGCATTATCCCCTCATTATCCAGCCACCGGGGATGGTTAATGTGTGGCACATCGCTTCTATTTTTGTCAGCTTGACTTTTTCATCTCAAAAATACTCTCCCTTGTGTCATTTAGCATTCTTCCTCGTCTCGTCTTCCAACTCACTTATCGCCCATTCGTCCCTTATTCAGTACATGGCTGGGTTTTTAGTGATGCCATTTGTGCCAATTGTTGAATAGCTAGAATTCCACCCGGTTTAGAATCATAGGATACAACTTAACTTTGCATTCCTCTCCTGAGAAAACATTTTGCTTTCATCAGTTTGTGGTGCTCCAACGTGTACCCTGATCAAGAACTGTAGAAACAAAGTAGCAAGGCTAAGTATCAACTAACTATTGGATGTGAATCTCCGGCTCTTCAATGAGAAGTGGATCAAGCGGTTACATTTCTGAGCTGTCTTATGTATTATGAACCAATAGCTGTCCCAATTGTAGGTCCAGGCAAGTTAAGTTGCTTATTTAAAAGTTGCGGGATGACCCGATAGGAAGTGAAGTAACCTGACAGGAAGTGGGGCAGATTCAAGTACCTGGCAGTTCTGATGCATTAAATTCATGATTACGCTTTAACCTCGGAGATAGGCAAACTAAATATCATTTTACCCTAAGTCGGACAATGAAAGCCGCAACAGCCGACAAGACTGTGCTGCCGACAACAGACATGCAATAAGAAAGCATAGGAATTATGCTAATCTATCTGGTTTCTAACCCCTTTCATTATGTTACAGATATGGCAGCTGTTGATATCGATCAATATGACATCCACATCATTGCTGATGCACTGAAGCATTACTTACGAGGGTTGTCTTCACCTGTGATTCCGCCAGCTATTTACAGTGAGCTGGTCTACACTGCCCAAGGTAAAATGCTGCAGATGGCTTCCGATTAGTACCATTCCTTAAATAAGAATATGTTCTAAAATGCACACTAGCCTGATAACATTTTGTTCTGCTTTTGGAAACGTTCAATCATCTTTCATCCTGTTTTAAAATTAAAATAAAATCAGTGTTTGAAAGTGTAGTCCACAATACATAGACACAGAGTAGCGATCCTGGGGGAACTAACGGACAAAACCCAGCTCCCAATAGGTAACAAGCTTTGCTACATGCAACTAAGGAACTTACTCCACAAGGAGACTGCAACGATCCCCTAGCTACCCAGACACACTCTACTGGACAGACTACTGGCATCGGATAACTGCGTTAACATGTACGGACGACTGCTAGAGGAGGTAAGGGGACCGCTGGATGAGACACGGGAAAATGCTGGAAGAGGTAGGCCCAGGTATAGGGGGAGGACTCTGGATTGAAACACTGCATAGGATGAACTCCACCTCCTCATGCACAGGGATGAGCCTAACGCAGCCAAAGGTAGCGCACAGGGTATACTTGACCAGAATATATATGAGCAGGTTCTACCCAGAGGTGGAAGGCAAATGTGAACGGTGCCACATATTCTGGTCTTGCCCCAGACTTGTCGGGTACTCGACTGCCTTTTTCGAGGCCATGTCTGAGATTGTGGGAATGAGGGTGGAGCCGTGCCCACTAGTGGCGGTCTTTGGATTATCAGAACAGCCAGAGCTCTTTACGGGGAGAGGGGCAGATGCCCTAGCCTTTGCCTCCCTGATTGCTCTACAGAGCTCCTGCTTGACTGGAGGTCAGCAACGCCACCCAAGGCCGCAGACTGTCCGTCCAACTTAGCAGAATTCCTTAAATTGAAAAAGATAAAATTCACCATCAGAGGATCAGAGAACGGCCTCCGGAACACGTGGAAGCAAATTACTAACCTGTTTAAAGTCCTGTTCATGACTGGCAACCAACAAGGGAGAGGGGGAGGTTCAAGGTGGGGGGAAGAGGGACCGAAACAGACAAAGGAAGAACAGAAGGGGGATAAGAGAAGGGAAGACCCTAGAGTACAGGGGAAGCAGGGCAGAGGAACCAAAGGGCAGGGAAGGAAGGAGAGCCCATGGGTGTGGCCATGGCAACAACAACGGGATACATCTAGGTTGCCGCAAACATGCCCATGGTATGTTTTAATGCCATGGATCCGCTAGTAAATAGCCAAATAATACAGTTGGAGTAACCGATCACTGGGAGCCCAATCCTAACAGGCCTCATAGCTTTATATATGTTTCATATGTATTCACACCCTATTACTCTCTTTTCCCTTTATTCGTTTTATTTTTCTGTGTATATTTTTTGTCTTTCCGTTTGCAATATTGTTACAAGCAAATGCAAAAAACAACAAAAATATATTTTTTTAAAACAAAATGTTGAGCACATAAAGTGCAGCGGTTCAGGAAGGCAACGTACCAACACCTTCTCAAGGGCAATTAGGGATAGGCAATGGATGCTGGCCTAGCCAGTCACACCCACATCCCATGAATGATTTCTAAAAAAAAACTATAGTCTTCAGGACAAACATTCGGAATCATTCGCTTATTAAAATCAAACATAATCGCAACATTGATACTAAAACTAATTTATTGTTGCTTTTTAATAACTAAATTACAAGATATAGGATTTGCTGATCATTCCAATCCAGTTTTTAAGATGCTGATGTATAGTAGCATTATTTTTCCAGTCCTGGATCCAACGTCTGGGCTAATCATCTGCGACATGCATCGCCTCAATCTTCATAAAATATTACTGAAGTAATAAAGATATCAATCAACTCCTAAGAATATTATAGACGGTATATGTGCAATTGGAGCAGGTCAAAATGTTCAACATTGATCCAAAGGAAAACCCTTGCTGAATCTAATAGCTTCAATAAAGCTAAGAGATTTCTATGGTTTGAATGGATATTTGAACACCAGCAAATGGCATCTTGGCAGTTTCCATCCTCCACAGGGAAGGAGATACCGGCCAGAAATTCACCCCCGAACCCTACTAATAGTTTCCTATAGTTTCTCCAGCTGGAAATTGGAGAACTTGTGTGAACATGTCAGCTGCCTATACCGCTGCCCATGTGTGTTTGTGGCACAGAGAGATTGACTCGCGTCAAGGTACAGCAAACATTTCACACGAAAAAATGGTCAAAAATATTCTTGAGATATACACAGTTGATGAAAAATAAATACGGTTCATATCACCATTCAATCGAATTTATAGTTCAAAATGATTCAAATCGGGTTGATTTCTGAATTCTAAAAATTAACCCTGTTTGAATTTAGATGTGCCTGTCCCTTTAATTGCATAAACAGAAATAGTGGGCGAGATTCAATTAAATGGGAACATTGTCCCATAGCGCCGAGAAACACATGGCTATACAATGCCACTCGCATTAAATTGGGGCCTCAGAAGGGAACAAGCGGCCGAGGCCGCACATAGACCCGTTTTCTACACTGAGGACCTCTGCTGGCCCCTCAGTATACAGACATCAGGATGCCATTTTTAAATGGTGTCCTAATCTCTGAAGCCCCGACATGACCCCGACCACCTGCAAGGGTCGCTGCACCCCCCAACCTTCCAGCAGGGCATTCCCAGCCCAATTGCACCTACACAAAAAATGCCAGCTTGACACCTTCGTAGTGGCCCTGACAGCTGGACTGCCACCTGGGCATCCTGGCACTGTCAGGGTGCCACCCAAGCACCTGGCAGTGCCAGGGTACCACCCTACCCAAAGGACATGCACCTGGGCCCCCTATCCCCTGGGAGCCCCACACCAGTGCCATTCCATCTGGTCCCCGTTTGTGGAGCCCAGTGCTAATTGACACTCAGCTGAAACCTCCAAGGCAAAGGGGAGATCTTAATGCCTTGGGTACCTTGGGAAACTGCACATTAGAGTGGGTCTAGCTGTCTTTCTCTATTATGCAGGTTTGCTAAAAAGTGATCTCGCCCACAATAGGCTGAATTTACATTGCAACGTCTCTCGAGATTGCATTAGATCCCGCGAGGTGTTGCGAGCTGTGTAGATCCCGCGAACGGAGTCCCCTGGCTTTTATTGGTCATGTTGCTCCATGGCAAGCTTCTTTTCAAATGCAGCATGGCCATCGGATTCAACAGGAGTCTTGCCCACCGGTTGGAGAACAATAGGGAACCCGGTTAGTTCTATGGGGGAAGGCCCTTCGGATACTTAAGTGACCACTTGTTGGGCCTTTCCAGCCTGCCAAAAGTTGCCAGCTAATTGGAGGCTGGCAACTGTCCATTGCTGCTCGTACCAGTGGGAATAGTGGCAGCTGACCACAGTGCACCCACCAGAGGTCCAGGATGACATGGAATTCTGGGCCAAATGTGAGTGAAGGTGGAATGGGGTTCGCATGATCAGGATCACGGGGGAGGGGTGATTGGTGGTAAGAGTAGCGGTTTGACTTTCAGCGGCCCTCCCACTTCCCAATATCGAGTTCCACAATAAGGACGATGGTCCCCCCCACACAGGCGTCTAGAAAATCTGCCAGCTTTATCAGGCCTCGCTCTAACACTGTGAAGGTGTTAAAACACCACCACTGATTTCTTTTTTTCCAGAGGGGCTCAAGATCTAGACTAAAATCTCAGCTGTGCAGCTGGAGAGCTGCACACCGGTTTTCAGTCAGAGCCTGACACTCTGGAAAAAAATGTGGGAAAATTCCACCCCCTGTTTCTGAAAGGTATTCTCATTTCTTCTAATCATCGGTATTTGGTATTTATAACTGAAGCCAAGATATTAAGTTAGCTGTAGTGAGAAAAAAACAGGTATGGCAGCTTATCTTTTATGGACCAGATGCGTAACAATTTACTGAAAGGTGTATAGATAATTGATACTGATAACAGGCATTATATCACACGCATGAGTAGAATCAAGTGACCTTTTTTTAATCAGAGACTCATAATGCTATCGGGTTGGGCAATGTAACAAAAGGGAGTTTGTAGTTTTAGTGATCATTCATTCTGTATAAATATTACACACATAATAAACTTGTTGAATGCACAATCTGATAGTGGAACTAATCTCAATTATAAAATGGGCGAACTTTTATTATACTCGACTTTGGTGCTTGAGTTACAACAAAGAGCAACTTTATTTGTTGTGAAGTTGTTTATGTCGTTGACAGATGAATCTTTAAATCCTCTTGCTGCTTCAGTAGGCCCATGGCAGTATTTGTGTTAGTTTTCACCGTAATGCCACAATCTCATCGTATTCATCTCTGCCCACCCTTGTTTTGGAAAAAGTGCAAGTTAATTGCATTACTTGTCATTAGGCTGGTCTAAACACTGGCTGAGGGTAAGGCAATGATGTTCTCAACCATTGATAACCCATTACATTCACTAAGCTGTCACTGGAAGAGATATGGCAGTATTGTCCCTGCCTATAATAACACACCCAACATAAATCACCATGTTAAGAAAAGTGCAAAGCAGGAAAATGATTGGAGAGAAAAGAAGGGTATTAAGACATATGAAGGGATAATGTGGTTATTATTAGCCTTAAAGTCATAGAATCCCTACAGTGCAGAAGGAGGCCACTCGGCCTATCGAGTCTATACCGACCCGCTGAAAGAACACTCTTTCTAGGCCGAATTCCCCACCCTATCCCCATAACACCACCTAGGGACAGTTTAGCATTGCCAATCCATCTAACCTGCCCATCTTTGGACTGTGGGAGGAAACCGGAGCACCCAGAGGAAACCCACGCAAACATGGAAAGAATGTGCAAAGTCCACACAGACAGTCACCCGAGGTTGGAATCGAACCCAGGCCTCTGGCGCTACGAGGCAACCACTGTGCCACCGTGCCGCCATTTGTGTTTGTTATTCCACACGATCACTATGGAGCCCATTGCTACTAGTTCAAATGAATTACAATTGTATCTTAATCTTAATTGTGTGCATAACAGATGCTTTTAGAACAACTGAAAGGTGCTAATCTTGGTATTCAGGTGACAGTTACAAATCTGATCATTTATGGCATCTGAATCCTTTATTTTCCTGCTTTACATTAGGCATCAATTACAATATGTTGAATCACAATAGGCAGAAGTGTAATCAACAGTTCTTACCATTAAAAATCTCTTGGCAGGAAAATCCTGTAGGAGTTTTTTAATTTGGTGAGTTCGCTTGCAGCTGCGAGAAAATGTTAACTCCAGCTGGGATATATTTAGTTCTGCGTGTAAGGTAAAGCAATAATATTGTTACAAAATGGCCATAAATCTCCCTCGTTCAGACCCTGAGTGAAAGGTACACCATGGTTCACAAACCTGTATCTCAGCATTCTGTGGAACTCAGGCTTTGGAGTTACTGAATGTAAAACAATTGTATACACACTGTGGAATAAATGAGGATTTCAACTCCACTGCATGTGCACATGTTGTTCGTGCTTTCACTTGCCCGTTCCGGAACATTGGAATTTAGTTTGAGGTAGATTTTAGTTTGAGTTCATTCTTGTTCTGGGGGCCTAAAAGAACAATTGATGAATTTAACATGGGGAGCAATGCCTGAGTGTATTGGACACAGATCAGCTCAGTGTACGTTGGTATCCTTTGCTTCTGGTTTTATCTAAAAATTGGGTGCAACACATACTCGTTCCTGCCCCGTTCTGTCTTTAGCTTTGCATATATTTAGAAACCAAATAGACAACCAGGACACATGAGCTGTAATGGAATCTGACTTATTTTGCCTGAATGCTGAACAAGAATTTGTGCTAGCTTTCTTAAGATTTGGCATTTGCATCAAAGAACTTTTAAAATCCGCAAGTTGAATTTTCCAGCCATCCAGCCAGCGGGATCCTCCGGCACCGCCGGCAAACAACTTAAAACGCTCTTGACATTGGCACAACCAGAACATCCCGTCACTGGCCAATGGCAAGCTGCCCATCCCTGGAAAATACAGCCCGAAGGGGTACAAAATCCCGTCCATAATGTGAGCAGCCTATTCAGACTATTAAGTCAGCTCATTCCCGAGTCCAAATATGATTTTTCCGTTTTGGATTTCTTTTCCACATCACTTCCTCCTTTCCTACTTCAAGGAATGTGCATTTCCTTCACTGGCTTCCCTGAAAAATACAATGACTGAGTAAATCTTCTCTAGAACCCTCAATCTTCTCAACATAATATTGATACCATTTTATTAGAAAGGTACCAATTGACCTCTAATCTAATACCTTCTCTGGAGCTAATCCACTATTCCGTTGGATAATTCAAATCCCCTATCTTGCTCATGAATTTTATGTATATTATAGCTCAGTCCTCTAATTCTATATTAATTGCCCCCCCACTCCCCAGACTATTTATTTCTATCTGCTCCATGCTAGACTGATCTCCCTTCAACCCTCTTTTTTCCAATGAGTATTTCTTTATAACTTAATACCCCTAAGTTTGGGATTCGTTTTCTTTAAACCTTTCTTGCTGTACTTGTATGCTTTTCAGAGTAAAATGACCAAAGCTGCATTGCAAACTCCAAAAATAGCCCCGCCAATGATTTGTGCAATGTCAGTGTATCTCATTCTGACTTGTAGCCCAATGTTGTCCAGATACACCCGAGTACCTGATTTGTCTTATTAATAGCTGCCTCACACCGACCAGATGCTGTCAACAAAGTGTAATATAGCAGAGCATTAAGTTCTAGGCTGTTGTACTTTCACAATATTTCACACAGAACTATACATGGTTATAAACTCACAGTAAGATTTAGTTTCCAGGGTTTTCTAGAGAAGCAAGTAATGAAATTATGAAATAATATCTCTACCCAGAAGGGCTATTTAGATTTATATAGCTATTACAGCCAGAAACTAGGGCTGCAACTAACTCAGAGCAAGATTCTTTCAAGATAAGAAACACAGGAACTTGTCAGCTCATGAGTAAAAGAGGCTTTATCCAGCTGTCTGCAATCTATCATTGATCCTATTCGTACACCTAGAATAATTTTGTTGCTAAGTGCAAATTGAAACAGCTGGATTAGTTCACACTTTTATGTGTTGTGACAACTGAGGAACTAGCTGGAAGATGATGTGGAGAACAAAGAAAAGTACAGCACAGGAACAGGCCCTTCAGCCCTCCAAGCCTGTGCCGACCATGCTGCCTGTCTAAACTAAAATCTTCTACAATTCTGAGGTCCATAGTCCTCTACTCCCATCCTATTCATGTATTTGTCAAGATGCTCCTTAAACATCACTATCGTCCCTGCTTCCACCACCTCCTCCGGCAGCGAGTTCCAGGCACCCTTTACCCTTTATGTAAAAAAACTTGCCTCGTATATCTCCTCTAAACCTTTCCCCTCGCAACTTAAATCTATGCCCCCTAGTAATTGACCCCTCTAACCTGGGAAAAAGTTTCTGTCTATCCACCCTGTCTATGCCCCTCATAACTTTGTAGACCTCTATCAGGTCGCCTTTCATCCTCTGTTGTTCCAGTGAGAACAAACCAAGTTTATTCAACCTCTCCTCATAGCTAATGCCCTCCATACCAGGCAACATCCTGGTAAATCTCTTCTGCACCCTCTCTAAAGCCTCCACTTCCTTCTGGTAGTGTGGCGACCAGAATTGAACACGATACTCTAAGTGTGACTGAACTAAGGTTCTATACAGCTGCAACATGACTTGCCAATTTTTATACTCAGTACTCCGATCAATGAAGGCAAGCATGCCGTATACCTTCTTGACTACCTTCTCCACCTGTGTTGCCCCTTTCAGTGACCTGCAGTGCATTCCAATAGAGGAGGAGGAGGACAGTCTATCCTGAGCAATACCTCAGGCTTTGCAGAAGCTGTCAACAGGGAGCATTGGTGTGGACTGGGAGCTGGTTGCCCATGAGGTGTCTTAGGAGTAGAATCACCAGACTAGGGACGTGGTTTACCGGCTGGGTTCTGCCGGAACCTGACCCCTTCCAATTCTGTTGGCTTTACTTTCGTGTCTTTAGTTCTGAAAGGCTCAATTGTCTCCTGCAGGAGATTTCTCTCTCCCTCAGCTCTCTGCACCTGTGCTGAATTCTGTTGGTTTTTCCCAGCTATACCAGTCTCTCTGGATTGTCTTGAACTCATAAATAGATACATACATAGAAGATAGGAGCAGGAGGAGGCCTTTTGGTCCTTCGAGCCTGCTTCGCCAATTATCACGATCATGGCTGATCATCAACTCAACAAGCCTAATCCTTCTTTCTCCCCATAAATCCCATTCGCCCGAAGTGTTATATCTAGGTGCCTCTTGAATATATTCAATGTTTTAGCATCAACTACTTCCTGTGGCAATATATTTCACAGCCCCATCACTGACAACACCCCCTCCAACAGCGAGGAGAGTGGTGCCACCAGAATAGTCGGGAAAACCTTCTTCGCGAATTCCCACACCTGCATATACCTAAAAACTTTCCCTCGCGGGATCCCAAACTTCTTCCCCAACTCCTCCAAACTCGCAAATCGCCCATCTAGAAATAAGTCCTTCACTTCCATCACCTCTCACTCCTCCCATCCCCGAAACCTGGCATCCAACCTCGCTGGCACAAACCCATGATTCCCTCGGTATCCATGTTGACCCTGCCTCGTAAGGTGCTGCCGAAAATGCCTCCATATTCTCAACATGGCCATCACTACTGGACTCCCTGAGTATTTCCCTGGGGAAAACGGGAGTGGAGCCGTTGCCAGCACCCCCAACCCTTACCCCTTACAAGAGCCTGTCTCCACCTTTACCCATAAAGCCTCCGGCTCCCTGCTCCATCCCTGCACCTTCTTCGTGTTCGCTACCCAATAATAATACATCAGGTTTGGAAGGGCCGCCTGACTGCCGCCCTCTCTGAAGCACCATCCTCCTAATCCTTGCCACCTTGCCTGCCACACAAATGACTGAAATTGAAATAAAAACCTGATCACCTGCACCCGGCCTGCCATTTCAGTAGGACCGCCTTGACCCTACCCACCAGACTCGTGAAATTCAACTTATGGAGTGGGGCCCAGTCCCGGCCCACTGCCTGCCGAAATGGCAACCCCCGGAGAAGGCACTACCAAACACACGCTCATTTCCAGATTGTAACCTGAAAACACCCCAAAAATCCTAAGCACCCCCACCGAAGAACCCAAGTTGGAGATATACAACAACTCATCATCAGCATACAGAGACACTCTATCTTCCACCAACACCCTTCTCCCCTGAACAACCCCTTCCATTTATGTGAGCACCTCAGCGCAATGGCAACGGGCTCTATCGCCAATGCAAACCAAAGTGGGTACATGGGACACCCCTGCCTCATTCCCCTGTGTAACGGAAAATACCCAAACTCGTGTCGTTAATGCTCACAATTGCCTTTGGTTCCTTATACCATAATCCATATCACAACTTAGGCCCAATCCAACCTCTCCAAAGCTGCAAACAAATAACTCCACTCAACGTGATCAAACGCCTTCTCTGCATCCAGCACCACCATCAACTCTGACTCCCTCCCGGAGAAAGTACCACATTTAACAGACGCCGCACGTTCAATGACAACTGCCTGCCGTTTACAAACCCCCATCTGATCTTCCCCAATCAACTTCGGGGGAACTCTCTAGCCTAAGCTACATCACCTTAGCCAAAAGCTTTGCATCCACATTGGCAGATATATTGGCCTATACAACCCACACTCCACCAGGTCCTTTCCCTTTTTTCGCCAACATTAGCTGTGCCAACTTATCCAGAAATATTTTATAAAATTGCGCTGGGAACCCATCCGGCCCTGGTGCCTTACTCGTCTGCATCTTCTCTATTGCTGCCGGAACCTCTTCCATCTCCACTGGCTCTTCCAGCCCTGCCCTCTCCCCCTCACCTACTCTCCAACCACCCAAACCAAATTCCTCATGTCCGACTCATCCTCTGGGGCCTCTGACCTATATGACTATTTATAAAACTTCTCAAATGGCTTGTTCAGCTGCTACAGCGCCACCACCACCACCCATCCCGGACTCAAACAATTTCTCTCTCAGATGCCTATAGGCCAGCCAGCAAGTAACTAGCCTTCTCCTCTTACTCAAAGCAGCCCTCTTTGCCTGCCTTCACTTTCCTGTGGACAGAAGGTCAAAACTTGCCTGTAATTCCTTTCTCCTCACCAGAAGATCCGGGGAGGGATCCTTCTTCCATCCACTTCTAAAATGTCTTCTCCCAGCCTCTACTGCTCCTCTCTTGTCTCCCTGTACACCCGAGCCTTAAACAAGATTATCTTGCCCGTTACCGCCGCCTTCAACGCCTCTGTGGTGAACAAAGGGCCCCTCCCCTCCACCGACCGCAACACGTATATTCTCAGTGTGGTCGATGAGTACTCCAGATTCCCCTTCGCCATCCCATGCCCGGATATGATGTCTGCCACTGTCATCAAGGCCCTCAACACAATCTTTGCTCTGTTCGGTTTGCCCGCCTACATCCACTGAGACAGGGGATCCTCATTCATGAGCGATGAGCTGCATCAGTTCCTGCTCAGCAGGGGTATCGCCTCCAGCAGAACGACAAGCTACAACCCCTGGGGAAGCGGGTAGGTAGAGAGGGAGAACGGGACGGTTTGGAGGGCCGTCCAGCTGGCCCTACGTTCCAGGAACCTCCAGGCTCTCGCTGGCAGGAGGTCCTCCCTGATGCACTACACTCCATCCGGTCACTACTGTGCACCGCCACAAATAACACACCCCATGAACATGTTTTTACCTTCCCCAGGAAGTCCACATCCGGGTGTCGCTCCCAACTTGGCTCGCAGCTCCAGGACCGGTCCTGCTCCGTAGGCACGTCCGACTCCACCAGGCGGACCCCTTGGTGGACAGGGTACACTTGCTCCACGCCAACCCCCAGTATTCCTACGTGGAGGTCCCTGATGGCTGCCAAGATACTGTCTCCCTCAGGGACCTGGCACCCTCAGGTTCCACCCAAACACACTTCCCCACCCATGCTCCACCCTCCTGTCCCCCGGCGCTACCAACATTAACCCTACCAGATCCATCCCTCCTTCCCCTGCCCGCGCAAGAGGACGAAGAATATTTCGGCACGCTCCCGGGGTCATCCGACTACTGGCCAGCACCAGCACCACCAGCACCGACATCGGTTACACCAGCACCACCAGCACCGACATCGGTTACACCAGCACCGGCAGCACGGACGTTGCCGCCACCGTTACGTCGCTCCCAGCGAATCGTCAAAGCACCGGATCGACTGAGCCTCTGACGGGCACCGGACCGTCAAAATGGACATTTCTTTTCCTTCCCCACTTATTTTATAAGACACTGTACATAATTTGCAACATTGTATATAGTTCCACACCACCCCCGCCGGACTCATTTTTAACAGGGGGTGAATGTGGTGAACCACTGTGTGCACCTGTGTTACGGGATGTAAGGTAGGACCTGTACTACAGGTTCGCCGGTAGCCCCTGCCGGCTTGCTCCGCCCACTAGGAGCCGTATAAATATGCGTGTCCTCCATTGATCTGCCATTTTGCCAGCTGCAGTAGGAGGATACACATCTGACTGCAATAAAGCCTCAGTTGTACCCAATCTGAGTCTTTGTGCAATTGATCGTGCATCAGCCTCCCACACCATTGATGGCAGAACCTCCCTGTGTCTATTAAACTCCACATAATCCTCAAAGACCCTTCCCAACTTTGCACAAAAATTCGGCTCCACCAACAACCACACATGCAATCTCCAATCGGCCTGTGTGCCAGTCCCTTCTCCAGGACCTCATCCACCAATTGCGAAGCATGGTCCGAGATAACAATTGCCGAGTATTCCATTTTCCTCAATCCTGCCAACAACGCCTTCTCCATAATAAAAAAGACGATCCTGGAGTATACATTGTGTATTGGCGAAAAGAACGAATACTCCCTGTCCCGCAGATTGCAGAAACCTCCATGGGTCTGTCCGCCCAATCTCCTTCATAACTGTAGTCAAAATATTCCCCCCCCCCACCTAAGGGAGTCCGCAAACGCGACTTAGACCTATCTACCTTCAGATTCAGAACCGTATTCAAATCCAATGCCATTACCTTCTCCATCTGAATCCTAATTCTCTTACCCAACTACCTCAGTACTATCACTACCTCCTGGGCCCTGCTATCGAAGCCTGAGTGGAACACCTGACTCACCCAACCCTTCCGAAGCCTCACCTGGTCCTTCACCCTCAAAAGGGTCTCTGGCAGCAGCACCACGTCAGCTTTCAAGCTCTTGGGATCTTAACAGTTGATCTACTTCTCCTGCTGCGTTGAAAAACTAGGCGCCACTTTCCCCTAAAATGCCAAATCCTAATAGATTTCTGGGCCTTCAGTTTAATTTGAATAGAGACTTACGACATCCATAGAATTCCTACAGCACAGAGGAGGTCATTGACCCATCTTGAATGCATCGACCCTCTGAAAGAGCACCCCACGTAGGCCCACTCCCTCGCCCTATCCCCCTAACCCTACCTAATCTTTTTGGACGCTAAAGGGCAATTTAGCATGGCCAAGCCACCTAATTTGCACATCTTTGGACTGTGGGAGGAAACCGGAGCACCCGGAGGAAATCCACTCAGACAGAAGGAGAACGTATAAACTCTAACTTGCCTGTAGTACCTTCTGTGAAGCTTTATGCGTGTATTTTACTCAATGGAGAGACCCAAAAAAGGATAGCTAAAAATAAATTATTTCCTACTCATGCTAGGAATACTATAACAAAGTAACAGTCCAAGTCCCAGCCGAGACCATCCTGAGACTCCTTCCTGGGCCGGCTTTTATCTTGGGGAATTAATGAGCCCGCTGTTGGGCCTCCGCCCCTCAGTGGGGGAACTTGTACTCTATGAGCCCCATGGAGACATCAATTGGGTCGTCCCCGTGGGGGTTATAATAGCATGCTCGCAGTTTTCTTTCATATGGCCTGGCATGCCAGAGTTAAGCATGCAAGGTATGGTCTTGTTAATTTGCTTTGCAGGTTCTTTCTTTTAAAAGTTAGAGATTGATTCTCCTTGTCTTCTCAACTCTCGTATCCTCCGTTCTCACTGTCTTCTTTTTATCTTTTCTTTGCTGATAAGAGCTACCAGACCCAAACTTGATTTGTTTCCGAGGTTTGGAGGTCGCATCGTAGTCATCAGCAATGTCTGCTGCAGCTCTGACAGGGGAACCCCTTTGTTCCGATGTGAGTTTTAAGGCTGTGTCGGAGACAGTTTTTAATTGCCTCTAACAGTACCAGTTCTATTAACCCTTCATAAGCACCGTCTACCTTTAGGCTCAGACACAGCAGGCAAAAGCTAGCTGTACAATTTTTCCGAATTCCAGATAAATCTATGTGGCTTTTCATTGGAATTCCAGAATTGTTGGTTGAATGTCCCTGATACTAGTCCATAGGCACTGAGGGCAGCATCCTTTGTATAACTACCTGGCAGAGATGACAGTAGACAACATCGTGGAAACCGCACAGGTTGTCCCTACCAGCTGACCCTGTATTAGGAGTCTCCAAAATTCTGTTGCTTGATGTAACTGAGTTGCCAGCTTCTCAAAAGCTGTAAAGAAAGTCTCCACATAGAATCATAGAATCACTACAGTGCAGAAGGAGGCCATTCAGTCCAGCGAGTCTGAACCGGCCCTTGGAAAGAGAACCCTACCTAAAACCACGCCCCCCACTCTATTCCCGTAATCCTGCAACATCTTTGGACTGTGGGAGGAAACTGGCGCACCTGGAGGAAACCCACACAAAAATGGGGAGAAAGTGCAAAATCCACACAGTCACCCAAGGCTGGAATTGAAAATGAAAATTGCTTATTGTCACAAGTAGGCTTCAATGAAGTTACTGTGAAAAGCCCCTAGTCGCAACATTCCGGCGCCTGTTCGGGGAGGCTGGTACGGGAATTGAACCGTGCTACTGGCCTGCCTTGGTCTGCATTCAAAGCCAGCTATTTAGCCCTGTGCTAAACCAGCCCCTCTATTGAACAATTGAACAAGAGTCCTTGGAGCTGTGGGGCAGCAGTGCTAATCACTGTGTCACCATGCCAGTTTCCTCTTCAAATTTTCATTTCCTCTTCAAATTTCCGTAGATTCTTCAAATTATGGCACAAATTGGGAGAATGTTCCTTTGGTTCCAATTGAACACCAGCTTAATTAGTTAGGGTAAGCAAGTAATTATCATGACACTTGTAACTGTGGGACCAGGACCATCACTAGTCTTTTGAGAATGAACTTGTGGGGTGCCGGTGAAAGAAAAGTCCGACATTACATTACCTTTTTTTGTCAGCTGCCTTTGCATTCGGCTAGCAGGTATGCTACTGGTCTCAGTTATTTGAGGCTCCTTCATTCTAGGATCTACCTAGATGAGATAGAACTTGCTGCCTGCTGGCCTGAGTTGGGAACTGGAAAGAATCCCAAAGTTAGGTAGGAATTTAACCAGAACAAACAACAAGAAATTTTCATCTGCTTTGCCTATATTGTTTAGGCTAAAACTTGACTGATTGAGAATTTTAAAAGTGTGTACAAAATCTAGCATGTATCAATTTGGGGGGGGGGGGGGGGGGGGAGCATACTCAAAAAGAGGGTTGCATTCTTTTAAAGCAAAATAGTTTTATGTTTTATGTTCTCTACATTCTCTCCTGCAGTTTTATGCAGCCTATTACCATGTCCCGTGGTACACTCACTCTTCAAACCAAAACAGTTAATTGTTTTTTATACAACATGCTCTTTTGAACTAAAGTTAGAAATTGTAGTTATTAAGTTTTAATCATTAATAGATTTGGTGACAAATGTTGATAAATCTAGGTTGCTGTCTAATTCGGAAACTCTGTGGTAAATGGATATCTGAATCATGGCACTAGTAACTATTGTTACAGACAGGGGAGAGACATTAACTCAAGCCCCCAGTTCCCCTTGCCCTCTGTTGTAATCAGTGTAGTATTTTTGAAAAGGCTCTTGTGTGTGTTACCAATCCCCCATTGCGGTCAATTTAAGAATCAACAACAGCAGACTTTCATGGATTCAAATTCGGGGAATTGTTTATTCTCTCACTCACCCCGGAAAGTATATTGCCATGTCAATCACATATTACACACCCAGGAAACATATAAGTAAAGATAATAGTTTGTTCCTACAAGTATTAGAAGCAAACAGAATGGTTAGCAGTTTACGTGTCTTTTGAGAGTGCAATGATGGAGGGAGCTTTCCCCACTGTGAAATTGTAGTTCAGGTATGTTTAGAGAGTTAAGGTCAGATCCAGATTAAATGCAGGGCTCCTTCAAAGGGAGGCCTGTTCAACAGGTCCTGTAGACAGGCATTGGTTGCTGTGGTAGCCAGAGGTCCAATTTCATTACAGGTGAACTTGGAGCTTTTCGAAATGTGATGAAGATGGCTTTTAAAAATACTTTTAAACCTCACAGCCCTTAAAAGGCAAGATGTCACAGCCTTTCTCTGCAGTTGTGGCATTGTTAATGTTGCTCCGCAGGGTTTTGGGATAAAATATTTTCAGTGTCTGTTTCAATTATATGATGAATGGTCATTGATATTCAATAGAAGGCAAACGATTATCTTTCAGTAAAGATTTAGTTTCAGTCACATGGTCAAAGGTCATTGATATCCAATGGAAGGTAAAATAGTGGTCTTTTACTCTTCACTTGTGGTTAACTGGTCTCAATTTCCTTTGTTACATCGCAAAACAGGAGTCAAAGAGTCGAGGAGACCAATGTTTCTATGTTTTGGAGTAAGCTTGGAGAATAGCAGGTGTGAAATTCCACAGAGGACTATTTTTTAGATTGTCAGAGGTCAGTTATCTCAGTTCTGGGATGCCGCTGCAGGAGCTCCTTAGGATAGTGTCCTGGGAGGGCAGCATGGTGGCGCAGTGGTTAGCACTGCTGCCTCACAGTGCCGAGGACCCGGGTTCGATCCCGAGCCCGGGTCACTGTCTGTGTGGAGTTTTCATATTCTCCCATGTCTGCATGTGTCTCACCCCACAACCCAAAGAGATGTGTAGTGTAGGCGAATTGGCCAAGCTAAATTGGCCCTGAATTGGAAAAAAAAAGAATCGGGTCCTCTAAATTTATTTTAAAAATGATAGTGTCCGAGGCCAAACCATTTTCATCTGTTTCATCAATGATCTTCCCTCCACCATGAAGTCAGATACTGAACCAGTCCATGTCCAAATGCACCAAGACCTGGACAATATCCAGGCACGGGCTGACAAGGGGCGAGTAACATTCATGACACACAAGTGCCAGGCAATAACCATCTCCAACAAGGCATAACCTAATCATCACCCCTTGACATTCAATGGCATTACCTTCGCTGAGTCCTCCACTATCAACATTTTGGAAGTTACCATTGACCAGAAGCTGAACTGGACCAGCCCATGGCTACAAGAGCAGGTCAGGGGCTGGGAGGTCTGCAGAGGAGAACTCACTTCCTGACTTCCCGAAGTCTGTTCACCATTTATAAAGCACAAGTCAGGAGTGTGATGGAATACTCCCGGCAGCACGGTAGCATTGTGGATAGCACAATCGCTTCACAGCGCCAGGGTCCCAGGTTCGATTCCGGCTTGGCTCACTGTCTGTGCGGAGTCTGCACATCCTCCCCGTGTGTGCGTGGGTCTCCTCCGGGTGCTCCGGTTTCCTCCCACAGTCCAAAGATGTGCAGGTTAGGTGCATTGGCCATGATAAATTGCCCTTAGTGTCCAAAATTGCCCTTAGTGTTGGGTGGGGTTACTGGGTTATGGGGATAGGGTGGAGGTGTTGACCTTGGGTAGGATGCTCTTTCCAAGAGCCGGTGCAGACTCGATGGGCCAAATGGCCTCCTTCTGCACTGTAAATTCTATGTAAATTCACTTGACTGAATGAGTGCAGCTCCAACAGACTCGAGAAGCTTGACACCATCCAGAACAAAGCAGCCCGCTTGATTGGCATTCCATCCATCAACTACAACATTCACTTCCTCCATCACTGATGAGCACTGGCAGCAGTGTGTGCCACCCACAATGCAGTGTGTGCCACCCACAATGCAGTGTGTGCCACCCACAATGCAGTGTGTGCCACCCACAATGCAGTGTGTGCCGCCCACACTGCAGTGTGTGCCATCCACAATGCAGTGTGTGCTACCCACAATGCAGTGTGTGCCATCCACAATGCAGTGTGTGCCGCCCACACTGCAGTGTGTGCCACCCACAATGCAGTGTGTGCCATCCACAATGCAGTGTGTGCCGCCCACACTGCAGTGTGTGCCACCCACAATGCAGTGTGTGCCATCCACAATGCAGTGTGTGCTACCCACAATGCAGTGTGTGCCATCCACAATGCAGTGTGTGCCACCCACAATGCAGTGTGTGCCATTCACGCTGCAACAACGTACCGAAGCTCCTTAGACAGCACCTTCCAAACCCGCAGCCTCTACCACTTAGAGGTACAAGGGTAGTTGGTGCATGGGAACACTATTACCTGGAAGTTCTCCTCCAAGTCACACACCATCCTGACTTGAAACATATCGTTGTTCCTCCATTGTCATTGGGTCAAAATCCTGAAGCCTCCTCCTAACCGCACTACTAGTTCCAGCACATGGACAGCAATGGTTCAAGAAGGCAGCTCACTATCATTATCTCAAGTGATAGGGAATAAATGCTGGCCGAACCCGCATTGCCCACACCCCAAGAACGAATACAAAAATCTCCATTCAGGGGGAGAACCCTGCCCATTATAATTCAATTCAGAACTTTCCAGAAGCTTGTTAGTCTGTTTAAGTTACAAAAGATCATCTGACCCTTCTGACATCCATCTGAATAGTTCATCAGTGTCCATTTTAAACAGAATACAGTTTTTAAGAATGTGTAATGTTTTCATGCCTGCACTGCCATGCCACTATTTGCTCGAAATGAAACAAGGCAAGCAAATGCATTCCCACTATATCTTTACCCACTGTGTAGGTTTGGGGTTAGCAATATTTGTCATTATATAGGACCATATTTCTGCGGAGCAGGGAAAACTCCACAGAGCTTTGGAAAGTGGCAAGTGGGACCGGTTGTGGAAATACTGCCCTCATTGCTAATATATCCAATTCTTGGTGGTGGGGGAAAAGGGGCAGGGTGTGATTTACACCCTGAACCTGAACTCAGTAGGGTTATTTAAACTCAGTGCTGATTTCAGACCCCACTTTAGCAGTTGCAAGGGCCTTGATCTGCAGTGTTAGAAATTGATGGAGTTGACATTAAGGCTCCTGAAGGGCACATAAGGTGCGTAATTCAGCGGGCTTGAGTTAAAGTCCGTTGAGCGGTGCGTTTGCCAGCGTGTTTCTCAGTGCCTGCGGTGCTGTGAAAGACCCCGCTTTTCAACAGCACTTTACCATTTTTTGGGCCTCAGCAAGGATCTCCCCATCGAGGCCAATCTTTAAGTCATTACCTGTTCTGGCGAGCTCAACTGGCCAGTGCAGGAAGACTGGTCGGGCAGTGTTTTTAAAGGCAGCCCCGGTCTTTCCCCCTCCCTCAGAGCTTCCAGCGCAGCCTCTGGACCCCCTCATTTCACCCAACCTATCTCTTTTGGGCTCTTCAAGTCCCCTCACCCCACCTCTTATGGGCAAGGTCCCCCAGGCCAGACCCTTGGCATGGCCAACCTGGCATCTGGGTACCTTGGCACCACTAGCCTGGCACCCTTGAAATGCCCCTGTCAGCCTGGCAGTTCCACCCAGGCACCCTGGTAGTGCTGGGGTAGCAGCACCAGGGTGTCCAGGTGGCAGTGCCAATGTGCCAGGCTGGAAGTGCCAAGGTTCCTGAGTGCCAGGGGGAGTGCCAGGGGGCCACTATGATCAGTGCCCGACCCTCAGGGCCCTCAACGCCCCATAATATCCCTTAGACGCCATCACGACTGAGGCCTCACTGGCAAGGCAGGTGAATCCCGGGCCCCGGGTGAGTGTCACAAAGTGTTTCAACGCCTCATCCCTTTTCCAAGTTGGGCGCGACCAGTCGCTGAACCGCGCCCAAAGTCTATATAATTGTTATGACCAGATGTTTTTTAAATGCCCTTGTCCTTTCAACTTTAAAAAAACACACTGCACATGTCAGTGAGAATTAAAAACCCTTCTGTTGGACTAATGTGTAGGTAAGAAAAAACAATAGCATATTTTGTGCAGTTTCCATTGAGCTCTTTGTTGGCAAATCTTCAAGGGCTTTCACTATGTGGTTATGAATGGTTAGCTGGGTTTCAAATGCTACAGTTATCTTAGCAAGGAGTTCTGTGTTTACAGTTTGGTTCACAGTTTAAAAAGGCTATTAAAGAATTGACCGTCTTTACTGTGAGGTCAGAACAGAAGTTTGACTTTCTAAAGGATTAACCACTTGAGGCGAGTTAAAAGCTTTGAATGAATTTTATGAATGGAAATTCTTTTAATTATTAACTGTGTAGGGGTAAGAGCTTCATTGTTTGCTGAAAGTTTATTTTTTTCATCTCCACATGGCGCATGTGGTTTACCCATTATGGATAGTGTGTGAGTAGCTACGGAGGTGGCATGGAGAGTTTATGAAGCCATGGGGAAAATAGGTGAGGGGCATCGAATTGACATGGAGTGCATGCGGGTTGGGGGGATGTGAGGGGTGAAGGCTAGGGGACTTAACAGCTTCTAAAACAACTGAGGCGTGCTTTCTAACCAGCCCACCTTAGCACTCCCCCAACTCCACCCTTCTTATTGCCGCCTATGTCCTGCCTCTAGGGCCAGTTGGAAATTTCCCAGGTATGAACTATCTACCTCGGCTGGCAAAATCTGGCCTTATAGTGTCAGTTTATACTGTACATATTTCAGGTTCTATTTAGATTTCATTGTGTGTGCTGAGGGTAGTTTCATTATGTAATGTGTTGTGCATATTTAATTTTGAATTGTATGACCCTCTACTGCATCATCTCTATGTATAAAATCTTTTCAGTAGCATTTAAAACTGTAAGCAACTATAAGCTGTAAATATGATCGCATTGCTTTCTGATCTGTGTCAATTCACTAAATAAGTTGTAATCATTTATTTTGCTCAACCAAAATGGTAATTTGCTGTTCATTAAAACGGCTTTGATTAAAAAGATTAAATACATGCTAATGATTCATAATAGACTTTAAAAAAAATATCTGTGTTGCTAAGAATAGGAATGAGGGTCCATCTGGGCCTGAGATTGTACGGACAGGTTTAACCTCCTGAAGGATAAGGTCATTTGGAACGGCAGCTGGCTGAGTTTAAAGTTCATTTGGAGCTTCCATTGTGGGGCACGCATCATTGGTAATCACTGCAAGTAAAGCAGCAGGGAGTAAGTAATGTTCCAACCATGTTGGATCAAGGGCAAGTCTTCGAGCTCTAATTAATCCATACTTGCTGAGATAGGCTTTAAACCCATTCATCATCCACCAGTTTACCAATGAGCCGGTGGTGACCTATGAACTCTAAGTGCTTGGATTATTATAAATACTTCAATAAGATATAGATCCATCAATGGCTTTTGTCAGCACAGATATCATGAAAATTGTCTGGTTATCCAAACCAGTCTGTACACACAACATATGGCATGTATTATGGTCTCCATTGCAACGCCTCTGATTTTTATTTCCAAATCATCTCCTAAGGTTTACCACGCCAATGTTTTCCATTAGAATTTGTCACAAAAGTATCTGAAGATTTTTTTTTAAAAATCCTATGCATTTTTATGTAATATCCAGTTAAATAGGTGCTCAAGTAACATAGAGGTTGAGTCCAAACCAATATTTGTGTCAGCAAACAACCATTAGACATTGTTAAGGCCAACAGGCCTTTGTTGCTAACTTTCCCAATCACAGGATTTTTCTCTCCCTGAGATACATATTCACTGTTTTCATTCTGTCTGCTTTGGTTTTTTTACAAATCATGTTCTGTGTCTCAAAGAGTGGAACTTTCCATTATTCCCCTTCCTGGAAGAAGCTTGTTTGAAATGGTGGGGCTGTGCTGGATATTCCTTTGAGTTCAAATTCATTGCACTTTCTTCTAAATGGACCCAACAACATCCTTCATAATCAAGAGTTTCCTGTAAGGAGACTTCCGGTTGCGGTGATGCGGAGCTAAGCCGCTCGTTCGGTAGCTCCCGCTATTTTTGGTCTTTTCGGCTCTTTTAAGGGCCCGTAGCGGCGCTGGCTGGACTATTCCCCGGTGTGGAAACACATCCACTGCGCTTATCTGCCGGTGGATGGACTGAACCAGGAGCGGAGCGGTCAAAAAATCGGCTTTGGAGCAGAGAAAGCTGCGAGGCAGGAAAAACAAGATGGCGGCCGGCGGGGAATCGGCAGCGTGGCAGCAGTGGGTGCGGGAGCAGCAGGAGCTGCTTCAGCGCTGCTTCAGAGAGCTGAAGGCTGAGATCCTGGAACCGCTTAAGGCCTCGCTGGACAAGCTCATGGCGACTCAGAGGGCTCAGGGTGCAGAGATCCGAGAGCTACGGCAAAAGGCCTCGGAGAGCGAGGACGAACTCCTGGGCCTGGCAGTGAAGGTGGAGTCGCACGAGGCGCTCCACAAGAAATGGGTAGCGAGGATGGAGGAGGTGGAGAACCGCTCCCGTCGGAAGAACCTGCGGATTCTGGGCCTCCCAGAGGGGCTGGAAGGTAAGGATTTGGGGGCCGACGTGGCCGTGATGCTGAACTCGTTAATGGGTGCGGTGTTATTCCAGGGGCCCTTGGAGCTGGAGGGTGCCCATCAAGTACTGTTGAGGAAGCCCAGGCCAAACGAGCCGTCTAGGGCGGTGCTGGTCCGTTTTCACCGCTTTGTTGACCGTGAGTGTGTGCTGAGATGGGCGAAGAAGGAAAGGAGCATCAAGTGGGAGAATGCAGAGATCAGGATCTATCAGGACTGGAGCGCGGAGGTGGCAAAGAGAAGGTCTGGTTTAAATCTGATGAAGGCAGTGCTTCACGGGAAGGGGGTGAAGTTTGGCCTGTTACAGCCGGCTCGCCTCTGGGTCACTTACAAGGATCGCCAGCTTTCCTTCGATTTCCTGGAGGAGGCCTGGGCCTTTGTCCAGGCAGAGAAGTTGGACTCAAACTGAGGACTGGGGGGCTGGGGAATGATGTACATAGTCCGGAGGCTTTGTCCTCCTTGGTATCCTTTCGTTTATTTAGTGGTTGTGTTTGATGATGCCTTTTTGCTTTTCTGATTTTTCGCTTTTTGGGGCTGTTATTTATTTATTTATTTGGGTGCTTTCTCGTTTTTTCACTGGTGGAGGGCTGGGGAGCTGTTCGCGGTCCCGCTGGGTCATGTGCCCTTCTTTTTCCCGCGTGTTGGGTCGGGGGGGCGGGGTTTGGGATGGAAGCGCGGGTTTTCTTCCCGCGCTGGAGGAGCAGTGGGCGGGGCCGGCACTGGGAGGGGGGGATGGTGGTTGTGTTACATCGGGGGGGGGTCGTTGGTGTGGTTGGAGCAGCCGGGGTCAGCAGGAGTCGGCTGACTTACGGAAGTACGATGGAAGGGGTTATGCAGCTAGCTTGGGGGGGGGATAGGGGGGGTACCGGGTTGCTGCTTTAGGGGCCGAAGGGTAACTGCTGGTGATGGGGGAGGTTGGGAGGGGTGTCTGCCACCGTGGGGAACGGGCCTGGGGGGTTCTGCGGGCACGTGGTGAGCCGAGGGAGAGCTATGGCTAACCGGCGCAGAGGGAGGGGGAAGACTCCCCAGATTCGGCTGGTCACATGGAACGTGAGGGGGCTGAATGGACCGGTGAAGCGGTCCCGGGTCTTGGCGCATTTGAAAGGGCTGGGAGCGAACGTGGCTATGCTCCAGGAGACGCACCTTAAGGTGGCGGATCAGGTGAGGCTGAGAAGAGGCTGGGTTGGACAGGTGTTTCACTCGGGGCTAGATGCGAAGAATCGAGGGGTGGTGATTTTAGTTGGCAAGAGCTTGTTGTTTGTGGCGTCGAGTGTGGTGGCGGACAGCTGTGGTAGATACGTAATGGTGAGTGGTAGGCTTCAAGGGGAGCGGGTGGTTCTGGTTAATGTGTACGCCCCCAACTGGGACGATGCGGGCTTCATGCGGCGAATGTTGAGACGGATCCCGGACCTGGAGACGGGGGGCTTGATCTTGGGAGGGGATTTTAATACTGTGTTGGACCCAGCTCTGGATCATTCCAGGTCAAGGACGGGCAAGAGGCCGGCGGCGGCCTCAGTGCTGAGGGGGTTCAAGGATCAGATGGGAGGGCTAGACCCTTGGAGGTTTTTGAGGCCGGGAGGTAGGGAGTTTTCCTTTTTCTCCCATGCCCACAAGGCTTATTCCCGGATTGATTTTTTTGTCCTCAGCAGGGCGCTAATCCTGAGAGTGGTGGGGGCGGAGTATTCGCCGATAGCCATATCTGACCACGCTCCCCATTCGGTGGACCTGGAGCTGGGGGAGGGGAAGGATCAGCGCCCGCTGTGGAGGTTAGATGTGGGGCTTCTGTCAGAGGAGGAAGTATGTGGGAGGGTCCGTAGGTGCATAGAGGGGTATTTGGAAGCTAATGACAATTGGGAGGTGCAAGTTGGGGTTGTCTGGGAAGCGCTGAAGGCGGTGGTTAGAGGGGAGCTGATATCTATTCGGGCGCACAGGGAGAGGGTGGAGAGGGTCGAGAGGGAGAGATTGGTGGAAGAAATGGTAAGGGTGGACAGGAGGTATGTGGATGTCCCGGAAGAGGGGCTTTTGAGGAAGCGTTGCAGTCTCCAAGCGGAGTTCGATATACTGACCACCCGGAAGGCGGAGGCGCAGTGGAGGAGGGCGCAGGGGGCGGTATATGAATACGGGGAGAAGGCAAGTCGGATGCTGGCCCACCAGCTCCGGAAGCGGGAGGCAGCGAGAGAGATAGGGGAAGTCACAGATGCAGGAAGGAACCTGGTGCGGAGTGGAAGGGACATTAATGGGGTGTTCAGATCCTTTTACGAGGGGCTGTACCGGTCGGTGCCCCCTAGGGAGGTGGGCGGGATGGACCGCTTTCTGGATAAGCTGGAGTTCCCAAGAGTGGAGGATGAGCGGGTGGAGGGTCTGGGGGCCCCAATCGAGTTGGCGGAGCTGATGGAGGCACAGGGGAGCATGCAGACAGGGAAAGCACCGGGACCTGATGGGTTTCCGGTGGAGTTTTATAAGAAGTTCTCAGATCTACTGGGCCCGCTGCTTGTGAGGACCCTGAATGCGGCGAGGGGGGGGCTCTACCCCCGACGATGTCTAGAGCAATAATCTCACTGATCCTGAAGCGGGATAAGGACCCCCTCCAATGTGGGTCTTACAGTCCGATCTCGCTCCTCAACGTGGACGCAAAAGTTGTTGGTAAGACACTGTCCAGGAGGGTGGAAGATGTGGTCCCGATGGTTATCCATGAGGACCAAACGGGGTTTGTGATGGGGAGGCAGCTGAATGTCAATGTGCGGCGGCTTCTTAATGTTATGATGATGTCGTCGGCGGATGGGGAGGCGGAAATAGTAGCATCGATGGATGCGGAGAAAGCTTTCGATAGGGTGGAGTGGAGCTACCTGTGGGAAGTGCTGAGGAGGTTTGGGTTTGGTGAGGGATTCATTAGCTGGGTGAGGCTGCTGTATAGTTCCCCGGTAGCGAGTGTGGTGACGAATGGGAGGAGGTCGGAGGACCTTCGGCTGTCACTGGGGACGAGGCAGGAGTGCCCCTTGTCTCCCCTGCTCTTCGCGTTAGCGATTGAACCCCTGGCCATGGCGCTGAGGGATTCGAAGATCTGGAGGGGGATTGTGCGGGGGCTGGGGGGGGGGGGGGGGGGGGGGGGGGGGAGCATCGGTTGTCGCTGTACGCGGATGATTTACTGTTGTACATTGCAGATCCGGCGGGGATGCCTGAGGTGTTGAGGATACTTGGGGAGTTTGGGGACTTTTCAGGCTATAAGCTCAACGTGGGGAAGAGTGAGCTGTTTGTGCTGCACCTGGGGGACCAGGAGAGGGAGATAGGGGAGCTCCCGTTGAAGAGGGCGGAGAGGAGCTTTAGATATCTTGGGGTCCAGATAGCTAGGAGCTGGAGGGCCCTGCACAGGCTAAACTTTCGAGGCTGGTGGAACAGATGGAGGAGGAGTTTAGGAGGTGGGATGCGCTGCCGCTCTCTTTGGCGGGCAGGGTCCAGTCAGTTAAGATGACGGTGCTCCCAAGGTTTTTGTTTCTCTTCCAGTGCCAGCCCATATTGATTCCGAAGGCTTTTTTTAGGAGGGTTGATAAGAGTATTCTGGGGTTCGTGTGGGCGCAGAAGACCCCGAGAGTGAGGAGGGTATTCCTGGAGCGAGGCAGGGAGGTTGGCGGTTTGGCATTGCCCAACTTGTGTGTGTACTACTGGGCTGCGAATGTGGTAGTGATTCGTAGGTGGGCGATGGAGGGGGAGGGTGCCACATGGAAGAGGTTGGAGGTGGCGTCCTGTGTGGGTACGAGTTTGGAGGCATTGGTGATGGCCCCGCTCCCACTCCCCCCGGCAAGGTACTCTACGAGTCCAGTAGTGGTGGCTTCCCTCAAAATTTGGGGGCAGTGGAGGCGGCATAGGGGGGAAGTGAAGGCCTCAGTGTGGGCCCCGATACGGGGCAATCACCGGTTTGCACCAGGGAAAATAGAAGGTGGGTTTTTGAGTTGGCATAGGGCAGGCATCAGGCGGATGGTGAACTCGTCCTCTTCTTGCGCATGGCTCAGCTTAATTCAGCTGAAGGTGCTGCATAGGGCGCACATGACTGGGGCCAGGATGAGCCGGTTCTTTGGGGGTGAGGACAGGTGTGGGAGGTGTTCGGGAGGTCCGGCGAACCACACCCACATGTTCTAGGCGTGTCCGGCGTTGGAGGGGTTTTGGAAGGGGGTGGCGGGGACTTTGTCCAAGGTGGTCGGTTCCAGGGTGGAACCGGGCTGGGGGCTCGCGATCTTTGGGGTAGCATCGGAGCCGGAAGTGCAGGAGGTGAGAGAGGCCGGTATCCTGGCCTTTGCGTCTCTAGTAGCCTGGCGTAGGATTCTTTTACAGTGGAGGGACGTGAAGCCCCCGAGCCTGGAATCCTGGATTAACGACATGGCCGGGTTCATCAGGCTGGAGAGGGTCAAGTTTGCCCTGAGGGGGTCGGTACAAGGGTTCTTCTGGCGGTGGCAGCCCTTTCTCGATTTTCTGGCGGAGGGTTAGAGGGTGGTCAATCTCAGCAGCAACCCGGGGGGGGAGGGGGGGGGGGGGGCGGGGGTAGGGCAAGGGGGGGGGGGGGGGGCTATGGGTCTGTTAAGGCGGTTTGTTTTTGCGACTGTATGTTTCCTACTTTCGTTTTTTTGTGAATTTACTGCTTTGTATTGCGGGGGGGGGGGGGGGGGTGTTCTTCTTTCTGTTTATTTCTATACCTTGTTTATTTTATTGTTGGGAGAAAATTTGTTGTTGAAAACTTTGAATAAAAATTATTTTTTAAAAAAGTTTCCTGTAAGTGCCCGATGTGTGGGTCACAATAATGAAAACTTTCAATGTGAACATGACACAATTATTTTATATGTGCCATCATTTGCATTTCTCTTACGACCGGTGGGCTGATCAATACTCTAGTAAGACAAGGCCAGCTCTAAAACAGGCCAATATATTTTACAAATGATGTATGAATGGACAGAGAGTAACGTCTTTATGGCAGCCTTCTGTCTCATAATACAATGATTTGTGCCCTGGTGTTCAGCTCTGTTAAGCATTGTCTTGTGTGGCTCAGGGTTTGCTGCAGAGGAAAATAGTGAGTTAAGATGGCACATGATTCACTGGCTTCTATTTACTCTGTACCCTTTTCTCAGCAATTGAGATTTTCATTTCAGCTTTCCCCTTCCAATGTCCTTCCAAGCAGTCAAACTCCAGATAGGTTACGATAATGCATTTGTTAGAATGCTGAATATGATAACTTAAATATATATTTATGCTAATTGTTGGGGTCGCATGGTGGCAGAGTAGTTAACACTGCTGCCTCACAGCGCTAGGGACCCGAGTTTGATTCCAACCTTGGGTGACTGTGTGGAATTTGCACAGTCTTCCCTTGTCTGCATGGGTTTCTTCCAGGTGCTCCAGTTTCTTCCCTCAATCCAAAGATGTGCAGGTTAGGTGGATCGGCCATGCTAACTTGCCCCTTAGTACCCAAAGGTTAGGTGGGGTTATGGGGATAGGGTGGGGAGTAGAACCTAGGTTGGGTGCTCTTTTGAACTCGATGGGTCAAATAGCCTCCTTCTGTAGGGATTCTAAGATTCTAATAAGTATGCCATCACAGGGCAGCACGGTGGCCTAGTGGTTAGCACAACCGCCTCACGCGCTGAGGTCCCAGGTTCGATTCTGGGTCACTGTCCGTGTGGAGTTTGCACATTCTCCCCGTGTCTGCGTGGGTTTCGCCCCCACAACCCAAAAATGTGCAGAGTAGGTGGATTGGCCACGCTAAATTGCCCCTTAATTGGAAAAAATAATTGGGTAATCTAAATTTATTTAAAAAAAAGTATGCCATCACAGGAATTGATGCAATATCACATGATTCAGTTCTCTTGCACAGTCAGTCAGCATTTGTAAGCTGAGGCAACAACATTTCAGCTCTGCTTTCAAATTCCCCGCCTGCCCTCCAGCCTCGTTTGTTTACCCCAGAAAAAGATAATATAACAAGGGCTGTAAGCAACTGTTGGCCGGTTGTCAGTGCCAAAGTCCGCTGCTTCATACCCCGCTTGCAGATCTCCTTGTAGCGTGGGTGTGGACACCCAGATGTTTGTGACTCAGTATCTAATTCACTGTACAGGAGGTCTTTGGATGTCAGCTGTCAAGTATCTCTGATGAGTGTGGTCGAGCCAGTGGAGATGTGGTTGGTTTAACAGTAATATATGCTAATGGTTAACACATTCCAAGATCTCTGAGTTGATGATTTTGTCCTGCCAAAAGGTGCTGAGGGTAAACCTGCCTAGCATCCATTGTCCAGGTCTCACCATTGTAGAGGAGTGCATTGAGGATGCAGACTTGATAGACTCACACAGTTTGGTGTGCTCAGTCAGGTAGCTGTTGTTCCCCACTCTAATAATAATAATCGCTTATTGTCACAAGTAGGCTTCAATGAAGTTACTGTGAAAAGCCCCTAGTCGCCACATTCCGGCACCTGTTCGGGGAGGACGGTACGAGAATTGAACCCGTGCTGCTGACATTGTTCTGCATTGCAAGCCAGCTATTTAGCCCAATGTGCTAAACCAGCCCCTGCTCTCTTGCTCAACTTGGGCATAGCAGCTGCAGTTTTTGCAATGCATGTTTGCAGCATGATTTCAACATCAAATGACAAATTGCTGGTGATTGTAGAGCCTCGATATGTGAAACTATCAACAACATCCAATGTCACATTCTCGATGCTAATAGATGGTGTGCCCACATCCTGGAGCATGACGTTGTCTTCCTAATGTTGATTTGCAGATATTTTGAGAATAGAATCCATATGAATTCTAAACTATTTTTTAACTTTTCTCAGAGCGTGTCACTTTGCTCCTGTGAACAGGCTCAATATGCTTTGCGGATTGGTAATACTTCTGATCAGATCCAACTCGGTGTCCAGGCTAGTGTTAGTGGGTCACTGGAGGCAACAGAATTTGCTTCTGACATTGGGGGAACAGCCAATCTCCACTCTAGGACAGCAGTCTTCTACTGGACCTGAATGGATGGGTGGGGAGTCTGAGGATTTTCGGTGGGTGTTTAAGGGTTGGGGGGCGGAATCTGGGGGTTGGGTTGGGGGGGGGGGGGGGGGGGGGGAGTCCAAGGACCACCCAAATGCTGCAATATTCACAAGCCCTCTCCTGCCCCTGTAAATTTCAGCTGGGGACAATTCTGCAACCCTCTATCCCATCTTACAGGTTTTCTGGGCGTGTTTCTCTTTGTTGGGAGATCTTCTGCTTGTGAAGTGACTGTGAGGCAAAATCTTCTGGTCCCCTGATGGTTATATCCCAGAGGTACCCTGGAAGATGTGTTGGGGGAACCACTCAGGAGTCCCTATACAAGGACTCAGTGGAATTACCCAGAATGTTTGAACCCTCCAAATCTGATCTGAAGTCATGAGACTTCAGAGGGGTCCATCACACTTACCAGAATAGTTACACAGGAATGGTAGACAGGGAAAAAAAACCATACCTAACTCCTGGGTAACTATACAACTGCACCACCCCCAACTCCCCACTGATGCCCCTGACTGCCCTCCACTCTCTGACCGACCTGACCCTCCAATACCATCTCGATACTCGGGCTCTTCCCTGACTCTCAGACTCCCACTGGCCCCACCCCGACCTCGGAATCCTCGCCGACCCTCGGACTCCCCACCGAACCCCAGACTCCCCGCTGGCCCTCGGTCTCCCCCTTGACCCTTGGTCTCCCCCTTGACCCTCGGACTCCCTCCTGACCCTCAGACTTCCCCCTGGTCCTCGGACTCCAACCCCTCAACCCTTGGACACCCTCCAACTCCCCCGTAACTCTGTCTCCCCCACAACCCTTTGACTCCCGCCCCACCTCTCCGACTCCGCTCTGACTCGCTAACCCTTCCTCGGACACCCTCCATCCTTGAACATCCTCTGACTCTCTCTCCCCAAACTGGTCCCCCCCCCCCCACCAAGCCCACCTGACTCGACCTCAGCACCCTACCACCCTGTAACCGTACCTATGCTGCCATCTGCAATCCTAACCGGCTGGCATCCTACCCAGCCTGCCACCTACCACCCAGGCCATCCAACCCAACCTACCACCCTACCCACTCTACTACCCATCACCCTGTGTCCTGCTACCTAACCCAGCTGACACCGCACCCATTTAGTTCTCTCACACTCATTCACTAACACAGTAAAAGCTATTTAATATCCCAAAGTGTTGATGAATGAAGGCTAATCAAAATTCTGCAGCTAGTGCTGTAAAAATGCGACGTAGCTTGGCTTCTTCCCTGTGAAGGAGGATTCCGAGAATGGGTCATTCTGCATTTCTGAAGATGCCTGTTTCAGAAGTCCAGGCAAGAAACACAAAGCTCTGCCACTGTGTGACCAAAAAGGAGCAGAGTGAAAATCCAACGATGATTGCATTCTCAGAAGATTCAGTCCTGAATACCAGCTCCGGCCCTCTAGGTAATTGCTGATGTTCCACGTTCATGTTTGACTCCAAGGCTTGAACATAAATATTTACCCTGCCACTCCAGTTTGGTACTGAGGGACTGCTGAACTGTCGGAGGTGCCATATTTTGGATGAGATATTGAACTGAGATCTATTTGCAAGCTGAAGTGGACTTAAAAGATACCATGGCAATATTTTGAAGAACAGCAGGAGAGTTATCCCTGGTGTCCTGACTGATGCACGATCAATTACACAAAGACGAGAGTTGGATGCAATCAAGGCTTTATCACATTAAGGTGTGTGGCCTCCTACAGCATCTGGCGAAGTGGCTGCTGTACTGGGAGTATACATATTTATACTCCGCCTACTGGGGTGGTAGGGGCCTGCTGAATTTCAGTGTTAGGCCCTGGAGGTTGCACTGGAAGTCCAGGCCGACTAGCAGGGCAGCGCAGAGGTTGGGGAGGACGTAGAGGCGGAAGCCGCTGAACTCTACACCCTAGATAGTGAGCGTGGCTATGCAGTACCCCCGGATCGCCACAGAGTGGGACCCGGAGGCCAGGGAGATTCTCTGGTTGGGGGGGTGTACCGTGAGGGAGCAGCATCTTACCGTATCGGGATGAATGAAGCTCTCGGTCGTCCCAGAGTCCAGCAGACATGAGATCTCGTGCCCATCTATTTTCACGTTGGTGGAAGCAGTTGACAGGTTGTGTGGGCGTGACTGGTCAATCGTGACCGAGGCGAGACGCGGCTGGTCGTCGATGGTGGCAGGCGATGAGGTGCCTGGGGGGCATGGGTCCTGGTAAGATGGCGGCACCCACAGGCCACACGTGTCATGGGGAAGACAAGATGGCGGCGCCCGATGATCCTGGGGAGAACAATATGACGGCGCCCACAGGCCGCACGTGGTGGGGATCGAACAAGATGGCGGCGCCCATGGGCTGCACGTGGTCCGAGGAGGGGAAGATGGCGGCGCCCACTGGTCGCATGTGGGGGGAGTCGGAACAATAGCGGCTTACCACAAAACACCTACACCGACATCCTCTATATACAATATATACATCAGTGCTGACTACCACACTGACTTATATTTATCCTTCAATCAAAATCACAACAGAACAGATTATCACATTGTTGTTTGTGGGAGCTTGCTGTGTGTGCACAAATTGGTTGCCATGTTGCCTACATCACAAAAGTGCCTACACTTCGGAAGTACTAACTTAGCTGTGAAGCACTTTGAGACAACCAATATTCATGAAAAGTGCTAAATAAATGCATGTCAACTTGTGCCCCAGGCGTTGTCTAATAACTTTAAGATAATCATCCTCACCATCAAATTTCTCCACAGGCTCATTACTTAGAATCATAGAATCACTACAATGCTTGCCTTGACCATGCCTTCGTCTCTTCAGACCTTCTTCCTTTTACACTCTGCCTGTGTGCATTATCTATCCATCGTCCTACAAAGCACTCTGAGTTGCCTCGTTGTATGTTATGAATACCGCTTCAAAAATATACATTGCTGTACACATATTTATATATATATATGTAATGGCAGACAGGAAACAAAGAGTAGGAATTAATGGTCTTTTTCAAATTGGCAGGCAGTGACTAGTGGGGTACCACAGGGATTGGTGCTAGGACCCCAGCTATTCTCAATATGTATTAATCATTTAGATAAGGAAACAAAATGTAATATCTCCAAATTTGCAGATGACACCACGTTGTGTGGGAGGGTGAGCTGTGAGGAGGATGCAGAGATTATTCAGTGTGATTTGGACAAGTTGAGTGAGTGGGCAAATGAATAGCAGATGCAGTATAATTTGAAGAAATGCAAGGTTACCCACTTTGGTAGCAAAAACAGGAAGGCAGACTGTTATCTAAATGGCCATAAATTAGGGGAGGGGAATGTGCAACGAGACCTGGATGTCCTTGTACACCAGTCACTTAAGGTGAGCATGCAGGTACAGCAGGCGGTAAAGAAGGCAAACGGTGGGCGGGATCCCCCCCCCCCCCCCCCCCCCCGGGGTCGGAGAATCGCCAAGGGTCGGCATGAATTCCGCCCTGCCGTCCTCCAAATTCTCCCGCCCCCCAAAAATCGGCCCAGCGTGAATCGCGCCGCCCGCCTCGGAGAATGGCGGGGACCGACGTGACTCAATGGGTCCGGGGCTCCCCGAATTTTCAGGCCCACAATGGGCCGAAGTCCCGCCCGTTTTTTGTCTGTCCCGCCGGCGTAAATTAGAGTAGGTCCCTTACCGGTGGGACCTGGCGGCGCGGACGGTCTCCGGGGTTCTTGTGGGGACGCGGGGGGATATGTCCCCGGGAGGTGCCCCCACGGTGTCCTGGCCCGTGATTGGGGCCTGCCAATCCGCGGGCAGGCCTGTGCTGTGGGGGCACTCCATCCTTCCGCACCGGAGGCTGTACCGATCCCCCATTCCCGGTGCGGAAGCGAATCCCTCTGCGCATGCGTGGGGATGACGACAGCACACTCTGGTGCTCCAGCGCATGCGCCAACATGCGCCGGCCGGCAGAGGCCCTTCGGCGCCAGTTGGCGTGGCGCCAAGCCCCTTTCCCGCCGGCCGGTGGGGAGCAAACTACTCCGGGGCGGGCCTAGCCCCTGAAGGTGCGGAGGATTCCGCACCTTTGGGGCGGCCCGACGCCGGAGTGGTTCACACCACTCCGTCCCGTCAGGACCCCCCACCCCGCCGGGTAGGGGAGAATCCCGCCCGGTATGTTGGTCTTCACACTGAGAGGATTGGAGTACAGGAGCAGGGCCTTGGTGAGGCCACACTTGGAATATTCTGGGCAGTTTTGGTCTATTTATCTGAGGCAGGCTGTTCTTGCTCTAGAGGGAGTGCAGCAAAGATTTACCAGACTGGTTCCTGGGATGGTGGGACTGACATCTGAGGAGAGATTGAATCGGTTCGTATTGTATTCTCTGGAGTTCAGAAGAATGAGGAGGATTTCATAGAAACCTATAAAGTTCTAACAAGACTAGGCAGGGTAGATGCAGGAAGGATGTTTCTGATGGTGGGTGTGTCCAGAACCAGAGGTCACAGTCTGAGGATACAGGGTAGACCATTTAGGACAGAGATGAGGAGAAATTTCTTCACTCAGAGAGTGGTCGGCCTGTGGAATTCGTTACGATGTAGTTGAGGCCAAAACATTGCACGTTTTCTAGAAACAGTTAGATATAGCACTTAGGGCGAAGGAGATCAAAGGATATGGGGGGAAAGCAGGATTAGGCTATTGAGTTGGATGATCAACTATGATCATACTGAATGGTGGAGCAGGCTTGAAGGGCAGAATGGCCTCCTCCTACTCCTATTTTCTATGTTTTTATAATCTTTCTCAATACTTCTTATCTGTAGTCAAGCATTTTCAGAGCTGGATTTAGAAATCTCGGGACCCTGGACTCCAAGAAATTTTGCCCCCCCAACCATTACACAAAACACCAACTCACTCCCCTCCCCCAATCTATTAAAAAAAATCAATTGTACGTGATGAAATAGACCTGTGGAATGTTTACATATAGGCTCTTTATTAAATGAATTATGTCATAATACAGTAGGGCGACATGAAACCGTGGAGCCTGGCTTGAGGCCTCATTGGCCTATATGTTAGTCTGCGCCTGAATATATTCATTATATTTTATCTTTTGTTGCTTCCCCGATATTTCTTCCACATACAGAGGCTTTATAAAGTTGGTTGAATCCAAATTGTATTATGCTTTCTTAATGTGCAGTCAGTTTTATCGGCAACTTCAGTGGTTTTCACTCCTATCACTGTAGGAGTATGGAATGGGTAGCATTCATCTGCGTTGACCAAATTCTGGTAAATTAGATTCACGAAGAGCCTTGCAAATTTTACCTGATAAATAGGATCATATATACAGAACACCCAGTGCACCTCGGTGAAAGATGATCTTTTGCACAACGAAAGCTGACTGAATGACTCACAAGAAAGAATAACTGAGATTAAGCCCGTCTTGCCAGCAGAAATAGTGATGATAAAATCTATTTGATGTGGCAGCATTGAGTGTTTCATCAATTGCGCTGATTGAGTTTCTCAGGTTCGAACAAATGCAGCTCAAAATTAGTTTTTTTTGTCCATTAAAATGGAAATGGAGAAAATTACATCATTAGACTACCCTGATAAAAAAACAAGTTCTTAATTCCGTTTTTTTTTTGTTTCTTTCACAAAGGTCAGAAAGCTTTTTTAAAATGCATGTAGAGGCAGAATCTGAAGTCAAGGAAATTGGGGATTATAATCACTAGAGTATAGAATTTATCCTATAATACATCTTTCAGCTTATTTTCTTGATTGTATATTATGCTTTATATATTGTTAGCATTTATTTAGCATTGATGCTTTTCAAGTGAGACCAACTTTAAATTGACAACTGGTTTGAGAACTGATTCAGCAACAGGGGTTAGGATGATGAAAGCATTCCCTCCAAAAGAAATTGTTGGTCTCTTACAAAACTTTTATTCACACAACATTTTTAAATAGCACAGCGGTGTATCATTAGGAAAATTATTAAACGTGTTTGTGGCCTAAAGCTATGTGAGCAGCTAAGAAGCAAAAGGCATTAATTATCTTTGTCAACAATTTGTCTAGTGCTTTTAATAGTATTCCTACAGTGCAGAAGGAGACCATTTGGCCCATCAAGTCTGCACTGATTCTTTGAAAGTGCACCCTACCTAGACCCACACCCTTCCTAACCAGCACATCATTTAACACTAAGGGGCAACTTAGCATGGCCAATCCACCTAACCTGCATATCATTAGATGTAAAAAGAAGTCTCAAAGTACTTCACAGAGATGAAATTAGACAAAAAATGGATGACAAGTCAAAGCAGGACATATTAAGAAGGGTCACCTGTGGTTCAAAACACTTTAGAGAGACCAGGGACAATGTCACGTGTACCGAGGTACAGTGAAAAGTATTATTCTGCGTAGACCAGACAGATCGTTCCATACATGAAAAAATATCGGACGTATATAAATACACAATGCAAATACATAGACACAGGCACCAGGTGAAGTATACGAAGTGTAGTACTACTCAGTAGTGACTGGGCGGAATTCTCCGCTCCCACGCCGGGTGGGAGAATCGCGAGAGGTCTGCTCTCGCACCTCCCGCGATTCTCCCACCCCCCCCCAAAATGGCGTGTCGCGTTTTGCGACACGCCGCTCGGAGAATCGCAGGCCGCCGTTTTTCACGGCGGCTCGCAATTCTCCAACCCGGATGGGCCGAGCGGCCTGCCGTTGGGGACCGTTTCACGACGGCGGCAACCAATCCTGGTCGTTTGGGGCTTGTGGGGGACCTAGAGGGGACTGGGCACCACGACCGTGCTCGGGAGGGGACAGGCCCGCGATCGGTGCCCACCGATCGTCGGGCCGGCATCTCAATGGGACGCACTCTTTCCCCTCCGCCGCCCCGCAAGATCAAGCCGCCACGTCTTGCGGGGCAGCGGAGGGGAAGACGGCAACCGCGCATGCACGGGTTTGCCGTCATCCGTCGTGATGTCAGCTGCGCATGAGCGGGTTGGCGCCGGCCAACCCGCGCATGCACGGCTGGCGTCATTAGGCGCGTCAGCCGCGTCATTCTCAGCGCGCCATGCCTTGACGCCAGCGACAAGGCCCCGCGGCCGAGTTTCCCGGCACGGCCCTCCTAGCCCCCCAGCGGGGGGAGAATAGGGGGCCAGGTGAGGCCTCCGACACCGTTGTGAACCTCTCCAGGTTTCACGACGGCGTGGGGCCTTTGGGGAATTCCGCCCAAGATGTCTGAATAGATCAGTTCAGTCCATAAGAGGTTTATTCTGGAGTCTGGGAACAGCAGGGAAGAAGCTGTTTTTGAACCTGTTAGTGTACATTCTCATACTTTGTGTCTTCTGCCCAATGGAAGAGGTTGGAAAAGGGAATAACCCGGGTGGGAGGGGTTTTTGATTATGCTGCCCACTTTCCCAAGGCAGCAGGAGGTGTAGACAGAGTCAATGGATGGGAGGCGAGTTCGCGTGATGGACTGGACTGTGTTCATGACTCTTACATAGTTTCTTACGGTCCTGGGCCAAGCAGTTGCCATACCAGGCTGTGATGCAGCCAAATAGAATGATTTCTATGATGCACCTGTAAAAATTGGTGGGAGTCAATGTGAACACGCTGAATTTCCTTAGTTTCCTGAGGAAGTATAGGTGCTGTTGTGTTTTCCTGGTCGTAGCATCGACGTGGTTGGACCAGGACAGCTTGTTGATGATGTGCACACCAAGGAATTTGAAGCTGTCAACCATCTCCACCTCGGCACCATTGATTCAGGCAGGGATTTGTGCGATACTTCACTTCCTGAAGTTAAGGACCTTGGGCGGAATTCTCCACTCCCCACGTGGCGTGGGAGAATCGTGGGAGGGCCTCCCGACATTTTTTAAGCCCCCCTGGCGACCCCAGCGATTCTCCCACCACCCCCGCTCGGAAAAATCGCCGCTCGCCGTTTTTCACAGCGAACGGCGATTCTCCGAGCCCAATGGGCTGAGCGGCCGGCCCTTCACGCCCGTTTCACCACGGCAGCAACCACACCTAGTCACTGCATTCGTGAAACGGGCGCCAGATGCCCGTTTGGGGCATCTAGGGGCTCGATTGGGATGGGAGCACCGCGACTGTGCTCTGGAGGGGACAGGCCCACGATCGGTGCCCACTGATCGTCGGGCCAGCGTCCAAAATGGACGCACTCTTTCCCCTACGCCGCCCGGCAAGATCAAGCCGCCACGTCTTGCCGGGCGGCTGAGGAGAAAGATGGCCACCGCGCATGCGCCGGTTCATGCCGTCCGCGTTATGAAGTCATCCGCGCATGCGCGGGTTGGAACCGGCAACCCGCGCATGCGCGAATGACTTCACATTCTCGGCATGACGAGGTCGCTGCCGAGAAAGACGGAGGCCCACTCCTAGCCCCCTGGGTGGGGGTGAATTAGGTGCAGGGAGCGGGCTCTGAGGCCGTCGTGAACCTCGGCCGAGTTCACGACGGCCTTCACGAATTCGGCCCCTTGCGGAGAATTCCGCCCCTTAGTTTTGCTGATACTGGGGAGAGGTTGTTGTTGTTACACAATGCCACTAGGTTCTTTATCTCCCTCCTGTACTCTGACCCATTGTTGTTTGAGATCTGACCCACTATGGTCATGTCATCAGCAAACGTGTAGATGGAGTTGCAGCCAAATTTTGCCATACAGTCATGTGTGTACAGGGAGTATAGTGGGGGCTAAGTACGTAGCCTCATAAGACCCCAGTACTGAGAACTATCATGGAGCAGGTGTTGTTGTTTATCCTTACTAATTGTGGTTTATGGGTCAGGAAGTTGAAGATCCAGTTTCAGAGTGAGGAGCCAAGTCCAAGGTTTTTGTAGCAGTATCGGGGGAATACTGCACTGTTGGAGATGATAAAATTCTTATCTGGTCATTATCATATTGCTGCTTGTAGGCCCTCACTTTTCACTGAGTAGCTGCTATGGACAGAAACATAGGACTTAGGAATAAGTGGCAAGTAACATTTGTGCCACACAAGTGCCACGCAATGACTATGTCCAACAAGAGAGAATCTAACCTTCTATCCTTGACATTCAATGGCATTGCCTTCACTGAATTCCCCGCCTTCAACATCTTGTGGGTTACGATTGACCAGAAACTGAACTGGATGAGCCATATAAATACTGTTGCTACAAGAGCAGGTCAGAGGCTAGGAATCCTGCGGTGAGTAACTCACCTCCTTACTGCCCAAAACCTGTTCACCATCTACAGGGCACAAGTCAGGAGTGTAATGGAATACTCTCCACTTGCCTGAATATGTTCAGCTCCAACAACACTCAAGAAGCTTGATATCATCCAGAACAAAGCAGCCCGCTTGATTGGCACCCCTTCCACAAACATTCACTCCCTCCACCATTGATGCACAGTGGCAGCAGTGTGTATCATCGAGAAGATGCACTGCAGGAACAGACCAAAGCTCCTTATGAATCTGCGACCGCTACCATCCAGAAAGACAAGGGCAGCAGACACATGGGAATGCCCCCGCCTGGAAGTTTCCCTCCAAGTCACTCACCATCCTGACTTGGAAATATATTGCCGTTCCTTCATTGTCACTGGGTCAAAATCTGGGAACTTCCTCCCTAACAGTACTGCGGGTGCCCCAACACTCCAACACTGCAGGGACTACAGCGGTTTAAGAAGGAAGCTCACCACTCCTTCTCAAGGGCAATCAGGCATGGGCAACAAATGATGGCCGAGCCAGTGATGCCCACATCCAATGAAATGAATTAAAAAATGAATAGCATAGGGCTTCGGAGTAGGAGGTTATTTGGCCCTTCGAGCCTGTTTCACCATTTGATGAGTTCAAGGCTGATCTGTTGTGGTCTTAACGCCACTTTACTGTCTGCACCGCTCTGCCCCACCACTGTAACCCTTGACTCCCTTGTCTATCACCATTCCTACATTGTCATATCTATCAATATATTTTACATTACCTCCGAGAAGAATTACCGGCTGAGGATTCCCAGACGTCATGAACGATGCTCGAAAAAAATGCATGATCTTTCTTTACTTCCTGAATGATCTGTCCAGTTCTGGAATTGGGAGGAATATTTTGGTCACCATACCTAAAATAGAAATAGATGCATTGAAAAAGGGTTCAGAAAGGAGTGAGCAGGATGATTCGACCTTAACTTCCATAAAGTACATTAAGTGGCTAAGTTAAATTAAGCTAAGATTTGTAACGCCTACGAATATCTATATCATACATTGTTATTTGAGATTCTAGTTAAATCTAGATGTTTCAGTTTTTAAAATGAATGCCACAGCAGCTAATGGGTTGACTAAGAAGGTCTTGATGTGAGGACCTAAGTAATCCACTGGGGCCGGTTTAGCTCACTTTGCTAGTTCAAGAAGCATAGCAAGGCCAGTATTGTGGGTTCAATTCCCGTACTGGCTGGCGTTATTCATAAAGACCCCACCTTCTCAACCTTGCCCCTCACCTGAGGTGTAGTGATCCTCAGGTTAAATGATGACCAGTCACCTCTCCCAAAGGGGAAACAGTCTATGGTCATCTGGGGCTATGGCAACTTTACCTGAATGTAATTAACACCTAGCTAACTGGAATGGATTTTGATTTGTGAAGAGGATCTCTAACCTCTATTCATCATTTTCTCTGTATTTTCATGCAACAGTTCAAAATTTGTTTGGTTAGATTTTCAGACTTCCAAATCACTTAGAAACAAGTCACTTGCATTGCCTTAGAAGTGCTAGATGCAAACTGCAAAAATAATTTAAATTAAATTGCAACTGTCAGTTGCAACTTCCATGATTCTGGACTTCAATTGTGTTAAATATTCAGATATAAATTTGCTTAGAAATTTACAGCGTTGCCTGTTGTCTGCCTAGAAACAACCAAGCCAGTAATTGTTATTTTTGTTCTACCTGGGAGTATTCTAGCTGCAATAGTGTTACTTTGTTATAGAGGTATGAGGATTGCTTGAATTAATTACCCGGGAGGTTACCTTCAGCTATCTGAAATTTGTATCCAGAAGTAGCTCGGGCTTAGAATGAATGTGACCAGCTTTTCAATTGAGAAATCTCATACAAATATTACGAAAGTCAGAGAATAAATTGCACTTTGTTACAACTACAGTGAGGCTTAATGCTTTTCAATATGAATAGGGGAGCGATGTTGATGTGTAGCTGCAATGTTTTCGAAGATGTTTAAAGCCCCGATATGAATTAAATAGCAGGCAAAAAAGAAAGAATTGCATTGATATATCATGTGCCTGAGATTTCACGAATTTCGTTGCAATCAATATTTCACATTCAGATATGCAATCACCATGGGCGAGATTCTCCGAAATTGAGGCAAAGTGTTCGTGCCGCCGTGAACGCTGTCGCATTTCACAATGGCGCGAACAGGGCCCGGGCACGACCTATTCTGGCCCCCATAGGGGGCCAGCACGGCGCTGGAGCGGTTCACGCCGCTCCAGCCTCTTTACCGCCGCGCTGACCCGCGCATGCGCAGTTGGGGCAGCTCATTCCTGCACATGCACAGTTGGGCCGCGCCATCCTGCGCAGGCGCGGGGAACTTCTTACGCACGCCGGCCCCTCACCAACATGGCGCCGGGGATCTGGGGCCAGCAGTTGAAGGAAGTAGGCCGGGGGGTGGGGGCGGGGGGGGGAGGCTGGCCCGCCAATTGGTGGGCCCCTATCGCGGGCCAGACCCCACCGGAGGCTCCCCCCCCCCCCCCCCCGGTGAAGGAGCCTCCCTGCGCCCCCCCCCCCCCCCCACAGGCTGCAACCCCCAGCGTTCCCACACAGTTCCCACCGGCAGCAACCAGGGGTGATTGCGGTGATTCGCCGAGCGGCCTGGCGAGATTCTCGCGGTGCTGGTTTCGAGGGGGGGTGGGAGAATCGCGTGCCCGTGTCGAGGCGGCAAGGCGCGACTCGTGTCGGGGCGGCGTGGCGCAACCCGTGTTGGGGCGTCGTGGCATGGCTCGCG
Source organism: Scyliorhinus canicula (assembly GCF_902713615.1). Taxonomy (NCBI): domain Eukaryota; kingdom Metazoa; phylum Chordata; class Chondrichthyes; order Carcharhiniformes; family Scyliorhinidae; genus Scyliorhinus; species Scyliorhinus canicula. The sequence goes on along the minus strand of NC_052149.1, from coordinate 49,061,794 downwards.
CGGTACCCCAGCGATTCTCCCACCCGCCATGGGGGGGGGGAGAATACCGCCCCATGATTATGTAGGCAAAGATGGTAGCCAATTTGTGCATAGTTGAATCCCACAAACAATAAAGAAATAATAAATGTTTTAGTTGTATTAGTTAAGAGATGAATGTTGACCCAGTCACTGGGAGAACTCTCTTGTTCTTCAAATAATGCCATGAGGTTTTTTACAATCGTCTCAGCAAACAGACCGAGCCTCAGTTTAACATTCAAAAGGCAGTATTTCTGGCAGCTCAGCATTCTCTCTGTACTGCATTGACGTTTCCAGCTAGATTATATACTGTAGTCTCTGGAATAAGGCCTGAACCTACTGACTCAGAGACTAGAGTGCCATAACTAGTTGGGACTAGTTTTGCTAGCCAATACTTCAATTCAGAACTCAAATTTTAACTCACAGTTTAACCTTATACATTATAATTTTACATTATTTGTCCCACATTAAATGGCAATCCCTAGCCTTTCCACTTCAACGTACCCTGGTACCTCTTACCCCTTTACCAGACGTGGATGCAGCACCAGACTGGTCGAGCAAAACTAATCTTCCGTGTATATTTTAGAACTGTTTTAGAAAGCATTTCTGTAATACCAGCTCAGGACCTGGTACTTGAAAATTGTCTTCGTTTAATGTGGTGTAGATTCCACAGCAGCCAGAACAACACAAAGACAGCTGCTCATGCACAAGCTCGCACATGTGCAGTTATTTTTAACCATGCATCTGGCCGCCATACCTTCCCAAATGGCAATGTGGAACTGGGCTGAGAAAGCAACTGTCCAACAGTCAGTTAGTTAGTCTGATTTCCAATTAAGTTGCCACTGGGGATGTTACTACCTCCAGCAAAGTCTATGATCGTGCACATGAACTGCAGAGGTAGCAGAATTAAGTGTTTGCTCTGCACCATTACAAAAGCAGTTTATCAAAGTGCAGTGTTTAACAATGACAACATTTTGACTTTATGCATCAAACATTTATCTGAGCAAATCATTAAATAAATAAATCAGCTGAAGCCAAACCAGCACTGTTTTTCTACCCAGTAATTGAAAAATGTGCTGTTTAATACCTGCATCTGGTATGAATAAATATGCATTGCCAACAGATACAAAAGAAAAACAACTCAGTGGAGGAAGAGATTGAGATAGACTCTGACCTTTTAACACTGCAAGATTTAAAGACAAGGAGGTGTAGATACAAGATTAAATTAAAGAAACTCAGAACAGAGAGCAGGAGAAACTTCTTTATCCTGATTGTGAGATTGTCAAATTCACTTCAAGGGTTAGTGGCTGAGGCGAATACCATACCAACATTAATAATTAGATTGGATAGGTGGATGAAGGGAACATGATAGAAGTGAAATGGGGGCAGGGGAGATAAATATGATTGGAACTATTATTTTGTGTGGAATATCTCCATGAGGGCCTTTAATAGCAAGAATGGCAACAGAAACAATCCTGTCATGTAAAGTTGACATTAGTCAACAATTTTCTGCTGGAGGTAATCAAGTCCTCCTCAGGTAGGCATGTCCTTGGGGACCTCCAGTAGAAACTGCTTTTAAAAACCAATGCTGGTCCGTTTCTGCTGGTGATACTTGGTTTACATTTCCAGTCATGGACCTGCCACGGATCGATCAATATTTCTTTCCAGGTTGGTTTCCACATTACTGCCCTCGAAAGGAGCTTCATCAATTTAGGTCATAGCCAGACGGGAAAGGGCCCTGACCAAATTAATTGTGAATGGTTCAGCATCATACGTAAGCAGTTTCAAATTGTGCAGTTGTGAATTCAGTGCATATTACCAAATCCATCCACAGTGTAATTGGGACATGCTCAAATTTTTTTTGTTTGTATGATTGGGGGAGCAATTTTAGTTCAATGTTGAAGTTAACAATCCATTCAACGGCTTCAACTGATGCAGTTTGACTTGTTATGATGCCACCAGGGGTCACTAACGGAGATGACTCATTGTTGAATTATTGAAGTTGTAATAAAAATGTATCTGTCTATTATATTGTTGTTTTGAATTCTTTTTTATTGGAATCCTCACACACAGAACATATGTTTGATCCCAGGAACATCCGTCCCTGCTTTTTCCATGCCATTATCACCTCCCGATTACTATTCCAGTGCTTTCCTGGTCATCCTCTATAAACTTCAGCTGATCCAAATTGTGTCTGCTATACCCTACCCTGCTTGAAGTCCAACTCACTCAAGACCCCTGAATTTGCTAACCTACATTGCCATCATCAATCATCCCTCAAATTTAAAATCCTCATCCGACGCATAAACCCCTTTATGGCCTCACCTCTTACTTTCTCTGTGGTATTCTCCCACTCGACCTCATCTCTCATCCGAAGAGAGCTTCATTGCTCTGACTCTGAGCGCATTTCTTCCTCCTCAACAGCTCTGCTTCAGCTGCCTAGACTCTACACTCTGGAATTTCCTTCCTAAATCCCTTCTCCTCCATATCTCCCTCACTTTTTTTACAATTCTCTTTAAAATCAACCACAAGTCCTTTTGACCACCCACCTTAATATTTCTTCCTTTGGCTCATAGCCCTTTGAAGCATTTTTCTAACTTAAAGACGTTATCCAAAGGCAATTTGTTGATGTTAAAATTATTGTTGTGTGTGCTGTCTTTGAGAGGGTGAAAAACAAGGTAACAATTCTGCTAATATGTCCCGCAAAGCATGGGCTGAAAGTTCGCTCCCCGCAATGGCTTGGCGGTGGTGGAACTAGGAAAATAGGAAGGGGCTGAGTTGGGATGGCTACTTGGCATTCCAGTTCCCAGAGAACTTTCCCAGGGGTAAGCTGTGATTGAGATCAGATGTCTCCTCCACAGCGACAGGTACATACGAATATATAAATTAGGAGGAGGAGTAGGTTATTTGGCCCCTTGACCCTGCTGCAGCATTAAGCAAGATCATGGCTGATATGATTATGGCCTGAACTTCGCATTCCCAGCTACCCTGATAACCTTTAGCTTTCCTGTTAGCCAAGAGTCGATCGTAAAAAATTTCAATCACCCTGTCTCCTCCACTCTCTGGGGTAGAGTGTTTCAAATAATCACAACCCTCGAGAGAAAAAAATTCTCCTCATCTCCGTCTTAAATGGAGGACCCCGGACCCCGTCCAGGGCCGGCCCAAGGTACCGGCAACTCGGGCAGTCGCCCGGGGCGCCATGTGCTAGGGGGCGCCAGACTCGGGTCCCGCGCATGCGCAGTTGGGCCAGTGCCAACCAGCGCATGCGCGGTGGCCGCCCTCCCCCAGGGCGGCCCCCCCCCTCCGGCCGCTCCCCCCCTCCGTCCTCCCCTCCGTTCGGCCCCCCCCCCCCGCCTTGGCCCCCCTCCCCCCCCGCCCCGGCCCCGCCCCCCCCCGCCTCGGCCCCCCCCCACGCCTCGGCCACGCCCCCCCCCCCCAAGGGCGCTGAAGTTCAGCTTGCCCGGGGCGCCAGCAACCCTAGGGCCGGCGCTGACCCCGTCGTTCCAGTCTCTCCCACAAGGGGAAGCATCCTTTCACCATCTACCCTGTCCCCTCGGGATCTTATATGTTCAATAAAAACACCTCTCATTCTCCTAAACTCCAAGCCTATCCAAACCCCCCACTCCAGGTATCAGTTGAGTCAACCTTCCGTGAACTGCACTGAACGCATTTATATCCTTTCCCAAACAAGGAGACCAAAACAGTACTCCAGAACTGATACAAACAATGCTCTTTACAACTGTAGCAAAACATCCCTACTTTTATATTCCATTCTCCTTGCAATAAATGAGAACATTCCATTTGCCTCCCTAATCACTTGTTGTGTCTGCATACTAAATTATTGTGACTCACCTACCAGGACACTCAGATCCCTCTACCTCAGAGTTCTGCAATTGCTCCTCCGTTTAAACAATACACTGATTTTCTAATCTTCCTGCCAAAGTAGACAAGTTTACATTTTCCCACATTGTAGTCCAAAGTTTTGCTTCTCTCACTTAACTTAACTCTGTCCCTTTGCGGACTCCTTGGGCGGGATTCTCCCTTTTGACAGCAGAGTTTTGGCGCCAATGTAAAAACTGGAGAGTTTAACGATGGTGCCATCGGACCGCTCAGTGTAGTGATCCTCTGCCCTACAGGAGGCGAGCATGGCACTGGAGTGATCCACGCCACTCCAGCTGCCGATAACGGCCTCAAATGTGTGCCGCAGGTCTGCGCATGCGCGCTGTGACCGGCCTCAAATGTGCGCCTGCACGGTCGCTTCCTTCTCCGCGCCGGCCCTGACGCAACATGGCGTAGAGCTACAGGGGCCAGAGCGGAGTAAAAGAGGCCCGCCCCCCCCCCCCCCGGGTTCGGACCCTTCCCCACCAGGCCGCCCCCACCAGGATGGACGCCGAGGTCCCGCCACTTAAGACCAGATGATAACGGCGCTGGCGGGACTCGAGTCTTTTTGACGACCACTCGGTCCATCCCAGACGGAGAATCGCCGGGGGGGGGGGGAGGCCGCGTAGAGCGGCCCCCGACCGGTGCCGTGCTGACCATACCGGCGCCAATGGCGCTAATTCTCCGGTCACCGGCGACACTCTGAACAGGCGTGGGCTGAGAGAATCCCGCCCCTTATGTCCTCTTCAGAACGTACTTCCCTTCTCACCATTATATCATCATCAAACTTAACAACCATGTAGTCGGTCCCTTCATCCACATCATTGAAATAAATTGTAAATAATTGAGGCCCCATCACTGATTACCTGTGGCTTTCCACTCAATCAAAAAATGACCCATTTATGCCTACTCTCTGTTTGCTAACCATTCCTCTACCCATGAGTCCCCTAAACCATGAGCTCTTATTTATGCATAGTAACCTTTTGATGAGGTACCTTTTCAAATGTCTTCTGGAAATCTAAGTACAGGGGGCTGGAGTCACTGTTTTTGGGACTATGTCCCCACGCCATCATAAAATCTGTGGACTTTCACACCAGAAAAACTGACGTGAAACTGCCACATATTCCAAGCCCTGCAGGGGGCTAGCAGGGACCTGGCGTAAATCTAGCAGATTTTGCTGCAGATAAGGGTCCCCGCACTTCCAGGTCGTGTTCCATCAGCCCACCGTGATCCGTGGCGGACTCAAACCGCGGAGCTGGGCACTAAAAATAGACCCCTCGATCAGCCACGCGCCCGACCCTGACTGCCCACCCAAACATTGCCTGGCCGCGTATAAGCCCCCCCCCCCTCCCCGCCCTCTGATCAGCCCGCCCCCGACCAGGGCGGCCATGGGCTGAGTCTTGACTTTGGCCGGGAAGAACATTTTTTATTAAGTCTAGTCTAATAAATGAATTAACAGCAAGAAAACCAGTGCTTCAGACTTTGGGTTCGTGGTAAATGACAGGTACAGGCAATGACACAACTGTGTGGACTGGTGGTTATATATGATTAACGTCAAAGTCATTTTTCTGGCCCTGAATTATCTGGGCGTGGATCTTCTGAGCAGCGGAGACGATCTTTGATTGCTGCTGCACTTGAAAATGCCCCTAACTTGATGCTGCTGAGCATCTCTGCCAAGATCTTCTGAGTTTGCCTTTGACAGAAATGCAGAGCTCAGTATCCCTTGGGGAACACTGTCAGAGCAGAGTTGAAGGAAGACAGAAATTGATCCCTTTTTAATGGCACTAGTTGCTGTATGGTAAGTTCAAAGGTCCAGTTTGAATGTTCATGAATGGGTAAGTGGATAAATGGGCAGGGGGCTATCTGGGTAAATTCATCAAGTGCATCTCGGTAGATGGGTAGGGTCTAGGTGGGTGAGGGTGGATATGGAGTAAGTGATGGGTGAGGTGGATAAGTAGGTGAGGTGGGTAAGTGGTTGGCGTGGGTAGGTAGGTGAGGTGAGGATGTGGATAAGTTAATTGGGGAGTAGAAAGGTGAATGGGTAGTTAGATCAGTAGGGAAGTCAGGTCAGAGGGATAGTAGGGTTGGGTCAATGGACTAATTAGGTGGTTGGAAGGGTAGTCATGTCAGGTCGGGATAGTCGGTTGGTCGGGTGGATAGTTGGATCGGGTTGGGTCATGAGGGTAGTCAGCTGGTTCTGGGGGGATGTAGAAAAGTCAGAGATGGATATGTGGCGTAGCTATCCAGATGTTAGACTAGGCTTAAATCTGTCCAACATTTTTGGGGTAATTATTCAGGTCAATCCCACAGAACTGTCCAGAACTCAGAGTCAGGGGGCTGGATTCTCCGATTTTGAGGCTATGTCCGGAAGAAGTGTCTAGTTTTACGATGAAAAAGACGGCGCTGCCCGCGCACCAATGCTCCGCCCGGTGGGGGGCTAGCAGCCGTGCCACGTAAAACTTCCGGCATTCCCGACATAAACGGCTGGTGAATTGCCGGGTCCGTGGCCGTGCATGTGCACGGTGATGACCTGCAGCGGTCACGCTGTACAACATGGCGCCGGCCACAGCCGGACCCGGCCTGCCAGTTAGTGCCCCCCTGTATCCCGCACGTCATCCCCAACCACCCCCCACCAGTCCCCCAGGCCCTGCCAAAGCCCCGCTGGCTCACCCCCCCCCTGACTGTGGTGGTGCTGGACAAGGTCCACAGCCGCCACGCGAGGTTGACGAAAACTCAGAGCCCACGTGTCCAACGCTGTCGGAAATTGGCCCATCGGGGGCGGAGTATCGGGGGAGGGCCTTCGGGTGACATCCTGAGGTCGACCCAATGGCATGCGGCGTACTCACAGATGATGCCGTTTTGGAGGGGGCGGAGCATCCGAAAACAGGCGCCGCCCCATTTTCAGCATCAAAAGGAATTCTCTTCCCGATCGCCGACTATGATATCGCCATCGGGCACTGGAGAATCCCGCCCAGGGTCTTTCGCAGAGGGTCTTAGGGAGCAGGGGAATTGCACAATTGAAGTTGAAACTTTTTGGGAACTTGTCACAGACGTCAGCGCGTCACAACTTCCAGAGAATCCCGGTATACGTTCTCAGTCGTACATCTGTGGCATGATTCTCCAGCCACCTTGTGCTCGTGTTTGAGCGCAACGCGGCCGGAGAATGCTGGGAGAAGCTTGCAGCGAGCCTCCTGAATCCATAGATTCTCTGAAGTCCCGCGAGTTGTCGGAGTCGGAACCCCGCCCCAAATGGGCAGGACCGAATGACACTCGCGGAAGTAGGTTGTAAACCTACTTACGACCTACCTGCCCGGGGTCCAGCGGCCTCCATCGATTCTTCGGCCTCCCCATGGAGGCTGCAGCCGGGCACCGATCAGTGCACGTCCAAACAAACATGGACGAGGCATAACGGCTCCCGAGGGGTTTCCCAGGCCACCGGAGACGCCAGGGTGGTCAGGGTAAGTGCAGGGTGGCTCCCTGACCCTTCCCCTGTGACACTTCCACCGTGGCACTGCCAAGGTGCCCAGATGGCACTGCAAGCCAGCAGGAGCACTGCCAGGGTGGTACTGCCAAGGGCCAGGGAGTGAGGGGGCCATGCCCATGAAATAAAGGTGGAGAGGGGGTTTGAAAGGTGGGGGAATGCAGGGAAGGTAAGTAGGGGCCTCTGGGAGATTGGGTGTATGTTTGGTGGCGGTCCTAGAAGGGACGGGGTGCTGTAAGAGGGCTTGGGGGGGCCTGAAGAGGGGGGGGACCCCAAGGCACCCTCTAGTGTGGTGTCCTCACTTGGGAGTGTGGGGTAGTGCCCATGTGTGTGGGGGGTGACATTGTCCATGGGTGAGGGGTGGCGGGGACTTAGAGATCGGGGCACCCTTTCAAAATTACGGACCGATCTCTGAGTTCAGCTCCTCAGTGTTAAAAAAAAGTCTAACTGTGGGCTAAACTGGTGAGAAACTCCCCAGGGTTCAAAAAGGTGTAAGTGTCATATTAATAATAATAATCTTTATTAGTGTCACAACGAGGCTTACATTAACACTGCAGTGAAGTTACTGTGAAAATCCCCTCGTCGCCACACTCCGGCGCCTGTTCGGGTACGCAGGGAGAATTCAGAATGTGCAATTCACCTAACAGCACATCTTTCGGAACTTGTGGGAGGAAACCGGAGCACCCACGAGGAAACCCATGCAGACACGGGGAGAACGTGCAGAATCCGCACAGACAGTGGCCCAAGCCAGGAATCGAACCCAGGACCCTGGCACTGTGAAGCAACAGTGCTAGCCGCTGTGCCACCCACTGAACAGCGGTGGGGAACTCACCGGCGGAACCAGCGGGAAACACCCTGACAAACACGCCACAAATTAACTTCGAAATTATTGCGCAGAATCGCACCCCTGGTTTCCAACAGACGGAGACAGAACTTTTGGCCCTTGGGGTCCAATGGATAGTTCTCTGTCACAGAGAGCATGGATGGGAGATCTCTGGTTCAGCATCGAGGTCAACCAGTAAATAGACCTCGCACCCCCTACAATCCAGATGACACTATTCAATATCCAGTTAATCAAAATCACAATTCAGAGATTGTTATGTAGCCCTATTGCTGAGTTTACTTGGTACTGTAATTTCACACATGACTCTACAAACTGGCTTATGTTACATAAATGAACAGGATACATTTTCACTGGGAGATCTGTCAATTTCCTACTGCTGCTAACCACATGAAAAATAAAGGTGAAATTCTGGCAAAAGCCCACTTTCGAGTCAACCGATCAAAAGCTAACTGCTTTTATAAATAATTAAATGATCAGATACTCAAGATTCTCCCAGCACACAAAAAACACCAATATCGTAGCTACAGGAATGAAGGAAATTATGATACAAGTTATATATATTGAAGTTAATCTCTGTTGAACGATCCAAGTGATTTCTGGCAGCAGGGGGTAAATTAATGTCAGCTGGTTGTGCAACGTCTCGTTCAACACTGTACACTGTGCATTATAACAAATAATGAAACGGAGCGCAGCACGATGGCGCAGTGGGTTAGCCCTGCTGCCTCATGGCGCCGAGGTCCCAGGTTTGATCCCGGCTCTGGGTCACTGTCCGTGTGGAGTTTGCACGTTCTCCCCGTGTTTGTGTGGGTTTTGCCCCCACAACCCAAAAATGTGTAGGCTAGGTGGATTGACCACGCTAAATTGCCCTTAATGGGAAGAAATGAATTGGGTACTCTAAATTTTTTTTTTTTAAATAATGAAGCAGAGATAATGGAAATTATATTCTTTTGTTGTTTTTTCTGCTCCCTCCGTTCAACTCTGGACTCTGCATTTAACTCCTCCAGAAGATGGACAACAACTCTGATCCAAAGTCTTTGTAAATACCAATAGGAGGTCTAAGATGATGCTTCTGTATGTTCACTCTCTTGATTTTAATTTTATCCCATCCTTGGACCTTTTGTTCTGCACCTTCTCAAAGAACTGCATTTAGTCAGAAATGATGTGCAAAAGAAGCTAATGTGATGTGAGAAAAACAAATTCCCCCAACAAGTGGTTCAGAGTCTGGAATGCACTGCCTGTAAGTGTGGTGGAGGCAGATGCAATGAAGGCATTCAAGAGGGCACTACATGATTATCTGAATAGAAACAATGTGCAGGAGTATGGGAAAAGGCAGGAGAATGATATGAAGTCATAATGCTATTTTGTAGAGCTAGTGCAAACAGAGTGGGCCAAATGACCTCCTTCTGCACCATAATAATTCTGTGATTGCATGACATTACAGGTACCTATGCCATACTACACTATGGGATGATGCAGCCCATGTATGCTGCACAATACATGGCCACGAGGTTCTTATAGTTACCAATGTTGAAAGTAGGCCCTAACATAATCTGATCTCTTATTCAGAAATCCAGAACCTTGATGACAGCGTCAAACAAATCAGAAGAATTGTGGAATCTCCCAGCCTGCCTCAGCCACACCGCCTTATTTTGCAATATCTGGTGAAGCACTTCTGTAAAGTGTGTCAGTATGAAGGCATAAACCATCTCACCCCAAGGCTCCTGGGCGAAATCTTCAGTGACGTCTTCTTCAGGCACTCATTATCAAGGTAAATGACTTTGGAAACAAATAACTTGCACAAAAAGATGTTTTGTCAAAGGCTTTTTTTTTAATGGAAACTTACCCAGGACTGCAGAATAGCTTCTGTAACATATCTTAAGGGTGGCATTTTTTCAATCCAACTTGAGTCTTGATAAGCATGGTGCGGTCATTTTCTTCGTCTTTTGATTTGCCAAAAAATGACGGGATATATTTTATTTAGTGGAATCTTAGCATGGTGTGCAATGGGAGAGCATTTTGGGGAATTCAGACTTGGAGATCAGAACGCCCAATCTGAACTTCATTCTGTCTGCTGATTTTGGCTTTTGATCAGAATATTGTTCGGATCATGGTTTCTGTAAATCCCACTGAGCCGATTTCTGTTTTGGACGCACAATAAAATGAGGTGGTGGGTGGAACAATGGCATCATCTGCCCAGAGGAACCAGCAAGAGGGCTGAAACATTTTCACGGTTGTGCCTTTAATTTGATTGTTGAGCTGCCAGCACAGAAATAAAACTAATGGGGGGGGGGGGGGGGGGGGGGGGGCAGTAAATCCATTGGTTGCTGCACAGAGCTGGATGTAAATCTTTAAAAGTCAATGGGGAGGCAATCCAAAGAATGGTTACGGAACGACTGAAAATAGGTCAGAACATTTCTCTTGGGGCCAGCAAAGCATCCTGCAATTTAGTGACTTTTCTAAACAACCTACAGTTAGACCATTAATGGATAGTTGGCTTGACTGCAAAACAAATAGTTCCATTGGGCAGAAAGTGGGGGGGATTTTCTGGGCCCCCCCCCCCCCTGTGGCGCGCTTCCCGGCGGTGGGAGGGCAACGGGATGTTCTGGTCACGCCGCTGTCAACGGGATTTCCCACTGAATCCACCCCACTCTGCCAGGAAACCCATGGTGGGGGTGCGCCATCGGCGGGAAGAGAAAATCCCGCCGCCTTGAACAGCAGGAAGATCTCGCCCATTGAGTTGGTCGGGCCTCGGGCGACTACAAAACGGAAAAGACATTTTAAATGGGGCAGTTGGCAGATAAAAATCTCCCCTCCTCGTCCATATAAATACAATTAAATATCTTCATCTGTATACAAGAGCCCATTTACTCATTGATTAACCCCACATTTCAAACTCATAAGAAGCTTGTAAAAATGCTGAGACATCTCCGAGAACTTTAAGATTGATTTGATTGTGTTGGCATTCTCCACCAAATGTGGAATACATTTGTGGTTGGATTGTGGTTTTCCATTGAAGAATCAGACATGGCATTGGAATTATATAAGATAACAATGCATGTGTTTAGCCGAGTAAAAAGTCTTACAACATCAGGTTAACGTCCAACAGTTTTGTTTCAGGTGTGTTTAGTCTGTTATTGACTTTAGAATAAAAAAAAATAATAATTTTTATTCTCCTTTTTCACATTTTCTCCCAAATTTACACCTACCAACAATAAACAATAATCAGCAACAGATATGTCAATCCCAATAACAACGATCCCATCCTCCCACCAACCCCCAAATATTAGCTGGCATGTTTACATAAACAAATGCCAAAAAGGAATCCGGGATTACCCATAGTCACCCTTAATACTCAAAGGCCCCCTCCCCCCCAGCCCTCCCACCCATCCCCCCAACTAATGTTCGATATTATCCAGTTCTTGAAAGTGCAGAATGAATAATGCCCATGACTTGTAGAACCCCTCCGTCCTTCCCCTCAGTTCAAACTTAACCTTCTCAAGGGTCAAGTATTCCAACAGGTCCCTCCGCCACGCCATGGCACAGGGTGGAGAGGCTGCTCTCCATCCCATCAGGATCCACCTTCGGGCGATCAACGAAGCGAAGGCTATGATATCTGCCTCCGCACTCGTTTCCAACCCTGGCTGGCCCGACACCCCGAATATGGCCTCCAGGGGATCCGGGTCCAGTTCCACGTGCACCACCTTGGAAATTACCCTAAAAACCTCCTTCCAGTAATCCTCTAGCTTTGGACAGGACCAAAACATATGAACATGATTAGCGGGACGCCCCCCCGCAACGCTCACACACATCTACTCCTTCAAAGAAACGGCTCATCCTCGCCCTCGTGAGGTGCGCTCTATATACCACCTTCAGCTGTATCAGACCCAACCTCGCACATGAGGTGGAGACATTTACTCTTCGGAGCACCTCACACCAGACCCCCTCCTCTATAACCTCTCCCAACTCTTCCTCCCACTTTGCTTTGATCCCTTCCAGTGGTGCCTCATCCTCATCCAAAATAGCTCCGTACACCGCTGACACTACCCCCTTCTCCAGTCCCCTTGTCGTCAGCACCTCCTCCAGCAATGTGGAGGCCGGTCCCTCCGGGAAGCTCTGTATCTCCTTCCTAGCAAAATCTCGAACCTGCATGTCTCAAAACATTTCTCCCTGCTCCAGCCCATACTTCGCTTCCAGCTCCCTCAATCCTGCAAACCGACCCCTAAGAAACAAATCTTTTAGCGTCTTAATCCCCTTCTCTTCCCATTTCCGAAAACTTCCATCCCACCTCCCTGGCTAAAATCTGTGGTTCCCCCGAATCGGCATTTCCCTTGACCCTGGCCCCAACCCGAAGTGTTGGCGTAACTGCCTCCAAATTTTCAATGAAGCTATTATTACCGGACTCCCTGAGTATTTGCCCGGAGCTATCGAGAGCGGCGCTGTTACTAGTGCTTTCAGTCCCGACCCCCTGCACAAACTCTCCGCCATTCTGACCCACTGGGAATCAACCCCTCTGACCCAGCTCCGCACCTTCTCCACATTCGCCACCCAGTAGTAATACATCAGGTTCGGGAGACCCAAACCCCCTGCCTGCCTTCCCCTCTGTCGCAGCACCTTTCTGATTCTGGTCACCTTCCCTCCCCATATGAACGAGGTAATCCTTCCCTCAATCTCCCTGAAAAAAGCCTATGGCAGGAAAATCGGTAGGCATTGAAAAATAAACAGAAATCGCGGCAACACATTCATTTTAACCGCCTGTACCCGAGCCGCCAGTGACAGAGGGAGACCATCCCACCTTGCCAGATCAGCTTTCACTCTCCCCGCCAAATCAGTGATGTTGTACCTGCGAAGCCTCCCCCACTCCCGGGCAACCTGCACCCCCAGATACCTAAAGTGAGTCCCTGCCCTACGGAATGGCAGCCCCCTCACCCCTGCCCCCACCCCCGGCCGAGACACCACAAAATACTCACTCTTGTCCATGTTCAGCTTGTACCCCGTGAAAGACTCAAATACTCGCAGTAGCTCCAGTATTCCCCCTATCGACCCACTCGGCTCCAACACATACAGCAGCAAGTCGTCGGCATACAAGGACACCCTATGCTCTATCCCCCCCCCCCCCCCCCCCCCCACCCCCCCCGCTCTATTCCTTTCCATGCTCCCGAACTTCTTAATGCGATGGCCAACGGCTCAATCGCAAGTGCAAACAGCAGGGGGGACATAGGACATCCCTGCCTCGTCCCACGGTGGAGAGAAAAGTATCTCGAGTTGATGTTGTTTGTGCGGACACTCGCCTTCGGCTCCTTATATAATAGCTTTACCCAGTTCACAAATCTTGGTTCAATCGCAAACCGCTCCAGAACTCTCATCATGTACCCCCACTCTACCCGGTCAAACGCCTTCTCGGCGTCCAAAGCCACAACCACCTCTGTTTCCTTCCCTTCCGCCGATGCCATAACGATGTTCAAAACCCTCCTAATGTTTGAAAAGAGCTGCCTCCCTCTCACAGACTCCGTCTGATCCTCGCCTATCACCTTCGGGAGGCGCTGCTCCAGCCTACCCGCCAGTACCTTCACCAATACTTTTGCGTCCACATTCAGAAGTGACATGGGCCTATACGACCCACACTCCGTCGGATCCTTATCTTTTTTTAGCAACAGTGAAATCGATGCCTGCCCCAAGGTTTGTAGCAACACCCACTTCCCTATCGCTTCTTCAAGCATCCCCACCATCAGGTGTGCCAGCTTATCCTTGAATTTTTTATAATATTCCACCGGAAACCCATCCGGCCCTTCCACCTTCCCTAACTGCATCCTCCCAATAGCATCCTTTATCTCCTGCTCCACTATTGCTGCTTCTAATCTAGCCATGTCCCCCTCCCCTAGCCTCTGGTACTCCAACCCATTTAGAAATTCCTGCATCTCACGGTCTCCCCCGGGTGGCTCTGACCTGTACAACCTCTCATAAAACTCCTCAAATACCTTGTTAATCAGATCTGGAGCCACCACAAACTTCCCTGCCCTATCCCTCACCTGAAGAATTTCCCTTGCCGTTGCCTCGCTCCGGAGCTGACCTGCTAACATATCTCCATGTTCAAAAACTGCACCCCTTGCTCGTCTCAGTTGGCGCACCGCCTTCCTGGTAGACAGTGGGTCGAAGCTTGCCTGTAGTTCCTTCCTCCTTTCCAGCTTCACTGGGTCCCCATCCTCTGCGTAACCCCTATCTACCTCCAACATCTCATCTATTACCCTCTGCGCTCCAAACTCTCCTCTTGGTCCACACTGGCCTTAAACGATATTACCTCACCCCTCACCATCGCCTTTAGAGCCTCCCAGACCACTACCTTCGACACCTCTCCCCGTACAGTTGAAACCTACATATTCCTTAATTACCTTTCCAATTTTCTCACAGAACACTTGATTCCCCAAAAGCCCCACATCCAGTTTCCACCCTGGCCTCTGCGCTACCCCCTTCTCCAGTACCATATCCACCCAATGCGGAGCATGATCTGACACTGCAATTGCCGAGTATTCCGACCCCTTAACCCCAGCCAGCAAAGCCTTACCCACCACGAAAAAGTCGATCCGCAGGTATACCTTATGGACTGCTGAGAAAAATGAGTACTCCCTTTCCCTTGGGTGCAGGAACCTCCAAGGGTCCACCCCTCCCATTTCCACCATTAGCCCAGTCAGCCCTTCGTCCCCCCTGATGGGACCAGCGAGCGCAGCCGTGACCTGTCCAACCTTGGCTCCTGCACCAAGTTCCAGTACCCCCCCCCACAATCAGTTCATGTGTGTCCAAGTCAGGAATGGCCCCAAACACCTTCTTCGCGAATCCCACATCGTCCCAATTGGGACCGCATACACTTAACAGCGCCACTAATCTCCCCTTCAGCGCCCCTGTCACAATCACATATCTACTCCCCTGATCTGCCAACCTCCTTCTCCATCTGGAAGTGTACCCTTTTGCTGACCAGCATCCCTACCCCTCGAGATCTGCCGCCAAATCCAGAGTGAAACATCTGACTAACCCAGCCCTTCTTAAGTCTCACCTGGTCCTTCATCCTCAAGTGAGTCTCCTGCAGCATTGCCACATTGCCACAAACGGTGCTTGCGCAACTTTTAAGATGCGCAAGCACCCTTGACCTCTTGACCTGACCTCCTAGCCCTCTCACGTTCCACGTGACTATCCTAACTGGGGTCTCTCATCTCCCCCCCACCCTTCTTATCCACCATCATCATACCTGCCCCATAAGCCTGACCCGCCCCTGTCCATTGTTAACATCGAATCCCTTCCCTCCTTCACAAGAACCCTCCCCTACATTTCCCCTTGAAAAAACATCTCCGCGTCAACCCCTTCCCCCCCTCTTGCTCGCCTTGTTGGCCCATTGAAGTCTGCTATCCAGGCTTCAACATCCGCAGCCCTCCTCTCACCCCACCTCCGTTCACTAGCTGACTTTAGTTGAAATGAATGAAATGAAAATCGCTTATTGTCACGAGTAGGCTTCAATGAAGTTACTGTGAAAAGACCCTAGTCGCCACATTCCGGCGCCTGTCCGGGGAGGCTGGTACGGGAATCGAATCGTGCTGCTGGCCTGCTTGGTCTGCTTTAAAAGCCAGCGATTTAGCCCAGTGAGCTAAACCAGCCCCAGTGTGGTAGTCGGTATTCAGGGTCTTACGGTACGCAGGTTGATGCTGTAAGACCGCTGGTGTGGGAGGTACCTGAGACAGCAATATCATTGGCGAAGCCTGCCTGCTGGTTCCGCCCAGTAAGGCGGAGTATAAGAGCCTGTGTTTCCCTAGCAGCTGCATTCTGTACCTGCGCTGCTGGGGGAAACATCTAGTCCAATAAAGCCTTCAATTGTCATCTAATCTCGCTTCTGGAGTAATTGATCGAGCATCAGTTAACTAGCGTGGGTGGCACCACCTCCGCTAAGATATATCATCCCCCAGTCCCAGAGAATGAAAAAACAAAACCAATAATCCACCCATACAATTCACGAACATAAGATTTAACCGTCGCAACACAGAACGCCAATCCACCCAACCATTAACTTGAACTCTGTAACGATGCAAAGAGAAGTAAATTACAATACACATCAGTAAAAAGAAAGTTGTAACATTTATACATTTTCCAGCTGCCCAAACAGTCCACAGTATCTGTTCCAGCTCCGCTCCTCACGTCTGTCCCAAGCCTTCTGCCCTCACGAACACCTCAGCTGCCTCTGCTATCTCAAAATAAAAGTCTTTGGCGTTATACATTTCCCTCAACTTTGCCAGGTACACCATACCAAATCGCACCCCCTTCTTGCACAGTGCCGCCTTCACCCGCCCGAACGCCGCTCGTCTCTTTGCCAACTCAACCGTCAAGTCCTGGTAGATCCGAACTCCAGCACCGTCCCACTGCACTTTGCGCTTCTGCTTCGCCCAGCTTAACACCTTCATGCAGGACTTATGGAAGCAGATAATTACTGCTCTTGGCGGCTCATTCACCTTGGGTTTCGGCCTTAATGATCGATGAGCTCGGTCCAGCTCGTACTGGGAGGAGTTCTCACCCTCCCCCATCAGCTCTGCCAACTTCTTAGCGAAGTACTCCGTTGGCCTTGGGCCCTCTGTCCCTTCGGGCAAGCCCACAATTCTCAGATTGTGCCGTCTCGAGCGGTTCTCCAAGTCCTCGAACTTTGCTTGGAATGCTCTGTTGACCTCCACCACTCTCCGCAGCTCGTCCCCCATCGAGGTGAGCTGGTCGCTGTGCTGTGACACGGCTTCCTCCACTTTCTTCATCTTCTCGCCCTGCTCTCTCACCTCGGCCGATGTCTTTGCCACAGCTACCCTCACCGGGGCGATTGCCTCCTCCACCAACGATTTCAATGCGACCGCCGTCTCCTTCCTCAAAGCCTCCATATGCCTCGCAAACTGCTTTTAAAGCTCCACCGTCATCACCTCGGTCATCTTCTCCACCGTACGTAGTGCGGCCCCACCATGCGATCCGGCGTCCGCCATCTTGCCCGCGCTTTTGCTGGCCTTCTCATTCAACGGCGAACCCGGGTTTTCTTCCTTCTTCCGAGCTGCTTTTCGCATCCTCTAACGACTTTTTATTTCTTCTTTCTTTCTTCAATCCGAAAATAACTAAGTAATTATTGTCACAAATTGTTTTCCCCAAAAATTCTGAAGTCAGGAAACCTCTTCCTCCGGGGACCGGACTTCAAACTCCTCAAAGGTCCATTTGGAGCCACCCAGTGTGCTCCAGTCCCCCTCAACATCGCGTTCTGGACTCAGGCCTGCCACCTCGATTGCCTCGCCTCGTGTCAACATTGACTTTAGAATTAATGGGCATAACAGCTTTAACGGTAATTTGCTGTGTTTACTTCAGGAGTGTTGAACGCCGATTATTTAGTGATGAAGAACAGAAAAGTGGTGGAAAAGCTCAGCAGGTCTGGCAGCATCTGTGGAGGGAGAAACAGAGTAAACATTTCAAGTCTGTGCGAATCTTCTTCAGAGCTCACGTGCTCAGAGCTTCACACTCCGAAGAAGACTCATATGGACTCAAAACGTGAACTCTTTTCTCTCTTCACAGATGCTGCCAGACCTGCTGAGCTTTTCCAGAATTCTTTGCTTTTATTTCGGATCTCCAACATCCGCAGTATTTTGCTTCTTATTCCATGCTCTGAATTTACTAATCAGGTGAAAAATTAAAGTAGAAGAAACAATAAAGAGGTTTATATCAGGGCTGTGCTGTAGAGCGAGAGAATTGGCTGCATACAAAGTTGCTCTGATGAGACTGTAGTGAAATTATAAGAATTATTTTCCTGTCCATAACTTTTATGATTTCATCATATATATGGGGCAGATATAATTTCCATATTTGATAACATATTAACAAATGTCATGGAATCATGAATGTCGGGGGGAACTGTGTCACATGGGGTGGGATTCTCCCTTCTGGGGACTAAGTCCCCACGCCCACCAGAAAACAGGCGGGAATCACGCCGGACTATTTACCAGAAAGTCCGGGGTGATTCCCCATCCTCAAGGGGGCCAGCAGGGCCCCGGCATGCATCCTGCAGCTCCGGCTGCTGAGGGGGCCCTGCTGCACAGAGTGCACGCAGTGGCTGTCTTCGCGCCGGCCCCCGCACAACATGGCGGCGTCCTACAGGGGCCCGTCTCGGAGGAACATAGCCACCCCCCCAGAATGAGCACGCCCGCCGATCGTTAGCCACCGATCGTGGGCCTGACCACTGTGGAGGCGGGGTTAGTCGGATCCCCCCCGCCTCCCCACCAGGACGGCACCCGCAGCCAGAATGCCGAGGTCCCGCCGGGTGGGACCACATGTGAACCGCGCCGGCGGAACTCGGCGGGCACGTGGCCCGTCGAGCGTGGAGAATCACCGCGGGGGCCACTTGCAACAGCCCCCCCGGCTGGCGCCACGTCGATTGCCCGCGCGGCTGTCGGGGATTCTCTGGTCGCCGTAAAGTCACGTGCCGGCGTGGGAGCCTATTTTGGGTTATTCTCCGCCCCTCCGCCGAGCGCGATTTCGGCACGGAGGGTCGGAGAATCCCGCCCATGGTCTTCTGTACCTTTCTTTTAAACTTTGAAGTTGAAGAGCAGGCATTTTATTTAGCTCATTCTTTTCATGAGTGGAGGTCATAGACTTGATAGCACTTTGGGGGCAGCAGGGTAGCATGGTGGTTAGCATAAATGCTTCACAGCTCCAGGGTCCCAGGTTCGATTCCCGGCTGGGTCACTGTCTGTGTGGAGTCTGCACGTCCTCCCCCTGTGTGCGTGGGTTTCCTCCGGGTGCTCCGGTTTCCTCCCACAGTCCAAAGATGTGCGGGTTAGGTGGATTGGCCATGCTAAATTGCCCATAGTGTCCTAATAAAAGTAAGGTTCAGGGGGGTGTTGTTGGGTTACAGGTATAGGGTGGATACGTGGGTTTGAGTAGGGTGATCATGGCTCGGCACAACATTGAGGGCCGAAGGGCCTGTTCTGTGCTGTACTGTTCTATGTTCTAGCACTCCAAATCCATTGCATCATTAGATTAATGTGTTAATAATGGGTAAACACTAGGTTCAAGAGTGAGAACCTTTCTAATATCAAGCAGAATATAAAAATTCATGAAGGAAGAGACTGTACGTTGCAGCGTCTGTCGGTTGCATTTTATTGAGTCAGACCACTGAAGTAAAATGGTTTCAATTATGCTGAATTCGATTTAGTTTATCTCAGTAACAGCACCTAACATTGGCACATTTACATGGTCAGATGTCAGGAAAGTGTTGGGGAAAGGCCTGGAAAATTCTGATCAATTGTCTGATGCATTTAGGTGCATGCTGACTGATATAGCCACATCCAGACAACAGAACAAGGTGTTAGTCACGTGATGTTTTATGAGATTGCACATTCTAATTACATTTGGTTGCTGAGGATTTTCACTTGATTCAGACTGCATGCAATGTGCCAACGTTTCCTCGATGGCCTGATTTACACTCATGCATCCATCGTGCTTTCTTGGTACTGTAAGGTAATGTAGTCAATTCTCTCTATCGCACTGCTGCTCCGAGCTGCAAAAATGTAGTGCTGAGGGAAAAGTTTCAAGGAAGGCACTTTGTGGAAGCTTTGCATCAATAATGGAGCTGCAAATGAATGCGATGATATGGGTTAATCTGCTCACAGTTTATCGTGTACTGTGCAATAACGGACACTTGAATTGGTAATGTGCCATTGTGTTGAACAGATTTTTGGAATACTGTTCTTATGAAATTAGTTGTGTGACTGGCTCTCAATATTTTTGTATATTTGGAGGATTATTTTGTATCAGCCAAGGTAAATAGCAAATAATCTCCTATGGCAGTTTAAATTAGTTCCTTATTAATTGTTGGGGTTGTATACAGTATCTATGTCTGGATGTTTCTAGCTTTGCAATGGTAATAAGACTGTGCTGTACTCTACCGCACATCTGTCGAAAAGAGGCCAACCTGTGTGGGTTTACTTCTATCTTGTTGCTGAGGGACAAGGGGATTGACAGCAGATGCTGCAGTGATCTTATCTGATGTAAACATTTTGGTGGGGGGCAAAAAAAACCTGCAGCAGTCAGGGCAGGAGGTATTGCACTAAGCTAACTGAAGCGTAAGAACATCATTTTATCTTTGAAGAAAATCTCTCTGCATCAGTTGCACAAAGTATTGTATGTTATGTTCCAGGCCATCAGCAACTTTTCTTTTTTTTTTATAAATTTAGTGTACCGAATTCATTTTTTCCAATTAAGGGGCAATTTAGCATGGCCAATCCACCTAGCCTGCACATCTTTGGGTTGTGGGGGCGAAACCCACGCAAACACGGGGAGAATGTGCAAACCCCACATGGACAGTGACCTAGAGCTGGGACTGAACCTGGGAC
Source organism: Scyliorhinus canicula (assembly GCF_902713615.1). NCBI lineage: Eukaryota > Metazoa > Chordata > Chondrichthyes > Carcharhiniformes > Scyliorhinidae > Scyliorhinus > Scyliorhinus canicula. Next base: position 49,041,189 of record NC_052149.1, on the reverse strand, counting down.
CTCGGCGCCGTGAGACTACAGGGCTAACCCACTGCGCCACCGTGCTGCCCATCAGCAACTTTTCTGAGCTTTGAAAAGGGTCCTGTGGTTGGATAAGTGCATTTTAAAATTGAGAAACAAAGGTGAGGGGCCAGAACATCGTGAGGTCTGAAAAGGCTAGGAGAGAATACAAGGTAAAAATCAAAATGTGCCGCTAAGATGGTTGAGAGGAGGAATGGAAGGCTTGCAGTGAGGGAGAGGTTCGGTTGCGAGAGGGGCTGGTGGGGTAGTGGCCATGAGAAGCTAACCAAAGTTAAATTTGGTACATTTTCATTTTGAATCACTGTTGTTTAACTGGTAGGAGATAAACTTGCTGCAGTTAAGGAGATAGTGGCCAAATGTTCTACCTTCAAGGGCCAACTACCTCCATGCGGCTTTCCGTGGAATTTAGCATTGGTATGGTACACTTCAGAATGCAGAATAGATTAATGAAATGTACTTGTTGCACAGTTCTGAGCTGGCATCAGATTATAAGCTTTTGTCAGCAGCTCTAGGAAAGCAGAGGAAGCTGTGGGAAGAATGGGTTTATTTGAATTTCAATCCGTGACTTGCAGTGTTTCCACGTCTAACTCTCGCTCGTTATTTATTAAACACTTCTCTGTTTGGGAAATTTAAGTCAGTGGCAAGAATTTTTCAAATGCCAACGTCAGGCCAAATGTTGTAAATTGTGCTTGAACCAGACACGCTGCCAGGATGAATGTGTACAGAAATGTTAAATGCTGGTTATATTTGATTTCAGTGCTGATGTAAATCCAGAGCACCACATCAAGATCATTGAGGCACTTATCATGACTGGAGGTTTGGCTGAAATGCAAGCTGCACCAGGTAGGAAGCCAATATTCTTCTTCTGTATTATGAAATGTCCTTGGCAGATTCATTTTTTTTCATGATCCAATGCTTTGAGGTATTTCCATATATGTCTTAGATAGCAGATGGTTACAATAGACTCCTTGTTGGCCTTTACACAGATTCAATTTAGATACAGAAGCTATATTCAGTATAACAACCTGCTTTAAATTTCAAGGAGCAAGCATAAGTCATGCAAGACTTTTATGAGATGGTGTGTGTCAACGTGGCATTTCAACTTACCTAAGAGGTACTGCGTTTTGAGAAAATATTCAGCAATGCAGTTTATACTTAGGAAGGGACAACATTTTGTCATGACAGCATCACACATAAATGGCATTGGAATGTGTTCGATACTTAAATGTGCACCATGGTATCAGTTTTCGGCATTGCTGATTTGTCTTTAAACACTTATTTGTGAAGATAGTGCACTTTAGCTCACATAATGTATATCGTCACATTTTATATATGTTTAATTGGGACCCAGGCAAAGAATAACCACATTGATTCTTTCATGGCTGGTTGGTAAAATACAGATGGGGGTAGTGGATGCCAAGCAGATGTTAGTACTTGTGGCAAAGGAAAGGGAGAAGGGGTGAATGGAATGAATGAAAAGGCCCTTTTCTGATTTTGCAAGATGTTAGAATCCTTCCAATTCTGATTTGAGTTCGCATCCATTATCTTTTTGCCTGTGTACATTTTTATGATGCTTATTGAGATGCATTTTCTGTGTTAAATGTGTACATACATGAAAGATATTGAGGTGGTAAATTTTCACAATGAATTGCTTTAAATTCCCATAAATGAAACATTCACGATGGACAATGGACTAGGTTCTGGAAAAAATGTTTCGCAGGTTTGCTCCATTACTGAGGGAACATGAACCAAGTGCGTCAACCTTATATTGTTTATATTACGTACATTGCGGAAGAATGAGTGAAATCATTTATCTGAAATGAATGAAGCACAACTTGTATAGAGACAAAGCTGTGCCAAAATGGAATACTTTGTCCACAGTCATGTTTCACTCTATCATCTTATTATACTTGAGCATTAAAACTAGGTTTGCTTCAAGAAATAACCTACATCTGAGAACTGCATTTCCCATTATTCTATAGCATCCTTTCCCAGGCACAAAACAGGATTGTGTCCATTCATTCTTATATGATAATTGTTAATTGAAAATTCATTTGAGTTGCTATTCTCTGCTGGTTGCTGGCTTTGTTCTTGTGATGGTGCATTAAGACTAAAGCAATTTATAGCCGGTTGATAAATGAATTTTGGCCCGGCACTTAATAGCTGGAAACTGCAGACACTTTCCTGTTATTAAGTTGATGTTGGATTGGTAACTTCATTTGATGTTGGGAAATACGCTTCTGCTTTTCCTTGCTCAGCCTGATCAAAGTAGAAAGGGTACTCCACAGATTGTGCTTCTTGTTCATTATTTGTTAAAAAGCTATCAAGAGAATTATGGGAGATTTTGTGAAAATGTTGTCTGTAAAACCTCAGACACTGTGACCTGTTTATTATTCAAACATTTTACCCAAGTCTCCTTATTTGCAAGATGAACAAAGGATAACTATAAATTTACAATTCAACTAAATTTATGATCAAACGCAATAAAAACTGTTACTGCCTTTAAATTATCCCAACTAGGGGGCAGCACAGTGGCGCAGTGGTTAGCACTGCCGCTTCATGACACTGAGGACCCGGGTTCGATCCCAGCCCTTGGTCACTGCCCTTGTGGAGTTTGCACGTTCTCCCCTTGTCTGAATGAATCTCACCCCCACAACCCAAAAAAGATGCGTAGGGTAGGTGAATTGGCTACGTTAAATTGCCCCTTAATTGGGAACAAACGAATTGTGTACTTTATTTTTTAAAAACTATTCCAACTATAATAATCTCAAGATTCTTAACACTACCCATGCCGATGAACTCAGTCAAGCTGCCTGTCCAATTCTCTGAGTCTCTGTCGTCTCAGAGTCTCCATCCACAAAGGTAGGTCTCGTATGCTGCTTCCTTCCTTAGAATCTTCTCTGCTCCGAGTCTTTGCTGGGAAAGGTCCTGGTGGTCGATTCGTATCCCCCTCTTCGTGCCTTTTCAGAAAGTTCTCTGGCTGTCAGCCAATGAGATCTTGGGATGGGGGTCACAATACCCAGTACAGTTGCTGATTGCAACTCAGCAGGACACCTGGAACCGCAGGTGTCTGGAACCGGGTCTATCTCCAGGTAATTTGTCCAGTCGTAACCTTACTCTATATATGGTAACAGCAGGAAATCTGGGTGTCAGAAGGTCTAGCTACACCTGGGCACAATCGAACGATTTGAATGGGACCGCTTATCTCCTGATATCCTGTTTACAGGGCAGGCCCAGACTTGTCTCGACCGTCTGTCTCTTCTCAGTGTATTTGAACTTGGCTGTTCAAAATACCCATCAGGCCTGCCTGTGATCTGACCGTGGCTATGATTTATAATGTCCAATTCTTATTTTAACGTGTCCAATTATATATCAGGCTTAAAATTCAGGCCATTAGAACATAGAACATAGAACACTACAGCGCAGTACGGGCCCTTCGGCCCTCGATGTTGCGCCGATGTTGCGCCGACGCCATTGTACATGTTACCACTGAAGGATGGGCAGGTATTCTGCGACCAACAAATTAGCTACTGAAACTCCCAGTTTCCCGACCTGATGCCAGGCTCACTCGTGAGCCTGGAAGTTAAAATGCTGACTTATATCAGTAATGCAATTTGAAAAATTTCAAATGCAGAAATATCTGCAAATGGCACAATGGCTTTTGGCACAGTGTATGCAAAATTGGCCGAGCGAGGGAAGTGGTGAATGCTATTTTTCAGACTGGAGTAAGGTTTCTTGTGGAGTTCCTTGGGGATCAGTGTTAAAATTTCTGCTCTTCATTTGTATTAATGATGTAGACCTTGGTGCACAGGGCACAATTTCAAAATTTGAAGAAGATACAAAACATTAAACATAGAACATTACAGCGTAGTACAGGCCCTTTGGCCCTCGATGTTGCGCCGACCTGTGAGACCAAGTATTGTGAACTCTGATGATGATAGTTAGAACTTCCAAAGAGCATGGAGAGGTTGGTGCAATGGACAGACAGGTAGCAGATTAAATTTAATTCAGTAACGTGTGAAGTGATTCATTCTGGTCAGAATAATGTGGAGAGACATTATAAAATAAAGAGTTCAACCCCAAAGGAGATTCAGAAGCAGAGGGACCTTATATATACATATGATTGAGAGTGCGGTTAGTAAGCATAAGACATCTTGGACTTTATCAATAGGGGCATAGGTACAAAGGCAAGAAAGTTATGCTACGCCTGTATAACACACTGATTCGACCTCAACTAGATATTCCATCCAGTTCTGGGCACCACTCTATAGGAAGGATGCGAACGCTTAAGGAAATACACAGAAAAGATTCATGAGAATGGTTCCAGGTATGAGGAACTTCAGTTGCATAAATAGATTAGAGAAGCTGGGACTGTTTTCTTTGGAGCAGAGAAAGTTGAAAGAAATTTAGTGGAGGTATTCCAAATCACGAGGGGTCTGGATGGAGTAGACAGGGAGAAACTGTTCCCATTGGTAGAAGGATTAAGAATCAGAGGGCACAGATTTAAGGTAATCATACAGTAATTAATTAGGATCTGAAATGCACAGCCAGAGAGTGTGATGGAGGCAGAGTCAATCGAGGCATCCAAAAGGGAACTATATCATTATCAGAAAAGTAAAAGATTGCAGGGTTAAGGAAGGGGAATGTCAGTAGGTGCATTGGTCGTTCAGAGAGCCAGCAGAGACACAACAGGCCAAATGGCCTCCTTCTGCACCACATTCCATTATTTACCTTGGGTGAAATATACAGATGGTCACAAGACTGAGATTTGAATAAAACAACAATATTTTAAGGAGAAAAATTCCAAGTGAATCCTTCACTTGGAAGGATTAAGAGAAGCTAAGAAAGTTATTTTATTGATAGTAGCATAAAGCATGTGGTCAGTTATGGTCACAGTCACTTGTATAGAGTCACTCCAAAATGCTACACGTCATGATGGAATGCTCTCCAATGTTTCCAGTGTCACTACAAAAGCACATCATTTGTGTAGGATCAGTGGGTAGAAGTACCAGACCCATAGCAATGTGGTTGACTCTTAAATACCCTCAGGGATGGGCAATAAATGCTGGCCCAACCTCCTGCCAACTGAGACTCTGCTGACCATCCAGCTGCAGGGATTTAGGAGATGCGGTTGCCAAAAACCATAACAACCACCACATTGCACCACCCCATGCAACCCCCCCCATCCGCCCCCCCCCCCCCCCCCCCACCACCCTCCACAACCACCCTCCAATTTCCCTCCACTTCCCCACAACTTCCTCAATTCTTCCCATCACATCATTGCGTTGAGCTCTCTCTAGACAATCACATTGTTCCAGAGGTCATTAGCACTGTGGCTTCACAGCGCCAGGGTCCCAGGTTCGATTCCCTGCTGGGTCACTGTCTGTGCGGAGTCTGCACGTTCTCCCCATGTCTGCGTGGGTTTCCTCCGAGTGCTCCGGTTTCCACCCACAGTCCAAAGATGTTCAGGTTAGGTGGATTGAATATAGAACATTGAGAAATACAGCACAGAACAGGCCCATCGGCCCACGATGTTGTGCCGAACCTTTGTCCCAGGTTACTCATAGATCATAGAATTTTGGACACTCTGGGAAATTTATCATGGCCAATCCACCCAGCCTGCACATCTTTGGACTGTGGGAGGAAACCGGAGCACCCGGAAGAAACCCACGCACACACGGGGAGGATGTGCAGACTGCACACAGACAGTGACCCGAGCCAAAATCGAACCTGGGACCCCGGGGCTGTGAAGCAATTGTGCTATCCACAATGCTACCATGCTGCCCTTAAGAACAAATTAATCTACACTCCATTATTCTACCATAATCCATGTACCTATCCAATAGCCGCTTGAAGGTCCCTAACGTTTCCGACTCAACTACTTCCCCAGGCAGTGCTTTCCATGCCCCCACTACTCTCTGGGTAAAGAACCGACCTCTGACATCCCCCATATATCTTCCACCATTTACCATAAATTTATGTCCCCTTGTAATGGTTTGTTCCACCCGGGGAAAAAGTCTCCGACTGTCTACTCTATCTATTCCCCTGATCATCTTATAAACCTCTATCAAATCGCCCCTCATCCTTCTCCGTTCTAATGAGTAAAGGCCTAGCACCCGCAACCTTTCCTCATAAGACCTACTCTCCATTCCAGGCAACATCCTGGTAAATCTCCTTTGCACCTTTTCCAAAGCTTCCTCATCCTTCCTAAAATGAGGTGACCAGAACTTCACACAGTACTCCAAATGTGGCCTGACCAAGGTTTTGTACAGCTGCATCATCACCTCACGGCTCTTAAATTCAATCCCTCTGCTAATGAACGCTAGCACACCTTGGGCCTTCTTCACAGCTCTATCCACTTGAGTGGCAACTTTCAAAGATCTATGAACATTGACCCCAAGATCTCTCTGCTCCTCTATGTTGCCAAGAACCCTACCGTTAACCCTGTATTCCATATTCATATTTGTCCTTCCAGAATGGACAACCTCACACTTGTCAGGGTTAAACTCCATCTGCCACTTCTCAGCCCAGCTCTGCATCCTATCTATGTCTTTTTGCAGCCGACAACAGCCCTCCTCACTATCCACAAACTCCACCAATCTTCGTATCATCTGCAAATTTACTGACCCACCCTTCAACTCCCTCATCCAAGTCATTAACGAAAATCACAAACAGCAGAGGACCCAGAACTGATCCCTGCGGTACGCCACTGGTAACTGGGCTCCAGGCTGAATATTTGCCATCCACCACCACTCTCTGACTTCTATCGGTTAGCCAGTTCGTTATCCAACTGGCCAAATTTCCCACTATCCCATGCCTCCTTAATTTCTGCATAAGCCTACCATGGGGAACCTTATCAAATGCCTTACTAAAATCCATGTACACTACATCCACTGCTTTACCTTCAACCACATGCTTGGTCACCTCCTCAAAGAAGTCAATAAGACTTATAAGGCAAGACCTACCCCTCACAAATCCGTGTTGACTATCCCTAATCAAGCAGTGTCTTTCCAGATGCTCAGAAATCCTATCCCTCAGTACCCTTTCCATTACTTTGCCTACCACCGAAGTAAGACTAACTGGCCTGTAATTCCAAGGGTTATCCCTATTCCCTTTTTTGAATAGGGGCACGACATTCGCCACTCTCCAATCCCCTGGTACCACCGTGTTGACAGTGAGGAAGAAAGATCATTGCCAACGGCTCTGCAATTTCATTTCTTGCTTCCCATAGAATCCTTGATATATCCCGTCAGGCCCCGGGGGACTTGTCTATCCTCAAGTTTTTCAAAACGCCCAACACATCTTCCTTCCTAACAAGTATCTCCTCGAGCTTACCAGTCTGTTTCACACTGTCCTACGCCAACACTATAGCCCCTCTCGTTGTAAATACTGAAGAAAAGTACTCGTTCAAGACCTCTCCTATCTCTTCAGACTCAAGACACAATCTCCCGCTACTGTCCTTGATCGGACCTTCCCTCGCCACTAGTCATTCTAATATTTCTCACATATGTGTAAAAGGCCTTGGGGTTTTCCTTGATCCTACCCGCCAAGATTTTTCATGCCCTCTCTTAGCTCTCCTAATCCCTTTCTTCAGTTCCCTCCTGGCTATCTTGTATCCCTCCAGAGCCCTGTCTGAACTTTGTTTCCTCAGCCTTACATAAGTCTCCTTCTTCCTCTCAACAAGACATTCAACCTCTCTTGTCAACCATGGTTCCCCCACTCGACCATCTCTTCCCTGCCGGACAGGGACTATCATATCAAAGACACGCAGTACCTGTTCCTTGAACAAGTTCCACATTTCACTTGTGTCCTTCCTGACAGCCTATGTTCCCAACTTATGCACTTCAATTATTGTCTGACAGCATTGTATTTACCCTTCCCCCAATTGTAAACCTTGCCCTGTTGCACGCACCTATCCCTCTCCATTACTAAAGTGAAAGTCACAGAATTGTGGTCACTACCTCCAAAATGCTCCTCCACTAACAAATCTATCACCTGCCCTGGTTCATTACCACGTACCATATCCAATATGGCCTCCCCTCTGGTCGGACAATCTACATACTGTGTTAGAAAAGCTTCCTGGGCACACTGCACAAACACCACCCATCCAAACTATTTGATCTAAAGAGTTTCCACTCAATGTTTGGGAAGTTGAAGTCACCCATGACTACTACCCTGTGACTTCTGCACCTTTCCAAAATCTGTTTCCCAATCTGTTCCTCCACATCTCTGCTGCTATTGGGTGGCCTATTGAAAACTCCCAACAAGGTGACTGCTCTTTTCCTATTTCTGACTTCAACCCATACTACCTCAGTAGGCAGATCCTCCTTGAACTGCCTTTCTGCAGCTGTTATACTATCTCTAATTAACAATGCCCACCTCCCCCCCCCCCCCCCCCCCCCCCCCCCCCCCCCCCCCCCCCCCCCCCCCCCCCCCCCCCCCCCCCCCCCCCCCCCCCCCCCCCCCACCTCTTTACTATCCTCCCTAATCTTGTTGAACATCTACAACCAGGGACCTCCAACAACCCATTTATGCCCCTCTTCTATCCAAGTTGCGGTGATGGCCACCACATCGTAGTCCCAAGTACCGATCCATGCCTTAAGTTCACCCACCTTATTCCTGATGCTTCTGCATGAAATATACACACTTCAACCCATCCCTTGCTGCAAGTACTCTCCTTGTCAGTGTTACCTTCCCACTGCGTCACTACACACTTTGGCGTCCTGAATATCGGCTTCCTTAGTTGCTGGACTACAGATCCGGTTCCCATTCCCCAGCCAAATTAGTTTAAACCCTCGCGAAGACTACTAGAAAAACCTCCCTCCCAGGATATTGGTGCCCCTCTGGTTCAGATGCAACCCATCCTGCTTGTACAGCGTCCCACCTTCCCCAGAATGTGCTCCAATTATCCAAACACCTGAAGCCCTCCCTCCTACACCATTCCTGCAGCCACGTGTTCAACTGCATTCTCTCCCTATTCCTAGCCTCGCATCAGTGGCACCGGCACAAACCAGAGATGACAACTCTATCTGTCCTGGCCTTAACTTCCAGCTAACTCCCTAAACTTGTTATTACCTCCACACCCCTTTTCCTACTACGTCGTTGGTACCAATGTGCACCACGACTTCTGGCTGCTCACCCTCCCCCTTCAGGATCCTGAAGACACGATCGAGACATCCCTGGCCTGGTACCCGGGAGGCAACATACCTTCCGGGAGTCTCGCTCGCGACCACAGAATCTCCTATCTATTCCCCTAACCATTGAATTCCTATTACTATTGCTTTTATTTCTCCCCCTTCCCTTCTGAGCCCCAGAGCCAGACTCAGTGCCAGAGACCTGGCCGCTAGGGCTTTCCCCGGTATGTCATTCCCCCCCAACAGCATCCAAAATGGTATAATGTTTTGAAGGGGAACGGCCACGAGGGATCCTTCACTGTCTGCCTGTAGTTTTCTTTCCCCTGACTGTAACCCGTTACTCTGTCCTGTACCTTGGGTGTGGCTACCTCCCTGTAACTCTTCCTAATAACCCCTCTGCCTCCTGGATGATCCGAAGTTCACCCAGCTCCAGCTCCAGTTCCCAAACACGGTCTCTGAGGAGCTGGAGTTGGGTGCACTTCCTGCAGGTATAGTCAGTGGAGACACCGGTAGTATCCCTCACCCACCCATCCTACAGGAGGAGCATGCAACTGCCCTAGACTCCATCCCCTCTTACTTTACAGAATATAGCTGCCCCGTAGACCAACTAGACTCTGCCCTCCGACTTTGCTTCCAGTCAGTTGCACTCTGTAAACTCCTGGCTCCCTTCTCGCTCTTTGCAGAAATGAAATGAAAGGAGCACCTTGCTCCCTCCTCACCTAACTCACTCAGTCACCAAACTCTCACTGTAGCACGCAAATGCACCAAACAGCACTCCTCAGTCACACCAAACTCTCACTATAGCACTCAAATGCACCAAGTTCAGCACCTCAGTCACCAAACTCTCACTGTAGCACTCAAATGCACCAAGTTCAGCACTCCCCTCTAAACTTCACACACTCCCCCCCCCCCTCTCACTGTAGCACTCAAATGCACCAAGTTCAGCACTCCCTCAGTCACCCAAACTCTCACTGCAGCACTCAAATGCACCAAGTTCAGCACTCCAGTGCAACCAAGTCTGCACTGTAGCTGGATCCTTTTTATACTATGAATCTAGCCTCTGAAAACTGGCCTAATCCAATTAACTAATTGACAAGCTCCATCTGCAAGTACCTACAAGTAGAACATTGTTTAAAGCTGATTCAAAATTCACCTTCTTCTAAATCAAAACAGCAACGTTTAAGTTAATTAACTAAATAAAAGAATACTAGACTTTAGATAAAAATGAACCCTATACTCCCTCAGTCACCAACTCTCACTGTCGCACTCAAATGCACCAAGTTCAGACTCCAATGCAAACAAAGTCTGCACTGTAGCTGGATCCTTTTTATACTGTGATTGGCCATGATAAATTGTCCTCAGTGACCAAAAGGGTTAGGAGGGGTTATTGGGTCACGGGGATAGGGTGGAAGTGAGGCTTAAGTGGGTCGGTGCAGACCGATGGGCCGAATGGCCTTCTTCGCACTGTAAGTTCTATGTTCTATGTCATGTATTGGTTGCTATTCAGTGCCTTAAAATGGGCAGCAGGGTAGCATGGTGGTTAGCATAAATGCTTCACAGCTCCAGGGTCCCAGGTTTGATTCCCGGCTGGGTCACTGTCTGTGTGGAGTCTGCACGTCCTCCCCCTGTGTGCGTGGGTTTCCTCCGGGTGCTCCGGTTTCCTCCCACAGTCCAAAGATGTGCGGGTTAGGTGGATTGGCCATGCTAAAATTGCCCGTAGTGTCCTAATAAAAAGTAAGGTTAGGGGGAGGGGGGGTTGTTGGGTTACGGGTATAGGGTGGATACGTGGGTTTGAGTAGGGTGATCATTGCTCGGCACAACATTGAGGGCCGAAGGGCCTGTTCTGTGCTGTACTGTTCTATGTTCTATGTTCTAAAATACACGCAAACAGTTTCCCATCTCGTCTGGCGCATGAATCATCGCGGGTGGGATTGAACCTTTGGAAGTCCATTAAAGGTCGGTTTTGATGCGGGCATGTCTGGAAAATCCCACCCATTATCTTGCTTAAGTCTGTAATGTAATGTCCAATGGACTTTATTGCACAGAAGTCGATGAGGATTTGAACTAAATAGTAGAGCGGTAGAGATGGGTGTCATTAACACACAATCAGAAGTTGAACCATGCCAGTTGAGGTGTAGTATATAAATGGGGAAGTGATGGGCAACATGGATAAATTCTTTGGGAGAATAGAGGTGACTGGAGGGAATAGGAGAAGAAACCTTAAAATGCTGAATACTTTGGGTCACATAGGAGCAGGTGGCATTGTGGCACAGTGGTTAACACTTCTGCTTCATGTCGCCAGGTACCCCAGTTCGCTTCCAACTTTGGGTGACTGTCTGTGTAGAGTTTGCATGTTCTCCCTGTGTCTGCATGGGTTTCCTCTGGGTGCTCGGTTTCCTTCCACAGTCCAAAGATGCACAGGTTAGGTGGATTTGGCATGGTAATTGCCTCTTATTATGTGGGGTTACAGGGATAGAGCAAGGTAGTGTGCTCTTTTGGAGGGTCAGTGCAGACTCGATGGGCTGAATGGCCTCCTTCTGCACCACAGATTCTATTCGATTGTGTCAGGGTGACCAATAAAGCTGAGCAACAGAAGGTTGTAATTACATGTAATTGTTTCTTTTCAAGCGATTTATGTCTTCCAGAGAATCAGTTTTTGTTGTTTGACTTCTATTTAGACTAGTTTTCATTTTAATTTGTATATAGCATTTCAGCACATGTGCATGACTGCAACAATAATAAGAAGTACATAAAGCATTTTTAATATACTGAAACATCCCATGGCGCAACACAATGTCTGACACTGAGCCACATTAAGACGTATCAGGGCAAATGACCATAAGCTTGGATACGGAGGTAGGTTGTAAGAGGTGTCTTAAAGGAAAAAGAGAGAGATGTAGGGAGGATTTCCCAAAGGGCCTACTTCAGCTGAAAGCATGATCTCCTGTGGTGGAGTGTTATGATTCGGAATGCACAGGAAGCAAGAATTAGAGGAGTACAGATATCTCGGAGAGTTGTGGAGTTGGAGGAGATGACAGAGATAGGGCGGAGCAAGGCCATAAAATGGATTTAAAAATGAGGATGCAAAATTTTAAATCAAGGTGCTGTTTGGCCTAGAGCCAGTGTGAGTCAGCTAGTGCAGAGGTGATAGGAGAGCGGGACTTGCTGCAATGTGAGTGTAGAATGTGGTAGGCCAGCCAGGGGTGCATAGAAACAAAGGAAATAGCAGCAGGAGTGGGCCATTTAACTAAGCCTCCACAGCCCTCTGGATTAGAGAATTCCATAGATTCACCACCCTCTGAGTGAGGAAATTCCTCCTTAACTTCCTTCTAAATGGCTTGCCTTTTATTCTGAGGCTATGTCCCGGGCCAGGGGAAACATCATTCCTGCATCATTTCTGCCGAGCTCTGTAAGAATTTTGTATGCTTCAGTGAGGCCCAATCACCTTAACCTCCCCTCATAGAACTAGACAGTCATCCCAGTAATTTGTCTAGTGAGCACTCACTCTGGCAAGTATATCATTCCTTAGGTATGGAGAGCAAAAATGTATGTAATAGTCCAGGGCCTTAAGTTTTGGTCCATTGGACACGCGCACTAAGTAGGCCTGGAAGTGGACACCGAACACCATTCCCAGCTGTGGTCGGCCCTGGAGCGCAATTTCACGTTGGCTGGCCAATTAACAGACACCCAGCATGAAACACATGGCTAAGCATTGTGGGAAAGCGCAGGCACCAAGAAAAGGGAGGGTGCGGCCTGGTGTTTATAATGTGGGACAGCCACTACAGAGCTGTCGCACAGAGCTGTTGATGAATGAAAATAAATATCAACCAAAAAACAAATTGCCATTAGTGTTCAAGCAGCACAATCATACACAGACCTTGGTCCCTGGACATAATGCTTCATTTCTTTTCAGTCCTGACAGTTCATCCCATCCTGGATTAAGGCTAAAAACATAAAGGCCGTCTAGCCAATTGGCCTACTCGCCAACCGTAAAGCCGACCGGGCCAACGAAAATTGTGTTCAGCTGGCCCCTTAACGGGCTAAATTTAAAAAAAAATTAATATACCCAATTCATTTTTATTTTTCCAATTAAGAGGCAATTTAGGATGGTCAATCCACCAATCCTGCACATCTTTGGGTTGTGGGGGTGAGACCCACGCAGATATGGGGAGAATGTGCAAACTCCACATGGGCAGTGACCCTGGACCAGGCCAGGATCGAACCCAGGTCCTCGGTGCCGTGAAGCAGCAGTGCTAACCACTGTGCCACCGTGCCGCCCCTTAATGGGCTAAATTAGCTGCTTGATTGTTAATGGGCTTGCTTCCGACTCTCTTGCACACGTCCGCCGCACAGAAATATTGCAAGATTGTGCAATGATGTCAGGAAGCGCGCCTGACATCGGCTCTCGCAAGTTAACAAGCTAGCAACGAAAATGTCTTGCCCGGGTGTGGTCTCATCAAGGCTGTATACAATCTCGACGAGATTTCTTTACTCCTTGCTCAAATCCTCTTGCAGTAAAGGCCAACATTCCATTTGCCTTTCTAATTGCTTGCTGCACCTGAATGGTGGCTCTCAATGACTTACGAACCAGGACACCCAGGTCACTTTAGATTACTCTGTGCAATCATTTATTTTGAAGAAGCCCATTCATATCTTTATTTCACATATACAACCATAGCATGAATTGTGTGATAAATCCAGCAAAGATACACAAGCTGGAGCAAAACAAAGCTGATAATTGTTTTCTGTAAGAAGGAAGGACCCATAACTTTCTTAACTTGTTTGCTAAGTACTAACATGATGCTTTCAGTTGCACAGTTAGAATAGCTTTCCTGGACCAGGGACTTCAGATAAAACAATGTTGAATAATAGCTTAAGTAAACCTTTTGTCCTCTTTGAACAGCTGTTGCTTCTTTTCAGTTGCCATATGTGATACTCTCCTGGATTTTTGCTTGTACTAAAGATCATTGACTTTGTCACGTATTTGATGGCCCACCCATGTTTGAAACAACATTATGCTGGACAAGCTCACACGAGGTGGAGAATTTTTTCTTACTCTTCCCTTTGAATTTCAATAATGGCTTTCGAGAGTTTTATCCCTGCAAAATGATGAGTCCCGGGCACTTTCACAGAGTAGCCATCCAAGATACATCAGCATACGAGGTACGCCTGTGTAGTTAACACACAAGAACATGATGTTGTCAGTGGCTGGAACTAAGTTAAGCCTCCGCTTTATTTAAAATTTCAAAATTGTTTCCAGCCTTTCAAAATTCCTATTTGATGCTCCCCATAATCTCTTCTCGGTAGGGATACGTTTTCTGAATTCTGCTGCTCGCTCCTTTGTGCTGTATTCAGTTTTTGTTGTGTTGTGTGGAATGACTAAGGAACTCTTTGACCTATGATACAGTTCCATGATTGTCGATAATATGCAGTTAAGCAACCATCTGGACGTTATTGCATGACAAACAGATTATTTTTGAATCCAACTGTTGTGCTGCGTTAACAAAGGAAATTTAAAAAGAGACAAAGGAGTTCCTCTGTTATTAAAGTAGCAAAGTGCTAGTTTGGATGATTAAATGACAAACAGAGACCATGCTGTGTTGCTGCTGTGTTTTCGCGGAGGCCTTACAAAGAAAGATCGGTAGCTTTTGCTGACGTCTACAGAAAAGATAGCCCACACTTTGCGTGCAGTTGTTCTTCTGAAAATGTTAAGTAGCAGCATAATGCTTCATGTCTTCTGAATATTCGACCGACTGATTTCCTTTGAAGTTTTTTGCCAATACCCCCACGTTATTGAGTGAGAAGGTGAGCCATACAGTCTAGAAAAAAATCCAGGATTAAATCTTGATTATTGCTGAGTCAGCTCATTGCAGATGAAGCGTCATTTGGTTGTTTCAAAGCTCTTGGGTTAGAGGAGGGGAAAGAAGCTTGGGTTCCTGCTTCTGACTGTTGCTGTGATGTATGCAAGTAGAGATATCAGGTAAGAATAGGATCGCTGTTTTGTTCTCTTCACCATCAAATAATATGTCGGTTCTTCTCAAGGCACACAGTATGATTGGGCACCGAGAGGAAGTATCAGATGAGTTTGGCGGCCATTGCACCATTATTGACAAGAAATCAAAACTTATAGCAAAGAGGAAAAAAGATCAGCTGAAGAAAAATGGCAGAGAAATGATCTAAAGTGAATCCTGTGGTATTCTTCTACCCCGGCTCCCCCTCCCCTCCTTCCAACTCCTGATCAATATGATTGAGAGAATGAGTAGTTCACTATTCTGCAGTGCCATCAAGGTCAAGTGTTCAGATATGCTGGAGAGTGGACCAGGAATCTCTCCCAAAGTTTTCAGATCTTGGCTCGGTAACTCTCTAAAGTGATGTCACATGCATCAGAAACTCAGTGGAAAAGAATGATGGAGCTGGTGTCACACCAATCAGTAAAGTTGTGCAACGTTGCAACCCACCCTGAAAACTAAAGGGCAGAATTCTCCAATGCCCCCGCTGCCAGTGGGGAGGATGGGGGTGGGGGGGAAAACACGCAATGAACGTTGGCCCAAACCACCCCAAAATCTCAAACAGGTACCCTCATTCTACCCGGTCAAAAGCCTTTTCCACTTCAATTGATATAATAACTTCCGAGGCTTTACCCCTAGATGGAGTCATTATCACATTCTGCAGTCTCCTGATATTGCTCAACAACTGCCACCCCTTAACAAAACCCGTCTTGTCCTCAGAGACCAACTCCGGCACACACCCCTCCAGCTGCCTCGCCAGCACCTTAGATAGCAGCTTCACATAGGTAATTATCAGGGGGATGGGTCCATAAGACACACATTCCGCTGGATCCTTATCCTTCTTTGAGATCGATGCTTGTGCCAGCATGGGTGGCAACATCCCCTGCGCCAACAAATCATTATACATCCCCAGGAGATGGGGTGCCAACTCTGCCAAACACTGTTCATTAAATTCTACCGGAAAGCCATCCGGCCTCCACATCTTCCCGACTGCATCAACCCCATGCACTCCGTTATCTCCTGCAATAGTGCCTCCAATCCCTGTCTCTTTCATCTCTCCACCTCTGGGAATACTGACCCGTCTAAGGAATGCAACATCTCCGCGTCTTCTCCCCCCCCCACCCCCCCCCCCCCCCCCCCCCCCCCCCCCCCCCCCCCCCCCCCCCCCCTCGGGGCTCAGATCTATACAGCCCCCGGTAGAAGGTCTCAAATGCCTTGTTAATTTTCTCCGATGTCTTCACCAGCCCCTCCTCCCCAATCCCTCACCTGCATAATCTTCCGTGTGGCCGTCACCTCAACTAATGGGCTAGCAGGCAGCTGGCCTTCTTTCCATACTCCTAAAATCTCCCCTTGAGCGACGAATCTGACCCATTGCCTTCCCTGTCGCCATTAGATTAAACTCCCCCTGTAGTTTCTTCAATTCTGCTAATAGCTCCCTAGTCGGGGCTACGATGTACCGCCAGTCTGCTTCTACAATGGCATCCACCAACCTCTGTCCCTCCGTCCTCTCAATCTTGTCCCTCTGGGGTTTGTAGGATATAACCTGCCCCCAGATCATTGCCTTCAACCCTTCTGAAAATGTGGGGGGTGAAACCTCCCTGTTCTGGTTAAGCTCCATATACTCCTTTATCACCCAAACCACCTTCTTGCAGAACAACTTGTCTGCCAGTAGCACTGAAGTGGACCTCCACTCTGGGAGATCCGATTCGGTGCTAAACTCTGATCTCGTCCCATTTCAACCTCACGTCCACATAATGTGGAGCATGGTCCAAAATCACAATTGCTACATATTCTGCCCCACAATCCCCGGGAGTACTGACTTCCCCACCACAAAAGTCTGTTCGGGACTTTGTCTAATGTACATGGGAGAAAAAGGAAAACTCCCTCTCACCTGGATGTCTAAGCTGCCCCGATCTGGTCCATAAATACCTGCAGCTCCTTTGCCATATCTGACCTGGCCAATGGCTTGGGGCTCGACGTATCCATCCTGATGTCTAACACACAATTAAAGTCGTCCCCTTCATTAGCAACTGTTGTGAATTCAAGTCCTGTATGGATGGCAACATCTTCTTAACAAATTGTGTGTGTCCCAATTGGGTGCAAAAACATTCACTAACACAACTCTGCCAAGACCCGCTCACCATCACCAACCTGCCTCATGGGTCCTGCACCTCACCCTTTTACCAAACAAATCACAACTCCCCTATAACTTGGAGACAAACCCCAAGTAGAACGCCTGCCCCACCCATTCCTTGCTTAACTTTGTCTGGCCCTTCACTCACAGGTGTGTCTCCTGAAGGAAGACCACATCTGCCTTTAAAATTTTCAAATGTGCGATCACCTGAGACAGTTTAACCAAACCGTTCAGCCCCTGGATGTTCCACATCATTATACTCACCGGGTGTTTCTGAACACCCCCTCCCTCCCACTCTATTATGGTCCACCATCCCGACCTGATCCAAAGTTCTCCCTACTTCCAAGCTCCCCTCTTGTCCGGGCCCACCCAAAATAGCCACCCCTCTATCCTCTCCTGCACCCAAACGCAAAGTCACCTGAAGTCGCAAAATGTTGGTTTTCAGGTGCAACAGTTGATTAAGAAGGCAAATGGAATTTTGTCCTTCATTGCTAGAGGGATGGAGTTTAAGACTAGGGAGGTTATGCTGCAATTGTATAAGGTGTTAGTGAGGCCACACCTGGAGTATTGTGTTCAGTTTTGGTATCCTTACTTGAGAAAGGATGTAATGGCGCTGGAGGGTGTGCAGAGGAGATTCACTAGGTTAATCCCAGAGCTGAAAGGGTTGGATTATGAGGAGAGGTTGAGTAGACTGGGACTGTACTCGTTGGAATTTAGAAGGGTGCAGTGGGATCTTATAGAAACATATAAAATTATGAAGGGAATAGATAGGATAGATGCGGGCAGGTTGTTTCCACTGGCGGGTGAAAGCAGAACTAGGGGGCATAGCCTCAAAATAAAGGGAAGTAGATTTAGGACTGAATTTAGGAGGAACTTCTTCACCCAAAGGGTTGTGAATCTATGGAATTCCTTGCCCAGTGAAGCAGTAGAGGCTCCTTCATTAAATGTTTTTAAGATAAAGATAGATAGTTTTTTGAAGAATAACGGGATTAAGGGTTATGGTGTTCAGGCCGGAAAGTGGTGCTGAGTCCACAAAAGATCAGCCATGATCTCATTGAATGGCGGAGCAGGCTCGAGGGGCCAGATGGCCTACTCCTGCTCCTAGTTCTTATGTTCTTATGTAACCAGCACAGTCCCCTTCCTCCACCACCCCCCAAACCCCTCCTTCCTCTCCCCTTAACACCACCCTTCCAACCAGCCCCTCCCACCTCCCCCATCCTACCCAACCACTCTCCCCACCCCACCCGACAGCCCCCTCTCCCAGACTGCTTCCATTTACCAGCATCTCTGCGAACATGGCAAATCCCAGCTGGAGTACCACACAAAGAACCCCACCCACAATGCCCAGATCACCCCTCCCCCACCTCTGCTTCCCCCACCTTCAGAAAGCCCCTACCCAGGCCCCTTTGCCAAATACCTCTCAGCAGCAGAAAAACCCAAAACTCGGAACAATTCCTCACCGACCAAAGCAAAAGCAAGACGAATATGTGCAAAAATCAACAGAACTCATGATATACATATCAAGACAAAATGTTCCCACTATTAGCCCTCCCCCAACCCTTGCTCCTTGACAAAGTAATTTGCCTCCTCCGGCATTCTTTACCCTTGAAAATCATCCAGAGTTAGAGCGGGTATCACACCGAAAACCGGACCTTGCTCCGAAAAGCGCCACCCTGGCCCTATTAAAACCCACCCACCGATTGGCCAGGTCGGCCCCAATCTCCTGCTAGATCCGGATCCGATTCTCCCCCAGCGACAATCACTCATTGACTTCGCCCACCTCAATATCCTGTCCTTTTCCTGAAACTTGTGCATCTGAAAGATCACCACCCACAGCAGCTCCTGAGCTCTCAGCCTCTGTCGCAGCGACCGGTGGGCCTGATCCACCTCTGGGGTCTTGTTGAAGACCCCCCTTCCTTTACCAGCTTCGCGAACATCCTCGACACATAGTCTGTGACACTTGTTTCCTCCACCCCCTCCGGCAGTCCTACAATTCTTAGATTCTGCCACCTGGATCGATTCTCCTGATTGGATTGGATTTGTATATTGTCACGTGTACCGAGGTACAGTGAAAAGTATTTTTCTGCGAGCAGCTCAACAGATCATTAAGCAGACGGGAAGAAAAGGGAATAAAAGAAAATACATAATAGGGCAACACAAGGTATACAATTTAACTACATACGCACCGGCATCAGATGAAGCATACAGGGCGAAATTCTCCCAAAACGGGAGAAATCGTAAAACTGCCGTAAAACCCGGGCGGGTTTTACGGCAGCGCGCCCCTTCCTGACGGGGGACCGATTCTGGTCCCCCGTCGGGGCTAGCAGCCCGACGTCGGAGGCTCCGACAAGTCGGGCTTAACGAAAATCGTTAAGCCCGCTTGCCGGAGTTAGCGCCGGCTGACGCGTCATATGACGTCAGCCGCGCATGCGCAGGTGGGAAGACTCCACCCGCGCATGCGCGGGTGACGTCATCGCGTTTTTGCGCGAAACCCGCGCATGCGCGGGCCGGGTTGCCCCTCAGCCGCCCCGCGTATTGATACTGCGGGGCGGCGGAAGGACAAATAGTGCGCGGGCAGCGGGCCCGCTGCCCGCGATCGGTGCCCACCGATCGCGGGCCCATGGCACCCTTGGCACGGCCGTGGTACTGCCGTGCCAATCGGTGCCATGGTTATTTTTTGCGAGTTTGTCACGACGTTTTTACGAACGGCAGGACCAGGTGTGTTTGCCGTTCGTAAAAAGGTCGTAAAGGGCTGGGACTTCGGCCCTTCTAACAGCTGAGAATCGCTGCCGGCCGTAAAAAAACGGCGGCAGCGATTCGTGTCGGGATTTCGGCGGGGGGGGGGAGAATAGCGGGAGGGCGTCAAAAAAGTCGGGAAGGCCCTCCCCCTATTCTCCCACCCGTCGTGGGGGGGGGAGAATTTCGCCCACAGGGTGTAGTGTTAATGAGGTCAGTCCATAGAGGGTCATTTAGGAGTCTGGTGACAGTGGGGAGAAGCTGTTTTTGAGTCTGTTCGTGCGTGTTCTCAGATTTCTGTATCTTCTGCCCGATGGAAGAAGTTGGAAGAGTGAGTAAGCCGGGTGGGAGGGGTCTTTGATTATGCTGCCCGCTTTCCCCAGGCATCGCCCACCTTCGCCTTGAATACCTAGCAGGTCTCTTCCAACATTGACCTTCAGCCTCCAATGACACCATCCTGTCGCTGTGATCAGAAACTGCCCTTTCCACCTCTCCGATCGTCTCACCTTGCAACTCCAAACGCTACTCCACCCATTCCCAAGTCCCACCAACAGGGGCTACTGCTCACTCAATCACCTTGGACCAGTCCTCTTGCACCTCTTATCGATGGTGCCTCAACTCCCCATAATAAATTCCATCAACTGCTCCACAGACAGTGGGGTAGGCAATGGTGACGCTCCCACATCCGCCATGCTCTCAGTTACTGCCTCATGTGGATCTCTTGAGCCAAGGCTTTACTTGACTATTGCCGGGTGTTGTAACCCGGCAACATTCTACTTTGGAGGAGAAACCAACTCCCTCCACTTATTTTGCACTTTTTACCAACAAAGTGCCCACTAACAGGTGGAAAAGGCCAAAACCAAAACCTCTAAGCAGGAGCCATCTTGTGTATGACCGATCAGCTCATGGCCGCCACCGAACGTCCCCAGCCTCAGAATGTTCCTGGAGATCCATCTTCCTTCTCAGGAGGTCTGCTTTCTTTCCACAGTAGTGGGTCAGTGATGTTGGGTGCCTTTTAAATATGGCAGCCGGACATGAGGACAAACTATGCACCATCAGGCATGACCTGCCATAGAATATTGCGCAAAACGCCATGGTGCATAATTAATGATGTCGGGGCTGGAAGATATGCCATGCATTCCCATTGGCCTCCGCAGCGGGAAACACTCCATGTTCCCACCACCATCACGAGGCATAGTCCCCAGATGGCAGGATTCCACCCAAAGTTTATTTTTCAATTCTCTTAATAGTTTAAAACACAACATTAGACCTTGGTTCTCATAGGGATGTTCAACTCATCCTTTGAACTTCAGAATAATACTTAATAGGGAAAATATATAAATCCTGCCACATGTCAGGAAAAATAGGGCAGCACGGTGGCGCAGAGGGTTAGCCCTGCAGCCTCACGGCGCCGAGGTCTCAGGTTCGATCCCAGCTCTGGGTCACGGTCTGTGTGGAGTTTGCACGTTCTCCCCGTGTTTGCGTGGGTTTCACCCCCACAACACAAAGATGGGCAGGATAGATGAATTGGCCACACTAAATTTCCCCTTAATTGGAAAAAATTAATTGGGTACTCTAAATATTTTAATAAAATTAAAAGAAATGTCAGGAAAAATGAGCCATTTGGTGATTGATTTTTGAATGCTGAGATGAATGTTGACTCCTCCCAGGATATTTGATGTTTTGCATAGTGTAATGTATTATTTTCTGCTGTTTCACTGTTGAACCTGCCTTCCTGCCACACACCATTCTGACTTGGAACTATATTGCCATTCTTTCACTGTCACTGGGTCAAAGGCCTGGAATCCCCTTCCTAACAGCACTGTGGGTCTACCTACAGCAGATGGACTGCAGGAGTCCAAGAAGATAGCTCAGTACCACCTTCTCAGTGGAAATTAGGGATGGGCAACAAATGCTGGCCTTGCCAGTAATGCTCACATTCATAGAACATAGAACAATACAGCACAGAACAGGCCCTTCGGCCCTCGAAGTTGTGCCGAGCAATGATCACCCTACTCAAACCCACGTATCCACCCTATACCCGTAACCCAACAACCCCACCCACCCCTTAACCTTACTTTTTTAGGACACTACGGGCAATTTAGCATGGCCAATCCACCTAACCCGCACATCTTTGGACTGTGGGAGGAAACCGGAGCACCCGGAGGAAACCCACGCACACACGGTGAGGACGTGCAGACTCCACACAGACAGTGACCCAGCCGGGAACCGAACCTGGGACCCTGGAGCTGTGAAGCATTTATGCTAACCACCATGCCACCGTGCTGCCATGAAAGAATAATTATTTTTTAATAAATTGCAGCAATTACTTCACAATCGCTGACAATAAACTGCTGTCATCATCTGCTTGATAGCAAGTGAAGTCCTAAAAACTGAACATTTCTGCTGAAAAGCAATATTCAGTTGATAGTGTTACGGGCCAGGGTTTAGAGAACCCCAAAGTGTATCATGGAGTTCACCTGACCCACAACTTTTAATAGATTGTGGTATGGGGAGCACACGGCCCACTCTACAGGTGTGGTACAGCAAAACAATGTTTATTTTAGGGTGATTTAGCAGTTTGGATCAGAAATTGGCTAGCTGATAGAAGACAAAGAGTGGTGGTTGATGGGAAATGCTCTGACTGGTGTCCAGTTACTAGTGGTGTGCCACAAGGATCTGTTTTGGGGCCGCTGCTGTTTGTCATTTTTATAAATGACCTGGAGGCGGGAGTAGAAGGATGGGTGAGTAAATTTGCAGATGACACTAAAGTCGGTGGAGTTGTGGACAGTGCAGAAGGATGTTACAAGTTACAGAGGGACATAGATAAGCTGCAGAGCTGGGCTGGCAGGTGGCAAATGGAGTTTAATGCAGAAAACATAGAACATAGAACAGTACAGCACAGAACAGGCCCTTCGGCCCTCGATGTTGTGCCGAGCAATGATCACCCTACTCAAACCCACGTATCCACCCTATACCCGTAACCCAACAACCCCCCCTTAACCTTACTTTTTAGGGCAATTTAGCATGGCCAATCCACCTAACCCACACATCTTTGGACTGTGGGAGGAAACCGGAGCACCCGGAGGAAACCCACGCACACACGGGGAGGACGTGCAGACTCCGCACAGACAGTGACCCAGCCGGGAATCGAACCTGGGACCCTGGAGCTGTGAAGCATTTATGCTAACCACCATGCTACCGTGCCGCCCATTAAAAAAGTGTGAGGTGATTCATTTTGGAAGGAATAACAGGAAGACAGAGTACTGGGCTAATGGTAAGATTCTTGGTAGTGTAGACGAGCAGAGAGATCTCAGTATCCATGTCCATAGATCCCTGAAAATTGCCACCCAGGTTGAGAGGGTTGTTAAGAAGGCGTACGGTGTGTTAGCTTTTATTGGTAGAGGAATTGAGTTTCGGAGCCATGAGGTCATGTTGCAGTTATACAAAACTCTGGTGCGGCCGCATTTGGAGTATTGTGTGCAGTTCTGGTCGCCACATTATAGGAAGGATGTGGAAGCATTGGAAAGGGTACAAAGGAAATTTACAAGGATGTTGCCTGGTATGGAGGGAAGATCATATGAGGAAAGGCAGAAGGACTTGAGGCTGTTTTCGTTAGAGAGAAGAAGATTAAGAGGTGACTTAATTGAGGCATACAAGATGATCAGAGGATTAGATAGGGTGGACATCGAGGACCTTTTTCCTCGGATGGTGATGTCCAACACGAGGGGACATAGCTTTAAATTGAGGGGAGATAGATATAGGACAGATGTCAGAGGTAGGTTCTTTACTCAGAGAGTAGTAAGGGCGTGGAATGTCCTGCCTGCAACAGTAGTGGATTCGCCAACACTAAACGCATTCAAATGGTAATTAGATAGGCATATGGACGACAAGGGAATAGTGTAGAGGGACTTTAGAGGGGTTTCACAGGACGGCGCAACATCGAGGGCCGAAGGGCCTGTATTGCGCTGTTATGTTCTATGTTCTATGAACTCAAGTTAACCTTTTTAAAACATACAGTGAACATCTGAGCAACCATCAATTCAACACTAAGTAATCCTTAATAAATTCCAAAACAACATCCAGAAGACAAAAGAAACACCTTTTAACAGAAGCACATTAGGTTTACATTCACTACGGAGAACATTTATAATTCTGAATTCACCAAATGATCAAGAGATCGCCTTTTCATGGCAGACAGAACAGCAGTACACCTGTTTTTTCTGGCTTCAACTCCAACACTGAAAACGAAACTAAAACTAAAAGCAGCCCAGTTCCACACACACTCTGACATCACTGATAAACACCCATTTCTTAAAGGTAAATTTATTAAACACCCATTTCTTAAATGTACTCTCACATGACAATAGTCAAAAACCACTGCAGTATACATCAAAATCCCTCAATGACATTACAACCCTTATACATGTTGCATAATTTAAACAACTTACATATTTCCTTTGTGAACCAAGGCAGCATATGTGCCTGATGAGCTTACATTTTTTCAATTAACAGCAAATATGGGCGGGATTCTCCAATCACCAATGCCGAAATCGTGTTCGGCGATCGGCTGGAAAATGGCCGTTTGCGCCGAAATTGGGGGCGGCGACACATTTGCAATGCTCCGCCCCCTCAAATTCGAATACTGCCGTCGGGATGGTCTCAGGACATCACCTGAGGCCCTTCCCCGATGCTCCGCCCCCGATGGGCCGAGTTCCTGACAACACAGAACACTTACGCAATTTTTGTTCATAGACCCCCGCGTGGTGGCTGCGGACCGTTCCACTGGCCAGGGGGCTTCGGCGAGCGCTGGGGGGGGGGGGGGGGTCCGGGGGTGGCGAAGGGGTTACTAGAGGTCATTATTTGGCAGGCCGGGTCCGCGCGCGGCCATGGACCCGGCCATTCCCCAGCCGTTTTTGGGAGCTTTACCCGGCCCGTCTGCTAGCCCCCCAACGGTCCCGGAATCGGTGCAGCTGTTCCGTCGTTTTTTCTGGCGTAAAACGGGATTGTTCCCACGCTGCGTCAGCGCTCAGTCTGGAAATCGGAGAATCCAGCCACATGTTTTCACATTAACACACAATATCTAATATTTTGTACAATCATCATTCTTGCAGATAATGTACAACAGAAAATAGTTCTGAAACATTTGCAAAAGGAGTCAAATGCTTGAACTATTAGCTGAAGGAGTAGAAGAGGCATTCACAATTTTCAAAAGCTCTCTCTTGTTAGCCTTGGTAGATGTTGGTATAAATGCAAACTGTATGAAGTTTGACTCTCCACAGTGTCAATAGGACTGGAAATCTATCTCAAGCTAGGGTCGTTGACGCATCTGCTACAGGGTGAGACCAAGTCCAGATAGCCAGTCAGCCCTTATCCATTGTCAGCTGTAATGTAGGTTGACAACACAGATGCTGATGTGATTCATGATGCTCTGCTCTGAACTGACTTGTAGGAAATTGAATCACTACCTGCGTTGTACACACCTCAGCTGAGGAGAGGTTGGAAAGAGTTTAAGGGCACTGTGTTAACCTGGTCTTGGTTTTGGCCAACTTAAGAAAGGCCATTCTTTGGTCCAAGATCATTCGTAAATGTCTGAGAATCAAGACATGTCATTGGTATATTGGTTGACAAATATTGCAGTGAGAAGGCTTGATATTAATTGTCTCCATGGACTAGAAGCAAGCATGAAGTCAGCACCGAGTCTGAATAATTAGGGATCTCTCTTGCTTATCTCTCCTGCTGAGAAAAGTTAAGTTTTATTTTATTGCCAATTCATCTGATTTCAACAAGGACAAACTTTTTTTGATGAACTCATTCAATTAACTAAGCTTTCGGAGCATTTATGGCCTTAAGGCCAAATGTTAAAAACATTAAAATTCAAACCGGTGCACATTCACTCCTACATACATAATTCTTGTAATGTCTGGCATTTCCACCCCACTCCGTTTATTATTTTTCCTCCCTTTAGATTTTTCCGTCTTTTCCTCCCCCGTACCACAAATCATTTCCTAGCTAGAAGGGTGGACACTTGCCCCTGTGCCCAGACCTCTAACCAGGTTGCTTTATTATTAGTTTCCAGTGTAACAGAACTCCAGCAGTTTTATAATGACTCTCTCAAGGCACAGGCTGAGGCCATTTCAATTAATGGGTACCGACCCTGATTTTTGTAAAACAAAGACTTATATTTAGGGGCAGAAATCGATCTTCAGGAATGGTCTAGAATCAGATGTGACAAGATATATAGCTTGATGTGTTTCTGCAAGTGACTGAATGGCTTAAATGAGTCAACTAATATCAAATGATGCTTTTTGCACGAGGTAACATCTTCACACGGCCTACTGAATGGAGCTTTTGCATCTGGTAGACACCCAAAAATATGAAGAAAGAAACAAATAAAAGACTTTTAAATAGTCCCTATCAGGTTATCTCAAAGTATTTCACAAAACAATCGTACTGTAATCACTATTGTTACGGAGAAAAGGGAGAGTAGCCATTTTTGGCACAGCAAGGTTCCAGAAACAAAATGAATGAACAATCAATCTGTTTTCAGTGTTATGGACAAGGGAGAAATGTTGACAAAGGGATCTCTGTACTGCTTCGATCATGTGATCTTCCGTGTCCACCTAAACGACAAGGACATTCAGACGCAACTGCATCATAATGCTTTTTCTGAAAGATGACATTTCCAACGATTCAGCTCTTCCCTCAGTACTACATGAAGGATTAGACTCATTTATGACCTCAAATGTTTGAACAAAGCGAGTTTAATATTTACTCATCAGGCTGTATTCCAAATTCTACCAGAATAACAACAACTTGAACTGATAAAGCGCCTGCAACATAAGAACTCATCCCACGGCATTTCACTGAAACAGAATCAGACTAAAACTGATTCTGAGCCAGGAGGTCTCATTAATTATCAGCACTTCTATAGCTGAGATGAACCAACTAAACAGAAAGTTCTAACCTTGGAAATACAGAACTATATAGCTCAGTACCACACCAAGACATTGAGTATGCAAGTACATTTTAAATGAAGGAACACAAAGCAAACACTGTAAGTACATTAAGCTCTTAAAAAGCAGCTAAAACGTATCCACATATTTAATGAGGTTCAATAAATTACCTCATTAACTATTAGTTGGCGACAGATTGTGATTTTGATCACATTATTTACATATGAATCAAAAATTCAAAAACAGTCCTACATATTTTTAATAAAGTTTTTCATTGTAATACTGATTTTCTGTTGTTTACTCGTTAAACTAAATTGTACTCAGCTGAATTATTGCAGATACAACCAAGTAAGTTATGTTTCAAACTTTTCAAACAATAACCCTGAACTGTTTTCATTAAAATGCAAATTAAAATTTGCTGACCAGGCTTTGATTACAGTAGAAGACAAATGGCATTCCAACTTCATAGGTGTGGGCCAGATTTTCAAAATGTTGGGGTTTGCTGGGCCCTGTGTCTGTGGAGAATGCATCCCGGCCGATTCCGCCCCTCAGCCATTTAATGCTCCAAGGAGTGTTAATTGACTGGAGATTAGGACTCTTCTCCTTTCTTGGGAAGAAGTCCCACCTCAGAGAGCCACCAGCCAATATGATTGGCCAACAGCTCTCTAGTCCCAACTGCAAGCAGCCCCAGACTGTAAATCCTGGATTTTCATCCTTGAAGTGGATAGGTGGGAGTCAAAAAAATTCCCGATTCGACCTGCCCTCATCAGGAGAAAGTGCCCGTCCAGGTGGGATCTTCAGGGATGGGACGTTTCGGCGTGGCCAGTTCGGCGTGGCCGATTCGGCGTGGCCAGTTCAGCGTATCCGATTCGACGGAGGAATTTTTCGGCGGAGGGACGTTTCAGCGTCAAATTACCGAATACAATTGAAATGTCCTGACGCCTAAACGGCTGCGCTGAATAGTCCAATTATTTCCCGGACGCCGAATCGGCCACGCTGAATCAGCTACGCCAAATGGGCTACGCCGAAACGTACCAAACCCGGGATCTTCATTGCTGGCGTGGGTGTAAATTGATTTGGGTCAGCAGACCTGAGAGAAAATGCAGAGGCACCTGCAGAGGCTGCCGGGTGTGGTGGAGGACTGTTTAAAAGGTCCTTGTTCCAGTGTAAAAATAACACAAAAACTTTCCAGCCCTCACCCCTCACACCCCCTTCACCATCCAAACACTCCCCATGCCCCGTCCATAACACCACACTCTCCCCCACCTACCTCCAAGGCTCCTCATGCACCCGATGCCACGCTCCGGTACTTCCACTTCCATTAACCCATTGTACACTTTCTACACAGTGTATTTGATCAGAATGTGATCATTTTGATCACTTTCTCATATGCTTCAAAAGAAAGGTTTGAAGTGCTGAGCCAAGCAGAGGAGACATGAGGGGGCATAGGTGGTAGGTTGAAGGGCAGAGGCTGGCATGGGAGACATGAGGGGGAAACCGTCCCTTTTAAAAGGAACTCTCATGCACACAAGAGTTCACAAACTCCTCATAAGAGTGTCATGAACCACAACTCTTTAAAAACTTGGCCCTACTCTATGAAAATTGCAGAGAAGTAGGAGGTAGCATGGTAGCACAGTGGTTAGCACTTTTGCTTTGCAGCGCCAGGGTCCTGGGTTCGATTACCGCTTGGG
This sequence comes from Scyliorhinus canicula, assembly GCF_902713615.1. Taxonomy (NCBI): domain Eukaryota; kingdom Metazoa; phylum Chordata; class Chondrichthyes; order Carcharhiniformes; family Scyliorhinidae; genus Scyliorhinus; species Scyliorhinus canicula. Next base: position 49,012,509 of record NC_052149.1, on the reverse strand, counting down.
TCACTGTCTGTGCGAAGTCTTAGGACTGCATGGTCTGCAGTTCTCCCCGTGTCTGGGTGGGTTTCCTCCGGGTGCTCCGGTTTCCTCCCTGAAGTCCCGAAAGATGTGCTGTTAGATGAATTGGACGTGCTGAATTCTCCCTCAGTGTACCCGAACAGGCGCCGGAGTGTGACGACTAGGGGATTGTCACATTCACTTCATTGTTAATGTAAGCCTACTTGTGACAAGAATATAGATTATTTATTTGATACCTGTCTCCACAATGGAGCTGGCCAGATCAGGAGAGCCAGATTTGTGCTCTTGACAGGAAGCAACCTACACCTTTTAAAGGCATTGCCAAAAATCAGGCAGCCCGGGAGTGGGGGTGGGAATCCTGGAATTGACACCAGCCCACCATCTTTAAACGGCTCCCGAGTCAACCTAACTTGGTAAAAATCTGGGCCTATGTCCCTGAGTCCAGGATCAGGTAAAATTGGGCTGGGGGTATCAGGGCGGGGAGGTGAGGCGAGGCTCGCAGTTACAGGCAGGTGCGTTGATGGAAAGGCTTGAGGGGTGCAGCAAGCATCCCCAAGGGGCAGACCATGTTGGATGGGGGCGAGGGGAGATTACTGATGTTGAAAGGAGGCTGTTGATGGAGACACCCACTCACTTCCTGTCTGAGGCCTGAGCAGGCATTTTCCAGAATCACCTCCATTTCTACACCACCCTCCTCCTCATCCCTCCCTCTACATTGTTCCACCCGCCAGTCTGAAAATTGAGCACAGGTGGGAAACAGCCTTAAAATGGTCATTAAATGGGCCTCATTTGGTGACAAGGGAATGCTGGCAGGCTGGTGTAGGCCTTGCCCGTCCGACTGTAAAATAGCGGAGTGATGAGGGCAGGTAAGAGCGTGGTGCAATGCCATGTGAGGAATCTTACACGCTCTCCGCAGCTGATAACAGAGGAACATAAAATTCATGAAATTCTGCTCGTGAAGGTTTCATTCCCTCATCGAACTGGTTTCACTTTGTACCTGCAAGAAGTCCGAAATTCTCTTACACAGTTCCACATAAAATGGATTGAATCCATTTCACAAGCTGATCTCAACTGAAGTACACCGGCTAATAAATACAACATAACCGAATGTCAATGCAATCAGAATTGAGCCGACTGGTTTAGTGAGTAAAGGTAATGCATTCAGCAAGCCAGGAGCCTACAATCCCTGGCTCCAGAACCACATGCGGCCCTTTAGCATCTCATTTGCAGCTCTCAACCTTTTCCATTGGCTCACATTAACGTTGAAAAAGCTATATTAAAAAAATTAAGTCAAGAAAAGTCAGAGCTGCATTTCTTTTTAATTTAGAGTACCCAATTCATTTTTTCCAACTAAGGGGCAATTTAGCATGGCCAATCCATCTAGCTGGCACATTTTTGGGTTGTGGGGGAGAAACCCACGCAAACATGGGGAGAATGTGCAAACTCCACACGGACAGTGACCCAGAGCCAGGATTGAACCTGGGACCTCGGCGCCGTGAGGCCGCAGTGCGAACCCACTGCGCAACCGTGCTGCCCCAGAGCTGTATTTTTATTGTGCGGATAAGAAGCTGAATGCCACAGTTTCAAACGATTATTTTAATACTAAACAATATTGTGCTCTAAATAAACCTGTTCAAGGTTTAGCTGCACCGGAGTTATAGATAATGCCTTTGGATCAAGGAACAGGTTTTATGGTTGCCAGCGAAATGGTTTTTAATATAGCTGAAACGATAAATTATTCTGAATGTGCTAATAGAAGCTATTTTTTATCACGAGAATCAATAACTGAAAGAATTGTTTTAATTCTATGCACATGTTCAATATAGAGGGCATTAATTTTCATCTTGCAGCTCCCAGTTATTTCTATTTTAGACAACATTATTGTAAAAGGTTCCTCGGGTATAAAAGGATTGTTGATCCCAGCACGAAGTATTACAGACCAGAAAGTCCCAGGGCGGGATTCTTTGTTTGCCGACACCATTGCAAAAAGAGATTAGGCAGAGAATAGGTTCCGATGCCAAACTTGAGGTGGGCACTGATTTGACGCCAAATCGCACTTCACCGTCACCTCGACAGGGGCGCCAGTTCGGACTGGAACGCACATGCAGTGGACAGCGTTTGCATGTCATTAACAGGCCCGACCAGGTATTCTCCGGGGCCACGGTGATTCTCCTCCTCCGATGGGCCAAGTTCCCGATGGCGCGGTTCACTTGTGCTTTTAAAAATCGTGAAACCAGCGTTGTGGCTGTTGAGGGAGAGAGAGGGGGTTCAGGAAGTGTCCAACATCTCCATAGTTTGCTGACACTTATGCCATTGGCCACGGGTCTTATGGGTGTCCTCCCAGGCCACCACCCTGGATGCCCTCTGGCCCCAGCTGACCCATCACCTGTATGGCACCTGTACTGCTCCAGTATAACCAGTGACATCTTGTTGTATATGCGGCTGCAGATTGTCAGCTTCCCGAGTGTCAATCACGGACCCGGTGAATCCTACACTGTTTTTCATTGGAATCCATTGTGTCCTACGTGGCGCCAGTGCTGGCCCCTCAACAGTGGCGGAATTAGTCCAAGTTTTGCTGTCGTGAAAGTCCACGAATTCTGCGTTGGCGTCAGAAACGGAGTATCGCGCCGCCAGTCTTTGCTGAGTTAGTTGATCTGACACAGGGCAGCAGTTCAGATGTTATCATTTGCTGCAGAGCCTTTGATTAAGGAGAGGGAAAACTTAGTGATAGATTCTGCTCCTGAGAGCCAGCCTGAGGCTCAAGTGAGAATAGGGTCGGTCTCGATGATAATGATTGTTGGCGTTCACTGTTTGGACCCAAAGATGGGCCAATTGGGAACATTTCCTTATTCTGCCAACCGAATCATGGAAAAGGAGACCCAAGACCATCGGACTTATGTCCTGGAGTGGTGGGCTGCATTAGAAGATTGGCCCATCATCCTCGGAATGAGTGCAGAGGCTGGAGGTGGGCTGGGTGGAAAGCCTGCCTCTGTTCTCCAATACTTGTTGCATTTATTTATTTTTAATGATTAAACCAAAATCACCCCCTTTCTCAAACACTGCCCTTGCTGCATCCATGTCAACATTTGGCCCCACGGCTCTTCATACCCCTGTGCTACCCTATGTCCCTATATCCATACTATGGTCACCCATATGCCCAGTTTCAACCTATGTTCCTCTACCCATCCCTATTGTCCTTTATAACTCTTATGCTAACATATTGCCAACTGATGTCAATCCATACTCCCACTCATCACCTTTGCCCATACCCACTCCATGCCAGCTCACACAAATCTTGAGGGGCATGCTGACATAAAATAAAGTTATGTATCAATTGGTGATGTCACTATTTAAAAATAACACTCTGATTGATAAGATAAAAATCAATACATTGAAATTCCTTCAACTAATCTCTTATGACTACTTGGAGCAGTCAGTCAAACTATTCACTTAACATGCACCCTAGTGCCATAATGTAAGACTGTAAAATGCGTTTTGTAGCACAAACCCATTAATGATAACCCTCAGGCTTATTTCAACAGAGTGAAACAACACTTAAACTCCACACATTAGTTTGCAATTTAAAGCCCAGCAGAGTTAAATCCCTTGACAGCATGAGATTTGATCATTTCAGTGAGCTTCGACAGTTCCATGTGTTTTGATAGTTTTTTGACAGCTTGTCAGTTCATTAACAACTCAACAGTTCCAATGCATTTATGCATATTTTACACATAATCATGTTTGCTTTTAACAATCCTAAAGGGCTCTGAGCTATGCCAAAGGATGCCTTACCTCTCCCAAAGGGTGTCTCACTTCTCCCAAAGAGGTACCCCAAATGAATCAACATGGGTTCAGACCTGCTCCTATCGGGTTCAAGGTGCACACTTCAGGTTTTGGACATGGACCTCACTAAAATAACACATGAGTGGAGACAGCTACTAATTTATGTGGGAAGCTGCCTTCGGGAAACCCTGATGTGCAATTTATATCCTGCCCTTTCCCCCCTACTCCTTGCAAAAATGATGGAGGCTGAGTTCGGGGACTGGATTTGGGTCTCTTGGTGCAGATGGAGAGCCTGTCTGTCTGTGCAAAATTCAGATCGTGGTCACTTGGGTGAGATACTCGATGGCTGTTGGAGCTGGAATCATTGGAACTGTGTCCCAGGAGGAGCTATAACCTTCGAGAGAAAATTAGCTGGAAGAAAAATTCAAACCACAAACTCTCTGGGCACTCTTTAATCAGCATTGAAAATGTTTTCCATTAGAATCAATCTAGGAAACCCATGTGCAAAAGATTTTTTGTATTCTGGCCACTCCCATAAAAAGTGAAGTATTAACAGAGAAAGACCAGCAGTTACACTGTTAACTGGAACTGTTCCGATTCAAAGCACTCCATGCATTAACCTTCATAACATAAATTTGCCCTGTTAACACTCAACAGTACATTTATATTGCTGGTTTGTCACTAACAGCAGCTCCAAAGTCAGTGGCAAACATGTAGCATGGAGTTAATGGCAGGAGCACAGACTTCAAGAAGGATTAATTGATGGTAATGGTGACTTGGGCAGCAGAAAGGTGAAGTGCCAAGCAATTAATTGGAGAAGGTGCTTTGCATGGTTAGTGGGGGCTATATCATGAAAACACTTGTATCTGGCCAATACATGGTAAGAAAGTATTATGGCTGGCCTATTCAGACCTCCTGCAGCTATTGAGAAAGGTAATAGACCCCAAGAAGAAATAATTATACATGCATTAGCATGTGTAAAGTGCATCTTGTGATCTGGGGAGGGGGGGGGGGGGGGGGGGGGGGGGGTCGCTCCTTAAGGTAAATTCTACAATGGGAGTGAAGATTAGAATAATAAAATTGCTGCAGAAAGCAGATAAGTAAAATAAACACATTGAGAAATGGGCAACTTGGAAAAGTACATCCCAGAGAAATCTGCTGACTCAATAAAGTGAGATAGATTGGGCAGTGATCTGATTTAGGATATCTAACTGTGCTGGCTGGAAAGAGGGAGTGGCTTCTGTGATTTAGACCAGTCATACCCACATTCTGATGCCTTCAAATCCACAGCATGAACTGTCCCTAAATCTTCAATAATTGATGTGAAACTAAAGATCTAACTGAAGGGAAGACACGTTGATATTCGCCTATAAGGAATAAGTATGATGACAAGCATTGTCTAAATCTAGAATAAGGCATACTGTTGAGTAAAGTAGAAGCAACTCTTGCCTCCATTGCACCTGACCTCAGAGGCTTGACACTAATAATGGATCCCAAAAGTTGAAAAACATTTGATTGCAACAGTACTCACCCTGGTGAGCACAACATTTGCCCCCCCAAAAAATAGGCATTTCTTGGGGGTTGAACGGACCAGGACTTCACATTTAATATCCCCTTTCAAAAACAAGTTACAAATAATTCAGGTTAACCTTCGCATCCTGTATGTTAATTGTTTATTTATCTATTATATATTTCTCTTCCAAGTGCTTATTTCCATTGATATTGTTGGAACTGGGCTACAAGTTAACAGGCTTGAATGTGAGAGGGGGATAAACTAAAATATGTTGTTAAATTCAGAATGCATGCAATAGCCATTGTGTAACCAACTTAGCTTTTGCACATAATTGGCCATGGCACCATACTCTTTTGGAAAATTGAGCCATTTTAATGTGTTACGGGAAAGGGAGAAATGATGGGATGGTTTCCCCTTTTTCCCACCTCTCGACTGATTGAAGACAGATGTGTTTAAAAGAAAACCCTAATCCCCCGGGTGCAATAACTCTTAAGAACAGACAAGTTTCTGATTTTCTTGTTATAAAAAGGATAAATGTTGAATATTCAACACATTAAATGTATTTGCAACTGCACCCACTCACACTGACAGGCATACACACACACACACACATACACACACACACACAAAGATGGTGATTACAATAGAGGTAGCATGCACTTAGATCTTAAAAACCTAAACCAATAACTCACTTTTGCTTTTCTTATAATGAAGCCTTGAAGCATTGCAGGCCTGTGATTACTGAAGAAATAGGCTGAGATGTCTGGCCCTGCCATGGCGGTGTCATAATATATACCAGTATATCATGGTGCAGACACACACTGATGGACATACACTAGGACCAATCAACATGCACAAACACCGCAGCCAATCACCAGTTAGAACACACGCACTATAAAGACAGAGGGCACCACTTTTCCTGCTCATTCTGAGAGATTCAACTGGTTCGGACAGGCACAGGTCTCTAGTTAAACTAACATTGTGTAAACCCACAGTTATAGTATGTCTAGTATTTTATAAGAGTTAATAAAATAGTGTTCAACCTTCTTCAGTGTGGGTGGCATTTGTCTGCTTCACGAGTCCACAGTGCCCAACACTTCAGGCGGGACCCACCACAGGGGCCGCGGCAGGCCAGCCAAAAGTGCATTGACATGCGGCAGAGTGGATAATCTCAGCAGCGGGCAGGGCTGGAAAATCCCAGCCATTGATTTTGGAGGTTTATGAAGACGGATTTACAGTGGATTGCTGCTTGCAATCACAGGTTTATCTAGCCTCACTTCAATCAAGATGCAGTTACACCCCTGCAGTCAAAACTGATTTGATTATTCAAATAAGTAGATAAAGGCCTATCCAAATTCTCTTCCAGTCGATGGATTTTAGGCAGGATCCTGTTCCTTTGCTGGCTTCGATCTCTTCTCCCTTTGCTGCTCCTAAATATTTGTCTTGTTAAATGTCCCTTATCAGAAACCTGGGTTTCCATTGTGTGACCATAGTATCTGTTTTTTCATTGATCTGACAGCTTGACCATTGACACTCAGTGATATTCGCATTTCACCTATTCACAGATCCTCGTGACAGTATGGGGTTTTTCCTCACACCCATTGTATGGAATTCCATTCCCACGCCCAAAATCTGAAAGTTCATTGTGAATTGGTTGCTGTAATAATTTGGATAAAAGCAGCAATTAATCCACAGGAATGGTCTGTTGCATGTTAGTGCCTTCTCATGAGATGTGCTACAAGTTCATTTGCATTTTAATGTATTCTCCAGACATTCTCCAGTTCCATATACATATTGCCAAAAGAGAGAAACGTCACCTGACCACTCCATTTTGTTTTTAAAGCAGAATGTCCATTCTTCATTTTCTTTGAACGCAGAGTCCACTTTGAATTTGTACTCCATAAATCCAGATATTGTGTGGATGTGGCAAATGAATTAGGACACCAGTGTCCTGGAGGGATAAAGTCAGCCTATGAGATAAGATTCAGTGTTCCTGCAGTAGGGTGGGGAAGAATAGTGGGAAAACACTTTGTCTCACAGGACACTCCGGGCTCTCCTGAAGGCAAGAGATTGGTGACAGCAGAAATCAGTCTGGCAACAGAGTTTATGAGCCATTGTGATAGTTCAGAAATATCTGGTCGACTTTAAGCGCTAAGGCGGTTCAGTCCGTAATTGATTTCCTCTTTTACATGAGGGTTGGAAATGGGTAGAAAGCTTATTGATTCTTCATTCCAGCGCATAACATTCCATCGCAACTATTTGGAGGAATTTGGGGCTAATTGCTGTCTCCCAACGCTTTATTAGACGTATCAAAATGGTGTGTTGGAATGCTGTGCAACTGCTATGATTTCATGCAGAATTTCTTTTGATTCTTTCCCTGTTCATTGGTCCTGTGTTGGTACAGATTTTAAGCACTTTCTCCATCCTGCCCTTTTACTGTACTCCTGAGATACAGGTTGTGGATTGCAGTTTGCACATGTTGGAAACTGTCTGTTGACAGCCCTGAATGCTGACCGACTGCTGCAATCTGTAATGAATCCTTGTGGCAGCTTTTGTTAGTTCACTCCTCAGATGCCAAACCGAAAAGCCCTAAAACCCATCCCAGATAATCCCTTGTGCAAGCATTCTCTGAAAGAAAAGTGCTTTGATAACACCACAGTGACACTGAAAGATGGACTTAAATGCATCGGGCCTCAGCCATCACTCGCTGATTGACTTGCTAAATGCAGAAGATAAAGGATTTACATAAAGATGAGGAAACTTAGGGACGAGTAAATTAAAAAGGCTATAAATACTGCTGTATAAAGAATGATGTCATCTTATTTGCATTGGCTGTAATTTCAAACGGGTCAGTCTCAGATCTTTTCTGTTGTGCAGCAGAGAGGAAAGAAAATCAATAAAATCAGTCAATGTGCAGAAGCATTGACAAAAGATAACCATCAAATGCTTCACCTGCTGCAACTTCAGAACAAAAATCAAAAAGGGACAAGTGAAACTTGAGCTAAATTCAGGCCAGTTCGATTAAAGTGAAAATGCCCCTCTTCCTCCATTCTATGGGCGGAATTTTCTCTGTTTTTGACACTGAGCAGGATTCACCGACCAACCCGCCACGTCTTTCTTGCCAGGAATTTTATGGTCCCGCCGTTGTCAACCGGATTTCCCATTGACTGCACCCCTCGCCGTCAGGAAACCTGTGCGGCATCGGTGGGATCGGAATATTCTGCCGGCATGAACAGCCGGTGAATTCCACCAATATGTTAAGTCAGGCGGGGAAAGTGGTGCAGCCCTCCAGCTGCAATGGCGGCTTTTCCCACCATATTGTTAGATACATTGTCAAAAGGAATCCTGGAGATGGTTCCCAGGACATCTGAATGAGCCCATCCCACCAGCAACCCCTGACAAATCAGGACACCCTTTTTGTTGGGCGCCCCAATCTGACAGGAATAAAATAAAAAAAGGATCCCTCCCACGGTCACGGGACACTCCCCCCCCCCCCCCCCCCCCCACCCCCACGCTCCCCCACCTCGAACCTCCCCAAGAGAAGCCCCCTGGCAGTGTCAAGGGGCAGTGCCAGGGTGCTGCCCAGGCGTGACCCTCTGCCCCAGGGGGCTGTATTTACCTGTATGCCTCTGGCGGGTTGTCTCTGCCAGTTCTCCGTTTGTAAAAACCTATTGGGCATCCCAGCGGCCTGACGTTAAACCGCCAAGAGGGGACCCTTGTACACAGTGGGATTTTCCAGTGGAGAGGCCGACTTATTATATATAAATTAACTTAAATGGTGTTCCTGTCATTGTATGGTGGGAACCCCGTTAAATCAGTGGCAAGGGAGGTCTTGCCTTCATACAATCCGTTTTGGGATTCCCCCTTGATTCTCTGCGCTCTCTGCCATTCCTGCCTGCAGAAAATAGTGGGGTTGGAGGGAGGGGAGTGATCGCAGCCTATATATTCATTTAACTTTGAAGGCTTTGAATCTATTTACAACTTAGAATGGAATTTTCCAGCCATTCCCGCTGACACGATCTTCAAGTCTGCCGAAGTTGACCTCACACGACAGGTTGCCTGTTGGCCAGGGAGCAATGCAAATTGTCTTTGGCAGGACTAAAAGATCACTCTGGCGGCTAATAGCTCACCACCACTGCAGTAGGAATACCTTGAGTAAGGGGCTGGAAATTTCTAGCCTTAGACTCTGAAAAAAATCAGTTAATAAATGGAAGAGAAGCAATGCGTTGTGCCAAAGATTGGTGGATATAATACCAACTGAATATATGGTGCCCTGAGTTTTTTTGGTGGAAGTATACATTTGTCACTCACACATGCATCCTGGACTGTGATAAACGTTTACAGCACGATTCTCCGAAAAGAGTCCCCTTGCAAGTGCATTTAGCTGTGTGTTTCCTGCCATTCAGAGTGCCGAGAAACACATGGCTATTCAAATTGACTTGCGATGTATAAGGGGCCTGAAGCGGACGGCCGAGGCCACACATAACCCATTATATACAGTGGGAGCTCTGCTCTCTGGAACTCCACAGTGTAGCTAGAGATTAGGGGCGGAATTCTCCAACCCCCAGCCGTGTCGGAGAATTGTCGGGGATTGGCGTGAATCCCGCCCCCGCCAGCTGCCGAATTATCCGGCACCGGAGATTCAGCAGGGTCGGAATCCGCCGGTCGACGGCCGCTCACAGTGCCCCCCCCCCCGGCGATTCTCTGGCCCGCGATAAGCCGAAGTCCCGCTGGTTCTTTGCCAGTCCCGCCAGCTTAGATTACACTAGGTCCCTTACCGGCGGGACCTGGCAGCGTGGGCGGGCTCTGGGGACCTGAGGGGGACACGGGGCGATCTGGCCCCGGGAGATGCCCCCACGGTGGCCTGGCCCGCGATCAAGGCCCACCGATCCGCGGGTGGGCCTGTGCCGTGGGGGCACTCTTTTCCTACCCGCAGGCCATGTGGTCCTCCGCGATGGCCGACGCGTAGGTGAACCCTCCCTGCGCATGCGTGGGGATGATGTCAGCAGCCGCTGATGCTCCCATGCATGCGCGGACTCTCGCCGGCCCGCGGAGTCACTTCGGCCCCGGCTGGCGTGGCGCCAAAGGCCTTCCACGCCAGCCGGTGGGACGCAAACCACTCCGCTGCCTGCCTAGCCCCTGAAGGTGTGGAGGATTCCGCACCTTTGGGGCAGGCCAACGCCGGAGTGGTTCACGCCACTCCAACACACCGGGACCCCCCGCCCGCACGTACGGGAGAATCCCGCCCCAGGACGCCATTTGTGAATGGCATCCCGATCTCCGAGGCACCCTAAATGAACCGCAACCTCCCCCCCCCTAACCTTGCCTTGAATATCGCAACAAAGATCAGGAATGTCCCTCGGTGAAAGAAGGAAAATCAGAGCGTGCATCATTGTGTCCTCCTCTGCAGAGAAGCAGCTGTGAAACAAGTCACCCACTCAGTCAGAATATGTTGCATAGTAAGAACCAGGAAAAAATAAAATGCTTTCTAATTTCTAATTGCAGTACAGAATTGGCAAAATAGATTTTCTATACAGTATATGTTTTAATTATGAACATTATAATGTGGAGTTCTGAATGCACATTACAAAGATATTTGTTACTTTTATTTCCTCCATGGTCATTTTCCTATCAAGATACAGTGACTGCTGCAAACAGTCTTTCGTGACAGACTGATCAGAGACATGTTTGTAGTTGTACGTGCTTTCCTACACTTCTGCATGTAGAAGAGATATATTAACTTCATTGAGACCAGACTTTGGAGTCTACGTCAGTCAGTGTCCTTTCCTTGTTATCCATTGGCTATTGTCCCAGTTTGTCTCCCATCTGGTGATGTATGTCTTCATTAATCACCTCTAAATAAAAACTAATCAGTTGTTGATGTCCCTCCCTAAAAAGAACATTCCATGCTCAGCTGACCAAAATGCATCAGATTCCTCCATATAAATAGCACATTATTGTTGATGCATTTACTATGACCATAAAATAATGTGTATCCGTCAAGTTATATAACTTGATCAATTCTAGTCATACTAACTTAATTCTAATACCCCTTCCTCGATGTACCAGCTGCCACAAATGTGCAAATTAATCAGGTTGTGAACAAATATAGCATAGTCAACTAGACTGCAATTATGCTTGAAACTCCCACACTAACATCCCAACAAATCTCAACACAAAATGCAAATGAGGCAGAGTTTTATAAATAAGAGAATATGTAATGAAGGACTTTCTATTGCACTTCTCCTGTCAGATTCCTCTGGGGCATTTTGACTTACTATCTCGAACCATTTTATCTGGGTTTTAAGATGAGGAAGAATCAAGTCAGAAAGCTGAAACCTTCTGGATGGCTTCCACTTATCACTGAAGACAGAAATAAGGCTAAAAGTCAAATAGTAATCCTCAAAGAATCAGTATTATATGGGAAACATAAGACTCTAATCTTGAAGTCAGGGTTCTGTTGTCCAGTCATGTCCAAAAGCTGAATAATTATGACATGTGCCAATATGCAGAGCATATGATTTGTAATATGAAAGCAGTTCTTAACTTTGCTTGTGTCAGCTTGGTCATTGAGAAGCATAACTTTGCCCATAATAATCCAACAATGCACCAATTTTTGCTGTGCCACTATCACAGTGGATTTTTTCCGATTCTGTGCAATATATTAAACTAACCATTGGGGCACATCAGTTGCAAAAAAAGATCCGTATTGTGTCTTTGAGCATCAATTAATCTTTTTTCTATAGATAATATCTCAGCTTGATTAATGACATCTTTGGCCCTTTCAGAGGCAGGATTGTGGGTTCGACACTTGCCTGAAATTCTGACGTTGCAATAATGACAAAACTATCGGCATCCGGCATCATTCCCTCTTGCCACGTAGTATCCTCGTTGTATGAGGGTTGCTAATCATGGCTCAATTATGTCAGATTTCACAATGGGGCAAGTAGAAGAGGCATGCTCCCAAAAACTACCTGATGGAACTAAAAGCAAAGCATTGCGGATGCTGGAATTTGAAACAAAAACAGAAAAATGCTGGAAAATCTCAGCATGTCTAGCAGCATCTGTAGAGGGAAGATAGCGTTAACATTTCGGGTCCATACGACTCTTCTTCAGAGCTCAAGAACAGGGTAAATGTGATGGATGCTATACCATTTCAGAGAGGATGCAGCAGCTGGAGCAGACGGGAAGGTGAGTGGGAGCGAGGAGAGATGGCAACAAAGATCTGTAGGTCATGAGGCAGAGGCAGCATTAATTGCAGGAGAAGATGCCAGGATTGAGCCCCTGCCATCGACATCATTAAGCATCACGTTCTAATTAACTGAGCTAACTGGCCCTACCCATCATCATTATAAATGGAAAACTGACAGCGACATCTGGCATTTGTGCCCATGCACAATTAAATGTGAAAGTCCAGAGGTTGCTGTCACTTCTTCACTGTTTCCCCAAAGGGTGCGTTATTGAACTTCCTACAGGTATGAAATCTTCTGAAGTCACTTGAATTGTCATGAACTTGCATATTTCCATGATTAGTCTCACTGTGAAGCCCTTTGAAGATGTTACAACTTGTTGACTGAGGTAGAACTGGGTTTTATCCGCATATTAAGTTTACAATTATTCTCTGGCCCTGGAAAACTATTTCTGTGTATGTGAGTGTCAAAGTTTTCCATTATGATTTTAAAAAGCCTTTGATTTTTCAAATAATATTTTCAAAGTTTATGAGACTTCACCTTCTACCCTAATTCCACATGTGTGCTCCAATCATTATTTTGCAATCTGTAAACTGAGTAAAAAGTGAAGGTTAGTCACTGGGTTTTGTTTCCTGGTTTGTTGTCTGTGACAATTTGTCAATTTGATTGGTTGCTTGGCTTGTTTGATGACATTGCTGTTGTTGGATGCTGGAGCCCCCTTGAGCTGATGTGGGAATCAAAGCAATACCAGGAAAGGGGAAATCCACGCCAGAGAGATCGCCTATGGCAATGTTCTTCGAGGTCAGCAGTAAGTGCTGTTGATTATCTGCTGACTGCCAAAATCTGAGTTAATAGAGTTTTGAAAAGTTTAATTCTTATTTTCATTGTGTGAGTGAAGTTGCAGTGTAATGTTTTGCTGTCGGTGAAGCTCTGCTGGTGGTAGCGATGAGTGGGTGCATTGTCAGATGCATGTTGATATATGTGTATGAAAGAATAATAACAACAGTTTCACTTTTCTAAATGCAGCCATTGTGGAAATATAACAGGGACATTGACCTTTTAAAATTCTGATCTCAAGAGACATGGATTGTCTTTTGTTTTGGACACCCACCTCAGTGGGAGTTTGTATCAATAAAAGTTTAATTCCGTTTGTTTTACTGAAAGGGTGCATGTTCCAGGAAATTAGAATTCTGAGTGCATTATTCCATGAATATGGCAAAATTGTCTTTTCTTAAAAAATAATTATTTGGCAAATAAGAAGACTATATTTCCGCACATGAAAAGATTTTTTTTTAATTTAGAGTACCCAATTCATTTTTTCCAATTAAGGGGCAATCTACCCTGCATTTCTTTGGGTTGTGGGGGCGAAACCCACACAAACACGGGGAGAATGTGCAAACTCCACACGGACAGAGACCCAGAGACAGGATCGAATCTGGGACCTTGGCATCGTGAGGCAGCAGTTCTAACCACTGCGCTACCGTGCTGCCCCCTGCACATGAAAAAATGAGCTACAAATCTGCCCCATTGGTCTACTAATATGAAATGGTAGCAACCATGAGAATATATATGTAAATGTCCTCGGTGACTGGGGGTCATTTTTGTCCCTTTCCCATTGCAAAGTTACCAGGCCTCTGATCAGCAACTTTCCACAGCACCAGTGTTGAGGAGCCCATCATGTGGTGGTCGCAGCTGGATTAACATTCCATGGGGAAGCAGTCCGAGGAGACATCAGATCCAAGTTAACATGTGCGTGCTGGTGTAGAACATAGAACATACAGTGCAGAAGGAGGCCATTCAGCCCATCGAGTCTGCACCGGTCCACTTAAGCCCTCACTTCCACCCTATCCCCGTAACCCAATAACCCCTCCTCACCTTTTTGGTCATGAAGGACAATTTATCATGGCCAATCCACCTAACCCGCATGTCTTTGGACTGTGGGAGGAAACAGGAGCACCAGGAGGAAACCCACGCAGACGCGGGGAGAACGTGCAGACTCCGCACACAGTGACCCAGCGGGGAATCGAACCTGGGACCCTGGCGCTGTGAAGCCACAGTGCTACCCACTTGTGCTACCGTGCTGCCCGTAAGGTGTGAGGAAGAGGGAGTTGTTTCAGGTATGCCCGGATATGGAAAGTAAAGAAAATCCTAGACAAATGCTGCCTTGTGTTAATTAATTCAAGAAAGTGGATTGAAGACGAAATAGTCATGTCGGACATTGCTTGTTGAATGATAGAAGAAATTTCAGACATAAGCAAATAAGCAATTATACTGAAGCAGCCAGCAACTGCATGTAGTGAAACCTGGACCAAAAATGACACTGAATCCAGCATGTGATAAATCAGCTTCATCGATACTCTCGAAAAAGGAGCTGAGTCAGGCTTTACTGTGCTGTTCTGAGCTGAATCAGATCTTGCTGCCAGATAGTTCTTTAAACACTAGCGTCCACTAACTAACACATTTGGTTTAGTGTGGAGTTTATTTAGCATGAAATCCTGCAAAGTAAACTTGTTCTGGCATCATTCACACATTGTGTGACTCACTAAATAAATAGGCAGGAGGAAAAATCCAATAAAACTCAAACTTGTCTTTATTTTTAAGGCAACTGGTTAAATTGCATGCCATTGATTTTCCGTGAAGGTTCTCTGTTAAAACCTTTGGAACTGTTGCAGAGACAGTATATGTGGGCATGGGCTTTTTTTTTGTTTATGTTTCGGCATGGGTTAACTCTTCTAAAGTATGATTTGGAATAGTTGAAAATCACCTGGCAAGTCCCCACCGAATATCCTTCAGTAGAACTATTGTGTCAATGATAAAATGCTTGAATTAAAGTGCAAAGATCTGATTATTTGAAGTTGTGCCTGAGGTTGTGTTTGGTTTGGTGTTCCTTTCAATACAAACACACTCTACATATAAACTTAATTTAACCAGAGCCAACAAACGGGAAGACGTCTAAACTGAATATTTTAAAACTGGGATCCATGAGGAGCCGCCACCAGTATGATGGCCCATCTGTAGTATCTCACTTTTACAAATGAAGCTTTTAAATTTGAGATGAATAGAAAAAGAAAAAGTAAATACTGTAAGAATTTTAAATTACATGACAAATTAATCATTTTGGTGACATCATTAGCCCATAGTAGTTTATGTTAAAAGAATCCTTGACTTTATCGTTGTTTTCTTGTAATGATATACAATCACCATTTTAATGCAAAGACATTTGGCGGGATTTTCAGGCTGCTTCCGCTGACGGCATCTTCTGGTCTCGCCGACGGCATCTTCTGGTCCTGCCGATGGCATCTTCTGGTTCCCGCCGACGGTGCGCCCCTCCCCCTGCCCCTCCCCCCCCCGCCCCTCCCCCTCCCCCCCCGCCCCTCCCCCTCCCCCTCCCCCCCCTCCTCCCCCCGCCCCCCCACCCCCACCCGCCCCTCCCCTCCCCCCCCCCGCGCCCCTCCCCCCGCCCCTCCCCACAACCACCACGGGTTCCCCGGTAGCGGAGGGTACAAACAGCAGGAGACGCCATTGACAGCTGCGGGATCAGAAGATCCCACTGCCGGCCAATGGTGGGCTGGCTCCACCACCACAATACACGCCGCAAGGGGAGGTCGCAAATCCCACCCCTTGTTAATATTGATGAGTAAATTATATTTTATGTGCTTTTGCAGACACAACCTGATATCTTTTCAAAAATAAACTGACTTACCGCGGAATAAATAGTTCTTTCATTTATATTAAAGGAAGTACACAGGCCAGAGGAAAATGAATGACCCTGTAAAAAAATAATGCTCTAAAGACCTTTCATGCATGATGCGTCATGGCTTTCGTAACCCTCTATCCTTTACTCTCCACCAAGGGGAGTTGGCCTTCAAGTAAATGTTTATGTTTATAACAATAATCAATATGTACTGATGTATTTGAATCTTGCAATTGTCACAAATGCTGCTATGATCATTTATATTGTGTGCGAATTGTATGGAAGTAAATAGTTCTAAACTTCATTTTATATTGATGATTGGTCTTGAATGCCTCTGTGGAAATACTGCCAAATAATGCAACTGAGTTGCTTAGGTCAACAGTGGGCAACAGATAGAGAAAGCTCAGGTGAGAAAAAAAGGTAACCAACTTTCTTTTTAGCAGATCTCTCTCTCTCTCTATTGCTGAGAGAATGCGTGCTTGCATGAAACCCTGAGAGACAGATGTTTCTGAAGCAAGTGTGGACAATTGCACAACCAAACAATCTAAACCTAATTGTGTCAGTCTTTTTAAAAGCTGGAAATATTTTTAAATATGTTTAAGCCTTTCCAAGCACTTTTTCAGGAAAGAAAGTGACTGCAGTGTCCACTGCCTGGCACAATAAATGTGGAAGCTGGAAAATGAGATCTGGGTTTTCGCCAGGACAGAGAACTTTGGCATTGTGGTGAAAATTATGTAAGAGGCCTGAATCCAGAAGTCCTGCCCCCACACATGGCCCCTACCATCTTCATAGGGGAGGGAATGGGCCCAGGTCAGGATTTGAGCATGTGCATTTCGGGGAGGTAGCAGCTCATAAAAATCAGTAGCTGCCTCCACTCATGTGATTTTGGTGTGGGAGGTGTGTGAAACCCATTTTATGCAGATTATAGCAGGACTGCACTTTGTGGATTTGTCTGGATAGCCAGAGTACCTTTTTGGAGAGGTAAGGTACCCCTTAGGATATCATCCCAACGATGGAAGGTCAGGTGCCTTCTGGGGCAGGTCACGTGCCCTTTGGGAAAGGTCAGGCACCCTTTGCGATTTCTAAAGGTGGACATAAATGAGAGTAAAACATGCATTAACTCATTGGAACTGTGAAGCTCATTGAAAGTGTCAACAATGTCAAATTGACCTGTCAAAGGGAGCTGTCAAGCTGTCAAAACATCTAATACTTTAATGTTTTGAAAGAATTATCTCAACTGTTTAAAATAAAATGTTGCTTGTTATTTCACTCTTGGCTGTTGATATAAACCTTAGGATTACCATTACTGGAGTAGTGTTGCAGAACTGATTTTATAGCCATCTATTATCACAGTAGGGGGCCTGCCTTTACACAGATTGAATGACAGCTCCAAGTGTAAAGGACTCTTTGACAAGAGAATATGAATTCAATTACTTGTTTTTATAAGGAATTGTGCAAATGATTGGAATATTTGTTATAAGGGGTAATGTAGGAATATAAATGCAGTAAATGTTTTTTTTAATGAATTAGAGTTTTTTTTTAAAGAATGACATCTGCAATAGACAATTGGAACAAAATGTTATTTAATCTCAGCATGGGTCCAGAGATCTGTACATTGTGGATACTGGGTGTTGCTATGACAGGTGTAATGGCAAATGGTGATGGATGGGGACATGAGTTGTCAATAAGTTGGCAAAGGGGATATAAAGGACCATCGGGGTGGGAAGAGGGGCATATGTTGGCATAGAGGGTATGGGGGCCATGGGGTGGGTGGGATGGATTTGCATGGACAGTGTGTGAGGGGGAATGAGGGGTGAGGGCTAGAGGGCTGGCGCACAGAGGCAGGCCATCCGACCAGCCTGCTCCTCTGTACTCATTCCATGGTCACCTAGCCCAACCACTATTATAATCCGCCACCTGGAACAAAAACCTGGACTTTTGATTAGGCATTTTTAGACGTCAGGTCCACAGAGCCAGGAAATCCTCTGACCCTATGCATGTGAGAAAATCTAGGCCTGAATCTGTGGGCCGGCGGTGAATTTGTGTTACTTTTTCACCTGGTAAAGTTGGAACATTACTGAATGAGATACGTAGCAGGAATGTTGTCCTGTTTGCCAATTTTCAGGGCAGCCTTCATGGAAGATGACTGACTGGTCATCATGCCTGTCAGGAGGAGATGGCTATGCATTGCGGCATGAATTAGCTGCAAGGCCTGAGAACAGACACAGAAGCTAGCATACCTTAAAGAAGCTGCTAATCAAAGTCTACCACAGCTTAATTTACAAAGTTCATGGCCTGTATATATGCATGATGCAAAGAGTTGCCGAGCAACCTGTTTCACAATTATTGCTTCTGCACAATTAGTACCTCATCAATGCAAGCTGTGTTGGAAAATCTGTCTTGGCTGCAGCATGATAAAACCGCTTTTTTTCAGTGTTGGCTTGTCAGCACAAAACACTCTTGCGACTTTCTCACCATTTTCTGTGAGGAGTGGGACAGCTCGGTTTTGGAAGGCGCCCATGTGGCAACATTTGGCAACTGTTCCTGGTGAAATTCAGTGAGAACCCAGATGAAATGTCCACCTGTGCTCACTGACAAATCAGCCAATTGTGACATTAACTGGCCATGTTCGCCTGAAAGGAGGTGGAATCAGAAACGGTGAAAAAACTGGCAATCTTGCCTGTTGCAGCCTGTGGAGGAGGTTGGCTACAGGGCCTGGAACAAAAACCTGGACTTTTGATTAGGCATTTTTAGAAGTCAGGTTCACAGAGCCAGGAAATCCTCTGACCCTATGCACCTGTTGCATGTGAGAAAATGTAGGCCTGAATCTGTGGGCCGGCGGTGAATTTGTGTTACTTTTTCACCTGGTAAAGTAGGGACATAACTGAATGAGATACGTAGCAGGAATGTTGTCCTGTTTGCAGTTTGTGACACAATTCCTGTCATGCTCTCCTTGGCTATTCTTGCTTTTGGAAAACACTACTCATTGGACCAACCATGTTAGGTCACTCTAGAGTGGGTGTGCACTCATCCTTTGGTGCTACTTTGCCTGATGATCTTTCTTAAGTCCCTTGTTTCCTTTGTGCAGGAACAAAATGTCTCCCCAACAAAAATTCCCCATTCGGGACCTAATCAAAATGTGCCAGATTCTGTGGCACCAAATCTTTCATCAACTCAAGTCAACCAGGAAAATATTTCACAGAAATTGCACAGGAACACTTGTGAACTATCCATTCAAATCTGGACTTTATCATCCTCTGTCCCTTTAAATTAACGAGAGTATTGACTGCATTGATGCACATTACAATCATGGTTTTGACAGGGAAACACAGCTCTACTAAGACTGGGAAATACATCAGGTATCCTCACCCCTCATTAAAATATTAAAATGAAACATGCACAGGAAAAGATTAGGTCATGTGCAACACCCACCAGAAATGCACAGCATGTACACGATTGCTGTCCAGATTCTGTGTCCTATCACTACCTGATTGTGACTATTTATCAGTAGGCCAAAATCTATCTGATGCTAAATGTGGCGACACACAAACAGAAGGGGTTATAATTGTAGGTTGTGTTGCTTGCAAGCAAGGAAATAGATAGTATATTTTGCTGCAAAAAAGTGATTTTTATTTCAGAGGTGCTTGCAGTTGTGACAATTCTTTGGCTGAACACGTAAATTACTTTCAGGATTATTGTTAAAAGATTTGAAATACAGTAGGGATTCTACCAGTTGCCTGCTGATTCTGCTCTTCCACCATGACCCCATCAGAGGACCAGTGAAACTGTTGGAGAATAATTGGCAGTTTTCAGCTGTATGTGCTATTTCTCATGGGAGGAATTGTACCAATTCCCCAGTAGAGTTGCAGCTAGGTCTTAATTCCAGCAACCTCATCTGACATCATCTGACAGTGACCCCCAACTGGAGTATGTAAGGTGTGGAGAGGTCACCTAATTTGCATCTCAAGCAAATCCCTGCTTCATTTGGGGCACATCAAAGGAGCCGGCTTTATGTATGATGAAACAAATTGCAGCCCAGGTGGTTGGTTAGAAGGTTTTTGAGCCCCACTGGAAATTTACTGACATCCCAGCAAAGATGGGGGCCAATCTTAAACTGTCCAGTCTTTGGCACAACCTAAATGCCAAAGTGGGTCCCACAATGGCACTGGGTCAGCCAGTTCATATGTGCGCCAACCTTAAGCCAGGTAGCTTGGACAGCCAAAGTTACAGGAACTCCTGATGTAGAACAACCCCATTCCCTAGCCCCGTCCCTTCCTAATCGATGGGCATGTTTGTTGTGGGCAGTCGGCCAGTTCAGGAACTTTGAAGCGAGGCCAGGCTACTGTTTGACCCTTGACTACCCTGGAAGAGGCACAATACTCACAAGCCCCTGATTAGGAATAGCCAGAATGTCCCATTGTTGTTTGGTTGGCGGTTTCCGTAGTGCCTCTAGTGTAAAAAAATTTCTATCACAAAGTTTCTTTTCAGCCTCTTGAGCCCCCTGATTTTAATTGCTCGATCACCGATGACCGTGCCTTCAGCCGTCCGGGCCCGAAGCTCTGGAATTCCTCCACTAAACCTCGACCTCTCTTTTCTCCTCTCAGGTGCTCTTAAAAACTATCTCGCTGATCAAAGTTTTAAACCTCCTTACATGACTGGGGAGGGTTGTGAAATTTTGCTTTGTCACGCTCCTGCAAAATGCCTTTGGAACTTTTTATTAATTGAAAGAAACTGTACCGTGCAGGTTGTTGTTGACGTTTCCGCCAGGTGCAGAGGAGACACAGATTGCTTTTGCCAAGCATTTATATAGCTGAGTGCAGGGAGTCCCATCAAATTAAGTTTCTGGGCATTCAAATACACAACAGCTCAGTTCCATCAGCTCTTGCATTTTGACACAAAAGCAAAATTAATACTCTACACATTCAGGTCATTAAGATTGTGTTTTTAAGAAGTAAGATTCACAGTCGAGTGCTGGTAAATCATTAAGCACACAGGGCTAGACTGAGCTCCAAGGAGATCCCCATTTTCTCCACTCATTAGTCTGACCTAAATAACCTTTTGTAAGATTAACTCCATTATTCATTGTGAGGGATGCACAGCTTACCCTGCAGAATTATCATGAGGTATACTCCCTGATTATCATTTAAGGCATAACTGGGAGATTTCCGGCTTTGCTTTTCTCGTATTTTGAATGTTTTTTTTTAATCCTATGTAATTACAGACCCAAATTAATTAAAAATCTTACGGATGCATCAAGCATGAGTAATTTGCACACTATCAATAATTGCTGTTGTAAGTGGAAATGATAAACATGTTTACGTCCTGAATTACACAATAGGAGGCTATTTTAGTTGAGCAAAAAGTATTTTTTTCATCCCATTTCAACTCCCTTTGTCACATGTGACCCATAACTAAGAAGGCAGATAGGAAATTAGTTGTTGAGCCTTTATATCAGCATGCAAGAGATGGTCTCTCTCTCACATCTATCATTCTGTCTTTATTTCTTTCTCTGTCCATCTTTTCCCAAAGCACAGGCTGGCAGTGCCAGGATACCACCCTGCCCAAAGGGCATGCACTTGGGGCCCTCCAATCCCCTGGGTGGCATTGAATGGGGCCCCTGAATGCCACGAGTGGCATTCCTTCTGGTCTCCATTTGGATTGGATTGGATTGGGTTTGTTTATTGTCACGTGTACCGAGGTACAGTGAAAAGTATTTTTCGGCAAGCAGCTCAACAGATCATTCAGTACATGGAAGAAAAGGGAATTAAACACAATTCAAGAAAATACAAGAAAATACATAATAGGGCAACACAAGATATACAATGTAACGACATAAGCATTGGCATCGGATGAAGTACACAGGGTGTAGTGTTAATGAGGTCAGTCCATAAGAGGGTCATTTAGGAGTCTGGTGACAGTGGGGAAGAAGCTGTTTCTGAGTCTGTTCGTGCGTGTTCTCAGACTTCTGTATCTCCTGCCCAATGGAAGAAGTTGGAAAAGTGAGTAAGCCGGGTGGGAAGGACCCTTGATTATGCTGCCTGCTTTCCCCCGGCAGGCAGTGAGAATAAATAGCCTGTTATTGTGTGACAATTATTCAAGACTATTAAAGTAAAAAAGACAAATACATACAAACAGGATTACTCTACTCTCACGCAATAATGACGTATGAATTACTAATATATAGAACGTACCCTTTTGTTACAAACTATATCTATGATACCTGAACTCTGCAGGATTTGCCCTGCTCCACAAACAACATCCAATTTGAATAACCAACTATGGTTACCATACAATACAAGATGATACTCAAATCTAGGAACCGTCTTTTTCGAAGATATTTTTTTCTTATGCGAAGATATGTTAAAACTGCTGTTACAAAGGTTTTCTGCACTGCCTTGACTCTAAGACTTAGAAGCTGTTTGCTGTAAACTTGTCCTTCAGGCTTGGTGGCTAGAAACTGGCCTATCAGCTTTCTGAGACAGCTAGATGGAAACTGCCTCCTTTCCTTCTCAGGGTCTGGTCAATTATACCTTTGTTCTTCTTTGATGATGCCTTCTGTGTATTCGGCTGACTACACATTAACATATGTATATTTCATGGATCTTCGCAATTGTCTCAAATCTGTTTCCCCTCCAGAAACTATTCACACTTGATTATTATCTAAACTGCTGTTCAAAACTCGTTGCCGAGAGAGATGCGTGCCAATTGAGTCCATTTGAATGGTGTCTACTGTAGGTGGATTTATGACAGTCGAAACAACCTATTCTTCAAGACCTGCAAGTGTATCAGCAATGGATTTCTCGTTCATTTGTACCAGAACTGAGCCTTATTCCACTCTTAAAATATGTTAATCAAAACAAGAGGGGGAGTCTCTTCCTAGAAACTGTTAAAACTTTCCTTGAAGTCTTTGCAAGTCATTAATTTTCCTTCATTCACCATTGATTTCTTCAGAACAAATATAAAAGTTACGTTTTAATATACATTGCACGTGGTCATGACTGAGTGAGCAGCATTCCAGACATTGGCATTATTCATTCAGGGATTTACTTACTGCTCAGTAATCCTTCAGAACTGGTTTGCTTGACAGCCAATGATATATTAATATATGTATTGATTGGTGCAGGTTGCTGAGGCCCATCTGTTTTGCATTTATTTAGTTTTACATCTGGTGCTGGATCTTTGAGGAGATCAAAAATAAATCTCTTGCCAAGACAGGCCTAGATCCTGTCATCTTCATTACTACAATAAGGGTAAAATCTGCCCTCCTACATGGCATGTTTGGTGGCGAGGGACATTTATTCAAGTGGGAGTGATGATGGTGGTTGGGGGCACTGCTGCCTTCATGCCTGCGCCCCTATTGAGTTGATGGCAGAAAGGCCTTGAACATCCCGCGGCCAATAAAGAGCCCTAAGAGAGCAATTAATGCCCGTGTGGGGTTGCTTGTGGGCTCCCAATGGGGGGTTCCCTCATTCAATGACACTCAGTGCCTGATCAAAGAACTTACCATCCAGACAGGGTGGCCAGCTCAAAGCCACACCCTGATCCTGCTGCTGTCCCTCCTTCCCCATGGCCCCACCCTGTGACCGCACCCCACCCCCAGCCTTCGCCTTCTCTCACCTGTGACCTGGGCTCCAGCGACGGTCGTCAACAGCAGTCACCACCTCGCCAGTAGCACGACCGTTATAAAGCTGTCAGCATCTGATTGTCCAACACCTCTCGGTAAGTAGGACTTGCACCCCTAGGATCCTTGATCCTGGGGTAGGCCTACCACTACCCCTGGATGCTTGAGTGACATTTAAATTTGGCCAGCTTTCTCTAAAAGAGGCAGTGTGAATCTCTCACCAGTCCTCCAGCCCATGGCGAGACCCCCATCAGCTCCATTACTGCCCTAACTGAATCTCAGGCTGTAATCGGCTTTAATGTCTGTCAAGGCAGCTGTTATCTTGTCTCCTTACCCCCCCATTCCATCATCCTATCATAAACACTCAGATATCCTGCACTCCTTCTGAATGGAGTCAGAGGTGAGGTTCAGTACATTTCCTTTGTCTTTTTTTTAAAATGAGGAACAACAAAGAAATGTTTGGTATCCCATTCCATAGTGCATTTTAGTTACTCTGCATCCTGTTCACTTGCATGACTAGGTCTGGAAGAGCCTCATCTACTAATCATCTTTTTGTTTCCCTAGCTGCAGAGTGAGGGAGCAGTGATGAATTCCACTGCCGACAGTAACACAATTTTGTCTAATGTTTACACTGTAAAGGGGTGTGTATTATTCTTGCACCACCTGAGGTTTCATCAACAAATTGTGAGGGAGGAGCAGGAATGATTTTGGCTCCTGTGAAGAAAAGCAATATTGAATCAGACCAAGAGATCAGTTGTTAAATGTTCAGGCCATTGTGGGACTAAATGTCACACATCAGGAAGGTCCCAGGTTCGATTCATTGTAAACCAGGAAAGCAGGAGTGTTGAAAATAGCTTTGAAGGGGTTAGGAGAGAGAAAAAGACCAGCTGATGGCTGTCGGCACAGTACATTTGTGTGCACATTGGCTGAGGATAGGGTTGTGGTCGACTGCATTGTGCTCCTTATCGAATGCCCTGTTACAAAGTCACTCAGTTGGCTCCCATATGGGCTACGCGAACAAGGTAACAGGAGCAACGTGACCAACCATGCTGAATTATGACTACTACATCCCAGGATAGATCTTTAGGAAGAAGGGAGCAAAATTGAAGCTTTCTCTCAAACTGAAAGATGCTACTTTCAGATATATGACTCACCGATATCATGGAAACAAAGAGTATCATCTCGGTTGTGGAAGTTTTATTTTTGAGGATAGAACCACTAGCTAGTGATGTGGTTGAGCTTTCTGAATTTTCTTTTTCTCCACCCCTTACCTAAGAGTACTGAGCCCCATTTGATGAATTCCAACAGCCTGAAATAAGCTGACACAATGCAAGCCAATGTTCTTGGACTGTGGGAAATGGATTTCAGCTTCAGTGTAAAGTGTCGGTATAATGAGTACAGTTTTTATCAAATGTGACATTGCCGCCCACCTGTGAGTGTCGATGTTGTGGTAAAAATAACTTGCACCATGGGGGCTACCACGCTGGTAGTGGCAATTTGTCCTCATTTACTCATTAGCAACCATGGCAGTGAACTACTGACTTGGGAGGGCGACAAGGCCATTAAATCTAGCGAGAGGCCTCTCATGAGATTTAATGACCTCATTACGTCTCGTGGGATCTTATTAAAAAATATATTTTATTCCAAACACAATCAGTACTATACAAATACAATAACCAAATATAATCAAAATTCAAACAGTTTATCAATTTCCCCCTGTTTCTCCCCTAAACTACCCAACACCCCATCCCCCCACCCCTCCTCCCCCCAACCTCCTGGCCACAAATAGATCCTCAAATGATGACAGAAAGAGCCTCCATCTGATATAAAAACCCTCTTCCGATCCCTTGAGAGTGATCATGATCTTCTCCAATCTTAGAAATTCATACAAATCACCCAGCCACGCCGAGACCACCAACTCAGTAAGATTCACTACCAGCCAATCAGAGAGGCGAAAGCCATGACAACGGCCCCCTTCCTCTCCAGCAGATTCGGCAGATCCGAAACACCAAACATCGCCACCATAGAGCATGCCAATATCCTCACCTCCACTATCTCTGAGTCTCTAAAACCGATGCCCAGAAACCCCCCCAACTTTGTGCAGCCCCAAAATGTATGAGCATGGTTCACCAGCCCCCTCCCACATCCCTCACATACATCCTCCACTCCCGGGAAAAACCCATTCAGATAGACCCAAGTCATATAAGCCCTGGCTCATTTGAATAAGCTCGCGCCGGAGTTGCCCAAGGCATGGGATCTAACAGTCGCACCTCAGAGACGCTGAGCAAACACCATTTAACACTGGTCTTCACCAATGTGAACCAGGTGTACCGGCACAAGGGGGATGGGGAGTGATGGGGGGTCCCAGGTGATTGGGTGCTCCCAGGTGATTGGGGGATCCCAGGTGATCGGGGGCCCCTAGGTGATCGGGCACTTGCCAAGGTGGTATCCTGGTGGCCAGGTGGCACTGCCAGGGTGGCAGGATGGCAGTGCCTAGGTGCCCGGGTGACACCTTGTCTGAGCCAGGATTGGGGCCTGGGAGTGCCCTGCCCTTATAAAATGGGGTGCAGGGGCTCGATGACCGTCTCATTAGTACGTTGGGGTGTTTGGGGAAGTCCGGAGGCCATGGTGGGGGCTTCAGAAATCGGTATGCCATTTAAAAGAGGCGCCCCGATCTCTTCCTGCACTGGTGAATGGATTCATCGCTGAGGCCCAGAAATGAAGCAGAGTCCCATTTAATAGCAGGATAGCTCTCGGCACTGCCAGTGGCGGGAAACACCCGGCTAAATGGGCCAAACACGGCACTCTGTTTCATTTCCATTAAATAACGCCCTATATGTGATTCAGAGAATTAAATGGTTAATCAGGTACTTTAATATCTTACCATAGGTATCAGTTTTTCCAGAGAATTGGTTGCTATGACTTAAATCCGAAAGTTTCTAAATATTGCTGGTTATTCCATGAAGCCATATTGGCCGGGATTCTCTGACCCCCCACCGGGCTGGAGAATCGCCGGGGGATGGCGTGAATCCTGCCCCCGCCGGCTTCCGAATTCTCCGGTGCCGGGGTTTTGTCGGGGGCGGGAATCACGCCGCGCCAGTCTGCGGCCGCTGGTAGAGCCCCCCCCCCCCCGGCGATTCCTGGCCCGCGATGGGCCAAGCGGTCGCCCGTTTTAGGCTGGTCCCACTGGCATAAATTAGACCTGGTACTTACCGGCGGGACCTGGCTCTGCGGGTGGCCTTCGGGGTCCTCGAAGGGGGAGGCGCAGGGGGTATCTGGCCCCGGGGAGGGGGGGGTGCTCCCACGGTGGCCTGGCCCGCGGTCGGGGCCCTCCGATCCGCAGGCAGGCCTGTACCGTGGGGGCACTCTTTCCCTCCGCACCGGCTGCTGTCGACCTCCGCCATGGCCGGTGCAGAGACTAACCCCCTTGTGCATGCACTGGGATGACGCCAGCACACGTTGGTGCTCCTGCGAATGTGCCAACCTGCGCCGGCAGGCGGAGGCCCTTTGGCACCGGTTGGCACGGCGCCAAGCCCCTTCCGTGCCGGTTGGCACGATGCCAACCCCGCTGCCGCCGGCCTAGCCCCTGAAGGTGCGGAGGATTCCGCACCTTCCGGGCGGCCCGACGCCGGAATAATTCACGCCACTCCTCGGTGCCGGGACCGCCCGTCCCGCCGGGTAGAGGAGAATCCCGCCCATTATGTTTTTTTTTGTAAAATTAAAGGGATTAATTACTATAATGAATAAAATTAGTTTATGTCAGTATTTGGGATTTTCAGCTGCATGTTGTAATTTCCTCTTTATCATTAAAACAATAAATTATTCATTTCATTCACAGCATGCTCACGGCACAATGGAGCCTAAGATTACAGGCCGAATAGATGCATTATGCCAAAATTAATAGGAAGCTTGGAAAATGCACAGAGATCTACATATTGAAGAGTGTTTTTATTCTTAAAAAACATAGTTCAAACAAACTTGAAAAATAGCCTGTTGCACAGAGCAAAGGGAGAGAGGCTTTGAAGATTGCTTCAAGTATGTATCAATAATCCG
Organism: Scyliorhinus canicula; assembly: GCF_902713615.1. Taxonomy (NCBI): domain Eukaryota; kingdom Metazoa; phylum Chordata; class Chondrichthyes; order Carcharhiniformes; family Scyliorhinidae; genus Scyliorhinus; species Scyliorhinus canicula. The sequence goes on along the minus strand of NC_052149.1, from coordinate 48,984,640 downwards.
GGACGGTTTTATTCAGCCGGTATGGATAGAGTTTACATAAACTAAACATGTTTCTATAGAAACATTAGGATTGGTTGGAGAATAATTTCTGGCTTTTATGCATATAACCCTTTGAGGACTTTCCTCTTGGATTATTTATGAGGACTGTGGATATAGTGCTGAAGTGATGATGTAGTTAATTCCTCCTGAGTATTTTTTTGCTTTGAGTTTATTACCTGCCGCTCCTCTGGGAGGGGGAAAAGTTGACAGCATGTGCATGTATGGGAGTAGAGGATATTTGGGCTGGGGAGTGACTGTGAACAGACGGCACTGATAAGCTGGAGCAGATAAGCTGCAAAGCAATGACTGAACAACAAATAGAAAGCACAGAGGGCCAAGACCTAAGAGGAGGGATAAAACAGGCCTAAATTGTGGTAAAGGCGATAAAGTATGAAACACGGTGGACTAGGAAGCAGTAAACAGAAGTTTATTATTTTAATGTCCATTTGAAAGACATGCTGAGGCCTACCCAAGTGAATCCTGGGTGAGTGGCTATGGAGCATACATGCGGCATGGAAGGGGGCATTGGAGTGCATGAAGGGACGTGGAGTGAGGGGGGATGGGGAAAGGTCATGGAGGGAGCATGGTGGTATGAGAGGATATAGAAGTGGTATGGGGGCTGCATTAGAGAACATGGGTGAATGAGAAGGCATGGAGAAGCATTGAGAATATGAGAGGACTTGGGAGGTTGGGGCATGGAGGGTCATGGGCATATGTGGAGGCATGAGGTCGATGAGGGAGCATTCAGGTTGGTGAGAGGCAAGGGGTGAAGATTATAAGCGATAAGAATAGTATTGGGAGGGACAGCATGGTGGTGCAGTGGTTAGCACTGTTGCCTCGCAGCGCCGAGGTCCCAGGTTCGATTCCGGCTCTGGGTCACTGTCCATGTGGAGTTTGCACATTCTCCCCGTGTTTGCGGGGTTTCACCCCCACAACCCAAAGATGTGCAGGGTAGGTGGATTGGCCACGCTAAATTGCCTCTTAATTGGAAAAATGATTGGGTACTCTAATTTTTTTTAAAAATAACAGTGTTGGGAGCTTGGCTCCTGACTTGAGAACTAAGATACTTCACTAAACAATCAAATTAAGTTGAGAGATAATGGAATATAACTTACAACATCACAAAATGCTTGAGAAGAATTAATGGCAGGAACCTAAGTAGCACTGCATACGGACCTCTTATACACTCAGAAATGGTAGGACCTGAATAATCACCCACAGTTCTCCATGTTGTTAATTATGGCACCAATTTTGAATACGTTAACCATTCAAGTGCAAATTACCAATACTGGGGCTGGAAATTCATTTTCAAACCGAAGATCAGCAGTGGAAGGAACAAGTCCAATGGTCATTCAAAATTTGACTCTGTGATTTATCAGCATTCTGCTGGCCTGGGTTATTAGAAAAAAGAAACTAGTTTAGTTTTATGTCAGGGGTAATGCTTGTGTTTCCCTGTTACAAACCTGTGAAAAAAAATGGTCACATCATTAAAATCCATTAAAATTAACTTGCTGGATACATTAATGGAATTTGATTGAAAGTACAGATGGAAGAAAATAGGTTGATTTGTAGTTAATTATCTCTTCATTAAAAAAAAAACTACTGAATATTTATCTGGATTTTCAGAGGAAAAAACAGTCACTTTGTCAAGCTATCTCATGTTTACCTGAGGACTGTGTTTTGAGATTATCAAGTTCCTATTTACATTCCTGAATCTGAAATTGTAAATTTTCGATCAAACACAAACCATTATTCCTGCTCAAGATTTTGCTGTGCTGTTCATTGTACCTACAGTTCAGTCTCAAGTCTCAGTGTGTTAACGTGACTGTGAACAAAAAAGTCCTGGACTTTGTGCTTGTCCTCTATTCAGCCCACCGCTCACCTCAAATCCGATCAGCATGTCTAATAAAGCCACTGCTGGTTCAGGTCCCACTTCTGTCCTGCAATGTTGTCCATGCGATGCACAGGTACTCTGTGCTAATTCAGCATTCATACTGTTTCAGGGCATTTAAGGTTCTCCTTTGTCAAATAGTCATTTGATTGTACAGAATTTGAATACTGCTGAAAGAAGACGCATAATGTCGAAGCTTAGTGTCTTGCATTTCACCGCCCTCCCTGCCCAAGCCCCCGGACCTACCAGTCTTTGGGATCCATTGGGCCTTCTTCTCCTTCCTGCTTGCAGTCCCGGCAGTTCCCACTAACACACTCGCTGCTGGGACTGATGAAGCTGCTGGCCAATCGGATTTTGCCACTCAAGATTCATATGAGCATTTAGCAGTTTTTTTCATGAAAAGATAATTGACTGCAATCAGATTGGCCAGCAGCTCCCGACGACTGTCAGGAGCGGAGGTCCCCCATTGCCCCCGTTTAGGGTGACCATATCACGTTCTGGCTGCAGGGCGGGCCAGCATGCAGCAAGTCAGCTCCACGCCAACTTTGTTTCCGGGGCGAGAGAGCGAGCTATCCACACCCCCTGTAATATTCTGAACAAAGTATTACACTAGATGGGATACATTTATTCCAGGAGTATCAAAGTGCTTTAGACCAGTTTAGTCCTAAAAGAAAGGTAATATTGATCATTATGATGCAAGGCATATTGCTACTGAGTGACCATATAAGGAAGTCTTCCAGTTGGTGAGGCACTTTGATGAAATTAATGAAGTTGCTTCTCAAAGTTGATCTGTGGTCACAAGTGCATTACCTATAAAGACAAAAAGCCAATCATTACCCCAACCCAAATCAGGTTCTTGTTGTTAATTGCAGTGTTAATACCAAACATTATTTCTTATTTGTCTATAGATTAGGATATTTGTAACAATACATAATAACAAACGAGCAGAAGTATCTAGTCCATGGACCTTTTGTCACCATTTCTGCCTCTCGCCTGCTAAAATACATATAGATGCACAATCCAAGATCCTATGTAACCAATATTGTTAGTTGTAAAAACAGCAGCTGAATTCATGGATAACTGTTGTCACAGTCAGCAAGGATTTGCAGCTGATTTTAGTGAAGCCTATTCTCCGACAAGCAATAAAATGGATGTGGGTTTAAAAAAGCTAAAAATAGTGTTCTTCTCAGTCACTTCACTGATAACAGACTTTTCCATTTTGATGCCCTGAGTGTTTGCTGAGCACATTCTGTTTTAACTTCTCTTCTTCGCCAGCTATTACCATTCCTGAAAGATTCAGCCTTAGCTCTGTAAACACACTCCTCTTCTCCACTTTAGGGAGGGGATTGTACTTAATGATTTATGCAGGAATCTCATGGGTCTTATTAATCCGATAGGAATTTGGTAAGTTTAACTATTATGGGAGGTTGGGGGAGAACTTACATTGTAAAAACCCCAAGGACTAGCTAGTGGATAATTACTGTTAATTAATCTTCTGGGGTTGAGGTACCTGGTGACCTGTGTCTTTCTCATTTTTACGTTATATCAGTTGTCTACCTGGCTGCAAAGCACCCTTTTAAAAGTTTCGAAATCATGCCAATTGCCATCTCATTTACATGGGGAACGATGGATCTCACAATGATTTTTCACAAATATAATATTGTTTGGGTTACTCCATCAGGAAAGTATCACTGTAGGCCAAATTTCTTTTAAGGAAGGGCTGCATTTCTTCCCTGTGTGCTTTTGACTGGAACAATTTAGCATAGGGTTGTCTCCAACTTTCCCTATGGCTTAAAGGGTAGCAAACATCAAGCAGTGTAACACCAAGTCATATGGAGGCAAAGGTCCACCGTGATTCCCCATCTAAGGAAAATGGGATAATCTCAAAGGACAACATTTGAAATGCTCCAAACAGGAATGGAGAGTGGGAAATTATCGCAAAGGTTTCTGCTCCTGGTTATAACGCAGGAACACATCTGGTAACTTCATTGCAGTGTTAATGTAAGCCTTCTTGTGACATTAATAAAGATTACTATTATGTTGCAGTCTCTAGACGAGAATGATATTAGATTAGACCAAAATAGAAAATACTGGACAATCTCAGCAAGTCTAACAGCATCTATGGAGAGAGAACAGAGCTGATGTTTCGAGTCTGGATGATACTTTGTCAAAACTGGTTAGATTAGACCAGTTGTGGGGTCCTTCCATAATTGAATAGCATTTCTTTACAGTCAGTTGACTTAGATTGAAATGGGTTAGCAAAAGCATTTGTGAATAAGAGATCCGCCTTGTGATTATTTTGCAGTAATTCAGCTTTGCAGGGAGCTCTCTTGGGGTGAAGGAATGGGGGGAACCCGACTACAGAGAAAAAAAACAGGATTAAAAAAATGAATGCCTTATCTGTCTGACCAATGTGAAGCAGTACCTAAACATGTGTGAGAATGGCTCTGAATGGAAATATTAGGTTGTCCTTGTCGATAGTATCAAATCCTTTTTTAAGCTTCAGGAATTGTCATAACCTTCAGAGGTTGGCAAATATTGACAGTTTTGGTCGAATTATTCACTACTGTATAGAAAAATAAATACATTCAAGTGAGTTGCCGAGCTGGAATTTGATCAACGAAATTATGTCCAAAAAAAAGCAAATGAGTGAAACTTGACACTCGCTGCCGGGTCTGATGAAGCTGCTGGCCAATCGGATTTTGCCACTCAAGATGTGTTGGCCTTTATTGGTAGAGGGATTGAGTTCCGGAGCCATGAGGTCATGTTGCAGCTGTACAAAACTCTGGTACGGCCGCATTTGGAGTATTGCGTACAGTTCTGGTCGCCTCATTATAGGAAGGACGTGGAAGCTTTGGAACGGGTGCAGAGGAGATTTACCAGGATGTTGCCTGGTATGGAGGGAAAATCTTATGAGGAAAGGCTGATGGACTTGAGGTTGTTTTCGTTAGAGAGAAGAAGGTTAAGAAGTGACTTAACAGAGGCATACAAAATGATCAGAGGGTTAGATAGGGTGGACAGTGAGAGCCTTCTCCCGCGGATGGAGGTGGCTAGCACGAGGGGACATAGCCTTAAATTGAGGGGTAATAGACATAGGACAGACGTCAGAGGTAGGTTTTTTACGCAAAGAGTGGTGAGGCCGTGGAATGCCCTACCTGCAACAGTAATGAACTCACCAACATTGAGGGCATTTAAAAGTTTATTGGATAAGCATCTGGATGATAATGGCATAGTGTAGGTTAGATGGCCTTTAGTTTTTGACTTCCCATGTCGGTGCAACATCGTGGGCCGAAGGGCCTGTACTGCGCTGTATCGTTCTATGTTCTGTGTTCTATGAACAATATCAGATGGTTATTAGTTCAAATAAGTAGTCCTAAGAAAAAAGTATTGGTACAGTCCTCATACTTTCTGACTGATTTATTGAGCCAATGGTGGAGATCTAGGAAATGTGACTTAATGGGCTGGATTTTCAGGTCAAGAGGTGGGAATCAGGAACTCTGCGACACAATCCTGGCTCTATCTTGGGAATGGTCTCCTAGGGGTCCTGGCCTAAGTGTCCTGAATATGGGCCTGCCACTAGAGGTGGACTGAGTCCAGAGTGGTCAGGGTAAAGGACGTGTCCTGATTCAAAAAACAAACCTCAGCCCAATGATTTTGAGGTTGTCAGTTGTTTACTTTTATACAGTTGGACCTGCTGACAACTTTAAAATGCCTAATCACCTCCTATACCCTTCATACTCTCTTCCTCACCCTCACCTCCTTTATCTCACCCTCACCCATCATCCTATTTGTCAACAGAACTCACAAATCCTGTTTGATGGAAGCCATTGAATAGCCCATGAAACTCCCGGAGTAGACAGACTCTTCAGTGGTATAAATGATGCAATGTACTTGTAATAGGATAGGCAGTTGGATTGCAGTGATAAGACTCCCCGAGTAAGCAAACAGACTTCAAAACTGTTATCTCAACAGATGTCCAGACTGAACACACAAATGCAATAGGAAAATATTAAATATTTACACATCATTATCCATGCTAGACTGCCCTTTCAATCATGTGAAAAGTATTCTTTTATTTATCTATTTGATGAATATTTTTGACTTACCGAAAGACTTTCTCACATTTACAACATTGATCTTCTACTTGACAGCTTGCCATTTGGCAAAAGTAAAAGTTAGTCAAGCATATAGGGTGCAATTTATCAGGAAATAAACAATGTCCCATTTTGGACGCATTCAGCGAGGTGTTTCTTGGCACCAGCAGCGCTGAGAACAACCCCTCTATCAAACGGAACTATGTTTTCTTTTGGCTGAGCCCACACTTACCTCATTTTTAAATGCCGCTCTAATATCTCGACCTCCTTTGGACTCCTCCATCGCTGCTTCCTGACCCCCCCCCCCCCCCCCCCCCCAACAAGTGCCCCAAATTACCTGGCATGGGGTCCGGGAGCCTCCCTCATTTCACCCCATATCATAAGGCTGGCAGTGCCACCCAGGCAGGGTGCCATGGATCTCGGGTGGCAGTGGGAGGGCCAGGGTACCACCCTGCCCAGAGTCTGATCACCCGGGTGCCTTAGATGGCCTGGGTGGATACCCCCCCTCCCACCCACCCCCCAGTCCATGTTTGTGTTGACCAGTGCTGAACGGCGCCATGGTGAGGGCTCCCAGGCGTAGGCGTTCATTCCCGGGCCGAAGGAGCATCGGGTGGCGGCAAATATATAAATGAGCCTAACTGCTCACTTAACCATGATCATTTGGATCTCGTCCTCATCGCGACGTTTCGCGAGATCGCGTTAGATCTCGTGAGGCATTCAGAGTGTCGCAAATCACAAGAGAGTCGGGCACGGGCAGCACGGTGGCCGACTGGTTAGCACAGCTGCCTCACGGCGCTGAGGTCCCAGGTTTGATCCCGGCTATGGGTCACTGTGGAGTTTGCACATTCTCCCCGTGTCTGCGTGGGTTTCACCCCCACAACCCCAAAATGTGCAGAGTAGGTGGATTGGTCACGCTGAATTGCCCCTTAATTGGAAAAACTAATTGGGTGATCTAAATTTATTTTTTTTTAAAAAGAGAGTCAGGCCGACAAGGCCGTTCAATCGTGCCCACAGTTTACTGGGTAGTTACATCTTACGATCACAGCATTGTCATGATACACAATCAATTAAATAAAGATTTGAGTTGGGTACAACTGAGCTTTATTGCTCTAAGATGTGTGGCCTCCCACAGCAGCTGGCGAAATGGCTACAGCATGGAGGACACACATATTTATACTCCGGGACCACCAACGTACCTGCAGTACAGGTTGATTTGTTGGGTACTCTGGATCCGTGGAGACTGCGTTTACCTCAGCAGTAACACATAGAGGCTACCAACACTTTAAATAGTACAACACTATTTTATTAAGCTAGAAACTGTTGAACATACTTTCACTGTGGGTCGACACTATGTTAGATTAAACTAAAGACAGGGCAGCACGGTGGCCTAGTGGTTAGCACAGCCACCTCACGGCGCTGAGGTCCCAGGTTTGATCCCGGCTCTGGGTCACTGTCCGTGTGGAGTTTGCACATTCTCCCCGTGTCTGCGTGGGTTTCGCCCCCACAACCCAAAAATGTGCAGAGTAGGTGGATTGGCCACGCTAAAATTGCCCCTTAATTAGAAAAAATAATTGGCTAATCTAAATTTATAAAAAAAAAAGATTAAACTAAAGACCTATGCATATCCTAACCAGTCTATGCACTCAGCACATGGTGAAGTTCTGTGCTGCAAGCTGTGAGTTCTGTCCTTCTGAGAGGCTGCATCCCGAATGAGCGGGAAAACTGATGCCCTCTGTCTTTATAGTGAGTGTGCTCTAACTGATGATTGGCTGCGGTGTTGTGTGTGTTGATTGGTCTTGCTGTGTGTCAATCAGTGTGTGTGTCTGCACCATGATATACTGGTGTATATTATGACACAGGTCCAACCATACATCCTCTAATAGAGGTGCAACAGTGGTTTACCACATTCACCACTGTTAAAATGTAGTCCGGCGGGAGTGGTGGAGAACTATATATGACAAATGGTTATTGTTTTTTTTCCATTTCCATTTCCATTTTTTTGGTAGAGAGAAAAAAAAATGTCTTTTGAAGTCCAGTGGACCAGTTAGAGGTTTAACCGGTCCGGGGCCTTGATGTGCCGCTGGGATCGATGTAGCGGTGGCGGCGATGCCGATGCTGGTCTGATGTCCGGTGCCTCCGGGAGCGTGCAAAAATCCTCTTCATCCTCGGGCGTGGGCAGGGGGAGGACGGATGGTCTCGGGGGGGTTGCTGCTGGGAGCGCCGGGGGAGGCGAGGGTGGTGCCGGGCCGGGGGGGTGTGTGTGTGCGTAACCTGCTGGTGCCAGGTCCCTGAGGGAGACAATATCCTGGCGGCCATCAGGGTACTCCACGTAGGCATACTGGGGGTTTGCATGGAGCAAATGCACCCTTTCCACCAACGGGTCCGCCTTGTGGAGTGGGACGTGCCTAAGGAGCAGGATGGGGTCCTGGAGCTGCGAGCCAAGTCGGGAGCGACACCCCGGATGTGGACTTCCTGGGGAAGGCAAAAAGACGTTCATGGGGTGTGTTGTTAGTGGCGGTGCACAGTAGTGACCGAATGGAATGTAGTGCATCAGGGAGGACCTCCTGCCAGCGAGAGGCCGGGAGGTTCCTGGACCGTAGGGCCAGTTGGACGGCCCTCCATACCATCCCGTTCTCCCTCTCTACCTGTCCATTTTCCTGGAGGTTGTAGCTTGTCGTCCTGCTGGAGGCGATACCCCTGCTGAGCAGGAACTGACGCAGCTCATCACTCATGAAGGAGGATCCCCTGTCACTGTGGATGTAGGCGGGGAAACCGAACAGAGCGAAGATCGTGCTAAGGGCTTTGATGACAGTGGCAGGCATGGGATGGCAAAGGGGAATCTGGAGTACTCATCAACCGCACTGAGAAAATAGGTGTTACGATTGGTGGAGGGGAAGGGCTCTTTGAAGTCCATGCTGAGGCGTTCAAAGGGGCGGAAGGCCTTCACCAGGCGCGCACGGTCCAGCCGGTAGAAGTGCGGCTTACACTCCGCACAGACTTGGCAGTCCCTGGTGATTGTCCGTACGTCTTCGACGGAGTAGGGCAGATTGCGGGCCTTTATGAAATGGTACAACCGTGTGACTCCAGGGTGACAAAGGCTTCGCGCAGGGTCCGGAGTCGGTCTATTTGTGCTCTGGCACATGTACCTCGGGATAGGGCGTCTGGGGGCTCATTGAGCTTACCGGAGCGATACAAAATCTCGTAATCGTAGGTGAAGAGCTCGATCCTGCACCTCAAGATCTTATCATTCTTGATCTTGCCCCGCTGTGTGTTATTGAACATGAAGGCTACCGACCGTTGGTCAGTGATGAGAGTGAATCTTCTGCCGGCCAGGTAATGCCTCCAATGTCGCACAGCTTCAACGATAGCTTGGGCCTCTTTTTCGACGGATGAGTGCCGAATATCTGAGGCATGAAGGGAAAAGAATGCCACGGGCCTGCCTGCCTAATTAAGGGTGGCAGCTAGGGCGACGTCTGAAGCGTCGCTCTCTACTTGAAAGGGCAGTGTCTCGTCTACTGCGTGCATCCCGGCCTTGGCGATATCGGCTCGGATACGGGCGAAGGCCTGTTGTGCCTCAGCCGTCATGGAAAAATGGGTTGACTGTATGAGTGGGCGGGCCTTGTCCGCATAGTTTGGGACCTACTGAGCGTAGTACGAAAAGAACCCCAGGCAGCTTTTGAGGGCCTTGGGGCTGTGGGGGAGGGGGAGCTCCATGAGGGGGCGCATACGGTCGGGATTGGGCCCCAGAACTCTTTTCTGGACCACATAGCCGAGGATGGCTAAGTGGGTCATGCTAAACACGCACTTCTCCTTGTTGTAGGTGAGGTTTAGGAGAGTGGGGGTGTGAAGAAATTTGGCACGGTTGGTGTCGTGGTCCTGCTGATCATGGCCGCAGATGGTGATGTTGTCTAGGTACGGAAAGGTGGCCCGCAAACTGTACCGGTCGACCATTCGGTCCATCTCCCTTTGGAAGACCGAGACCCCGTTGGTGACGCCGAAGGGAACCCTGAGGAAGTGATAGAGGCGGCTGTCTGCCTCAAAGGCAGTGTATGGACGGTCCGATTTACGAATGCGGAGCTGGTGGTAGGCGGATTTGAGGTCTATCGTTGCGAAGACCCGGTACTGCGCAATCTGATTGACCATATCAGATATGTGTGGGAGGGGGTACGCGTCGAGCTGCGCGCACCGATTCATGGTCTGGCTGTAGTCCATGAGTATTCTGTGTTTCTCCCCAGTTTTAACTACTACCACTTGGGCTCTCCGGGGGCTGTTGCTGGCCTTGATGATGCCTTCCCGAAGCAGCCGCTGAACCTTTGACCTGATGAAGGTCCTGTCCTAGGTGCTGTACCGTCTGCTGCTGGTGGCGACGGATTTGCAATCTGAGGTTAGATTTGCGAAGAGGGAAGGTGGATCGACCTTGAGGGTCATGAGACCGCACACAGTGAGGGGTGGTCGGGGCACACGAATTTCAGGGTTAGGCTCTGGAGGTGGCACTTGAAGTCCAGGCCGAGTAGTAGGGCAGCGCAGAGGTTGGGGAGGATGTAGAGGTGGAAGCCGCTGAATTTTACGCCCTGGACCGTGAGTGTGACCATACAGTACCCCCGGATTGCCACGGAATGGGATCCGGAGGCCAGGGTGATTTTTTGGTTGGCGGGGTGTACCGTGAGGGAGCAGCGCCTTACCGTATCCGGGTGGATGGAGCTTTTGGTGCTCCCGGAGTCCAGCAGGCAAGAGGTCACATTCCGTTGATTTTAACGCTGGTCGATGCGGTGGCCAGGTTGTGCGGACGAGACTGATCGATGGTCACTGAGGCAAGTCGTGGTCAGTCGTTGTTGGTGTCGGATGATGGAGAGCCCGGGGGGTACAGGTCCTGGAACATTGGCGGTGCCCAATGCCATGTGCCGTGGGGGAGGCAAGATGACGGTGCCTGAAGATCTTGAGGAAGACAAAATGGCGGCGCCCATGGGCCACAAGTGGCGGGGGTTGAACAAGATGGCGGAGCCCTTGGGCTGCACATGTTGCTCGGAGGGGAAGATGGCGGCACCTGCTGGCCGCGCTTGGTCTGAGGGGGAGAAGATGGCAGCGCCCACTGGCCGCGCGTGGTCTGAGGGGGAGAAGATGGCAGCGCCCACTGGCCGCGCATGGTACAGAGAGGTGAAGATGGCAGCGCCCATTGTCCATAAACAAGGGGGGTGGGGGCAATAGCGGTGACTGCGCGGGCCTGGCACACCATGGCGAAGTGCCCCTTCTTGCCGCAAGCCTTACAAAGGGCAGCGTGGGCCGGGCAGCTTGGCGGGGGTGTTTCTGCTGGCCGCAAAAGTAACATCGGGGACCCCCGGGGTTCGCTGGCTGACGCGTTGCGCAGGCGTATTGGCTGGGTAAGGCCCCCACTGGGGTGGCCTTCTGTGGGGTCCACGATGCGTAGGAGGGGTGGGCCGCGCGGCTGGGGGTGTAGGCCTGAACATTGCGCGAGGTGACCGTCATAGAGAGCGCTAATTTCTTTGTCTCTGCTGGGTCGAGCGTGGCCCCTTCTAACAGTCGCTGGCGTATGAGGTCCGACCCATTTCCCGTAACAAACGCTCCCCACATGAGGAGGTTTGAATGTTCAGTGGCCGTAATGGCCTCACAGTCACAGTCCCGGACGAGTGGAATTAGGACCCGCCAGAAGTCTTCTATGGACTTACCAGGGAGTTGAGAGCGAGTGGCGAGTACGTGCCTGGCGAAGAGCGTGTTCGTCTTCCGAGCGTAATTCTCTTTGAGAAGGGTCATGGCTTCGGCGTAGTTTGGCGCGTCCTGGATTAATGGAAAGACGCTGGAGCTCAACCTTGAGTATAGGATCTGTATCTTCTGAGCCTCCGTGAAAGGGCTGGGTGCCGAGTTGATGTACGCCTCGAAACAAGCTAGCCAGTGTTGAAAGTCCTTTTTGGCGTCGCTTGAATGTGGATCCAGCTGCAGGCGATCCGGTTTGATACGGAGGTCCATCTTTTGAAAATCTTAGAGCAATAAATTGATGCATGATCAATTGCGCAAAGACTTGAGTTGGGTACAACTGAGGCTTTGTTGCTCTAAGATGTATGGCCTCCCACAGCAGCTGACGAAATGGCTGCAGCATGGAGGACACACATATTTATACTCAGAGACTACCAACGTACCTGTAGTACAGATCCTACCATACATCCTCTAATAGAGGTGCAAAGGGGGCTTACCACATGTCATAACTCACTTTACTGAACATTGATACAACTCATACCACAATGTTTATAATAATGAACTGGAAAGGAGGCAAAGCAATTTAACTTCCCTTTTAAACTTCCAACCTCCACGTAGTTGGTTTAAGACGTGGCACTTGCAAATCTCTATCTGCCTCCATGAAAATTAAAAACTTACCTGGAGCGGGCTCTCAATGAACCCACAACACCTATCAGATTCACCCACCGCAGGACTGGGCAGATGCCAGGGTTCGATTCCTCCCCTGCCCTCATGAAAATGGCTGAGGGCAGGAATGGAGGCAAGAACTCTGGCCCCTCTGCCCGTTGGCCATTTTGAGTCCTGACTCTGTTTGGAATCAGGAAAATCTGGCCCAGGGCCAGGATTTCAAATCACCCATGGAGGCAAAAACACGAGTGGGTTGGCTTTGAAAATAGTACTCCCAGATGGTATATCAGCATCCCAATGCCTCCAGGACATACAGGCAATTTGAGAAGCGAGGGCAGAGGGTTGGAGTTGTGAACCTGCTCACCTTTGATTAACTCTCTATTAAGCTCCTTGAGGAGCGTGTTCATGGACCAAAAGACAATTTTCATATTGCTAATTGCCAGACCCAAACAGTCTGATACATATTACTGCACCACAGCTGTCTGTCGGATTCAACACGAGGAACAATTAACTCATTTTTTTTAAATAATGAAACATTTTTGCCACAAGGTTTTTTGTGTGAGAAGATGCACAGTAACATAGGGGGTCGGTTAGCTCAGTTGACTGAATGGTTTGTGATGCAGAGCCATACGGTAGCATGGTGGTTAGCATCAATGCTTCACAGCTCCAGGGTCCCAGGTTCGATTCCCGGCTGGGTCACTGTCTGTGTGGAGTCTGCACGTCCTCCCCGTGTGTGCGTGGGTTTCCTCCGGGTGCTCCGGTTTCCTCCCACAGTCCAAAGATGAGCGGGTTAGGTGGATTGGCCATGCTTAATTGCCCGTAGTGTAAGGTTAATGGGGGGATTGTTGGGTTACGGGTATACGGGTTACGTGGGTTTAAGTAGGGTGATCATTGCTCGGCACAACATCGAGGGCCGAAGGGCCTGTTCTGTGCTGTACTGTTCTATGTTCTATGTTCTATACCAACAGCACGGGTTCAATTCCTGTACCGGCTGAGGTTATCCATGAAGGCTCCGCCTTCTAAGCCTTGCCCCTCGCCTGAGGTGTGATGACCCTCAGAGTAAATCACCACCAGTCAGCTCTCGCCCTCTGTTAAAAGGGAAGAGCAGCCTGTGGAATGGTGCCGACTTTCACTTTCAGTAACTTTTAGGTGTTATTTTGGCCACTTTCATGACTGTTGACCCTCCAATGTGCTTTTCTGCAAGGCAGCAACACGCCCTGTCATGGTCGATGGCTGCCATTGACCCTCACTTTCTGTTGGCAGCTCCCACCTCATAGCAGAGCTTGGCGCTGCAAATTGGGTACAGAGTTCACTGCCAACTGAATTAGATCATCTACATTTTAAGATTGCATTGTGTGTGCAATGCACTTGCGAACATGATGTCGGGGGCTGGAAATTGTCAGTGCAACTGGTCCCCGATCCAAGGTTGAAAATCAAGCACCTGAGCCATGCCTATACATCCATTAACTTCCTGTAATTAGGAAATCTCCTTTTGGTTATTCTGTTTTGTGATAAAAGGGTATTATTAGCAAAGTAAGATAGGGAAAGTGTTACAAGAGATAAGTGCGGAAAGTGTAAGATGTTTTAAGCATTACTGGCTTACTAATGTCCTTTAGGGAAGGAAGTCAGTCGTCCTTACCTAGTCTGGCCTATATGTGACTCAAAGAACAAAGAAAATTACAGCACACGAACAGGCCCTTCGGCCTTCGCAGCCTGCGCCGATCCAGATCCTTTATCTAAACCTGTCTCCTATTTTCCAAGGTCTACATCCCTCTGATCCCACCCATTCATATACCTGTCTAGATGCTTCTTAAATGATGCTATCGTGCCCGCCTCTACCACCTCTGCTGGTAAAGCGTTCCAGGCACCCACCACCCTCTGTGTAAAAAACTTCCCACGCACATCTCCCTTAAACTTTCCCCCTCTCACCTTGAAATCGTGACCCCTTGTAACTGACACCCCCACTCTTGGAAAAAGCTTGTTGCTATCTACCCTGTCCATACCTCTCAAGATCGACAACAATGTGGTTGACTCTTAAATGCCCTCAAGGATGGGCAATAAATGCTGGCCCAGCCAGCGACGCCCACATCCCATAAATTATTTTTTTTTAAAAGTTGTTTATATGGTTAGCTGACTCCAGGAACAGCGATGTGCTATTTAGAATGGACAGCCTCTCAGTTTACCGGGAAAATTGAGGCCTTGAAGGAAATTTTTGAAATTGTCACTAAATAAGAGGAGAGAAGACATTGAGAGAAGTTATTTAAGCAGAGTTGTTATAGCATACAATGTTTTGCCAGAGTGAGTAATTGTGATGGAAACTGTTGTACCTTTTAAGGGAACAGCAGTTATACATGTTAAGCAGATGATGATGATGCAGGGCGATTTGAGAAAAGAGAGCAAAGGAATTAATTTTAGATTTATCCAACAAGATCTTGGTACATAGTGGGCAGAATGACCTTCATCAGCACTGGAATCTTTGGTGGATTGTAAAGAGGACCAGAATTGCACCTCATTTCTGCTGGATTCTTTCTCTGAAAGTTAAAGCTTCTGCGCCTGAGGTTTTGACACTTTTATCAACTGACACATGGAGACGGGTGATGTTTAGGCAGCATTCAGAGGTCAAAGGAGCTGAGACATCAGAATAGTCTTTCGAGCTTCCTCGGTCTGTAGCACTTGGGCTTAATGAGATGGCTGTCATAAGAGAGGGACAGCAGTACCTTGTACTGAGTGTTAAGATTAAACAGGTCTAAATAATTGACAGAACCTGACAGCACAGCCAAGACTCCAGCGGCAATACAAGAGAATTTATTTTAGTCCACTGCATCAATGTAGCGTGTTTGTTGATGAAAGAGCACAGTTAACCCAGAAGAGTTTCTGGTAATGTTTCTATTTTGGTTTCTGTTGTGTACTAATCTCTCTATTCACACTCTTTTGTATTAAAAGAGCGCTATACTCATGGGTGGGGTGAAATGTTGGCACGTGCTTTCCAATTTGTTCAGGACAGGATGTGAAGACAAAGGGCTGGGTTTTATGTCCCCTGAGAGCAGATTTTCAAGCGGGGGAACCGATAAAATGCCATGGGGGCATGCCTACCATCTACCTGCCCATTCCTGCTCTCGCTGTAATTTTACCAAACTGCCTGTGGGACAATTAAGGACCTTCAGTGGATGGAGGTGGGCAAGGGTGGTTACTCCTGGCTGGGCTCCCTAGGCCAATGGATTGACCCGTGCCCTCCTCTCTCCACCAGGTCCTTTGCCCCCTCCACTAGATTCCCTCCCCTTCGAGCTTGCTTACTTTAGTAGGCCGCAAACGAGTCCGAACCGAGTTATTCAAAATAATACTTGGTTTATTACAAAGCAATTATATTTGCAATATACATCAGACCACAGCCAGGTCTGCTCTGTCGCTTCCATACCTGGCTGACTTTATACAGATCTCAATCATGAATGTCCTCGGGCTCCATGCCCCCTGAGCGGGGGGGAGCTCGTATTCAACGAGAGTAATGGGGAGACTGGTTGCCCCATCCTGTACGTCTCATGCGGGTTATAACAGTTATCTAGGATCATTACTACCATTTCCCTCCTTGCCAGACCCTTCCGGCTTAGCCTCAGTGATACCACCTTTCTACTTACTTTCTACTCCGATTCTGGCTCCTTGGAGTTGGGGACTGTTGTAGTTCCAACAGTGACCACCACTACTGGTGGTGCTACTAAGAGCAGGGCGATACCTGATGTTTGATTGATCAGCAGCTCTCAGAGGCAGGATTTTAAATCAGTAACGTTACTCTGAGCATTAGATCTCCACAGGATGAGCTGACGAATAGGTCGACAGCTCACCTCAACTTTTTCACTGAGGAGTAATCCCGGTGCCCCATTAAACCTAGCACATAAAGTGCATTAATGTCTATTACTACATCACTTACATCTGGGCCATTGCCTTGTCAGACCAATATATCTACAGCTGGCTAGAAAGAGTCATTAAAAATTGCAAAGACCGCTCCATTGAATTCTATAAGATATGAAAACTCCTTCTCCTTCTGAGGGAACAGGAGACAGGCAAGGATTCAAAGGGCTTCAACACAATTAATTTGTTGCCTGGTGGAATAATGCTTCATCAAAATTGACACAGCAGCCATTTGTTTTTTGTTACGATAAAGACAGGCTGAGAATAAACATTTTTGAGTGCAGACACTCAAGAAGAACTCAGGGAAACAGCTTGAGTGAGAGTTTTTGGCCAAGGGAGGACAAAGAAGAAGGTATTAAGAAAACTGCTGTCCTGCCTAAAGAGTCAAGGCAATCTGTAAGTGCTCTAACTGGAGTGAGGAATTGGAAACACTGGGCGCAATTCTCCAGAAAGATTTCTAACTGTGGTGTCGAGCGGGAACTGCTGCCATCTTGCCAGTGCTTGGCCCAGCGAGGCTGGCAAAGCTGTTAAATTCGTCCACTTAACGAGGTCCCACGAGCTTCTCGCCACAAACGAAGGCTCGTCAGCCAATTTGCCGGCACCGCATTCGCCAGCCCCCAGCTAACAAGGATGAGCAGCACTTAAACAGCAGTTGCTCAGTAGCACAGTGGGTAGCACTGTTGCTTCACAGCGCCAGGGCCCCAGGTTCGATTCCCAGCTTGAGTCACTGTCTGTGTGAAGTCTGCACTTTCTCCCTGTGGCTGTGAGGGTTTCCTCCAGGTGCTCTAGTTTCCTCCCACAAGTCCAAAATACGTGCTTGTTAGGTGAATTGGACTAACTGAATTCTCTCTCTGTGTACCTGAACAGGCGCTGTATTGTAGCAACTTGGGACTTTCACGGTAACTTAATGGCAATGTTCATGTAAGCCTACTTGTGACAATAAAGATTACATTAAAAAAATGTGATGTTCAGCCAACACCAGCCAATTCGCCAAAAGAGGAAATGCTGAAAAATCTCAGTAGGACTGACAGCATCTGTCGGGAGAGAAAAGAGCCAACGTTTCGAGTCCAGATAACCTTTTGTCAAAGCGGCTCCACAGAGATCGGGACGCTGATCTCTAAGCGAGCTTGAGGGTCCCCACACTCCCCATCCATGGGCAATGTCATCCCTCTCCCTCCATCGCACACATGTGCATTACCCCACATATTCCCAATTCAGAACTCCCGGTATGGGATCACTGAAGGTGGCACCTTTTCAGGCCTCCACAGCCCCCTTTGTGTTCCCCACCCTTTCAGGACCTCCACCTTTCACCTCCCCCAACCTTATGGATGCCCATTCGTACCTGCCCCCCCCCCCCCCACAGTCTTCATACCCTCCCTCATCCCCTTTCATTGGCATGTCCCTCAGTCACTGGCGCTTGGCAGTGCCACACTGGCACCCAGGCACCCTGGAACTGCCACCCTAGCAGGGCCACCCAGGCACCTTCACAGTGCCAATCTGTCAGCACCACCTGACCACCTTGGCAATGCCAGCCTGGCAATGCCACATTGCCACCTTGACAGTGCCAGTGCATTTTAGTTAACCACTTTATCACTTTTACCAAGAAGCTCTCAGTAGAGTGTTTTTGAATTAAACCCCATATAAATTAAAAGGGGGCGACATACATACGCACAAACTCTTAAGTCACTGACCACCTGAAGGAAATATATTTTTACATCCTGACACTCCACTTTCCCAAAGCCTTGATTCAGTCGGAGTAAAGCACAACTTCCCTGTGGGATCCCTGGATATCAGGTGCAGTGCTGTTTCAGTACCTAGAGGCACTGAGGTTAATTGTAGCACACGGGTGATGCCCAGGCAAAACCTTGGCACAAACACGAGTTGAAACCTGAGACTTTCTTTACTTGTAGGGTTTAGTTAATTCCTGTATATACTTGCTAAGTCAGTCAAGAAAAAGTTGTTAACCTTCAGGGGATATGTATCATTTGTTGACATTATCATTTGCTCTGCATATCGTTTGTTGCGCTCATCCCGCAACATAAACCCTTCTACTTTTCAATTTTTGATATTTTAATATATACGTATAAAAAAAGTCTTGCATTTCAATAAAATTGTTCATGACATCAGCACATCCCAAAACAATTCACATTAAAAGAAGTATTTTTGAAGTGTAGTTGCTGTTGTAAATTAGGAAACGTGGCAGCCAATTTATACACAGCAATAACTCGTGTGATTGTGACCTGATCATCTGTTTTAATGATATTGATTGATTGGCCAGGGCACTGGAGACAACTTCCCTGCTCTTCTTCAACATAGAGCCATGGGATCTTTTACACCCAACTCAAGAGGCAGGTAGAGTCTTGGGTTAACATCTCATTTGGAAGTCAGCACCTCGTCACTGTGGCTCTCCCTCAGTGCTGCACACGAGTGTTAGCCTTGATTTTTGTCTTCAAGTCCTGGGTGAAAATTGAACCCGCAAACTTCAGTCTCGAAAAGAGAAAGCTGCAACCAATACTATTGCAGGGCAAGGTTTGGTGAACATCCTTAGAAGCTAATGTCACTGAAGTACCCGCACAACTTTCAGACTATTTGGCTGCAGCTGGGGCATTCCTGGTCTCTCTTGTTCATTAGCACATTTTTTGAAGGTGGGCACTCTTTAGATGTGGAGCTGCTGGGTCAACCTGATTGACAGCTAAAAATGACAATTGTTAAGCCTTCTTTTGGGCATCTAAGAGTTATCGTAACATTGCTCTCTTTTTGATATACAGGTTCATGATCTGCAGCATTCACACCACCAATTCAGGGCGTTTTGTAAGACTTTAAAGGGCACGATTCTCCGCTCCCCACGCCGGGTGGGAGAATCGCGGGAGGGCCCCCCCCGACTAATTTCACGACCCCCTGGCGCCTCCCGTGATTCTCCCACCCCCACCCCCCGCTCGGAAGAATTGCTGCTCGCCTTTTTTCACGGCAAACGGCGATTCTTCGACCCGGATGGGCCGAGCGGCCTGCCGTTCCCGATCGTTTCACGACGGCGGCAACCACACCTGGTCACTGCCGTAGTGAAATCGCCGTGAGATGCCCGTTTTGGGGCTTGTAGGGGGCCTGGTGGGGAATGAGCACCACGACTGTGCTCGGGAGGGGACAGATCCGCGATCGGTGCCCACCGATCGTCGGGCCAGTGTCTCAATCGGACGCACTATTTCCCCTCCACCGCCCCGCAAGATCAAGCCGCCACGTCTTGCGGGGCGGCTGAGGGGAAGACGGCCACCGCGCATACGCGGGTTGGAGCCGGCGAACCTGCGCATGCGTGGCTGACGTCACATAGGCGCCGCCGTAGTGTCACTCTTGGCCCGGCGGCCGAGAGTTACAGAGCGCCACTCCTAGCCCCGCCGGGACAGGAGAATAGGGGGTGAGGAGCGGCCTCCGAGCCCATCGTGAAACTCGGCCGAGTTCACGACGGCCCTCCCGATTTTTCCCAGAGCGGAGAATTCCGCCCTTTAAAAACTCCCCATCAAACTATTTTGAAAAATAAACAATTAAGGTCATCCATGGTTTATTTCTAAAGTTGGTCCCTTTTTTGTTTTCCTCAATATTTGTTGTTTTTTGAATTATTTGAAAGATGAAACAGTCGTCCCTGTCGGTTTGTTGCTAAGTGCCACATAGAAACTGAAAGGTTTCCAATTGTGCTGAATTAGCTGATTTTGAAAAAAAATAGTGCTCCAGTCCCTTTCAATGGCCCTGGGCTAGGGGAATAAAGCAACCTGCAGGGTTGCCACTCCTGATTGCTGTCCAATTATTCAGCTGGAAAGAGTGAAGCTGTGTATATTTATCTTTTTCAAACTAACCATTCTTTTAAACCAGTTCTTTTTTTGTTAAAGTTGTAAGTTCTTGGCCTCAAAGAGGCAGTGTTGATTTGGGCCATCTGGTGTACAAAGCTGGCAGGGGAAGGTGCATTTTGGAAGATGTTGCATCTATAACAGGCCTCCTCGGAAGCACTTGAGCGTCCGGGGAGCTGGTAGTTCCTGTTCCTGTCCACCTTCAATTGGGCATCCTGTCACGGATTGATACTGCTGAAATTCCTGTCAGTTTCAACTCTGGTACCCCCAATATACTTTTAAAGAAGACTGAAGTGAGAATAAGCAGATTTTGAAAGAACAGTTTCCTTTATAACACTGATCCAGTGCTGTGAGGCAAACGATCTTACCAATTTCTCCTGCAGTCCATCTTCTCTCTCCTTGTTCTCCCTCTCCTCTCCCCCTGTCTCCACTCTTCATTCTTTCCTGATCCTTGATTCAGCTCAGAATCAGCCATTTTGATTTAAACTGTTTTTCACCACTGCAGTGCATTAAACCAGTTGGTCACACTAGTATTAGTGAGCACGCAGCTTTGGAGCCCCGAATATTAGGTACCCTCAGTGAAGTCCTCTTCAATGATGTAATTGACAATTAAATCAGCCCAATTTGCTGACTTAAGCTGAAACCAGTGAGGAGGAGGAAGGATCTCCCATCAAGTGAAGCCTACAAGAAACAGAGCCATGAAAAGTGAACATTTTAACTAAAATTCTAGGTAGAATATTTGAGCCCGACCAAGGTCGGGACAAGAGACATTTGAGGCTCAAAAATACTTATGCCGGCCAGTGTGCCGGTTTCCCGACACTGCCCTCGGGACTCAACATTGAGTTTGGCAGATTTAGATTAAACCATAACACATAGGAGCAGAATTAGGCCATTCAGCCCATCGAGCCTGCTCCGCCATTCAATCATGGATGATATGTTTCTCATCCCCATCCTCCTGCCTTCTCCCCATTACCCCTGATCCCCTAACTAATCAAGAACCTATCTATCTCTTGTTAAAGACACTCACTGACTTGGCCTCTACAGCCTTCTGCAGCACAGAATTCCACAGATTCAGCACCCTCTGGCTGAAGAAATTCCTCCTCATCTCTGTTTTAAAGAATCGTCCCTTCAGTCTGAGGCTGTGCCCTCGGGTTTTAGTTTTTCTACAAGTGGAATCCTCTCCACATTCACTCTAGTCTCTCAGTATTCTGGAAGTTTCAATGAGATCCCCCTTCATCCTTCTGAACTCCATCGAGTACAGACGGAGAGTCCTCAATCGCTCCTCATATGACAAGTCCTTAATTCCGGGAATCAGTCTTGTGACCTCCTCTGGACCCTCTCCAAGGCCAGCACATCCTTCCTTAGAGACAGGACCCAAAACAGCTCACAATATTCCAAATGAGGTCTGACCAGAGCCTTATACAACCTCAACGATACAACCCTGCTCTTGTATTCTAGCCCTCTCGACGTGAATGCTAACATTGCATTTGCCTTCTGAGCTGAACCTGCATGTTAACCTTAGAGGATCTTGAACTAGGACTCCTAAGTCCCTTTGTGCTTCTGATTTCCGAAGCCTTTTCCCAATTAGAAACTAGTCTATGACTATTCTTCCTACCAAAGTGCATACCTCACATTTTTCCACATTTTATTCCATCTGCCACTTCTTTGTCCACTCTCCTAACTTTTCCAGGTCCTTCTGCAGCCTCTCTGCTTCCTCAACACAACCTGTCCCTTTACATACCTTTGTAACATCTGCAAACTTAATAACAAATCCCTCAGTTCCTGTGTCTTTTCTCTTCCATCTTAAACCCCTTTTTAAAATATCCCATACGTCTATTGCATCAATGCAGACCCCTTCTCCCTTCCACACTACGTCATCTTTTGTTCTTTCTTTTTTAAAAATAAATTTAGAGTACCCAATTCATTTTTCCAATTAAGGGGCAATTTAGCATGGCCAATCCACCTCGCCTACACATCTTTGGGTTGTGGGGGCGAAACCCACGCAAACACGGGGAGAATGTGCAAACTCCACATTGACAGTGTCCCAGAGCCGGGATCGAACCTGGGACCTCAGCGTCGTGAGGCAGCAGGGCTAACCACTGTGCCACCGTGCTGCCCTATCTTTTGTTCTTAAAGTTGCTACACTTTGTTGCCATCTCTCACAGCTACACTTCAGTATCTTACGCATTCTCCCTCTCTTCAGTTCTGACGAAGAGCCAAAGGATTTGAAACGTTAACTCCACCTTCTCTCGTTACAAATGCTGCCAGACCTACTGGGTTTTTCCAGCACCCTCTGTTCTTGTGTCAGTTTCCAGAATCTGCAGTATTTTGCTTAACATAGTAATGACCAGGCTGCTTTTTCCATCTTTTATTAATTTATTTTTACAATGTTGCTGAGAGGGCACCTTCATGTTAAAGCGCCCTCTCACTTCCTGCCTCTGAAACTGGAAGCTCTCTTATTGGGCTTCTGGAGTCCACCCACAGGGGAACCAATTAAGCACAGGCCGCAGTCAAAATCCCAAAATGACCGTTGCCCTCTACCCTACCATTCAGAAGCTGGAAACAATTTAGCCCAAAATTCAGCCCAATGTCTTTCCTTGTGGGCCAAGGTGAAGGAGTGCTCGACAAGGAATCCCTATCCTTGGCATCATCCACCATCCTCTTACCTGGATTCCGCTCCTGGTGACCTTCGCTTATGCTGAGGACCACTTACCTGGGTCCCCAGTGGCCAACTCCTGCCACCTCATTTTAATGGCTAGGCAGCCACGTGCCACTGACTTCCCAGTAGTGCGGGTAAGGAAGTTGGCTATATGTTGACAAGGCAGCACACACACTTTGCCCCACTCTGTCCCAAAGTTAAAATCCAGCTCGTGTTTATTTGTTTCAGAATCTAGCATTTCTTCAATATATCAGAAGATGTTTAATTTGGATGGATTTTCTGTTTTTGAAGAGGCTGGAAGTAATCTATTTCACTCATCAGTCCCTGGCTCAATTTCCTAAATTTTGCAATAAATCTTTAGATCCGCTCTGGGTAAAACAATACCTTAAATTTCTGTTGCATTTGCCCATTTCCTAAGGAACATTGGCTGAAAAACCCAACTTTGTATTTTTCTTTTCTTCGTGCGCCAGAGGCAAACACCTTCAGAAGAATAATTCTTTGGACAGTTAAACTTGGGTTCTTTTTGACTCCGTAATAGACCTGTTTATATAGACATGTTTTTTATGGATAATTGCCTACTTTTTTTTAGGATTTTGGGAATAAGACTCCTTTGTAAATGTTCCATTTTTTTTTATTTTCCTTGGTGTGAGTTATGAATTCAGTGTCACATGAACATTGGATTATCTTACTGTAAGCAATGCTTCAATTCTTTAACCCACAACTTTCTTTCTTCAAATGCTTTGCTCCTGCAAAGCCCCATGTATGAGGGTCTTCTGTGCTAGATCCAATCAATCATCAGTTGAGGTATGTGGCAGCTCAAGGATGTAACAGGAGAAATAATGTTTAGCAAAATGTTAGACCTTGGGAATACAAATATTCATGCTAAATTTGAGACTGCTCTTTCTTCAAGTGTTTTTGAAAAATATATTTGAGGAACGTATCAAACTGACCTACAATGCTTTTCCTACAGTGACTACAGATAAAGCATAGGCATTCCTTGCACTTCAAATCCACCCTCATATAACAAGGACAAGTCACCATCATACGTCCCTCACTGCGTAGGTCTGTTCAGTCTAAATGTACATTTTTGATGAAACTCTAAAACAGCCAATGCGAAGATATATTTATTGTAGTGAACGTTACTCAGTATTTAATTGTTGGACATATGAGCCTGAAATCTCTCCAATTTTCTGTCCCCCTCCTAAAGTGCAGTATTCTTGTTAGGGTGTCCTTCAAGCAACACTAAATTCTCGACTGCCTCGTCCTCTTCATGTTTGGGTCTCAATAATGAGTGGTGGTCTCACTAGTCACAGTGGGCATTCCAGCTGAGCTATGTTACCATTCCACGAAAGTGCATAGGAATTATCACTAGATGACAATTGAGAGGTAGCATATCGGTTTCCTCTCCCCTGTATGTATTCAGCACCTGTCCTTGATCTCATGGCCAAGAGTGGAAAACTCTCTTTTTGGGGAACTTCTATCTTGTGGCATTAGCATCATCGCTCAACAACATTGAATAACACTCCTTGGTCCAATACACATCACAGTGTCGAAAACTAAAGGCATGTGGAGTGGTCTCATTCTCAACTTTATTTATTGTAAAGTGGAGTCTTAGTCTGAAAAGTAAGACTTTTTTCGCATCAAAATAGAAGTTTGATTTCTGAACCAAATCCTTTATTCTTTTGCGTGCAACAGCATCAGGTTTTAATGATTAAGTGAGTCTTTCTGTGTCCATGTTATCATCATGCGGATGATGATCAGTCTGGCTTTATCAGGACTGTCTGAAAACATATAATAGACCATCTGTGCTTCAGCAAAGGGGGTCCCTGGCAACTCCACTGCTGTTAATGACTTTGCTAACTGTAGCCTGACCTTGTGCACTAGCTATTTGGAGTGATCAGACTATGTTAATTCTTTGATTAAAATTACTACCATTTATATCTTCCTACCTAAGATGTAGCAGATCTCCCATGGTGTTGCTCATGATTGTTAAGCTCCAGTGGTAACTCTATAATAAGAACTAGAAAGCAGGTCTAGATTTCTTCGACTCCAAGTTTATTGTGTTTAGCAATCCCTTCTCCAACAACACCACGATGCCGGGGGAAGCACAGTGGCGCAGTGGGTTAGCACTGCGGCCTCACGGCGCTGAGGTCCCAGGTTCAATCCTGGCTCTGGGTCACTCTCCGTGTGGAGTTTGCACATTCTCCCCGTGTCTGCGTGGGTTTCGCCCCCACAACCCAAAAGATGTGCATGCTAGGTGGTTGGGCCACGCTAAATTGCCCCTTAATTGGAAAAAATGAATTGGGTACTCTAAATTTATTTTTAAAAACACCACGATGCCACCCGCATCCCCTTTATATTTGCAGTCAATTAAACAAGAAGTCTTATTGAACAATTAAAAACCCAATTCCAACTTAAATATGAGGGAACATTAACTCTTTCCTAACAGTGATGAGCCAGTGACTATGCTCTTTTACTACAACAGGGTGACTAGAAAATTGTTCTATAAATACTATGCTACAAATTTTGGAAAACACACAAAACAGGAGATTTCTAACGTATTGTGGAAGTCAAATTGTGGTTCTTGCTTGTCTCTGCTACCTGTGTTTATTTTGTCTTCTTGTTCTCTGTAGTTTGGTCATTAACTCTTTTTTTGATAGCGTCTGTGTGTTCGTCCCCTCTTCTGCATTTTATATTGTGTTCTTTGCTTTCTGTCTTTTCTTCTGTGTTTTATCTGTGTAGATCAAATTTGACCTACTATTCGTATTTGGCATTTCTATCCTTTATTTCCTGCCAAGTCTTCCTGTGGCTTCTTTGTACCTTTTCAGTTTCTCTTCCCTTTCACCACCCTCCCTTTTAGAAGCATAGAATCCCTGAAGTGTAGAAGGAGGCCATCGGCCCCTCGAGTCTGCACCGACCCTACAAAAAAACACATTGCCTCAGCCCACTCCCCAGCCCTGTCCCTGTAATCCCACCTAACCTGCATATCTTTGGACGGTGGGGGCTTCTTCCCTTCCCACACTCTCTTTACTTTACCCCGGCCCTCCGCTTATGCTTGTCCTTTTGCTCATTTTTTCCTATCTGTCCTTCTTTGATACATCATTGTGAAAGGAACTAAAGACAAACCCTATATTTCAGTCAACTATTAGCATTTTGCAAAGTTAAAAAATGCAGTTTCCATTCAGTGCAGAAACCAGCAACAAATGCAGCCAAGAGGCCATAGTGGTGAATGGTAGAGGGAAAAGGAGATGCATGTCCGTGATGTGCTGACAGGTATGGGCATAAGGAGTTACGCCCAGGAAAATATAGGTGAGGACCAGAGAGTTAAAGAACCAGCAGTAGGAGACACAGAAGTGGGTAGGGCCAGGTGAGTGAGGCACAGGAAGAGGCAAAAGAGCACCACCATGTGTAGGAATATCTGCAATGTAATATTCTATTTCCACATGAACACTAATGACATGAAACCATCACTTCTCCACTGTCTCTAAATTGTCCCACTGCTGGTCAAAGGTCTGGTACTGGCTGAACAGAAATTTTCTCCAACTAAGTATTGTCTTTCATCACTGACACAAACTCTATTCCCTAGCTACCAGCTCCATCCATTTCCCTGGCAACTGAGGCTGAACCAGACTGTTCCCAACCTTTGATATTATATTTGACCCCAAGATGAGTTTCCAACCACATATTTGCTACATACTCCCACCTCCATAACATCACCCGTCTCTGCCCTGCCTCAAGTCATCTGCTGCTGAAATGAAACATGCCTTGGTTCCATCTAGACCCAAGTATGACAAATCACTCTTGTCCAGTCTTGCATTTTTGACCCTCCATAAACTTGAGGTCATCCAAAACTCTGCTGTTTATGCCCAATGTGCGCCATTCCCATCCAGCATCACACCTGTGCTCGCTAACCTACATTGGTTCTGTTGAATAATTATTGATTTTAAAGTCCTCATCGTTGTTTTCCGTCCTCCATGGCCTCACCCCTCTCTGTAATCCCCACCAGCCCTACAACTCACTAAGATATCTACACCCTTCCAATTCTGGTTCCTTGAGCATCCCAAATTTTAATTGCTCCACCTTTTGCAGCCTTGTCTTCAGCTACCAAGGCCCGAAGCTCTATAATTCCCTTCCTATGCTTTATCAGGCCTTTTTATTTCCTTCTTTAAGATGCCCTCCTTAAAATCTATGATTATGATCATCTGACCTAACAGTTGTGGCTCAATGATTGTTTTGGTGCCACTCCGATGAAGTGCCTTGGGACGTTTTACTACATTAAAGGTTCTATGTAATTCAAGTAGTTTTTAATATTTTCAGCAATTATTACCTCAAATGTTAGGCAAATGTGAGGAAGTGTCACAGTTGACAAAGTCATGACACCGGAAGTAAACAAGTCTGATAATAAATGTATCTGGCATAAGACTTAATGTATTATAGTTGGCTTCCCACATCTTACACATGGGTCAACGGTATTGTTACTCTCTTACCTGTCTCTGCCATCTCCATTTTGCTGTTTGGCCACATCCCACCCCTTCCTATTTTTTCTTATTAAATCCTTTTGCTTTTCTCTCTAGCCTCTGCTGTTCTCCTGCCTTTGCCCCTCTCATTCCACATCCACATTTGTAATTGCAAATGCTTATCTAAACTTGACACTATGATTACAGCCTCCAATCAGCGATGGCGCTGCAGCATTTCCATTGGACAAGAGGGTGTGATTGCAGCGTGGCAAGTTTACATAGGCACTGTTTCATTATAAATGCAGACATAGAAATTCATAATTGAAAAAGCCGATGGCAAGTGTGAGTAGATTTTGAAACATTACAGATATGACCCATTTAGCAGGCTGCTCCTGAGATGAGAAAGCTGCATGCCACAGTCATTACACGATTCCTAAGCTATTATATAGTCATTAATATAAGGACTCTGCCTTCTGAATTCTTAGTATACATTGTTGTGCTGGGGCATTTACTGTTACGTGGAAGGACAAAGAATTTCGTTATAGACTGCATCAGATTGCAAAGTTAAAACAAGCCTCAAGAATCTTGCTTCAAACACATGGAAATACCATATTTAAGACGATTGGAAAGTTCTTCCAGGCCGAAGGTTGGACACCGCGGCAGAGGAAATGAAGTGAACAGCTGGATTTTAACAATGTTCGTCCAAAAGTCGAAATGTCATAGTAACCAGTTGTAACGAGTAGGTAGTATAAAAATGCTGCCCTTTTGTGTATATTTGTACCAAGTTATTCAATGTTTATGTGAACTCAGGCTGCTTTAAAATAAATGCTGTGCCTGGCAAGGAACTGAAGAGCAAAAGATGAACTTGAATTGCCTCCTGCATGCGTAAAATACAGGGATGGCTATAGGTACAGTTCATGCCCCTTAGATCCAGTTAGTGTTTGGGGAAAATGTTCTGCTTTGGATTTGTACCCACGATAAGCTACATTGACAAATTCATTTCACTTTTCCAAGAGGCAGAAAATTCTTTCCCAATGCTTCAGCAATATCTGGGATCCAAACCAGGGGTTGGATTTTCCCTATGGGGTGGGGGGAGGGGGGGGAGGGGATGGGAAATAAAAGTCGGGCCTGTTTACGGGTCCCGAACCAACCCCTAGGGGAACATTCGTTCATGAGGATTCTGATGGATGGACCCTGTTTTTTTAAAATAATATTTTATTAAAGTATTTGAAAATTATATGCTGACATTTTAAATTTCCCCCGAGAAAGTCGACGAACGGCTGCCACCTCCGGGAGAACCCTAACATTGACCCTCTTAAGGCAAACTTAATTTTCTCAAGACTGAGAAACCCAGCCATGTCACTAACCCAGGTCTCTACACTCGGGGGCTCCACATTAATAAGATCCGTCTCCGGGCTACCAGGGAGGCAAAGGCAGGACGTCAGCCTCTTTCACCCCCTGAACTCCCGGATCTTCCGACATTCCAAAGATCGCTACCTCTGGACTCGGCACCACCCGTGTTTTTAGTACTGTGGACATAGCCTTAGCAAAACCCTGCCAAAACCCTCTAAGCTTCGGGCATGCCCAAAACATGTGGACATGATTTGCTGGGCTTCCCGCGCACCTCGCACACCTATTTTCAACCCCGAAGAACTTAATCATCCTAGCTGCTGTCATGTACGTCCGGTGGACTACCTTAAATTGTATCACGCTAAGCCTGGCGCACGATGAGGGGGTATTAACCCTGCTTAGGGCATCCGCTCATAGACCCGCCTCTATCTCTCCATGTAGCTCGTCCTCCCACTTGCCCTTAAGCTCCTCTACCGAGTTTCCTCTGCCTCCGAAAGCTCCTGGTAAATATCCGATACCTTCCCCTCTCCCACCCAGGTACTGGAAACTATTCTATCCTGTATCCCCCGTGGCGGCAGCAGCGGAAAGGCTGGCCATCTGTTTACTCAGGAAGTCGCGCACCTGCAAATACCTAAAACCATTCCCTGCATGCAATTTATATTTATCCTCCAAAGCTTTCAAAAACTCCCATCTATAAATAGATCCCCCATCTTTCTAATTCCTGCCCTCTGCCAACTCTGGAACCCGCCATCTAGCCTACCCGGTACAAACCTGTGGTTGTTATAAATCAGGGTCCAAATCGATGCTCCCTCCACTTTCTTATATCTCCTCCACTGCCCCCAGATCCTCAGAGCCGCCACTACCACCGGACTTGTGGAGTATCGGGCCGGCAAGAATGACAGAGGTGCCGTTACTAATGCTCCCAGACTGTTGTCTTTACATGACACCGCCTCCATCCGCTCCCACGCCTACCCCTCCCCACTACCCAATTCCTAATCATGGCTATATTAGCCGCCCGGTAATAATTGCAGAAGTTCGGCAGCGCCAACCCACCCTCCCTCCGACTGCACTCCAGCAACACTTTCTTCACTCGCGGAGTTTTACTCGCCCACACAAGGCCCAAAATAATCTTATTCACCCGCTTGAAAAACACCTTCGGGATGAAGATAGGGAGGCACTGAAAGAAAAACAGAAATCTGGGGAGGACTGTCATTTTCACGGTCTGTACCCTCCCCACCAGTGATAGCGGGAGCATGTCCCATCTCTTAAAAGTCCCCTTCCATTTGTTCTACCAACCAGAATAGGTTTAACTTGTGTCGTACCTCCCATTTCCGGGCCAGGTGGATTCCCAGATATCGAAAGCTCTTCCCTACCATTCTAAGCGGCAGCTCTCCCGGTCTCT
Source organism: Scyliorhinus canicula (assembly GCF_902713615.1). NCBI lineage: Eukaryota > Metazoa > Chordata > Chondrichthyes > Carcharhiniformes > Scyliorhinidae > Scyliorhinus > Scyliorhinus canicula. The sequence continues at coordinate 48,954,634 of NC_052149.1, read as the reverse complement.
TCTCCTGCCCTCTTGCCTGGATCGCAAACATCTCGTTTTTCCCCATGTCCAATTTATACCCCGAAGAATTACCAAATTTCCCCACGATTCGCATTACTTCCCCCATCCCCTCCAACGGGTCTGAAATGTACAAGAGCAGGTCATCTGCATAGAGGGAGACCCGGTGCTCCATCCCCACCCCACCCCCACCCCCGAACCAGCCCTTTCTAGTTCCTAGAGGCTCTTAGCGCCATGGCCAATGGCTCTATGGCCAGAGCAAACAGTTACCGGGAGAGGGGGCACCCTTGCCTCGTCCCTCGGTGTAGTTCAAAATACCCCGACCTCAGCCGGTTCGTACGCACATTCGCTACTGGTGCCTGATAGAGCATCTGCACCCAGTCAATAAAGCCCTCACCAAACCCAAACCTTCCCAGTGCCTCCCGCAGGAAATTCCACTCCACCCGATCAAAAGCATCCATCGCTACCACCACCACCGCCTCCTCTCCTTCTGAAGGCATCATAATAACATTTAGAAGCCTTCGAACATTGGCCTTGAGTTGCCTGCCCTTAACAAATCCCGTCTGATCTTCCCCTATCACCCTGCGACACAGTCCTCTATCCTTGTGGCCAGTATCTCAGCCAGCAGTTTGGCATCCACATTCAGTCGAGAAATCGGCCTGTTTGACCCGCATTGCTCCAGATCCTTCTCCTGTTTCAAGATCAATGAAATCGAGGCCTGTAACATTGTTAGGCCTTCTCTCTTGCTTTGTTAAATGTCCTCACCAGAAGTGGGCTTAATATCTCTGAAAACTTCTTCTAGAATTCCACTGGGTAGCCTTCAGGCCCCGGGGCCTTGCCCAACTCCATGCCCTCTAGCCCCTTGATTATTTCCTCAATCTCAATTGGGGCTCCCAACCTCTCCACCAGGTCCTCCTCCACCCTCGGGAACCTCAACTGATCCAGAAATTCATCCCCTCCACCCCAGCTGGGGGTTCCGACTCATATAATTTACTATAAAAGTCCTTAAACACCTCGTTCACCCCCACTGGGTCCAGGAAAGTATTACCGTCTCTACTCTTTACTTTACCTATCTCCCTGGCCGCCTCCCTTTTCCTGAGCTGGTGCGCCAACATTCTGCTTGCCTTCATAGATCGCCCCCCTTGCCTTCCTCAACTGTTCCACTGTTTTCCCTGTGGTCAACAGCCCAAACTCCACCTGTAACCTCCGCCGCTCCCTCAGTAGCCGCGCGACCGGGGCCTCCGAGTATCTCCTGTCCACCTGGAGTATCTCCTCCACGAATCTATCCCTCTCAGCCCGTTCCACCTTTTCTCAGTGGGCCTGTATCGAGATTAATTGCCCTCTGACTACTGCCTTCAAAGCTTCCCAGACCGTCGCGGCAGAGACCTCCTCTGTATCATTTGTTTCCAGGTAGTTCTGGATGGACTTGTTAACCAGCCCACAGACCGCCTTGTCCGCGAGCAACCCCACATCCAGTCTCCACAGTGGGCATTTCCCTCTCTCCACTATATCCCGTAGATCCACCCAGTGCGGGGCATGATCCGACGCTGCGATTGACGAGTACTCAGTATCCACCACCTTCGGTATTAGCGCCTTGCTCAGAACAAAAAGGTCGATGCAAGAGTATTGCTCATTTTCACTTTCATTTTTATTTCATTTCATTTTCATTTCATTTTTTTCATACGTTGTGGACATGTGAAAAAAGGGAAACTCCTTCGTCCTCGGCCGTGCAACCCTCCATGGGTCTACTCCCCCCATCTGTTGCATAATACCCTTCAATTTCTCTGCCGCAGCCGTCTCCTCCTTCTCCTGGATTTTGACTGGTCCAATTCCGGATCAATGACTGTGTTGAGGTCCCGTCCCATGATCAGGTTATGTGACTTTAAGTCTGGGATCTTACCTAACACCTGCCTCATAAATTCCACGTCATCCCAATTTGGAGCATATCATAGTTTTTTTCATAGAATTATACAGTGCAGAAGGAGGCCATTTGGCCCATCGAGTCTGCACCGGCTCTTGGAAAGAGTACCCTTTCCAAGGTCAACACCTCCACCCCCTCCTGATAACACCACCCAACACCAAGGGCAATTTTGGACACTAAGGGCAATTTAGCATGGCCAATCCAGCTAACCTGCACATCTTTGGACTGTGGGAGGAAACCGGAGCACCCGGAGGAAACCCACGCACACACGGGGAGAACGTGCAGACTCCGCACAGACAGTGACCCAAGCCGGAATCGAACCTGGGACCCTGGAGCTGTGAAGCAATTGTGCTAACCACAATGCTACCGTGCTGCCCACCGTAGCATTGTTCACAAATATATATATGTTCACAAATATCACTCACACCCTCTCCAGATTCCCTCTCACCATTAAGTACCTATCCCCCTTGTCTGATACGATTCTCCCTGCCTCGAATGCCACTCGTTTGCTGATCAAGATCACTACCCCCCTGGTCTTTGGGTCCAGTCCTGAGTTGAACACTTGGCTAACCCACCCCTTCCTCAATCTCGTCTGGTCTGTAACCTTTAGGTGTATCTCTTATAGCATTGCCATGTTCGCCTTCGGTTCCCTCAAATGCGCGAACACGCGAGCCTTCTTCACCAGCCCATTCAGTCCTCTCACGTTCCACGTGATCAGCCTGGACGGGGAGCTTCCAACCCCCACCCCCTGCTGACTAGCCTCTTTTTAGGCCAGCCTCGAGGTCAGGCCCTCCGCTACCTCGAGTCCCCACTCGGGCTATCGCCGTTACTGACCTCCCATTTGTCCCCGAGTAACAGTTCCTCCCCTGTCAGTAAAGCAGCTCCCTCCCCCGCTAGCAACAGCACTACAAACCCAGTCCCCCAAGTCAAGCTCCAGCTTAACACCTGTCCAACCCCCACTGCGCTTCCGAGAGTCACCTGACCCATGCTGACTCAATAGCTCCCGCCCCTGGCACCAAGCAGTCTGACTCCCTATTGTACTCTCCTTTCTCCCCACTCCCACATGAATAAACATTTTAAAAGCATCACATTCCCCAGTAAACAAACAGGAAAAAAAACAGTGAAGAAACAATCACTTTAGAAAAATAGTCACCCAAAAAGCAGAACTAAATTCAAAGCCCATCCCCCCTCTAACAAGGTCCCTACAAGACAGATCAATCTTTAACCATCCACACAGCCCATTATTTCACATGGAGCTACTTAAATTTTTACAATCCAGCACCACAAATCGCTGTCACAGTACTTCTCCAAGGCTTCAGTGTCTTTTAATTCACCTCCAGCTTCATTTCTGTAATAAAGGTCCATACTTCATCTGGCTTTTCAAAGTAGAAGTCCCGTTCCTCATGTGTGACCCACAGGCGGGCTGGTACAGCATTCCGAACTTCACCCACTTCTTAAAGAGAGTCGTTTTTGCCCAATTGAACCCAGCTCGCCTCTTGGCCAAATCCGCTCCCAGGTCCTGATAAATTTCGCAACTCACAGTTCTCCCACTTGCTGCTCCGTTCTTTCTTGGCCCACCGCAAAACGTGTCCTTGTCCATGAAACAGTGAAAATGCACCACCATGGCCCTTGGCTGTTCGTTCGCTCTGGGCTTCCTTGCGAGGGCTCTGAGCGCTCTGTCCAATTCCAGGGGCTGAGGGAACGCCCCTGCCCCCATCAACTTCTCCAACGTGTCTGTCACATAGGCCCTCGCATCCGATCACTCACTGCCTTCAGGGAGGCCAACAATTCTGAGATTCTGCCTCCTGGACCTATTCTCCAGGTCCTCCAGCTTCTCCTGCATTCTTTTCTGGCAGTCGTTCATCACCCCCACCTTGCTTTCCAGCACGGTTATATACTCCTCGTGCTCGGACAACTTTTGTTCGACCTCCTGGATTGCTCTCCCATGGGTTTCCTGATTCTGAACCACTTGATCAATCGAAGCCTTAATCGGGTCCAGCATGTCCTTCTTCAGCTTGGTGAAGCAATCCTCGAAAAACTTCATCAGCTGCTCTGTCGACCACTGTGCCATCTCCCCGCGGCCATTGCTCTCCGCAATGCTGTCTCCTGCTACTAGCTCTGCTTGAGTCTCCCTTATAGGACTGTGTCGTCTCACACGGCCACTTCTGGTCCAATTCTCCATACACCGGAGGGGGATTTCTCCCTACTGTCTCACTCTTCACTGCTTTATCCCATAAAATCCGAAAGAAACCAGGGGAAAAAAGGTCTAAAAGTCCGTTACAGGCGGGAGCTATCAAATGTGCGACCTACCACCGGGTGGACTTAGTGAATTGACAGTGATTCGCTTCATGGTTCTTCATAAATGTTGTGTCAATTCGTCTGTGCCAATTCAGTGGCATCTCATGCCGCATCCATGCCTGTTCATCCAGTGTACAAAATATATATAACCACTGGGAAAATGCTGGAAAATTTCAGCAGGTCTGGCAGCATCTGTAGGGAGAGAAAAGAGCTTCGAGCCCAGATGAGTCTTTGTCAAAGGCTTTGTTGATACTGACAATCCTGCTGAGATTTTCCAGCATTTTCTCTTTGGTTTCAGATTCCAGCATCCACAGTAATTTGCTTTTATATTATTTTATATAACCACTGAGCCTAATAATAAGAATGGCAAATGTGAAAGTGTCGAGAAGAAAAGAAACGCCCTTTCACAAATCATCTTTTGAAAAAGAATCTGCTGTTTCAACAATCCTAAATGTTCTATCCTAAACAATCCTAAACAATCCTCAGGGCAGCACGGTAGCACACGTGGATAGCACTGTGGCTTTACAGCGCCAGGGACCCAGGTTCCATTCCCTGCTGGGTGACTGTCTGTGCGGAGTCTGCACGTTCTCCCCGTGTCTGTATGGGTTTTCTCCGGGTGCTCCGGTTTCATCCCACAGTCCAATGACATGCAGGTTAGGTGGATTGGCCATTATAAATTGCTCTTAGTGACCAAAAAAGGTTAGGAGGGGTTATTGCGTTACGGGGATAGGGCTTAAGTGGGTCGGTGCAGACGATGGGCCGAATGGCCTACTTTTGCACTGTATGTTCTATGTAATCCTATGAAAATGTTAATCAGACAGACCATTAAAGTATCCAGAGCTTTCAGCCACTTCACAAGTCTTCATCTTATCCAAATAAATATTGAGGCATAGGCCCAGAATTTCCACGGAGTAGCAGTCACTTGTGGATTGCCACTTTGCTTCATTTTACTTATCCACGCTTTCACCCGATCCTCCAAACCCGTCCTGGTGAGAAATGTGCAGCGCAGCAGCTCCAGACTCCTTCCTGCCTAGGGCAGCAGCTCCAAGGGAAGGGAAGCCGCACCCCATTTAATGGCACGAGGTGTCACAAACCCAGGTAAGTTTAAAAGCCCCAGCACTTTGACAGGAGGGCAAGTAATTATGTAATGTAAGTCATTCAGCTGGGCTGGGGGAGAAGGGTTCGGGGGGGATGGGTCGTGGGTAGTCATGGGGCTGCATGGTTTGGGCGTGGTGATGGATGGTTGGAGAGAGGGCTATGGTGGTTGGAGGTGTCGGGAGCATGGGGGCTGTCAGGGGATAGTCCAGCTTAGTCAGGGGTATCTGAGGATGGGGAGTAGTTGGGTGGTCACGGGGTTGACGTGGTCATGCAGGGTGGGCAGTTGCAAGACAGTGGGGGGGGGGGCAGAGGGCAGTAACTGGGGGTTGGGGGAATGGGCTGTTAGCCGAAGGGTAGTCAGAAGTTGGAGGGTGGTTAGGGGGGAGTCGGGGATGAGAGGAGTCAGTGGTTAGGGCAGACAGATGGTCGGGGTGAGGGTTATTTGGGGGCTAGTCAGGAAGACCAGGAGAGTAATCGGGTGGTGAAGGGGGGGGGGGGGGTGCGTTAATCGGGTAGTGGTAGTGGTCGGGGGGGTGTCAGGTGGTTGAGGGAGTGGGTAGCCGAGGGAATGGTGTCCAGTGGGGGTCAGGGAGGGGTGGGGGCGCAGCCAAGTATCAGAATTCCTCTAACCTTATGTGGGTGACTGGTATGGAAAGATGGTGGAATGTGGTATTGTCACTCGACTAGTAATCCAGAGACCCAGGGTAAAGCTCTGAGGACTCGGGTTTCAATCCCACAATGGCAGATGGTGAAATTTGAAGTTAATAAAAATCCGGAATTAATAATGATCACAAAACTATTGTCATAAAAGCCTATCTGGTTCACTAATGTAGGGAAGGCAATCTGCCACCCTTACCTGGTCTGGCCTACATGTGACTCGAGACCGATAGCAATGTGGCTAAGTCTTGAATGTCCTCTGAAATGGCCTAGGAAACCATTCAGTTCAAGGACAGTTAGGGATGGGCAAACAATGCTGGTCCAGCCAGTGATACCCATATCCCATGAATAAATGAATGAATGAATAAAAGAACGTATCTTGTTAAGAGAGGGAAAACCATCAATAGTCTCTAGTTTTAAATTGGAGTTTCGTATATTCCCAGTGGAGGATATTTGCCCTTTGAAAGGTACGTCCTGTAGATTCTTAGCTGAAGGCCTGCAGACCTCTTGGGGGTCCCACAGTGCATCTTCTAGGGTAACACCAGAGTATATAGCCCCTCAGGAGAATAGATGTTCTGGGCCTTTGACGCACTTAAAAATATCAATCAAGCGAAGCCAACAATTCAGTTAATTTGTTAAAAGAGAACCCCATGATTGGTTCTGCCCTGAGTAATTTGGGATTCCAGCCAAGCCTCAGTAGGCATGCTTGGATGTTTTATTTTCTGTCAGCGATTCCACATTTGCCATTATAGTGCATACTGGGTGAATTGGCATTGAAGAGGCATGAGTTGGCATTCAATTGGCCTAGACAGTATAAGAACATAAGAACTAGGAACAGGAAGGCTTGGTGGCATAGTGGTTAGCACTGTTGTCTCATGCCTCCAAGGATCCGGGTTCGATCGCAGCTTCGGATCACTGTCTGTGTAGAGTTTGCACATTGTCCCCGTGTCTGCATGGGTCTCACCCCCAGAACCCAAAGATGTGTAGGATAGGTGGATTGGTGATGCTGAACTGCTCCTTAATTGGAAAAAAAAGAATTGGGTATTCTAAATTTGCATTTTAAAAAACTAGGAACAGGAGTAGACAATTCAGCTCCTCAAGCCCATTCTGCTATTCAATACAATCATGGCTGATCTCCTCTCGGCCTCAACTCCACTTTCCTGCCCGTTCTCCATGGGGGTCATGGAGAGTGGCTTAAGGACATTGTGTTGTCATGGAGAATATAAGCAGCCATGGTTTTGGAGAAAAATTGGCAAGAGTTGGAATGGAAGCTATAAGGAGGAGCTGTGAGGGTGAGGGCTAGAGGGCCTAAAATCGTCTAACATAACTGGGACAAAATCCGGGAACGAGGTCTTCAAACTTGCCTTCTGTGACACTCGTCTGCCACTGCGACTGCTGACATTCTACTTCCAGGGTCAGTAGGCCCGACTCCCTCCCACACCCACAACCCGAGAGCAAAGATTGTGTGTAATTTTTCATCGAGGTGGGTCTGGCAAGGCGGGAATTTCATGACTCAAGCTATCTGCCCCTCGGTAGCTAAATCCTGCCTATTGTTTCTGATCAATGACTTGTTGTGAGAACACTTGTGAAACTGGCTTATATCAGTTTCTGAGATTTATATACCGTCACCATGAAAATCAGAAAACATGAATCCCAACTTTTTTCCATAATAATCAATATACACTATTGTGTGTATGTATATATTTTATATATAATGGCAGGCAGTTTCTACCATATTAGGAAAGAGATTGAGGCGTACACGACTGTCAGAAGGCATGAAAAGACAGAAAGCAGACACAAAACAGACCTTTTATTCTCCTTTTGAGTTACAGATCACATTTATGAGTCAAACAGTTCAGGACAAAAGCAAAGCTAGTTTTGTGTCTAATGCAATAGCATACAAGTAACTGGTTGTACTATGTAACTTTAGCTGTGTCCCAGGGGAGGGTGATGGGATTGATCAAATGAAACCATTGTCACATTAACAAGATGGTCACTGAATGACCCCTTTCACCTCTGTCCAACATGACTAGTAAATCTTCTGAAGGCAAATCTTTTGTACAGCACATTTTTTCAAGTTCTCAATATAAATAAAAATGAATGATTCAAATGTGTAAAAGATTAAAGGGTCCCTTAAATATTTAGATATTAAAAGAGCATGTCAGCATGAATAGTTACATTTATTCGGATATCAAATTGAAACTCACTTTTTGTACAGTAATTGCAATGTGGATTGTTTTGGATTTTTAAAGCATAAGCATTAATTTTCAACACTACTTGTCATTTTCAGGTCAATTTTACCACAGCACAATCAGCAATTTAGCAATGACTTTACTTGACAAAAAAAAACTCATGGTTCACATCAATAAAATGCAGAACAATGTTCTGTATTCTTAACATATGCCCTATTGGGGAACAATATGCTGAAAATATTATCTGTGATCATTATTTTCATGTAAACAGTTTTAAATTCAGAGTAATGGGATTAGTCGAATCCCGGATTAAATGAGTTCCTTGCGATTCTGGGAGTGAATTTGGTCTTGGGCAGTCGAGCAAAACTGGCATATTGGCAGCTATTGAAGTTGATGGAAAATAAAATGCTGAGGCGAGGGGGATTGGGGGTGGGGATGTTTTTGTAGCGTGTTAAAATGAGGTGTCAATTCTCCATTGTCTGTTTTGTGGTATTGTAAAAGAATCCACCCTCCCTCTAAATTCATATAAATCAGCAAAATTTGAATATCTCCATGGCATCGTCTATCAGTTTCCAAATATCAACGGTGGCACCACAAGAGAAAGGTACTTCTAGTGGTCGAAGAAGGGTTCTCTGCGTTTGCACCTCATTGATGACTTGAATTTGATAAAAGTAGCTAAAGTAAATAATTGGCCAAAGCTGAGTATTACATTTGCCCCCGTAAAACAGTGCACATATCATATGACCTTACAGATGAATAAGGTTTACTATAGTTGTCATGACCAAATGCAGAAATAAATTGAATCAATGTATTATCGTTGAATGTAAAGGTGGTCTGGAAAAGCAGATTTTGAAAAAATGGTTTAAGCAAAGAACATTTTATTAACTCATAATACATAAAAAGTAAAGAAAAGAATGCTTGGGGCAGCACGGTGGCGCAGTGGGTTAGACCTGATGCCTCACGGCGCCAAGGTCCCAGGTTCGATCCCGGCTGTGGGTCACTGTTCGTGTGGACTTTACACATTCTCCCCGTTTTTGCGTGGGTTTCGCCCCCACAACCCAAAAGGTGTGAAGGCTAGGTGGATTGGCCACGTTAAATTACCCCTTAATTGGATAAAATTAATTAGGTACCCTAAATTTATTTAAAAAAAGGATACCATGAGATGTAAAAGTCTCCAGTTAAAGTGGTAAATAACGGGCGCTGCAGTGATTAGCACTGCTGCCTCACGGCACCGAGGATCCAGGTTAGATTCCAGCTCCGGGTCTCATCCCCACAACCCAAAGATGTGCAGGTTAGGTGGATTGGCCACACTAAATTGCCCTTTAATTGGAAAAAAAAAATTGGGTACTCTTAAATTTAAAAAAAGAATGCTCCTCAATAACATTGGGCAGCTGGATATTTTGCCCGATTGACAGGACTGCAGTACTGCCCTGGGCAATGTCTGAAATTGAGATCCATACAGAAAAGGTTAATCCAGGCAAAAAAGGCAGAAAAGCAGTGCTATTCATTGGGTGCATTAGTGTTACTGGAAGCTAACATAGCTGGTTCTTTGGAACAAAAGAAGAATCTTTTGAGTTGTATAAGGTTGCAAGATTATTCAGATTAAATAGTCACCTTTTTCATTGTACCTGAGTCGCTTAATGGATACATTTTGGAAAATGAACCGCTCCATGTTTTTATCCCTCTTAAAGATTAAGATGATTGTTACATAGAGATCTTCCATGTCTTGGGTTAGTTCGGTCTCGTTCATTCTGAAACATGATCAGGGAGAGTTTCTGGTGTCTTTCTTTGCCTTTGACAAGATACTATGGGATACAGTTGATATCTCAAGTCATTTCCGGGCACTGATGTAATGCTCTGTATGTCCCAGCTTGAGTTCCAACATTTCAGTTCTTCACAAGTACTGAGCAGGTTATAACAGTGCAGCTGCAGCGGACCAGGCACACTGGCCAGTATGTTGTGCTTTACTTGTGATGTTGAACAAAAGCCTTGTGTTTAAAAGTGTACTCAGGGTGGATTTGTAATCACACAGGAAACACTGTACACGGTTTTGGACATGGTCTGTTTATTGACTTTGGAAGTGACCTGAATTTGTCAACAAAGTTGAGAGTATATATCTTGTTGAAAACTTGGGTGTTGACTCCACCTGCAAAATCCCTAACCCTGCGCTAACACCCCTAAGCCCACAGCTCGGCACATTAGCCAGAGTAACTGAGCTATATAAGATCATTAGATAAATAAGGATGAAAACAATATTTCAGACTACCTTACTTAATGCATCTGGAAAACAGGCAGTTATGCCATTAGAACATCCAAATGTCTGTTAAATAATTACAAGGTTTTGCTGCCACTCTCCAATTTGGAAGCCCTTCCAGGAAGGAGGCACTCTTTACAAGAAGAAATAACCAGATCGCAATGCCATTAGTTTGAAACTATGAGCGGGATTTACCGACCAGCCTGCCACATGTTTTTTTGGAGACGCAGGTGGACCGCCAGCGGGATCTACCTACCCCCCCCATTGTCAACAGGATTGCGCCAGCGAGGGACTGGGATTCCCCCCCCCCCCGGTGTGAATAGCCGTTAAATCCTGCCCTATATTTACATGTCTTGGCATCTTGGTTTATTTGAAATACTTTGTGAGATTCTCCTTAATTCAACCATTTATTATCTTTTATATCTCCTGAATTTACCTCTCAAGACCAAGGGCGCGATCTAATGGAAAAAGTTTGAAGTGTCATTTGTGGCGTGTTTTGCTGGGCTCTGTCGGTGAGTTCCCCACTGCTGTCTAGTCACACTTAGGGCACAAACTACCCAAATGGGGACAGAGTCCTCTTGCACGCGAGATTAGCTAGGTGTTTCCCAGTGCTTGCAGAGCCCATTCTGGTCGATCAGAGGCCTCGGTGGGGAATAGTTGCCAAGGCCGCACTTATCCCCATTTTCTGCACCGAGGAACTCCGCTCCCCAGAACTCCTCAGTGCATTGAAAGGTCAGGATGGCAGGGGCCCACACTGCCCTGTCCCTGACCACCCAGGGCCACTCCAAGGGCCGGGAGATCCCCCGGGTGCGGTTCCAACTGGTCCACCTTTGTGTGGCATAATACTGAATGGGGCCTGGCTGGGGTCTCCCTGGGGAGGCCAGTAGATGCCGGGAGCCCGATAGATCCCGGGTCAGCATACCTAAGCGAATTTTAAACCTACTTAGGCGTGCGAGGCTTGGTCCCGCCCATTGTGGGTAGGATCCTGATCATGGCGCCTCGTGAGGTCTGGGTAGATTTTGCGAGGCGCACTGGCTCTCGGGACGACTGAGGAGGCCTCTTCCGGCATCTGCCGGCCATGTCACACTCCTGTTCGGGCAGGGCGCGGCTTGTAGATCACGCCCCAAGTTTTTACTGACACTGGAGATTGGTTGTGTGTTCTTCTACACATTAATCTCTGGATTCTGATGGTTCCTTGCTATCTTGATGTCAAAAACTGCACATAGTGTTCAAGATGCAGACTGGCCAGAGTAATTTACATAAGAACCTCTTTTTGATGTAGTTCAGCATTCTGTTTACTTTGATCGCAGCATATTCTCTTCCCATGTTAGATTCTGCTCACTCATCACGCTTGTCCTCACAGCATGCATAGACATTTCCCTCTTGACTTCCTAAGTCACTTCTTAAAATTGAATCAGGCTCATTAGGCATCATGTACCTTTACTAAATCCAGGCTGGCTATCTCCAATCAGCTGAAATTTTCAACGTATTCAGTCACCCCGATTATAGGTTCAAGCATCACCGAAATGTTACGATGCAGGAGGAGGCCATTTGACCCATCGTGTCTGCACAGACTATCTGAATGTGCAATTTCCTTAATTCCATTTCTTGCCTTCTCCCAATAATCCTGCACATTCTTCTTTTTCAGATAACAGTCTAATTCCATTGTGAATGCTTCAAGTGAACCTATCTCCACCACCCTATGAGGCAGTTCATTCCAGAACTTAAGCACTCTCTACATTAAAACATTTGTCTCAGATCACTTTTGCTTCTTTTGCCAATTACTTTAAATCTGTGCCCCCTCATTATCAATCCTTTCACAAGTGGGAACAGTTTCTGCATATCTACTCTGTCCAAACCCCTCATGATTTTAAATACCTCTGTAAAATCTCCGCTGAACCTTCTTTTTGCCAAGGAAGACAATCCTACCTTCTCCAGTCTATCTTTATAACTGAAGTTCCTCATTATTGGAACCATTCTCATCAATTTCTTCTTCACTCTCTTCAATGCGTTCACATCCTAAATGCAGAACCCAGAACTGACCGTAATACTCCAGCTGAGGCCAGATCAGTGTCCTACACAAGTTCAACATAATCTCCTTGCTCTTCTACTCAATTCTGCTATTTATTAAGCCCATACTTTATACTTTATTAACCAGCTCACTCGCTCGGCTAAACCGCTGGCTTTTAAATCAGACCAAGCAGGCCAGCAGCAAGGTTCGATTCCCGTACCAGCCTCCCCGGACAGGCGCCGGAATGTGGCGACTAGGGGCTTTTCACAGTAACTTCATTGAAGCCTACTCGTGACAATAAGCGATTTTCATTTTTCGTTTCATGCTCTCAACTTTTCCTGCCACCATCAATGACTTATGCATATATACGCACTGGTCCCTCTGCAGCTGCATCCCGTTTAGAATTATAACCTTTATTCTCTATTGTTCTTCCTACCAAAATGAATCACTTCACATTTTTCCACATTGAATTTCATCTGCCTCCTGTCTGCCCATTCCACCTACTTATCTATGTCCTTTTGAAGTTCCACACTGTCGTCTTCGCAGTTCACAATTCTTACAACTTTCCAAAATATAATTTTGAAATCATGTCCTGTATGCCAAGGTCTTGGTCATTAATAGATATCAGGAAGAGCAAGGGTCCCAACACTGATCCCTGGGGAAGATAGGAACATAGGAAATAAGAGCAGGAGTAGGCCATTCAGTCCCTTGAGCTTGCTCCATTATTCAATTAGATCATGGCTGATCTTCTATCACAACACCATTTTCTTGCACTATCCCCATATCCCTTGATATCTTGAATATCTATAAATCTATCAGTTTCTCATTTAAACGAATCAATGACTGAGACTCCACACCCTCTGAGGTAGAGAATTCCAAAGATTCACCACCCTCTGACTGAAGAGATTCCTCCTCGTCTCAGAATTAAATGGCCCGCCCCTTATGCTGAGACTATGACCCTGGTTGCAGATCCCCCCAGCCACATGAAGCAACCTTACTGCATCTACCTTGTGAAGCCCGGTAAGAATTTTGTATGCTTCAATGCGGTCACCTGTTATTATTCTAAACTCTAGAAAATACAGGTCCAGTCCCATTAATTTCTCCAGTAATGCTTTTCTTTTACTAATACTAATTTATTTCAGAACTCTACTGCAAGCCGTTCTCCAGCCAGAAAAACAAACAATAACTACTACCCTCTGCTTCCTGTCACTCAGCCAATTTTGTATCCATTTTGTTACTGTCCCTTTATTCCAAGTGTCATCACTTTGTTCATAAGTCTCTTGTGAGGCACTGTATCAATTGAAAGTCCATGTACATCACATCAAAAGCATTGCCCTCATCAACCTTCTCTGTTACCACTTCCAAAAACTCCAGCAAGTTTGTTAAATATGATTTTCCCTTAGGAAATCCATGCTGCCTTTCCTTAATGAATCTGCATTTGTCTTTGTGACTTAATTTTGTCCCAAAATATTTTTTCCAGAAGTCTCTCTGCCACCAAAGTTAACTGACTGACCCATAGTTTGTGAACTTATCTTTACAACTTTTTTGAACAAGAGTGTAGCTTCTGCAATTCTCTAGTCCTCTGGCACCACCCAAAATTTCCTGACGAGAGATGTTGGGCTAACTGGTATATAATTCTCTTTTTCCTCTCAATTTACTTGAATGGCAAAGTTGATGTGTTCAATTTTCCAATCGACAGGCACCATCAGAAAATATTTGAAAATTATTGTTATGGAATTGGCAATGTTCTCACCAGTTCCTCTAAAAACCTGGGATGGAGCCATCTAGTACTGGGGATTTGTCATAAAAGTCAACAGCACAGAAATGGCTCTTTGGTCCATCACGTCTGCACTGGTCCACCAGCCCCAGCCCACAATGTGACCAAGAATCCGAAAATTGCCTTCCACTCCCCCCTCCTACCAAAATTGCCCTTCACCCCCCCCCCCCCCCCCCCCCCCCCCCCCCCACATTGTGTACCCTCTCTAGTCCAAAACAACCCCCGGAGAGGAGAAAGGCAATCCACACCACAACAACACACCCCAAACAGCATTAAACTTTAACGGTAACAAAGTACAAAAAGAATTAATGAACCCCAACCACAAAACATATCGCCATCATCCCAACTACATCAAAGTCCCAGAATGCATCTCAGTTCAATCTCAATCCTTTTGCCTTCACGCAAGCCTCCACCTTCTTCATCGTTTCAAAATAATGGACTCTGGAGTTATGCCTGACCCTCAGACTCGCCTGGTAGACCTCCCCGAAGTGCGCTTCACTCCTGAAAAGCGCTGCTTTTGCTTGTTAAAGGCTGCACGCCTTCTCACCAACTCCATCGTGACATCCTGGTATATGAATACCACTGCCTTCCCACCTCACCTCTCGTTTCTGCTGGGCCCATCTCAATACCTGCTCCTTCATCTGGTAGCTATGAAAGCAGACAATCACAGACAATCTTGACAGCTCGTTCACCCATGGCTTCGGCCGGAGAGACCAGTGGACCCTATCCAACTCGAAGTGGGGGGGGGGGGGGGGGGGGGGGCCTCTTCCTCTACCTCCAACAACTTTGTGAATGTCTTTGCAATAACTCCATTGGCCTCAGGCCCTCCACATTTTTAGGAAGACCCACAATTCTGAGGTTCTGCCATCATGACCTGTTCTCAAGGTCCTCAACCTTGGTCCTCAAGCCCTTATTTCTGCCCTTCACCCTCAGCTTCCAGTGAGGCGAGCTGGTCACTGTGTCACAACAATGCTTCCTCCATCCCTTAAACAACTCACAATGCTCCCCCACCATCTCCAATGTCTTTCCAAGAGCCTCCTTTATCAGGGCCAGCGACTTTTCCACTCATTTATTAAGAGTGTCCATCACCTTCCCTTGTAGCTAATAATGCTTGGCAATTGGCACTCAAACTCCATCGCCATCACCTTGGCCAATGTATCCACGGTAATAGGTACAGCCCCACCTGGCGAGCTTTTTCCTGCCATCCTTCCTCCAAACACACTTTGCACCTTTGTCGACTCTGCCAGTAGACTAGCACTCGCTCCCTTTCTCCCAGTATTCCTTCTTTGGGATTCCAACATGCTCCAGTGCCCACAACTCTATCAGGGGCTGGTTTAACACACAGGGCTAAATCGCTGGCTTTTAAAGCAGACCAAGGCAGGCCAGCAGCACTGTTCGATTCCCGTACCAGCCTCCCCAAACAGGCGCTGGAATGTGGCGACTAGGGGCTTTTCACAGTAACTTAATTGAAGCCTACTTCTGACAATAAGCGATTTCCATTCATTTCATTTGTTCAGGATGAGTTTACCCTCAAATTCCACCCAAAAACTGGGTA
This sequence comes from Scyliorhinus canicula, assembly GCF_902713615.1. Classification (NCBI taxonomy): domain Eukaryota; kingdom Metazoa; phylum Chordata; class Chondrichthyes; order Carcharhiniformes; family Scyliorhinidae; genus Scyliorhinus; species Scyliorhinus canicula. The sequence goes on along the minus strand of NC_052149.1, from coordinate 48,938,874 downwards.
AAAAGGCTCTTGTGGAAGCCACCTAACGTGCGACTTCCACCTGAATGTCGCCACCGGAAGTCACTGTTATCAGTTTTCAAGGGGCCCGCATTGCACTTCACCTCACATTTTCATAAAGTAATTGTAATTTTTTTGTGGTGATTTTGACATTCCTTGAAAGTTTTTTTCATATTCCCCTTTCTGTAGCTCTTGTTTGTCATCACTTGATCACCTTTGTATCTCTCCCATTCCCCGGGATCTGTGCTTTTGTTTTGCATTTTTATATGCTTTTTCTTTTAGTTTTGTGTTGTCCCTTCCCTACTTCATTGTGCCTGTCTAAGTAATGCTCTTACCCCGAGGGATATAAAGTGGTTTTGTATCATATTGAATTCCTTTTAAACACCTCCCACTGGTCTTCTGTCATTTCACCCATGAACTGATTTATCCAGTTTACAGAGGAGACAATCTCAGTCACATTGCATCAAAATCGGCCTTATCCTAAATCTGGAATCTTAGTAGCCGTTTCGAGTTTCTCTTTTTCATGCACTGTGTAGAATTTGGTCATATTATGATCACAATTAGATAAACAAAAGCTAGTGACCTCTTTGCTGTTTTCACTCAGCTGCAGCAACAAGCAGACCAGGTTTAAATGGATCTGTCAAAGAAGTAGGATTTGGAATCTCCATTTGCACACTTGACTAAGTTCCCCAATACATTAAAAGCTTCAGCCTGCACTTTATCAGACTTGGAGTCAAAGAAAGATTGAATCCTGGTGAAGGTTTTGATTAGAAAGAGTCTGATGCTATTTGCTTCTAAATGATTGAAGTGCTTAGGGCCTCCTTGCCATTCTCCTTGGTTGTCATCAGATCAATCATTGCGCACAGCACTTGTTGAGATTATTTTTCATTTCTTGTGAAATATCAATTGTAACAATCCCTGGTCCCTTACCACGAACAATTGGGCAACTGGAGAAGGATAAAGCAGATGTTGAAACAATCTGCTTATTGGGTATCTCTGAGCTACAGATATGAAAGTATTGGTGAATTTAACGGACGCCAGAGAAGGCAATCGCTGTTGACTCTTTGACACTCTTGTATAGTAAGGGGAAGAGGTACATGTTTTACCATCAATGTCTTTGCTTGACCCAGCTTGGCCATGGCTCCATGTACTCCATGGCTTCCAGATGCTTGAAGTTCTGTTGAGAATTCACAATGGGGAACAAAACCCTTACACAGATGAACATTGACAGAGGAGCTGAGTTTCTGCTTCTGCTTTGGTTGTGTCACCATCAGAGACTAATATCTGTATTCCACCGATATTGATATGGTTGTGCAAGTTAGCCAGACATGACCGGCTGATATGGTAATCCTGATAATGAAAAACTTAGAAATGGAAATTACCTAAGTGTGGATCTTAAGGATTTCATGTGATGGGGCTGTGACTATTGCCTTTGCCAGCTTGTACCATTGTTGGATTGTCCTTGGAAAGAAAGATTGTTGACTGTCTTGGAAACAAATGTGCCAGGAGATTTTGGCCCCTCCTGTCTAGTGGGATATTACGGTCCCGCCAAAGGAAACAGTAATTTAAATGGCCCACTGCATCCACCATGGCATGGGGGCTGTAAAGTCCTGCCCATGATCTTTCAAGTTTATGTGGATGACGGCATTGTGTTTTGTCACTGTCGGACAACGTATTTATTTCTACCAATTCCCACAAGCCCAATCCATGTTTTATAGATCATGATTAATTGAGAGAGAGCGCGCAGAGAGTCGCCATGCTCCGGCGCAATCTTGAAATCAATTGACTTTTCTACGTCCATTGCTGTAGTGTTACGACCCCGCTGATGTTAAATGCGAGGATATCCCAAAACCCAGAAGGGTAACTTGGAACACCAGTTCATAGTGGTGTATGTGATTTTTCTGGTATAACGTGAGGAATGATGTATAACCCAGTGAGAGACAGTTCAGTCATTGTGTGAACAATTAATAAAGAATACTTCTTCAAAGAAACATAAAACACACACACACGACAGGAAGGATAATAATCTGTTGTGACACTTTAGTGTACTGATGTCTATATACGCAAAATTTTACATGAAACTATCCCTTGGTCTCCAACTACTTACGTTTACCTGAACTCAGAGATACCCCTTTTCCCAAACAATATTCCTCTTGGCCAGGAGTCACGGGGGCGTCGACTGGTACACGTATTTGCCAGCCCAGCCCCGCTGCAGTGGATCTCACGGTGGGCCAAGGGGGTAAGTATTTAATCTAGGTGCCCCTAAAGTCTATCAGAGGGATCCCACAATGCAAATCCTGCCCACCCAACCTCCTAGCCCCCCCCCCCCCTTCTGATGAGCAGAGGTCTCTGATATGGGGGTCTCTGATATGGGCGGTCTCTGATATGGGATCTAGATACGGGGGTGGGGGGGTGGTTCTCTGATTTCAAGGCTTTTCAAGTGTTGTGGCTCAGATACTTCAAGAAGCAGCCGTTTTAAATGCATCAGGACTGAGGGAGCAAATGTGATGAAAGGAAAAGTCTTCCTGGCTTGAACCATCAATGAACTGCCTGGTCTCCTCATCAGCTAACAGGCAGAACAGTTCAGAGTGAGAAGGCCACCTCAAAGTTAAAAAAGGTCAAAGACAAGGATGATGATTGTGAATAGAGGGCTGACTGAGATCACCACACCAAGAATGAGCTTTGGAAGGGGCAGTCTAGACAAGGGACCCCCATTCCAGAGGAGCGTCATGGGCTCAACCTCTTACCCACAGCTTAAGCTCACCCAACCCTTGGGGGACCCTCCCTCTGCAGCCTGGCAGTGGCAGAGGAGCAGATGAGCAATGGCTCACATCCCTTGAAACCCCTTGGAGTCCAATGTGCCAGGCTAAGGTATCACTGCCAGGGTGTCAGTGTCATGGTGCCAGGGGGCAGTACACAATTAGCAATGCCAGGGGGCAAGGACTTAAGGGGAAGCTGGGGTGGGTGAAGGATGGGGGGTGGTTGGCTGATGCTAAGGTGGTGGGGAGCGCTGAGGGAGTGGCCCATTATTCCTGTGGTGGAGTGGATACCCCTTTCTGAGGAGGGGTTAGAGGTGCTCCCCTTGTCATTGATCAGGGGGTCACGGTCAACAATTGCATTTTGAGGGGAGGGCGGCCTGTCTCTGCACTCTGAGATAGGAGCGCCCATTCAAAATGGCGACGCAACACTAGTAAGTGTAGGGAAACTAGTGTGCTTACCCCCATTCATTATTTTGCACAGAAAAGGTCTGTGAATATCACCTCAGCGACGTTCCTAACACTAGCCGGACACAGTCCTGAATCCCGCTGGTGCTGGAAAAACGGGACGGAGAATAGGGAAGCTGGCATCGGGGCAGGATTGGCGCCTCTCCCCGGGGATTATCCGACCCGGCACAGGGTCGGAGAATCCCTGGGGGGAGGTGCGAATTCTGCCCGACGCTGGCTTCCCTATTCTCCGGCCCCCTTTTTCGAGCGCCGGCGGGATTCCTGCTGCGCTGATCGGGGCCGTTGACAGCCCCCCCCCCACCCCGGAGATTTTCCGGGCCCCGATGGGCCGAGCGGCCGGCGTGTTTGGCCAATCCCATCGACGTGGATTACTCACCTCACACACGGCGGGACCTGGAAGGTAAGTGTGCGGGGGCCGTCCTGGGGGGGGGGATTCGACCCAGGGGGGCCCCCACTGTGGCCTGGCCCGCGATCGGGACCTACCGATCGGCGGACAGGCTAGTTCCGTGGGGACCTATACTCCGCGCCAGGCCCCTTTAGGGCTCCGCCATATTGTCCAGGGGCCGGTGCACAGAAGGGAACCCCCGCACATGCGCGGAAATACGCAGGTCCTTCCGCGCATGTGCGGAAATTCGCCTGCCCTTCCGCACATGCGCGAACCCGCGCGGGCCGTACGGCGCCGGCTGGAGCGGCGGGAACCTCTCCGGTGACAACCTAGCCCCCTAGAAAGAGGAGAGTTCCTCACCCTCGGGGGCTGTTGACGCCGGTTTTCACACCGGCGTGGGGACATAGCCCCATTATTGGAGAATCCCACCCAGTGTCTCTGGGACACCGAATCCACCCTTAGTCATTTTCTGAGAGAATCACCCCCACTGTTTCTTTCCCTTTAATGTTATTCACCCTGTGGAGTTGTCTTTTTGGCAGGTACGTGTCCATTTCTTTATCTCTCCTATTCGGAGTTACTGCCCCACATAGTCCTATTGATTTCTCTAACCACGCATGTAAAACACTTGTTTTCCACTGATTGGCGAATTTGCATCTCAACATTTCTCCAGACATCCGCCCCAAATCAACTCCCTGTTTTACTCTGTTTTTACTTGTTTTTTTATCCTAATTTCCCCCCTCCTTAACAGTAGTGATTGCCATTTCAAATATTAGATCAACAATGCAGGGTTAGTGTATTTCCCATACCGATTTGTATAAAATTCTGCAGCACCTCTTTGGATCACTTCAATTTTATTTATGTGTCTTGCGTTTCTAGGATCCCACACACAACTTGCATACTGTAGGACTGGAGAGACAGAGTGCGGAATAACTGAGGATATAATTGATTACAGACTGGGATTCAGATATAAACTCATGCAGCGTACACACAGCAGCCAGGGGTTCAAAAGTCGAATAGTTAAGTTCACAGTGACAGGGTAGCTTCTCCTTTCCACAAATGGTAAATTTGTCCAGCAGCTTTCATTGTACTCCTGCTCAATTCTGTCTTGCCTGCCAATGATCTCCCCGCATCATTGACATACCTGTTGAAAGGATCAAGACAGGTGCAATACTGTAGCATAGTGATTAGCACTGTAGCTTCACAGCGCCAGGGTCCCAGGTTCGATTCCCTGCTGGGTCACTGTCTGTGCGGAGTCTGCACATTCTCTCCGTGTCTGGGTGGGTTTCCTCAGGGTGCCCCGGTTTTCTTCCACAGTCCAAAGTTGTGCAGGTTAGGTGGATTGGCCATGCTAAATTGCCCTTAGTGTCCAAAAAGGTTAGATGGGGTTATTGGGTTAAGTGGATAGGGTTGAAGTGAGGGCTTAAGTGGGTCGGTGCAGATTCGATGGGCCGAATGACCTCCTTCTGCACTGTAAGTTCTATGTTCTAGGCGAAGTAAGGCACTGAACTGTCGGTGTAAGATGTGAAGTCAAAACAGCAGTTGCACCTCATAGTGAGGAATTGACGGTGATTGAATCTATGTCATGGGTAGATTTGGATCTGCTTGGAGACCAGGCACAAGTAGTTTTCCACAGGGAACAGTGTTAGGACATTATTATTTTCATTCATGATTTAGCGGGAGATGATCTGCAAGATGATACCAATGTATCAGTGAGAATCAGGATGCTTGTCTACTGTAAGTCAATCTAGATGTATTGGGGGGTTGACCCTGTGACTTACAAATGATGTTTAACTTGGATAAAGAATAATGTTATGTATGGTGATGGATCCAATGTAGAATATGCATAAAACTCTATGGAAAATAACTAAAACTGGTACATAGATCTCTAAAGATTTGTGGGCAGCATGGTGGAACAGTGGTTAGCACTGCTGCCTCAGCACCAAGGACCCGGGTTTGATCCCGACCCCGGGTCATTGTGTGTGTGGAGTTTGCACATTTTCATAGTGTCTGCATGGGTCTCACCCAAAAAGATGTGCAGGATAGGTGGATTGGCCAAGTTAAATTGCCCATTAATTAGGAAAAAAATAATCCGATGGTCTCAATTTAATTTTAAAAAGATCTCTAAAGGTTCATGACCAATGCTGTGAAGCTTTACCTCGAGTGCATTCGGTGATCGAGTGTGGATACAGGACAATTAACTACGAAATATAGCATACTATTTTGGATTTGTGCAAGACCTTGGTTAGAATACCTCATTTAGAATACCAGTTTTGGATCCCTCGTCTAATAGGTGATGGTGAGGGATTGGAAAGGGTGCAGAAGAGGGCAACAACATTAATTGCCAGCCTAAAGCATCTTAGAGCTGGGTCTTTACACATTAGAAAAGCATATACCGGGGGAATTTGATCAAGGCTTATCGGATCATGAAGGGATTAGACTGTGTATGCGTGAACAAATTGCTTCATCTAAACAGATTCCGGGGGACTGGGAGATAATTTTCACAAGTTGCATAAAGGCAAAACTAGATTGGGTGCAAAATCTTGCGTTTCTACATCATAGTGGTTGTGTGGAACGGATTGCAGCTCATACAGTGAATACTAATTCACTGAATTCCTTCAAACAAGAGCTGAACCTATTCCTGACCAATGTATAAGAAGTAGGTGCCTGGTAAAGTTGATAAATAAAATAAATACTCTTCATTGTCACAAGTAGGCTTACATTAACAATTCATGACGTTACTGTGAAAAGACCCTAGTCGCCACATTCTGGCGCCTGTTTGGGTACACAGAAGGAGAATTCGGAATTCTAGGCTGGTACAGGAATTGAACCCACGCTGCTTGCTTTGTTCTGCATCACAAACCAGCTGTCTAGCCCACTGAGCTAAACCAGCCCCCAAATATAGGCAAATAGAGTCTTCAGCTCACCCCACTTAACCACATTGACAAATGGAATCAAAGTCCCTTTGGTCAAATTAGTGAAAGACACCATTGCTTTACATACTTGCCGTTGACATTTTTGTCATGGTTGTCATCATGTAGGCACTATGGAAGGTATCCTTGTTTGAAGTACTCGAGCATCAGTTAGATACATTCATGAATAAACCTAAAGCTCATAGCAACCAGGAGATTGCACACAGTTTCCTGGCTTAACTTAATTGTCCAGAATGAAGCCAATGAAAGACATCCCAGAGCTAGCACTTATCTAATTTAACCAAGGGTGCCCTTGCTCAGCATCACCAAGCTCTCCATTATACCACTGTACAGCTGGCAGCATACAGTTGGAACAGATGGTTGTGGGAGGCCATTAAGACTTCTTGAATGATGACATCCCTGCTCATGTAGGATATTTTCTACTGAGAGATTTCATCTTCATCAGTTATCTTCACAATACAACTGAGAATGATTACAATATATTTTGGCAAGCTTTCCATAGCTGCAGATTTAAGAGCTAAAATTCCTCAATTCAGCATTGGAGATTATCACATGACTCTCACTGAGGGCATCACCTCTCAGAACAGAAATCCATAGTGCCTGATATATTCTTAAGATTCTCAGCCTTGTTTCTCATTGTAAGTTTTTTACTCTTCAGTTTGGAGAAATATTCTGACTTTTTAACTAAGTATGTTCTGTGCCTAGTTATCAAAGGAAGACTATACTTGTTCAGGTACTATATCAAATCGCTTCTTTGGTGACTGTCTCTCCTGTCTGTCAGTTCTTGTACTCCAATATTACCTCTTTCCTTTACAGTGCCATTTTCAAACTGCCAGTGACCTTGCCAGATTTAGATAGATTTGATAAACTTGCTTTGTTTTAAGCTCTCTCCTAATTTTACTCACATTTAGAGGTACTTTACAGTTTTATCTCCACTGCTCCTGTCACTGGGTTGCTGTGGATTCCATTGTGAAATCAGATAACATAACCCCATACTTGTGTCATGGACCTTGGTTTTTGTGTCCATCTGAGCTTTTGAATCCTGCCAACTGCATCACAGAACCATAGAATTCCTACTGGGCAGAAGGAGGCCATTCGGCCCATCATGTGTGCAGTGCCCCTGTAACTCCATTAGCCACCTAACGTGGACACTAAGGAGCAACTTACCATGGCCAATCTACCAAACCTGCAAATCTTTAAACTGTGGGAGGAAACCCGAGCACCGAAGGAAACCCACGCAGACGCGGGCAGTTTAAAGTGGATGGGAGTTAAGGTACAGACCTTCAAACCAGTTTGTTGTTGTTTCACTCCCTACAGCTAGTGGTGCACAAGGCAGACTTTCATCTGTTCCCATAGCGCAGTTTTTCCTGGAACCGGTTGCCAGTCTGTCTCCAGAGGCTTATAGTTTGAGAGGTGCCACTCACATCACACATGGCTGACCAGGAGTCTCTCCTATTCTTACCGTCATTGGTGTGTTGGAAGGATTTTGTAGATTGATACTCAAACCTGTTGGCTATGTTATGTATGTACCTTCCTTGGCCAGCAAGTTCTGGGGTGGGTCTCGAGTCTAGAGCTTCTCACACAGAGGCAGGGACACTACCCACTGTGCCACAAGACCACCCTTCAATCCAGTAGGATAGTGTTAAAGTGAAACAGTTTAGATTCCTTTGTATTTCACCATGAAAAATGCTCTATTACCCCCCAGCAACACAAATGTGAGTTTGTAAGGAGATTACTGTCTAATCAAATAATTCCCGCTGTTTCCGTGCTGACAGAGAGTAAACTCTGAAGGAATTTAAGCTGTTTAACCATGTCATGAGGAACATTCTGTGGCATTCATGTAAAATGGTATTTTGAGTTTTGGCTTGCAGAAACACGGCAGATATTTTTCTGCTGCCCTCCAAAGTGTGTCAATATTTTGATAGAAAGGTAAAGACAAAGTAGTTACAAACCTATATACATGACATATCTGCCCTGACTTACACTCCCACTGTACATCCAGATGTGCTCCACACCTTGGCGTCTCCACTAATCCTCCATAAGTTTGTCCCTCAATTGCCATACTTTGTTCCAGTCCTCTCACCTCCTCCTTTTAAAATTCTTGTTCTCATCACACCACCACCACCCCAAGCCTCACCTTATTTCTCATCCTCTCTTACTTTATCACAACCTCTGCACTGAAGACTTCTCATCCTTGGTTACTTCCATCTCCCTCTTCACTCATCTTGCCCTATCCTCGCTGTCACATGCACAGCCAGTTCATCATGCTTACTTGGTCAAATGGAGTGTCTCACCATCTCTGATAAGGTAACTACTTCTGCGTGCATTCTTCATCTAAGTACCCCCTACCCCTAGCCCCAACAACCCTACTTCCTTCTCTACTGCATCTGGAAAAAACTATCACCAAAATCACTTACAACTAACTGAGAGTTAGTACTACATTTGCCACAATACGTCTGCTGTTTCAATCTGTTAATGATACTCTCTCCTTCACCATTGATCATCTTATCCACAACAAAACCTTTATTCTCTTTCATCTTTGTCATTCCGGGCAGCACGGTGGCACAATGGTTAGCATTGCTGCCTACGGCGCTGAGGACCCAGGTTCGAATCCTGGCCCCTGGGTCACTGTCCGTGTGGAGTTTGCACATTCTCCTCGTGTCTGCGTGGGCTTCACCCCCACAACCCAAAAGATGTGCAGGATAGGTGAATTGGCCACGCTAAATTGCCCTTTAATTGGAAAAAATAATTGGGTGCTCTAAATTTAAAAAACAAAATCCTTGTCATTCCTCCAATATGTTCCTGAAGTCCAAGGGTGGACACTTGAGCACATTTTGGCACACAATTGATTTAGCCATGCATTCACACAGCTGGCTGGTATATGGCATATATTATCTGACCTCATTCCTTTGCTAAAGCGCCTTGATGAATTAATTTCTCCACACCCATCCACCTCTTTAAACCTCTCTTCATTTTGCCTTCATCTTTAGCATGAGATCCATCTCTTATTCCCTTAACCTCATTCCCACAAAACTGACAATCAGATATTGTGCCTTTCCTGTTTAAAACCATCCTCCTCCTCAAAAAAATCTATTTTCAACCCAGTTTTTGTATCTCAGCTCCAACCTCCCCTTTTTCTCTAAAGACCTTAAATGCATCGTCACCTCTCAAATCCAGGCCCATGTTCCCCATAACTCTATGTTTGAATCTCTCTGGTCAGGCTTTCTCCCTTGCCAAGCATTTCAATAATGCAAATCAAAGTTATAAATGACCCCTTCTGTTTTTGTGGCAATGGTACGCTACCCTTCCTTCCCATTCTCAATTCTCTGCAGCTTTTGACACAATTGAACAAACTGTCCTCCTCCAACACTTTTTATTTGTTGGCCTACTCAATGGGATTGCCTTCCCTCAGTGGCAACCTTGCCTATCTAATCATAGTCAACTTTTCAAGTAATATTCTTCCCATTTGAATGCTGCTACCTCTGGAGTTACTCACAGATCTATCCTTAGCTCTTCCTCATCTATATGCTGCCCTTGGCAACATCATTGAAAGCCAGGGGGTTAGCTTCCACATGTACACTGATTGCACTCAGCTCCAATATACCACCATCCCTTCCCATCCCTACAGTGCTCCTGTTGTTATCATCATTGCTTTTCCAATATACAATATTGGATAATACACAGTGTCAACTTGTCAAAGTCATTACAAATGCCATAGTCGCAGCACTAATTCCATTCCTGGGCATGATCCTTGGTCGAACCAGAACCACCTGTTTCTTTGCCCCACAATTGGTGGATATGACTTTAGTTATCTAGGATTTAAGATTATAATTCCCTTCCTAAATCTCAAAAGCCATCTCCTTTACCTCCTTAGAACCTTCCCTCTTTGAGTAAACCGTTGGTCATTCCTCCCACTGCCACGTTTATTTTAGCTAACTATCCATTTTTAACTGATCATGGTCATGGGATATTTCCCTGCATATAAAGGTAAATTGTTGCACCAGTCCTACAATCAAATAAATTATGATCTGATTTTGGGCTCGATGGCCTAGAATTCCGGCCAGGATTCTCTGACCCAGCGTCCGGTTGGAGAATTCCCGGCGAGGCGCAAGAATCGTGCCCCGACGCCGGCTTCCACATTCTCCGCCGCCGATTTTCGGGCACCCGCGGGATCGCCGCCACGTTGGTCGGGGGCCATTGACAGCGGCCACCCCCGGGGATCCGACCCCGGGGGGGTCCCCGCGGTGGCCTGGCCCACGATCGGGGCCAACCGATCGGCGTGTGGGCTGGTTACGTGGGGGCTTTCTTTACTCTGCGCCAGGCCCCTGAAGGGCTCCGCCATATTGCCCGGGGGCCAGTGCAGAGAAGGGAACCCCAGAACCATACATGGAAATACGCCGGCCATTCCGCGCATGCACGGAAATACAGTGACCGTTCCGCGTGGGCCATTCAGCGGCAGCTGGAGCTGCGGGGATGACTCCAGCCTCCTAGAAAGAGGAGAATTCCTCACTTTCAGGGGCCGTTGACTCCGGAGTCGTTGGCGCCGGTTTTCAAGCTGGCGTGGGGACATAGCCCCATTATTAGAGAATCCCGCCCTCCATGTCTAAACCTCTTTGCTCTTTATTCTCTATTCTCTTTAACACTGTCCTTAAAACATGCCTCTTTACCCAAGCTTGTGGTCACCTTCGTAAAGTTGACTTAGGATTCCCTCTGTCAAATTTTGTTTTATGCCACTCCTGTGAAGCACCGTGCAATGTTTTACTACATAAAAGGTGCAAAATATTTCCAGGATCCGCAGCATTTTGGTTTATATACTATGGCCGGAATTCTCTGGCCATTCGCTGCTGGCTAGATTCTTTGGCAGGTTTCCCGGTGGCATGGGGTGGCTTCAATGGAAATTCCCATTGATAGTGGCGTGAGCAGAGAATCCCGCAGAGAGGGGCAGCACGGTAGCATTGTGGATAGCACAATCGCTTCACAGCTCCAGGGTCCCAGGTTCGATTCCGGCTTGGGTCACTGTCTGTGCGGAGTCTGCACATCCTCCCCGTGTGTGCGTGGGTTTCCTCCGGGTGCTCCGGTTTCCTCCCACAGTCCAAAGATGTGCGGGTTAGGTGGATTGGCCACGATAAATTGCCCTTAGTGTCCAAAATTGCCCTTAGTGTTGGGTGGGGATACTGGGTTATGGGGATAGGGTGGAGGTGTTGACCTTGGGTAGGGTGTAGGGTGCTCTTTCCAAGAGCCGGTGCAGACTCGATGGGCCGATTGGCCTCCTTCTGCACAGTAAATTCTATGATGATCTATGATGATCCCGCTGCCAGCTAACAGCCTGCCATCTCTCGCCACCGAGAAACATATGGCTGAGAGGCCGGAGAATCTCGCCCTATATATAAATTGCATTTGTTGTTTGGACATGGACTAGGGATTCATAGACTCCCAAGAAAGAAAAAATGATATGTAGCCCAATGCAAAACCTCAGGGCATCCCAAAGTGCTTCACAGCAAATTAACTACTTCTAAAGTGTGGAATCAGAGTAGGTAATTTGCACCTGGCAAGGGCCCTCAAAAAGTAATGGCATAAATGACCAAATCTTCATTTTAGATGTTAATTGATGAATAAATGTTGGTCAGGGTACTGGAAGAACATCTCTGCTTTTGTTCAAAATGGTGTCTGTAACAATATGTATATTGTGTGGGAGATAAAGAGTTAACAATTTAATGTAATGCCTCCTACCACCAGCAGGTGATCAAGAGCAATCATATATATCATGTGACGTCCCTTGACTTGGAGAAGGTGTTTTGATGTGAGATAGATTAGTTGTATGTTTGAGAATTCTGCAGTTAGAGATAAAATAGTTTAATTTAATAATCTTATTCTTTAGCAATACATTTGAATCTTGTTTAAGTAGTGTTAATAAATCAGCTTTGTTAATTTACTTAGCTTGATGTTCTTTGTTTAACTCTACACATTCAAGACATTCAGACAAACTAAACAGAGAACATCACAGTGTCATGGAACTTTTTATTTTCACCTGAAGTTAGAAGTTTTAGCTGAATGATGGCATCTCCATCAGTGCAGTATTTGCTCAGTTATGCACTGAAATGTTATCCAGGATTATGTGGTCAAGTCTGCGGAGTAAGGCAAATCCAATGACTTGTTGACACTCGAGCCAAAGGCTAATATGATGTGTTTAATTTGGATTCTGGGAGTATGGCATCTGTGAGCCAGGCCTGACATTTCAGATGTTAAATCCAGTTTACAGACACTGACAGCAAACTTTGGAGTCTACTTTAAAATATATATGAAGCTCAATCATCAAGATTTCATAATATGATGCTTATTTAAATTGTACATTGGTGTCAAAAGCGTATGGGTTGGTGCAGACTATAATGGGCCTAATGGCCTCCTTACACACTGTAGGGATTCTATGATTCTAAATTAAAAAGGCATTGCAGGTAGAACTCAACCAATTCAAATATTGTAATTTCTAGTAAATATGCTGTGGCATATCCTCCACCCTAAATTTAGTAATAAGTCAAATATTATCCCATGGTTCAAGGATATCCAGTTCCACATCAGCCACTGGTGCAGCCAAGCCAGTGCGTGACTGTTCCCAGTCTATGTGGGTGGGGAGAGGGGGTAGAAGATCCATATGGTCGTATTGAATGGTGGAGCAGGCTTGAGGGGTTGTATGGTCTTCTCCTGCTCCTGTTTCTTATATCCTTATGTACTCCCTTAATTATGTTAAATGTTTTAGTAATTAATTGGAAGCTATCCAATATTCTTGTATCTCAATCATTTTACTTATCCAATCATATATTTATTTTTATGTAGCATTTATTAGCATACTCTATTATTCTACATTTGTGTTCATGTGCCAACCTTCATTTTTTTGCTGCTTCAGCAATTGTTTTCTGAATGAAGATGAGGTAATTTAGTAATGATTGTAACAATTCTAAATAATTAACAAGAAAAAAAGGCACTGTAAACATTCAGCGCAAGATTAATTTGTGACACCATAATTGGAGCTGGTAGGTGGACAGAAGGACATCGGTGAAGTGCCTCCCCCACCCCCGCCCCACCCCCACCTGTAATTTTCTCTTTCCTCAGCTGAAGGCTGTTGAGTAGTTCTAGGAGATGTAGGCAATAGATCATGATCACCAACAACATCTCCAGTACTTTATTCATGAAACCATTCTTTGGGAGGAATGGCGGCACAGTGGTTAGCACTGTAACATCACAGCATCAGGAACCCGGCCTTGGGTGACTGTCTGTGCAGAGTTTGCACTTTCTCCCCGTGTATGGGTTTCCTCCTGGTGCTCCGATTTCCTCTGACAGTCCAAAGATGCGCATGTTAGGTGGATTGGCCATGCCCTTATTGTCGAAAGAGGTGCAGGTTAGGTGGGTTTATGGGGTTACGGATATGGTGAGGGAGTGGACCAAGGTAGGACGCTCTTTCAGTGGATGAATGCAAACTCAATGGGCTGAATGGCCTCCTCCTGCACCGTAGGAATTCTATGGTTCTATGTAAATGCTGGCAATTAATGATAGCATACTGTTCAGCCAGAAAGGTATCTTAGCCTTACCTGATACCTAGGTGCATTTTCCAAGTACCACTGAAAGCAGAGATTATGGCAGTTATTTCCACTTACAGCTCAAGAGGCCTGGAGCTTATTATAAAGCCCTGCTCTAGGTCCAGTGTAGACCAGCTAACTCAGCACAGGCTGAGGATCAGACTGAGACATTTCTGCCTTCTTAAGACTCTGTTCCATATGCCTTTACCAACTGGCTTAAGTGGTATTTTTAAGCAGAGAGCTTCTGAAGTAATAATCAGTTGAAAGTGTGTGATTCTCCAGAAATATAACTTAACTGATCAAAAACTGAGAGACACGTTTGCCTTCTATTCATATGTACGCGGTAAGTGGGACTAATTGTGTGAGCTGAAATTAGTCACTGGAGAATCTAAGAAATGTCTCAAACTATATGGATTCATGTTCACTGTTTCAGCTGTTTCTTTAGTATGGCACAAATAGGAGCACTTAAAAAGTTACAATTTCATGTTACTTTCAAAATACTTTCTCTATTGTCCATCACAGTGTCAAAGTTAAATTCTGTGTACAGTAAAATACAATTCAACACTCACATTTGTGTTCAGGAAAAAGAAGAAAAATAAATCCAATCGATTTTCTTCATAATAAGTTTATCTTAATCATATTACTTTGAGATTCAGAGGGCAGGATGATGAGGGTGAGAAGTTGAGGTAGAGGCAAACAAAACAAAGAACCTCAATGTAGGTTCCAAGACATGTCTGAAAATGATGAACTTTTGAAGAAGCTTTGTAGACTTTGAGGAGTGAAGCCTGGATTAAAGTGCATTTATTGTTTGTGCAAGGATTTTGATCAATGCTGATCAATCATTATTTTTGTGGCAGTGTATTGATGTAAGCTGTGGAGTGGCATAGTAAACAGATTACCTTGCACTGCCAGCAGGTTCACTCATTTTCATTTCAAATGTTTTATAAAGTCTGCAGTGCATTGACATGTCTTGTGAAAAGGATCATTTGGCTCCTTTTGTGGCTAACTATCCTCTCGGGGAATACAGAGCAAATGCTGTGTGACTGTATTGCAGCTCTGGTGCAGCAATATCGTCTGTGGAATCCATCTTTATAGCGCAGGGCAGGTTTCACACAAACGTATAATGGCAAAAGAAACACACAGGCTAAAGTTTGCAAATATTTCTTTAAAGTAACGGTTCCTGACTTTCTCACTGCCGAATCTCACAATCGTTGGAAAAGGCAATTGTAAAACATTGCACAACATTGAGATTAGTAATTTGGTAGTACAGAACTTGAGTATTGCTGAGGAAAATTACATACATAGATACATTGATACATAGAACATACAGTGCAGAAGGAGGCAATTCGGCCCATTGAGTCTGCACCGACCCTCTTAAGCCCTCACTTCCACCCTATCCCCATAACCCACTAACCCCTCCTAACCTTTTTGGATACTAAGGACAATTTAGCAGTGACCCAGCGGTGAATCGAACCTGGGACACTGGCGCAATGAAGCCACAGTGCGAGCCACATGTGCTACCAAAACACCTCATGGGAGGGGCAACATTGAGAAGGTGGGCCTTCATGAATAACCTCAGCCGGTAGGGGAGAAAGGCCAGTCTAGCTCAATTGACTGGACAGCCAATTTGTGATGTAGAGCAAGGCCAACAGCATGGGTTCAATTCCCGTTCCAGTTGAGGTTATTTGTGAAGGTCCCGCCTTCTCAACTGTACCCTTCTCCTGAGGTGTGGTGAACCTCAGGTTAAATCATCACCAGTCAGCTCTCCCCCCTCAAAGGGAACGCAGCCTATGGTCATCTGGGACTATGGCAACTTTAGGGGGCCGATTTAGCTCAGTTGGTTTGTGATGCAGAGCAAGGCCAACAGCACGGGAATAGAAATATACCTTTGTTGTAATAGCTCTTCTGTCTGCAATAAAGATGGACTTCTGACTTGAGACAATTTTTCAGGATGAGGTAGATTGGTGACCTTTTCTGTGAGGTCTACTTGAAAAAAGGCAGAGTTTGGCCATGACAGGCCTGTTGCATTGTTGCTAGTTAAATGTACTCAAGACAGAACTGTCTAAAGCATGCACCTGTGTATTCAGTTGTCCATTTCAATCTTAAAAGGTGCCACGTTGTCCAGAAGGCGGCACAAATGATGTAAAATATATTGGATGGTATCATCCGGCCTCCCAGCCTCGTGTTTCTTGGCGGCGGGAGGCAGCGCACCATTCACTGGCGGCAGGATTCTCTGCTCCCTCTGCTGTCAATGGGATTTCCCATTGAAGCCACCTCGCACCACAGGAAACCCACTGGGGTGCGCTGCCGGTGGCACCAGAGAATCCTGCTGCCAGTGAACGGCCGGAGAATTTGGCCATTGGATGACATATCTCTGCCATTGAATACTGTTACAGCCAAAGTGAAAATAAGGACATAAAACCCCACATCTAATGTCCCTCTTTCCTCCATTACTCTATTCCTGACAAATGTCATGACTTTGCCACCATTGCTGACAAAGTAGGTGAGGTTGTCAAGGCACATGAAGGTGTACTTATGCTGGGTATGCAACAACCTTAATTGTTGTTTTCTCCCTTATATTGGTATTTATGTGAAGTGCAAGATGAAAAACTTCTACATATATTTAGGAGCAAACTGAAACTTGGTTTGTAGGTTAGAAGGTGCATATTTGTAATGTGTATCACTGTAAATAAAAGATTATAAAAGTACATAAAGTTTAGACTCCATTCCTATTTCACTAACTGGTTTTCTGGAGAAAGACAACAAATACGTAATTGCTTGGGTCTCTGACTTCCTCTTGCTTAAGATGTTTTGGCATAACTACTGATTCTTCCTCATCACTTTAATAAAACTATTCAATTCAGAGAAAAAGTTAATATTTTCCCATCCTGAATTAATACTGTTTTTTTTGTACAGGCTGCTTTTATTGGGGACGGATTGCAGTGGAGCATAACACGTAGTTGAATGTTCAGAACAAAACTGAATGCTGCTTTTTTATCACTAACTCAGGATTTAGGATTGTATTGTGAATGATTGCTCTGACTGTACATACAGTGGAAGCATTTCATTAGACAATACTCAAGCAGTTCATGTCTGTGTAAATCTTGTTCACAAGACCTCGGGGTGGGAAAACAGAATTATGATATAATTGAGGCTTTAATGAGAAGGTTTAAATATCAGCCACAGTATGCTTCGCCTTCAGGTAACTTGCCCACCATCCCAAGAATAAAACCCAATTCCGCCGTGCCACAGACAGGAAGGTACGTTTATACACCTCAAATTTATTTTGGTCATTTCTGTTGAATGATTCAATTGAGCTCATACCTAGATATATCTGGTACAAACAGCAATTCACCAACCTGTGGCTTCAAAGTCAATGAATTACTTATGAAGAGTATTTTGTTCGGAATAGGTCATAATTGGGAGTTACTTTGTTCAGTCCACAGTATGGAAAACAACACACAATCCAGGCATGTTTGATGTTCTTTACAATTTTTGTAAGATTTTTTAAGCCTATGTGTACATTATAAAAATATTAACCGATCCTCTTAATGTACCGAGAACCAACTTAGACATTCGTTGGTAACATATTGATAAACACCTACATTCACAATAGCTGATCCATTGCAGCACAAGTGACCCTGACAATTGGCCCCCTATACTGGGCAATTATTTTGTTATTTCAACTCCTTACCCATTATAATTCTACCTGACTGGGAGTTTCAGGATGTCTGCACTAAAACAAGGTAATATTAAACATGTAAAGTTAATTTTATGGAAAAGCTGATTACTCCAGATGCTGAACATCTGAGATAAAAATAGAAAATTGATTTTGAGCAAGGGGTAGGGGGACAAGGATAAAAGGAAGTCATGTGGCAGGGTAGAAGTCAGTACAGAATGAATAACAGAAGCATCAGTCTGTCAGAGCCAAAGAGAATTGTGATTGAGAAGAAAACTGTTACAATCAAGTGAGGAAGGGTCAAATAGCTCCCTTCTTTTCCCACTCCTCGTTTGACTGTAACAGGGTATTTGGAAAAAGGACATAATTGCCAATTCGGTGAGTGTTTAACTATTTATGTGTTCTGGTCATAGGAGCCACAGTCAGGCAGGTTTTTTAGGCTTAACCCGGCCTAAGTAAAAATAATAGACAGGCTCCAACTTTTGCACTCACACTTGAACAAAACTAAGAGCAGGAGTAGGCAATTCAGCCCCTCGAAACTACTCGGCCATTCCATATTATCATGGCTGATCTCCTCTTGGTCTCAATTCCACTTTCCCACCCGTTCTCCATAACCCTTCAACCCATTACTGATTAAAAAGCTGTCTAAATCCTCCTTAAATTTACTCAATGTCCCGGCTTCCACCGTACTCTGGGTAGTGAATTCCACAGAATCACGACTCAGTGGGAGAAGTAATTTCTTCTCATCTCTGTTTTAAATCTGCTACCCTTATTCTAAAACTATGACTTCTCATTCTAGATTACCCACAAGAGGAAATATCCGCTCTCCGTCTACGTTGTCAATAACGTTTATCATCTTATATACCTCAACTAGATCTCTTCTCATTCTTCTAAACTCGAGGGAGTGTATGCCTAAGCTGTTCAATCTCTATTCATAAGATAAACTCCATGGGTGGGATTCTCCATTAGCTGATGCCGAAATCGGGAAAAGTGATTGGGTGGAAAATCAGTTTTGATGCCAAAATCGCGGCAGACGCCAATTTGGCGCCAAATCACAATGCTTTAGCACCTCGAGAGTGTGGTTAATACATCACAGAACGCAAGAATTCAGTATTCCCCGGGGCCTCCGCGATTCTCTGCCTCCTATGGGCCGAGTTCCCGATGGCATAGTTCACTTGTGCTTTTAAAAATTATGAAACCAGCATGGCGGCTTCTGAGGGAGAGAAAGGGTGTACGGAAGGTGTCCAACATCGCCATAGTGTGCTGACAGTTGTGCCGCTGGCCGGGTCTTCTGCCAGGGCTGGGGGAATACTGTGGGTTGGCCAGGAGGTGGGCTGTGGAGTCATGGTGGACAGGCACGGAACATAATTTCCACAGCCAGCAAGGCAGCCATGCAGCTGCGCACACCGCTAACAGCCCACTTTGAACCAAGTGTCACAGGTTGTACAGGTGTCCTCCCAGGGCACCGCCTTTGCCTCGAAGACCTCGGGCGAGTACCGTTCAGTACTGGCCTTCGCAAACATGGACCAGATAGAAGGGAACTTGTGGGGGTTTCCCAGGGATCGGAGGCCCCCAGACGTTTGCCCTCTGGGCAGGGTGGGCACTCTGGCACTACTGGTGCCACCTTGGCAATATGGAACTGCCAGCCTGTCACCCTGGCAGTGCTGCCTGGGCACCTTGACAGTGCCAGGCTGGCAGCCAGGTCGCACTGCTAGCTGGTAGGGGCATTGCCAAGGTACCAGGTTGGCACTGCTCAGGTGCGAAGATCGCATTTTTCACGCAGTGACAATCGGGCCAGGGGTGTCTTGCGCAGGTGTTGGGAGAAGCGGGAATCCTGGACACACCCTCACAGTAAGTGTGGCTTGTGGGAGGGTGGGGGTTGCGTCGGGTGCTCCAGAGATTGGGACACTATTTAAAAATGCAGTCCCGATCCCTCGCTACACTGCGGAGACCCAGCAAGCAGAGTTCCTCAGTGTAGAAAACGGGGCTATGCACAGCCTCAATCATCCATTCCCTGCTGAGGCCTCCTATCTAACGGGGGTGCGTTAAATAGTGGGGTGTTTGTCAGCGCTGCAAATGCTGGGAAACATGCGGCTAAACGTGCCCACTATGGGTCTTTGATCCCATTTGGTTAAACCATGCACATGATCACTGTCAGCCAAATGGTCCCCCACTGATACATCAACCACTTGTCCAGCTTCATTACCTAAAATTAAATCCAGGACCGTAATATTCCTCCCCATATATTCCAAATTGCTGTAGAATCAGGAATTGTCCTTTTGGATTGGATAGCATGGGGAGGTTGTAGCATAGTGGTATTATCACTGATCCAGAGACCCAGGGTAATGTTCTGAGGTTCGCATCCCACCTTGCAGATGGTGGTATTTGAATTCAATAAAAATCTGGAATTTTAAAAAAGTCAAATGATGTCCATGAAGCTGTTGTCAATTTTTGTCGAAACCCATCTGATTCACCAATGTCTTTTATGGAAGAAAATTCTTATCTGGTCTGGCCTACATGTGAATCCAAAACCACAGCAATGTGGTTGACTCCTAAATATCCCCTAAAATAGCCTAACAAGCCATTCAGTTCCAAGGATAACTAGGGATGGGCAACAATGCTGCCCTTGTTAGTGACACCCACATCCCATAAAATAATTTCTAAACACTGGCAATGTTTGAGAAAGGTAGGAGGGAGAATCAAGGAAATGATAGATCTGTTGCTGTAACGTGTGAACAAGCGCTGGAATTTATTATTGCTTGATTGAGTATTTGAAAAAAAGGAGCCAGCATGAATCGGTGAAGGATAGTCATATCTAATGAACCTCGTTGAATTTTTTTCAGGAGGTCACTATTGTGGTAGGTAAGGAAGTATTTATGGATTTTTTTCATGGTGCTCCAGAAGGCATTTAACAAAGTTTAACATTAGATATTGTTTACAAAAATGAGAATGCATGGACTTGGAGGCAGCCTATTGGCTTGGATAGGAAATTGGACTGGAGGTGTGAGCCAGGGAGCAGGAATAATGGATATGCATTTGATTTGGCAGAATGTGACTTGTAGCATCCATCCAGTCTGCCATGTGGAACCCATCAAAATCCTTGCTAAAATCCATGTAAACTCCCACCAAACATTTTTTTAAATAAATTTAAAGTACCCAATTATCTTTTTTCCAATTAAGGGGCAATTTAGCCTGGCCAATCTACCTAACCACATCTTTGGGCTGTGGGGGTGAGACCCACACAGACACAGGAGAATGTGCAAACGTCACACGGACATTGACCCGGGGCCGGGGTTGAACCTGGGTCATCAGCGCCGCAGGAAGCAGTCCTAACCATTACGCCACTGTGCCGCCCAACTCCCACCAAACATACTACCCTCACAATCCTCCTTGTCATCGCCTCAAAAAATGTAATCAAGTTAATGAGATAAGAACTTCCCTTAAAAAATACACGTTGACTGTCGTTGATTAATCTGTACCCTTCTCAATGACAACTTAGATTGTCTCTCAGACAATTTTCAATGATTTGCCCATGACCGTGGTTAGATTGACTGGAGTGTCATCACATGGTGTATCCCTTCCTCCGTTTTTAATCAACCTTTTTTGTTATGCTTCATGGGATGTGGATGCCAATGGCAAGGCTAGTCTTTATTGCACATCCCTAAAAGAGTGGTTTTTTTAAACTTCCAATTAAGGGAAATTTAGTGTAGCCAATCCACCTACGCTGCACATCTTTGTGTTGTGGGGGTGAGGCTCACGCAGATATGGGGAGAACATGCAAACTCCACACGGACAGTGACTCGGAACCTCGGCGCCGTGAGGCAGCAATGTTAATCACTACGCAATCATGCTCCCCTGATAAGCCTGTGCTAATAACAGAGCTGTTGTACCTTTCATTTTGTATTTTGTAAACTTGAGAAAGGCAGTGAAAGGGAGGGAAAAGGAAAGAAAGTTCTCTGTTATAAAGATACGTATGCCAGTTTAATTTTGAAGTCAAATCATCTCACATTTGCTTTGTTGGGAAATGAAGGTTTATAAAATAATGAGGATTAAGTGGATAGGCAGGATCTATTTCCCTCGCAGAGAGGACAATAGGGGCTGGTTTAGCTCACTGGGCTAAATCGCTGGCTTTTAAAGCAGAGCAACCAGGCCAGCAGAACGGTTCGATTCCCGTACCAGCCTCCCCGGACAGGAATGTGGCGACTAGGGGCTTTTCACAGTAACTTCATTGAAGCCTACTTGTGACAATAAGCGATTTTCATTTCATTTTCAATAAGCAGGGGGCATAAGGTTTAAAGTAATTGACAGAAGGATTAGGGAAGAGAATTGTTTCAACCCAAGTTTGGAGAGCATCAGAAACACACTGCCTGAAAGAGTCGTAGAGGCAGAAATCCTCATTGCATTAAAAAAAAATACTTGGGTACAGTGTCATAGTGGTTAGCATTGCTGCCTCGTGGCGCTGAGGACCCGGAATTGATCCTGGCCCCGGGTCACCGACCGTGTGGAGTTTGCACATTCTCCCTGTGTCTGCGTGGGTCTCACCCCCACAACCTAAAGATGTGCAGCATAGGTGGATTGGTCATGCTAAATTGCACCTTAATTGGAAAAAAAAAACCAATGGGTACTTAAATTTTATTTTAAAAAATATACTTGGATGCGCTCTTGAAGTGTAGTCAGCTACAGGACTACAGACCAAAAGCTGGAAATTTAGGATTAAATTCAATACCTGTAGCTGTTTTTCATCTAAAACTGACACAATGAGCTAAATGGCCTCCTTCTGTGCTGTGGAGATTCCATATTGCTATTTTCCTCCACACACATATTTTATCTAATCATGAAGAGAAAACATTCAATATATGTTTTGCCTCAAAACCTTTGAAGCTCGTCTTGTTTTTGAAAATTATTTGAAGGAAAATTCCAGTGTAGAAGTTGGTCGAAACTGACTGGTTCCAGTACATTCTTTCACGCAGGTCAATTAGGTGCATTATACATGCTGGAATTGTAAAATACAAAGTCACTTCAGACTCTAGCTCTGGGTGAAAATATCTAGTCCACCCTCGGCACTTGAGAGGGGCCTTGAGATTCAAATTTTCGTGGAGGAATTGAAATACATTAATGACAGCATAAATTTATTTATATCATTATGAGGATTTTAATTTTTTTTAAACTGAACCAATACTTTAGACCTTAGCCTTTTCAATTTACTGAGGGAACTAGTGCGCAATTTGTGGCTACCCAGTTTCCAGATTGTGCAGTCACACTGCTCAGGTGCCATGGACAGGCAATATGGTCAACAGGTTACTGCCAAAGAGTGGGAGAAGGGGTAGTTTGTAACTCCAGCCCAACTTAATATACCTAGGAAAGGATATTACTGCCCTTTTAGTATTTTATATTTCAGCATCTAAAAGGGCAATCTTCCCCCTGAAATAATGCAAGAATCACTGACGTGATTTTAAAAACAATGGAGGGACAAGAAATGTAATGCAGGAGCAAAATGACTTTTGTTTGGACTTGAGGACACTGCACCAAACTATTCAATTAGAGATAAATTGGTTAACACTTTCAGAACTGTTTCTGACTTGGATTCAAATTGGCAAGAGGTGTATCACACAAATGTGTACTTTCTCTGCTGAATAAATGCAAGGGATCAGATGGTTAATGTAACGATTACTGTGACTGGGAGTCAAAGAGGCGTTATAATTTCCATGGCAAACTCAGTTTTTGGAATAGTTCATAAAGATATTTTACCAAATTCATATGACCAGTGGTACAATGAATGAGTGATATCCATTCTTTTACCATTTTTAATTTAATAACTTTTATAGTGCATGAAATTTGTGATGACGAAGTAAGATGCATTTTTTTTTAAACTGAAGACAATTGCTTAATAGCAAAACAGTTCCAGTTCTAGGAATTTAAATTATATGGTCAGGATACAAATCCTTTTACTAACAACCAACCATTTGTGCAACTGGGCATGTGAATAAAATTCTGAGAAACGGCAATCATTTGCTTCGGTACATTATTTTTTACTTCATGTGACGTAATTAGTCATATGCTTGACTGGCCTCAAATGAAGGGTTTTGTGGAGCCTAAACTCAAAATTGACCCATCTAATGAAGCTTCAAAGCTGACTTCTTTCCTTTTTCTGGTAGTTGTCAGTTTTGGGCTCATCTTGATAGTGAGAATATTTTTTCCATTTATGGAATCCTCTGCGAATTAGCGTCAATTATTCCAGTTAAGAAACAGCAGAGGTTGAATACTCAGCAAAACGTCTTTTTCCCTGCCAAAGCCTCACCTTAACCACATTTCTCCAGACTGTACAACTTCACCAGAATGCTAACTTAATTTTCATAATTAGCCATCATTTGGATAAGGTCATCTTGTTTTCTTCCCATTACCTTTAAAGCTAGGTTCAAAAGGATAAATGGCAATGTTCATTGCACCAACCAATCTCCTCAATTGCCAGTCCTTACAGTTATTGTATCTATTCTGTTACATTGTTTAGTTTTTGGAACATGTTTAATGCAAACTTATTCTTTTAAACTGAAGAAAAAATTAGCACAAAAATAGCACCTATCACATCCTCAGAATACTGCAAAGTACTTTGCATTTCATTGTAGTCATTGTGTCACGGGCAAGGGTGGGTGAATTTGCACACTGCAACGTCCTCTAAACAGAAAGTGAGGTTACTGACCGGTTACTCTGTTTCATTGATGCTGTTTAAGGAGCGAATGTTGGCCAGGGCATTGTGAAAGTTCCCTGCTCACTGGTGAATAGTGCCATAAAATCTTTTACATACAGGTAGACTCACTCCTTAGCTGAACAGCTCATTGAAAGAGGTAACTTGAAAAGTACAGCCCTCCCTGGCTACTGCACAGAGGAGTCACCCTGGATTAAGAGATTATGTCCTCAAATGGAGTTTGAACCCGCAACATCTAACTCCAAGACAAGAGTACAATCACTGAGCTTAGCTGACATGCACATGCTTTCCCAATAGCTCTGTGAATAAATGCCATGTAGTTGGGAAAAGTGTCTAGACTAGTTCCTGGTCTGAGCTGAATTAGTACATCTCAGGGAAGTGGTATTCACAGAAAATAGTGACAGCTAATTGGCATAATGAAAATTTTTAATTGGTTTGCAAGTAGGATTCTTTAAAAATACTTGTAGATTCATTGAGATTTATTTCTTCAAAAAGGTATCTTGGTATGTACTTAACAAAAGATGATTATGAAAAAAATGATTATGAAACACATTAGTAACTGTAAACAGTTTGCCAAGTGTGATCTAATCAAGCTACAGTGTACATTGAGCATAATGTCTGTACTTTGTACAGCTACCCCTCCTTCAGCACACCTAATGTGTTCTGAGAAAACAACGTGCTAAACAAATATCATGTTCCCTTAAGAGACAAGTAATAAATGTGGGTTACATTCCTGACCTGTAATTTTTACAGTCTTCTTCTTAGGCAGCCCCTCAGAATCAAGGATAACTTGTTTCCACTCTGATTCGATGGGTTCTGAAATGGCTGATAAGTTCATGTGCAATCTGCAGACTATGCCACATGAGAGCACGAGGTGCTTGAAGGGTTGGGTACATAGATTGTTTGGAGATTTGTGCCCTCCTCCTATCCATCTCTGCACATTCCAATGAAGTTTTCGGTACCTTCCCAAATTAGGCTTCTCCATCTTGGTCAGTCACAAGCCAGTGTTTCCTTCTTCCTTTGAAGACATCCCTATAACATTTCTGCTGTTTTACTGGGAGTCTCCTGCGGTGATCAAGATCTGAGTAGAGTAGTTGTTCTGGGAGTCTGGCATACTAACTTCTTGAAGCTAACTGGCCCAGAAATCCTCTTACTAACTCTTAATAACTTAAGAAGCCTTAATAATTTACCAACTATTAACTCTTTCAACTTACCTTGTGCTCTTGCTTCCAGCATCCAGTCCGCTACTTCTTCCAACTCACTGCCTCTCTTGACTTACCCCTTTTCTCCCCAACCCTTCTACTCACCACATCACTCGCTGACCCTCCCACTCACCACTTCCTTCTTATCCTTCCCCTTCACCATATCCTCCTTGACCCTCCTACTCGCCACATCTCTCCCTGTCCTTCCTGACTCTATGACCCTACCATTCACTACTTCCCTCCTGACTCCCCAATACTCCGACTCTCCACCTCCCTCCTAGTCACTGGTCCTTCCTCTCAACTCATCGCTTCCCTTTCCTGAACCGTTGCTATTGGCAAGAGCTTGTGAGAGGGGTGGTGAGAGGGAGGAAGCAAGCAAGTAAGTGAGAAGAGCTGAAGTCGGAGGGTCAGGAAAGGAAGCAGCGAGCAGGAGAGGAGGGAAGTGAGAGGGGGGTGTCGGGTGGGAAGATCAGGGAGGGAAGTGTCAAGTGGAGGAAGTGGCAAATGGAAGGGTGCTAGTGTATTGGAGGGTCAGGAAGGGAACTGGCAAGTGGGAGAGGTACTGAGTGGGAAGGAGATGACAAGCAAGATGGTCGACGAGCAGGCCACAGGACAGACAAGAGCAAGTGGGCCAAGAAGGATTGTGTAGTGAATACTGCTATCTTAAGATATCAACAGTGGTACAATAATTGGAATAGAAGAAGAATCATTGAATCATGGAGTACAGAATGACGCCATTCAGCCGTCGAGTCTGCACTGGCCCTTGGAAAGAGCACCCTACTTAAACCCATGCCTCCATCCTATCCCCGTAATCCAGTAATCCTACAAAGGGGCAATTTAGCATGGCCAATCCACCTAACCTGCACATCTTTGGACTGTGGAAGGAAACCGGAGCACGCAGAAGAAACCCAGGCAGACATGGAGGTGGGGGGGGGGGGGGGAGTGCAAACTCCACACAGTCACCCGAGACGGAATTGTACCCTGGAGCTCTGAGGCAACAGTGCTAGCCCCTGTGCCACCATGCCGCCAATTGACCAAGGTGTTCTTGAGTTTGGATGTGGAGCAAATAAAGCAGGTTTGTTACCTATTCCAAAGTAAACTGCCCATTGATACCACCTCCCCACCTTTTGTTGCAAAGTGCAAAAGAGTGAGCAAGTGAGCATGAGCCCAGAATTTCCTTCAAAGTTAAGTGAATAAAGGTAAAGTTGGACCAGTTTTAGATGTAAAAGATTAAGGGACCTGCGGTTTATTCCCATTTTCACGATGACCAAAATTTCCTCAATGTTCATGCCACTTTAGTTCACCTACTGCTCAGTCCCTCTTATGCTCTATAACGTTGCCCCACCATACATTGAGAAGACCAGAGAATGCAAATTTCTTGTTTCGATTAACGGGCCAAAATGTACAGCCGGCATTTTAGGTGCAGCAGAAGCTATAACCTAGACCTGAATTTAGCAACTTCATTCCTGTAAGTCGCACGGGCATTTCAGGTACCTCGGGTACTGCCTCACTTCATTCTCATGCAATTTATTTGATTAGTCATAGAATTGCAGGAAGCTTGACCAGAATGCTGGGGATCTCAGAGGTCAACAAGTATCTCAGGCTGCACCCCTCCCAACCTAATAATTTTTGTGGTGCCCTGTAGATAAAGTAATATAATAATAATCGCTTATTGTCACAAGTAGACTTCAATGAAGTTACTGTGAAAAGCCCCTAGTCACCACATTCCGGTTCATGTTCGGGGAGGCTGGTACAGGAATTGAACCCGCTCTGCTGGCATTGTTCTGTGTTTCAAGCCAGCTGTTTAGCCCACTGTGCTAAACCAACTACTGTTGCAAGTTTATGCAGACAACACTTTGTTACCCAAAATCTAACCCTTTGTAGATCCCATTTTACTTAATTTTTTTAAGTGATCCTTCTACATGTATTATTTCTCACATTCTTTAGATTTCACCTGCCCCACCTATTATCTTGGCCTCTGATAAAACATGTGGCTTCTGTTCAATAACGTAAATATTTGGCTGACACCAGTGACTCCTTGTGTAATGAATTTGGGGGCAAAGCTGTGCTGGTCTAGTTGGTCGCTCAATACATGATTTGAAATGGTCAAAAAAAAATTTTTAATTTATATCCCAAAATATTTAATGTTTCAATTCATTGACAGCGCTTTGGATAGAAGGCTGAAATTATTCATTCAGATTCTACATGAATCACTTCAACTCTGAAACAATGGATGTGATGGCCTCTCAATGAGGACCCAATTAATTCAGATTGAATCTGAATAAATCTGAATGAAACTGTACATTAAATGCCTTCATCCCTGTAACCAAGCTGAGAACTATGAAGCAGTTTCATCCCTACTAATTGAAGCAGATTCTTACCGCCAGTTAAATGTACTTTACCAGAGAGTTTTTTTCTCTGTTTATCAAGTACACCAAACTGTTGTAGTTCAGAAGTAGTAAGAGTTGAATCTTGTTATGGCCAACTAGATGTGATTAGTGCCCTTAAAAAGCAAAATAATACTCCATCTTTGGAGTTAGGTATAAACATAATGTGATGTGTTTTCACCTTACTGGTACAATGCATTCAGCAGGAACAGATACAGGGGCCCATCCTTAGAGTAACAGTGGAGTGGTCTCTGCCACAATAGTGATGGTAACATGAGCAATAATGGAAGCAAAGAAGGCTTTTGTGTTCAGCAAAAGTACTGTTTTGGCCCATAGTTGGCAAAGGATATCAGTTACTTGATTTTTCCCTTAATCTAATCTGCCTTTCCTCACTGCCTGCACTCCCAACCCCACCTCCTCCCCCGCCCCGAAAAATAGCTTTGCGTCACAATTGGTTGGGATCTAGTATTTAAATAAATCTTCCTGAAACTTTTTATTAGAAAGTCCATTTTTGTCCAAATATGTTTATTTCCTTTTTCCCGTATTTCAAGTGGAAAACCCCATAATTGTAGCTGAAGTCAAGGTCAAAGTCAAGGTTACATGATCTGTAACATCACCCTTAATAACAAATAATGGGTCGTTACGTTTTCTCACAGCCATGTTTAGTAACTGTATCAACAAAGCTTGGTAGGCAATCCACATTTTTAAATTTGAACTCAACTCCATGACATTAGACTTTGTATGGCTTCTTTTGGGTCAAATGAAGAATCTTCTTTTCAATGGGTATTTAATAGAGATGGCAGGAAAAAGGGAAAACCTCAAACAATCTGTACACATGGCTGCCAACCTTTTTTTTCCAATTAAGGGGCAATTTAGTGTGGCCAATCCACCTACCCTGCACATCTTTGGCTTGTGGCGGTGAGACCCACTCAAACACAGGGGGAGAATGTGCAAACTCCACATGGACAGTGACCCGGGCCGGGATCACACCTGGGTCCTCAGCGGTGTGAGGTAACCGTTGCACCACTGTGTCACCCACTTGGCTGCCAACCTTCTGATCACAAGCGATGAACAATATACATTGCAAGACAAAAATGTGATATGTAAATACATCAGAATTTGTACCACATTGCTTGCACAATATTTCTTAGAGATTTTAATCTACATGTTGATTAGTCAAACCAGGTCGGTCAAGATAGCCTTGAGGAGGAGTTCATAGAATGTATCGGCACAAGTTTTCTCGAACAGTATGCAATGGAACCAACAAGGGAACCGGCTATCCAAGATCGGATCCTGTGTATTGAGACAGGAGTAATTAATGATCTCATAGTTAGGGATCTTCTGGAAGAAGCGATCACAGTATGGTTGAATTTAAAATACAGATGAAGGGTGAGAAGGTAAAATTCAATACCAGTGCCTTGTGCTTAAACAAAGGAGACTACAGTAGGATGAGGAGGAGTTAGCTAGGGTAGATTGGGAGCAAAGACTTTATGGTGGGACAATTGAGGAACAGTGGAGGACTTTCAAAGAGATTTTTCACAATGCTCAGCAAAAGTATATACCAGTGAAAAGGAAGGACTGTAGGAGAAAGGATAATCAGCCATGGATATCTCAGGAAATAAAGGAGGGTATAAATTGAAAAGAGTAGATCCTTTAGAGACTGGGATTATAATAATGGGAAATGGGGAAAAGGCCGAGGCATTGAACAGGTATTTTATGTTAGTCTTCACAGTGGAAGACACAAATCACATGCCAATAATTCATAGCAAGGAGGTTATGGCAGCTGACGACCTAGAAACAATCATTATTACTAAGGAGGTAGTGTTGGTAAGCTAATGGGGCTAAAGGTAGACAAGTCTCCTGACCCTGATGGAATTCATCCCAGGGTACTAAAAAAGATGGCAGGGAAATAGCGAATGTGCTCGTGGTAATTACCAACATTCACTGGTCTCTGGGGTGGTTCCAGCAGATTGGAAAACAGGAAATTTGATGCCACTGTTTAAAAAAAGAGGTAAACAAAGGCTGTTAACTATAGGCCGGTTAGCTTAACTTATGTCCTGGGGAAAATGCTTGAATCTATCATCAACTATCATCATCAAAAGGGGCTGTTCACAGTAACTTCACTGAAGCCTATGTGTGACAATAAGCTATTATTATTATCAAGGAAGAAATAGCGAGACATCTGTCCCATTGGGCAGACGCATCATGGGTTCATGAAAAGCAGGTCATGTTTAACCAATGTACTGGAATTCTTTGAGGACATTACGAGAACGTTGGCAATGGGGAACTGGTGGATGTGGTGTATCTGGAGTTGTGGACCAAGAGTAATGTGTCAAAGTTTGCAGATGATACGAAGGTGAGTGGTAGAACAAAGTGTGTAGAGGACACTGAAAGTCTGCAGAGGGTTATAGATAATTTAATTGAGAGGGCAAGGGTCTGGCAGATGGAGTACAATGTTGGTAAATGTGAGGTCATCCATTTTGAAAGGAATATTAGCAAAATGGATTATTACTTAAAATGGCAAAAAATTGCAGCATGCTGCTGTGCAGAAGGACCTGGGTGTCCTTGTGCATGAATTGCAAAAAGTTGTTTGCAGGTGCAGCAGGTAATTGAGAAGGCAAATGGGACGTTGTCCTTCATTGCTAGAGGGATGGAATTTAAAAACAGGGAGGTTATGTTGCAGTTGTACAGGGTGCTGGTAGGCCACACCTGGAGTATTGTGTACAGTTTTGGTCTCCTTGAGAAAGGATATACTGGCATTGGAGGGGGTGAGAAGGCTTATGAGGAGAGACTGAGACTATGCTCACTGAAATTTAGAAGAATGGGGGGGGGGATCTTACTGAAACATATACAGTTATAAAGGGAATAGATAGGATAGAACCAAGGAGATTGTTTGAGGCATTGCCTCAAAATAAGGGGAAGCAGATTTAGGACTGAGTTAAGGAGGAACTTTTTCATCCAAAGGTTTGTGAATCTGTGGAATTCCCTGCCCAATGAAGCAGATCAGGCTACCTCGTTGAATGTTTTAAGGCAAAGATAGATAGATTTTTGAACAATAAAGGAATTAAGGGTAATGGTGGGCGGGCGGGTAAGTGGAGCTGAGTCCACAAAAAAAATCAGCCATGATCTTATTGAATGGTGGAGCAGGCTCGAGGGGCCAGATGGCCTACTCCTGCTCCTAGTTCTTATGTTCTTATAAAAACTAACTGTAAAAGCTTTTGTAGATATGTGAAGAGAAAAAGATTGGTGAAGACAAACAGTCTTCTTACAGTCAGAAACAGGGGAATTTATAATGGGGAACAAAGAAATGGCAGACCAACTAACGCAGACTTTGGTTTTGTCTTCACAAAAGAGTACACAAATTATGTACCACAAATGTTGGGAAACACAGGGTTTAATGAGAAGATGAATTGACATGGTGTTGGGAAAATTGATGGAATGAAGATCGATAAATCCCCAAGGCCTAATTATCTACAGCCCAGTTAAGGAAGTGGCCCTAGAAATAGTGGGTGCATTGGTAATCATCTTCCAAAATTCCAGACTCTGGAACAGTTCCTACAGATTTGAGGGTAGCCAATGTAACCCCACTATTTAAAAAGGGAGGTAGAGCGAAAACAGGAAATTATAGACCACTCAGCCTGATGTCACTATTGGGGAAAATGTTAGAGTCCATTATAAAAGATTTAATAGTAGAGCGCTTAGAAAACAGTGGCAGGATCGGGCAGAATCAGCACCGGACTCCAGTGGTTCAAGAAGGTGACTTTCTGCAAATAGGGGCCAGGGCAGGATATCTAACACTTACAAGCAGGAATGTTCAAATTCTCATCTAATTTTATTAATGTGCATTTTTAGTTTTGACAGAGTGTTCCTTATTTATAATTACTCTCCTGTCTGAGAGGTGAAAGGAAAAATGTTAATGGTGCATGATGTTGTGTACAGAGAATGAAGTAGTTAATTTCAAATTGAGAGAAAATACTGTTCAGCCGTCACAAGCAGCTAAAAATATAAGCCTTTTATCAACTAATTGGTAACAATTTGATCTTGTACATTGTATTCATACAGAAAGCTCCTCATTTGTCTAAACTGTATTCATAACATCTGCAATATGCAGACTGCCAGGTGTTAAGAGATATCAGGGATTCATTAAGCTTGGATTAAGTTAAATAGATAGAGACCTAATAATCCAATCAGAAGCAGCCTAACACTGGAATGAACAATACCTAGAGATTTATCCAAACCCAACTCTGGGCAATGATGTCATCACAAGATACTTTTGAAGGATAATCTTTAAAGGGGATTAAATAGATGCAGATTGTTACCGTGATAAACTGCCTCCCTGTTGTACTTCATTACTCTTTAGTTTGGAGATGCCAAGTAGGATTTGGGATCAGAGGCAGTGGAGCAGAAAACATGTACAGGTCATCAGTATTTTTTGCGTTCCTATTTCCAGTGAAGCAGTTTTAAATGCACTATATAACGATGCTGTATGAAAGCGCTTGTTAATTGTGGCTAAATCATGCTGTGTTTCATCAGCGTCAAAACAAATTCTTAACTGCATTAGACAAGAGCAGTAAAACTTGCTAACTTCCATATCAGTAATATGCTGAGCCAGGTCACATTTCTCTAATTGATGTGCTTACTGCTTTGTTCCCTGTTTCGAATGATTTAAGAATTCTCCTTTCAGTCACTGCCATTATCTTAGTGGCTGAAGTAATAAATTGTGCAGTTATAGTTTAATGATTGCACTCAAAGGCACTTACCTTTCATGTGATTGTGTCATCCATAGACTCCCTCCCACCCTCCATAACAACAAGGCATTAGCCTTGCAGTTTTCACACATGGGAGGTAGTCTAAAGAAGGTAAACTCTTCTGAGTACCTTATAACATGTTTATAAATCAGCCATGAGATCACAAAAGGAAAGCTACCATGGGAACGACATGCTAACTGTCTGAGGACAAGTACTAGGTGCCTCTTCATGAGTGTAAATTCTGGGGACTGTGAAGGGTGCTCATGATTAATTATGTGCAATTTATAAACATGTTTACTGTGACTTGGGAGTGTGATTAAATGTTAAAAGGAGGCTTTGATATCAGGGTAAGTATTTAGCCCTAGATAAGCCACAACTAATCAGTTCTTTCTAAGAAAATCAATTTGTTTGAATAATGCCATTTCCAAGCATTCAACTGTGTAGGGGGGCAGATTTAACTGTGTGATGTAGACCATGGAGGGTTTTCTCACCGAGTATATGTGATTCCATAGATTCCGATCATACAGACTTGGAGCCTTTTGATGCTGCTTCAGTTACACCTTTGTCAAAATTTAATACTACAAGCATATGCGTGGAATTTGAGCGAGGCAATAGTCCAGCTCCAGCATTAAATCAGTTCTATTAAGAACAGTGATGTAGATCAGTGATATGGGTATTCAGCATAACCTGTCAAGAAAAATAAATTTCCATCTCTGGACGGATAATCGACTTTGTAAAGCACCAATACCAACTGGATGTCAATTGTGGCTTGGTACTTAAATTTGAGGCAGTAGGTGGTAGGGTCAAGCATCATTCCAGATACAGATCACATAACTTAGGATGACACACAAGTGCAGTACTAAGGGGGAGCTGCTCGATCTGAGCCACTTACAGATAACAGGTAAGATTTAATAAAAACATTTCCAAGTGTGAGTTTGGGCGGGTTTGGTGGGTTGTTTCTCGACGGCCGCGTTGGCAAGATCATGGGGGCAGCATGGTAGCATTGTGGATAACACAATTGCTTCACAGTTCAGGGTCCCAAGTTTGATTCCGGCTTGGGTCACTGTCTGTGCGAAGTCTGCACATCCTCCCCGTGTGTGCGTGGGTTTCCTCCGGGTGCTCCGGTTTCCTCCCACAGTCCAAAGATGTGCAGATTACGTGGATTGGCCATGATAAATTGCCCTTAGTGTCCAAAATTGCCCTTAGTGTTGGGTGGGGTTACTGGGTTATGGGATAGGGCGGAGCTGTTGACCTTGGGTAGGGTGCTCTTTCCAAGAGCCAGTGCAGACTCGATGGGCCGAATGGCCTCCTTCTGCACTGTAAATTCTATGAAATTCTATGGTCTGTATTTAACGGCAATTAGTGCCGGAAATGAGCTCCATGAGCTTCTCGCAATTACTGACGGTCTCACCTTCTGATTCGCTGGACTCGTGCCTCCGAGTCTCAGTGTCAGGAGGAGGAAGCACTGGTGTCCAATCCAGGGCCTGTCACCAAGGAGACGACAGCGCCTTCCAGTTCTTCCAAACTGTCCCATCCTGACACCGGCGCATCTCAAGGGCAGCGGGCAGAACATGGTAGAACAGCGATGCCAGTGACACCAGTAAGTCGTCTGGGGCCCTCCAGCTCCAGAAGACGTCTGCCAAGGGCATCAAAGGCCACAGGGCACAAAAAGCAGCAGGCTACCTCCACCTCCGATATGCATCCTGGGGACACACTTAGAAGTAGCAGTAGACCACGGAGAATCAAGAAGAGAGAGGGTCACTGATTGGACATGGGGGTGGGGGGGCACTATCTGTGTTAGGGTGAAAGGAAATGTCAAATATTTACAATTAAAACATGTCACACCTGATACATGTGAAACCTCTGTCACATTAATCTTCACAGCAGGCCTGCCTGCACCCCTGCCCCCCAGGGCACAGTGGTCCAAGATCAAATGCCCACAATGCAAACCCCGTTCAGTGGATGGGTGTGAGCGCGCTGTCAGCAGAAAGGCAGGAGTCAGCTTTTGGCATAAACTGAGGAGCATCAGAGCTAACCTCATGGCAAGTTATCATCACTCTCCCGCCTTGTATACTGACTCGTTGACAGTGCCAACACAGACCCATCACCCTGGATTGATGTTACACAGGAGGGTGGAATGAGTTCCTCATGGAGAGGGGGGTGAAGGAGGGAAAAAGGTGGAAAGAAGGGAATGGACGGGATTGGGGATTATGGGGAATTGGGGGGGGGGAGTAGGATTGGGGGAGTGGGAAGGAGAGGAATGATGGGCAGGGGGGATTGTGGGAAAGGGGAGATTGAGTGGGAAGAAGGGAAATGGGGGAATGGGGGGAAGGAGGGCTGGGGGAATAGAGGGATTTGGCGATTGGGAGCGAAGGAGTGGAACGTGGGTAATTTGGGGGGGGGGGGTTGGAGGATTTGGGTAGGACGGGATGAGCTGACTTACAAAGCCTCGTCCTATGAGAATCGTATGAGGTTGAGGGCTTCCCTGTCCCAGGATGCAGCTGTCATACACAATCCCTGGGAAGCGTGCACCCTTGTGCACGATCCGGAGGTGGTGGTTGTACATGAGTTGAACATTCAGTGAGTGGAACCCCTTCCTGTTAATGAAGGGCACTGCCTGATGGCACAATGCGTACAAGGCGACATGCATGCCATCAATTACCCCCTGGACCTGGGACATCCCAGCAAAGGCAGAGAATCCTGCTGCCCGGGCATCTTGGTGGGTCTGGTCCAGCTCAAAGTTGATAAAGTCTGATGCCCGGGCATCTGTGACCTCACAGATACACTTGAGGGGTGTAGCTTGGGAAATACCCTGCAAATCCCCACTCGAGCCCTGGAATAAACCAGTTGCATAGAAGTTCAGGGCTGCAGTGATCTTCACGTCCACCGGAAGAGGGTGTACTCCTTCACGGTGTGCCACATCCGCGAGGATGTGATACAGGTATTCCACTTTCTCTTTGTTGAGACGGAGTCTCCTGCGGCACTCGCTCTCCGTCATCTCCTCAAAAGACCAATAGCGCCTTTGGCCATCGCTGGCATGCCCCTGTGGATTCCTCCTTGGCCAGATGGATGGCTGGGTTTTCAGGGTGAACAGCGGCCCCCTGCACATGGGGTGCTGCCTCCAGCCTGTGTCGCCACTGCTGCCTTTTCCATGTCTGCCTGCCTTGTCTGCCACCAGTAACACGAGGGCCGCCTCTGCGGGACCGACAGCACCCGCTCTATTGTTATATCTGTAACGAATTGGCGAAGGAGAGAGAACAAGGGGCTGGTTTAGCTCACAAGGCTAAATCGCTGGCTTTTAAAGCAGACCAAGCAGGCCAGCAGCACGGTTCGTATTCCTGTACCAGCCTCCCGGGACAGACAGACTAGGGGATTTTCACAGTGACTTCATTGAAGCCTACTCGTAACAATAAGTGATTTTAGAACATAGAACATAGAACAGTACAGCACAGAACAGGCCCTTCGGCCCTCGATGTTGTGCCACGCAATGATCACCCTACTCAAGCCAACGTATCCACTCTATACCAGTAACCCAACAGCCCCCCCCCTTAACCTTATTTTTTAGGACACTAAGGGCAATTTAGCATGGCCAATCCACCTAACCCGCACATCTTTGGACTGTTGGAGGAAACCGGAGTACCCGGAGGAAACCCACGCACACACGGGGAGGACGTGCAGATTCCGCACAGACAGTGACCCAGCCGGGAACTGAACCTGGGACCCTGGAGCTGTGAAGCATTTATGCTAACCACCATGCTACCGTGCTGCCCCTAATTTTCATTTCATTTTTTCATTTCAACAAGTAGTTAGGGCTTCCACCCCGGGACCCTCAAATCCCCCAAGCCTCCCTGATCCTTCCGTGTCCCACCTTCTCTCAGAGTGCCATCCACCAAGCCAGTTGTGCCGGAAATGGAAATCGGCGATCTGGGCACTCGCCCCTGGCCGCAGCAGGAGCCCCTAGACACCAGACTCTGCCGGGAACATTAGGGAGATAGTGATCAGGTGCCCTCCCCCGAGCCACACACTTACCCTATGGTCCAGAGGATATTCCCAGCGCTGAAGCTCTTTTGTGTTTGTTTGTCAGCTGCCTCTACGGTGCTGACGTGTCTAGAGTTCAGGCAACCTGTTCAGGCTTCAAAGTTTGATTGACATGTATGCAATAATCATCGTCTGAGATCTAGCACATGTACCCATGAGAAGCCACTTGAGTAATATTTTACTGGCAAAACGGTCAGCATGGTGGCGCAGTGGATTAGCCCTGCCGCCTCACAGCGCCGAGGTCCCAGATTCGATCTCGGCTCTGGGTCACTGTCCGTGTGGAGTTTGCACATTCTCCCCATGTTTGCATGGGCTTCGCCCCCACAACCCAAAAATGTGCAAGCTAGGTAGATTGGTCACGCTAAATTGCCCCTTAATTGGAAAAAATGAATTGGGTACTCTAAATTTATTTTTTTTAAATGGTCAGCATTAACAAAGATTTGAACATCAACTGCGTAACATTCCACATATCACACTAACCATTAATCAACAAGGAAATATCACTGTTCATATTGGTATTAATACAAAGCCATATCAGCTCACTTTCACAAAAGAAAACGTTCACACGGTAACACCCCTTGAAAGTTCCTCAACGGAAATGGAGGATAAGCCTGAGAACATTTTATCGCATCCAGAACTTTGTCATAAAATGATCTGTTCATCAATGTGTGACTTATTCCACATATCAGTGTAATTCCCCGTCCAGAAGCCACAGCTGTGCAGGCCCTCCCACACGGCCCAATCTCACTGGAACCAAACCCTGACATCGACCTATTCCACTGGCGCTCAAGGTGCAGTTGAACATCCTTGACTTCCAGCATGCTTAACCCATGGTGACATGCCAGTTACATGCAGCACACCACACCAGCAACAAAAGCATCGGCAATCTGCGAAAGCATTTCTTCAATGGCGTCATCAGGTTGCTCATTCAGATCAGTGTCGCACACCAGTCCCCGCAGCATCTTCTTGCTTCAAACCAGATTGCCTTCTGCAATCATACATCTCGCTGAGCCCGGTTTTCCAGGACCTATATATCTTTGAAAAAATTGTCTTTCTTTCCCACTAAAGAAAAAGAAGGAAACAGCAACAGCAGTCTCCAGGCAGCTGCAGCCACCAGCAGCAGCAAGCTGCAAACATAATCTGCAGCTGTGAAGTGTACTCACAACTATCAAGGTCAATTCCTCATTAGCAATAGCTTTCAGCTGTAAAGCTAGAGGCTGCTCACAGTCAAAGGGAGTTCAAGTAACCTTCAGCATAGAAACAAGAGTCGGGCTTTGTCCTGGAAGTATTTGGTAGAACAGACAGGCAGCATCTGTAGTTGTTCCTATTATGGGTGTCCACAATATTTAAAAATGGCTTGAAGGCCTCACAGACAAAAAGCCCCTTACACAGCCCCTGCCCCGGCCCAGGGGCAAACCACAACCTGGAATGCTTCAGTCCTCCCCCTTGCCCCCATCTCGCCTCAGGGGCGACCGCCGATCTGCAATGCTTCAACCCCTGCCAAGACTAAGCTCCCAACCCCCCAAGCACTGTGGCAGCAGTTCCGTTGCCCATGAGCTGCATATTTGAAAATGGAAATGGCTGTTCACGTCCTCAGTTCCCCTCAGCACCATCCTCACGATTTTAAAAAGAGTACGAAACAACGCCCGCATGATTTTACTCTTGGGAGAAAGTTAATACGTGGGTCCCGGAGACCGTTGCATGTGACTTCAATCTTATTAATAAGATGAGAATGATTGTAAAAGAAGGTTAATGATATGCTCGCCATATTTGGGTGTGATCTGGAATTCGCCATCAGGAGTGTGCCAATTAGATAGTAAATTGATTTGGACCTGGTTCGAATCTCGATTTTGGCCTTTCCTGCTATTTAACGCTCAGATCAGCACCGGGTGCAACACGGTGGTTAAATCACGGCAACAGTGTTCATCTGATCCCCTCTCTGGTGTGTGTAAAAGACTATGGCCGGGATTCTCCCACAATTGGCGGGTAGGGGCGACGCCGGCTCCAAGAGCGGCGCAAACCACTCCAGTGTTGGGCCGCCCGGCAGTTGCGGAATCATCCGCACTTCCGGGGGCTAGGCCGGTGCCAGAGGGGTGGCCGCCATGGTCCCGCGCATGCGCAGAACCGCCGGCGTGTTTCCTGCGCATGCGCAGGGGGGATCTTCTCCGCTCCATGGCACAGGCCCGTCAGCAGATCGGTGGGCATCGATTGCGGGCCAGGCCACCGTGGGGGCCTCCCCCGGGGCCGGATCCCCTCACGCCCCCCCGAGGACTCCGCTAGCCGCCCTCCAAGCCAGGTCCCGCCGGGATGGACCATGTTCATTTCATCCTGGCTGGACAGGCCGAAAATGGGTGGCCGCTCGGCCCATTGGGGCCCGGAGTATTGCCAGGGGGGTTGCTGCCAATGGCCCCCGACCGGCACGGCGTGATCCCCGCCCCCACCTGAAAACCGGCACCGGAGAATTTGGCAGCCGGAATCAGAGCAGCGGGGCGAGATTCATGCCGCCCCCCGGCGATTCTCCGACCTATGGCTGGAATTCTTTGGCTGTTGGATTCACTTTTCCTGCCAGCAGCGCACCCATGCCAGTGGGTTTTGGGGCGGTGTGGGGTGGTTACAATGGGAAATCCCATTGACAATCGGCGGGAAGATAGAATCCAGCCACCAGTAAACGACGCAGGGCCGAGAAACACGCGACTGACGGACCAGAGAAATCCGCCCTGTGTGTTATTGGAAAAGCAGGCAAGTTCTCAGTGTCCTGACCAAGTGTTATCCCTCAACCTATAAGCCTTGGAAAAATGATTTGGTCATTTATTTCATTTCTGTTTGTGACCATGCGATATTGGCTGGCATAAATTCTACATTAATTCAGCACTTTGAGATGTCCAGAGATCATGAAATATAAATGTGATGTCTTTCTTTCGAGTTTTATTTTCGTAAGGAAAATACCAGCTTAGCACCTTCATTTTCCCAAGTGTAGTTTAGATGTGGCTGTGATGTGAAGAAGCTGAATTAGCCAAGGGAGAGTTTAAGGCAGTAAAACATAAGTAACCCAATGATGAATGAATGCTGATGATTTTGCCATCAGAATTGGCTTGGAGACTTGCTAAACTCAGCAGTGTGAGTTAAACTAAATATGCACAGTTCAAGTTAAAACACCACCACATTCATGAATATATTCCTGATTTATTCCCCCTCACTGTGTACATAGGCTGCAGAGCGGACTTGAGTGCAACTGCCCAATAGACATGGAGGTGGGGTTCAAGAGAAAGTCTTACATACTACTTACCGAATTTTCAAGTAATCAGTTGCAGATATAATTTTGCAATAAAAACTTGCAAAAAATGAAACAATAGTTAATTCGTAAATTCATCAGATATAGGAAGAATTAGGCCATTTGGCCCATCATGTCTGCTCCACCATTCGATCATGGCTGATTAATTTTTTAAAAATTCATTTATGGGATGTGGATGTCCCTGGTTAGGTCAGCATTTATTGCCCATCCCTAGTTGCTCTTCAGATGATGTTAGTGAGTTGCCTTCTTGAACCGGTGCAGCCCTTGTGTACGTACAGCCATTGTGTTGTTAGGGAGGGAGTTCCATGATTTTGCCTCAGCAACAGTGAAGGAACAGCAATATATTTCCAAGTCAGGGTGGTGACTGATTTGGAGGGGAATCTCAGGTGGTGGTGTTCCCAGTATCTGCTTGTTCTTGACCTTCTCGATGGTAGTGGTCGTGGGTTTGGAAGGTGCTGTCTGAGGAACCTTGGTGAGTTACTGCAGTGCATCTTGTAGATGGTACACATGGCTGCGACTGTTCATCGGTGGTGGAACGTTTGAAAGTTTGTAGAAGGAGGAGCAATCAAGTTGGGTGCTTTGTCCTGGATGGTGTCGAGCTTCTTGAGTGGTGTTGGAGTTGCACTCATCCAGGCAAGTGGAGAGTGTTCCATTGCTCAATGCAAGTATTGTCATGTATTAATGACTTGAAGATTACTTTCTTTTAACTACTGCACTGACAAGCCTGGTCAGCAGGAAATATCGAGTGGATAGTTTAAATTAAAACCACTACTTAAAGATGACACAAATACTTAAAAGAATTAGTTCAGTATTGAGGTGGCGTCTAAACCAATGGAACTTCTCTGATCTGATATATGATGCCATCTGTGTCCTCAATGGGAGACTGAGCATTGTTAAGACTCATCGGTCACTAATGTTCTTCATGTAAGCCATTTGCAACCCTATATGAGACTCCAATCCTGAAGACTATAAGGTGTAGGAGCAGAAGTAGGTCATTCGGCCCATCGAGTCTTCTCCCCATTTAATGAGACCATAACTGATCTGTAATCTCGCCCAAATATCCACTGCTCTCAAAATAACAAGTTCAGGATCCTCTACTTCCCTGCAATGTGAAGTAGCATTGGATTGTGGCAAGAAATTATGGACGGAATTCTCCCAAAAATGATTACAAGTGCTGTTTCAGGTGGGAAAGTCAGTACAAGCACTCCCAGCTGTTCCAGCACGATTCCAATCGCAATTCTCCCAAGCGTAATCATTTTATTTTGGAACCTGGGATGAAAGCAGCTGAGAAAATAAAGCTCTCACCCAAAGGTGCTGGCAATCCTGACCTCACAGATATCGAGGTTTCATTTTTAAAGGGCGCCCCAATCTTAAAGTGAGAGTATGAAAGTGCAGCTTCCCCCCCCCTTCCGCACAAGGATCAAAGTCATCCCGTCAGGTCTCCCGTCAGGCCCCAGCCCTGCCAGCCAGCACCAGGCCCCCCTCCCCAGGTGAGAGACAGCCTGCTATGGGGTCACCCAATAACACACCCCACTTCATGTGGCTCTTTCATGAACAGGCCCCCTTTCAGGCCCCGACCACTTGGCAGTGCCTTTTGGTGCCTTTCCAATGCCAAGCAGATACTCCAGCAATTCCCCTTGGCACTCTGGCAGTGCCAATCAGCCAGGCATTGCCAGGATTGGCCACATTGCCATATTGGTATTGCCAGGGTGCTAAGTCCTTTTCCTGACCACCTGGAGGCCACAATAACCTTGAGCCCCCTGCCATCGCCATCATACCTGGTCTTCTTTGATGGAGACCAGTAGTGATTCCCACCAGCCTCGTGCTGCACCAGCGGGGATGGAGAATCCCAGGAGCCGAGATTCCGGCTTGAAACGGGCTAAGCATATTCAAATACTCATTTAAATATGCCCATTAGGTACATGCCTATGAGGGCATGAACCAGATTGCACCTGGTGCCACGGGCCTGGAGCATCATGCTCCAATTGACGTCTGGCGCAAACCCTGTTTAGGCTATCCTGCTATTCCCCGGAAATAGCGGCATGTGCATTGGGAGCAACGCAGGCAGAGAATCATCCCTATGTTTGCTTGTAACATTTGTGTTTTCTCTGAGGACTGTGTTTGTTATTCTTAAAGGATGTTTTCAGAAAGATTGCACTCTCAAAATGGTTCCTTCAAATACATGGTGGGACTTTGGCTTCTGTTCTTTCGATTCTATTTCTAAAAAATTAGATAAGCCAGACTGTTTACTGACGCATTTATATGTCTGGAAAAGCCCTCACGGAGTACATCCAAGTGCTAGAAACAATTACCATGAGGCACCAGTCTGGTAAGCAACAACATAATCTAATCAAGACAGCCTGAGCATAGAAGGTACTTGTTAGATACAACAAGTGGACATTGCAATGCTTCTTGAAAACCGTTGACATAAATAGCTTGGTATACATTATTGAGTTTGTTCTTAATTGATTGAGTTGACTGCCTGTTTCTCAAATTGATTTCTCAAGGTATGACTATATTTCAAAGGGTTTTTTATGGTTGGAAGGATTGGCCACCCTTTCTTTAATGACTTGACAGCAACACATACAGATTGACATGACTCCATGGGAACGTTCTCATGAAAGCTGTCAGTGGAAATCAAGCTGATTCTTCTTTGGTTATCTTGAGCTGGGAATTGAGCTGATGGGATTGTCTGATTAATCCTTCCACAATTTAAAAATATACTTTATTCAGAAATTTTTCAATTACAACACCCAA
This sequence comes from Scyliorhinus canicula, assembly GCF_902713615.1. NCBI lineage: Eukaryota > Metazoa > Chordata > Chondrichthyes > Carcharhiniformes > Scyliorhinidae > Scyliorhinus > Scyliorhinus canicula. The sequence continues at coordinate 48,895,961 of NC_052149.1, read as the reverse complement.
AATGGTCAAACAAATTTATACCATTTTCATTAAAAAATCTCAGTGGGGAATTGGAGGGGTGGAGGCTTGTAGTGTATGGGTTAGTAGCATAGTTGCCCACGAGTTATAACTGGTTTTATTCCTTCTAACTTTTCCTGGGTAACTATTCTGGGAAGTAAGCCAGAACCATCCGACATCTACGACTCTTAACTCAGAGTTTTGAAGGATTTCAGATGCATTGGAAGATCAATCTACTCAGGCAATTTCCATGTAGTTAGTCCATGGAATTTATGACAATTGCCCAGTGTATTTCAAGAGGTACCTCCAGGGTACGAACATCCAGAAGTCTAGAAATTCTTGACCAATGCGCTCAAATTACACTGAATAAAATGGGTTGGAATGTGCTACAAGACAGTTATCCATCTTTACAAGTTCCTCCAAATTCACTCTCAGTTTATAAAATGATGGACCCCTCGATGTTTTCGTGAGAATTTCTTCTACATTTCACACCATTCAAGATAGTCAAATATCTTTCAAGGTCCTCTGAAAAAGAATAGAAGACGACCAACAAGTATCACTTAGAAATATTCAGGCACCATGTCATTTAAATGGAACAGGTTAAGAAAAAAAATGTGCTTTCAAATTTATTACGTGAAAAATATATGGATATTTAGCTGATACGACCAGGAGTACAGCAATGGCAAACCTTTAAGGGAAGAGAGGAAGGTGCATGCAGGTTACGTTCCAACTCTCTACACACAATGGCCTGGATTTTCACAACAAATCAAAGCCTCTCCAACATGACAGAAGTGGCTTGAATCTGGAAGTCCCACACTCAAACTTGGCACCTACCATTTTCACAGATGCAGTACTTGAGTTACATGATTCATACATTCACTAAGGCGCCTAGGCAACACCTTCCAGAACCATGACCACTACCATCTGGAAGGACAAGGGCAGCAGACACATGGAAATCCCATGACTTGGAGGTTACCCTCCAAGTTACTCACCATGTTGACTTGGAAATATATCACTGTTTCTTCACTGTCGCTGGGTCAAAATCCTGTAACTCCCTCCCTAACAGCATCGTGGGTGTACCTACACCACATGGACTGCAGCGGTTCAAGACGGCAACTCACCACCATGAATTTTAAACATGTGCATTTCACAGAGGCAGCTGCCCATCGAAATCATCAGCTATCTCAAGCGTAATTTTGGTCTGAGAGGTGTTTGAAACCTGGAACGAGCAGCTTAGACATAGGAGCAGGTTGGAATTTTGTGGATTGGTTTTGGAGTCTTTGGAGAAGTAAGGTACTTCTTTGATTATGGACCAAAGGTGTGGTCAGGTGCCTTTTGGGAGAGGTAAGGTAGGCATGAATTTGTGTAAAAAGTGCATAAACTCATTGGAACTCTGAAGCTCATTTGAATTGTCAAAAACAATCGTGGACTGGCTTCAATGGGAAATCCCATTGACAAGTGGGGGCAAGAGAGAATCCTGCCATCAACAAATGGCGCATCACCGAGAAACACGTGGCTGGGGACCAGGGAATCCACCCCCATTATTGCAGGAGGATGCCTGCCATTTCACAGTTTGATTGACGTGGTAGGTATAAGAGCAGAGGGTGGTGGGTGGGAGGGCACGGATTGGTATGAGTTTGTATTAAGTTGACATAAAGGCTATTAAGCGCTGGGGGATGAATGGGAAGCATAGGTTGGCATTCAGGTTATGTGAGTTCATAGGGTGGGTGGAGGGCATGAGGTGGCATTCATGAGACATGGCAAGTGTGTGTGTGATGGTGGGGTGAGGCATGCGGGCTCGATGGTTGTTTTACGCATTTGTTTATTTTTTAATTTTGGACACATGCCTTCAGCCCAGCGTGCCTCTACACTCAGCAACCTCTACACTTGGTCCGGAGTCACATGCCCCAGCTCCCAGGGAATCCAGCCACTTGAATTAGGTTCAAAGAATTCTAAAATCAGGTAGAATCATAGAATCTCTACAGTACAGAAAGAGGCTATTTGGCCCATCGAGTCTGCACCGACCTGTTGAAAGACCACCCTACCTAAGCCCAATCCCCCACCCTGTAACCTCATCCTAAGGTGCAGTTTAGTCTGTCAAATCCACGTAACCTGCACATCTTTGGACTATGGGAGGAAACCAGAGCACCCGGAGGAAAACCACGCACACACGGGGAGAAAACACAAACTCCACACAGACAGGACAACTGACACTGACACTGAGAGCTGTCTTGGTGCATTTGCTAAAACAATATTCCATGGTGGCTATGTTCACTTGCAGCCTCTTTTGTCCATACTGCTTTTAAAACCCCCTTATTGTGTAATCAAAGTCAAGTGGGAGAACAGGCGAACAAACCTCCAGATTTGAAGACAATTCCTCCAGCCGAGTAATCATGATCATATGAAAGGCTCTGCTGGTCTACATGTCCAATAATCGTCTTGTGGAACAGATCCTCTTTTCACAACTTAAGGATGGCACTGGGTCCTAGACAGGACAGAGAAAACGTTTTGAGGACATGCTGAATTAAGGTCTAATTGAAAAGGGAATAAATTAACACACACAAAGCCTGACAGACGTCATCATCATTTCATGGGACTGACGACAATGATCATTGTGTAAACAGAAGAGTGGGGTTGAATACAAATCAGCAAAATCCATTTCAGAAACAATTGAAAGATATTAACAGTTGGCTCCTGTATGATTTAAACAAACAATTTTGAAGCCTTTCTCATTTTTGTCGCATTATTTATGCCCCTGTTTATTGACTTGTTCTATATGATTGCGGTTGGGTTAATTAAGCTTCTTACTCAGGTTACTTTCTTCCTACTTTAACTCAATGCAAAGAGATGTAAATTATTGAGATTTTCTAAATACTCAACTGAGACTAAGTCATTTTCGACTTACAGTACGTTAATTGAATTTGGTTAAAGTGGTAATGGCTTAAAATGGGATTTTTGTCCTTTGTAATGTATTGAAAAAGGATGGACAAACCATTACAAATATACAGAATGTTAAAAGTACAACAGTACCGGTAAATCTTTTCTACCATTTCAGCTATTTTTTGTTTTATGATAAACCCTGACAAGCAGCAGGAAGAGAGAATTCCACTGCAAGGGAATGGCGGGCTGCTGACAAACACACAGCTGGGGGACCGCAGAATTCAGTCCAAGATTTTTGAAGAGCACTTGCCAGTAGAAATTGTAGGATATTGATCATCTTTATGATGTTCTCTATTTTCAAATAGTCTGCCAACTGTTTCTTCTCTCGCTCTATACTTGACAAATAACGGCCAGGATCCTCCAGGACTGCCTGCTAGCTGCGGAATTTGGGGTGACACGCTGAATCGCCTGTCAGGTCAAAATCGGGATTCACATCGGTCATCAAATCTGTCGCGAGTCTCCCGGCCTGCCCCGCTGGCCATAACGGAATTCCCGACATCCTCTTCGAGCTTCCTGCCCCAACCCGGAGGGATCATGTAAAAAACTCATTAAAGTTGTTTGATATCTCATTTATGGGCTGGACGCTCATTTCACTTGCCAGCTGGGATACTCCTACAACCCCCCCCCCCCCCAACCCAGAGTCCCCCTGGCGTGAATTCATGCAAGTCCTGAGGAATGTAGACCTGGCGGCTTGCAGTTGCAGAGGTGGAGTATCTTCCCTATGCTTGCTTCCAGGGCACTGAGGTGGTCCTTAATCGGAGGTGCGGTCTCGAGGGCTTATGTTTGGCTGGAGGGGCTTAGGTCGGGGTTCTTTCCTGGGATTGGACTTAATTGGTTGCTCTATCCATCTGGAGCCTTTAAACCCTGTAAACAGTCAGTCAGTGCGTACAAATTAAAGTTTTCTCATAATAAAGTGGAAGTAATATTATTTGCACCCTTAAACCTATCGAACAGTCAATCAGTATCTCAGAAATACACATCTCTCCTAATAAAGTGAAAGTGATCCCATCTGTACTCCTAAACCCTTCAAAACGCCTGTCAGTATGTCAAGTCTAAAGGTCTGTGGGATTAAGGTAACTACAATCCATTTGCCCGTTAATGTATAAAAGTTTGTGTGTGTGCCTAGAAGGCTAAAAGCTTTGAACTGTATTCAATACCATGCCCAAATAACCTTTGGTCACACTAAGGGGAAATTTATCAATCCACCTAACCTGCACATCTTTGGACTGTGGGAGGAAATCGGAGCACCTGGATGAAAACCACGCAGATACGGGGAGAGGGTAAAAGCTCCACATAATGACCCAAGGTCAGAATCGAACCCGAGTGTCTGGCACTGTGGAGACAGCAGTGCAAATCACTGTGCCACCTTGCCATATATTGTGAAACAATGATTCTAACCATTAGAATGTGCATATTGAGGGCTTTCTCATTCATAGTCTCACTGTTATCCCACTTTCCCTTTTACAAAATAAGGCATTATCATATTTCACATGTGTGATACAGAGAAAGAGCAAGTTCAAGTGGGTGTTAGGCCGGCGTGAATTTCTTTTGGGATCTAATGCCGGTGCCAGCCATGGCAGATCGGAAACCCACTGAAGGCCAGTGTAAACCTCATTTGATTCCCGCTAATGGGACGCAGATGAAGGCCCAGCCACCTGCGCCCGCTTCTCCACGGTGTCAGCACGAAAACACACCAGTGCAAAACACATCTGTGCAGATGTCTGAACTCACTGGACAATGTCTGGGGCTGCCTCCAGAGTTCAGGGTGGAGGCCACCAGCAACCCTGGACCCTGGAGCAGCATTTGTGGTCAGGTACCTTGGTTTCAGCCTTGGCCCTGTAGTCACATTCCCACATGTTTTTGTTTCAGAGGAAGGTAAGTGTATAATCTATGCTCCCATTCCAGTGAGGTGCTGAGAGACTGCTACACTGTCAAGGGTTCTGCCTTTTGGACAAGACTTGAACCAAAGTCCCAGCTATCTACCAGGCAGATCTGAAAGATACCATAATGCAATTTGAAGACAAACAGTTCATCCCGTGTACCAAGCATCCCTTAACCATCAGCGCTAAAACAGATTATCTGGTCACTTATGCCCATTGTTCTGCTCAAATTGGCTGTGTCTGCTTATATTACAATCGTGACTAGACTTCAAAAATGCTCCATTTCCTTTGAAGTACTTTGGGATGGCCTAAGGCTGTAAAAGGCATTGTATAAATGTGAATTGTTCTTTCTTTGCACATTGATGTTAGATACGTTACTTCTCAGCCACTGTTGAATCTAGTCTTTCGCATGGTTTTGCAGCATATAGTTTAGTGTGATTTTTGTGGGATTATTCTCCAGAAATCAAAGCTTGAGTCAAATGTATTGAAATAGCCAAGAAGATGTGTATTGTTTTTACTGCTGATTTGCAGTATAATAATGTTATCTAGCCTGTTTACACCTTTGTGCAAAAAGACACTCTACCCAGCATTGCTGGAGATAGCCAATCTGTACCGAAATAGAATGCAGAGGTTGGAAGGCTCTTTTGTAACAATATGAATGATGCTATGTCTACTGGCTTGAGTGTTAATTTGACAGATACCCATCTCTTCCTTCAGGCTGGTAACATAAAGTAGGGATGGAGATTCCTAACTTTCTTCCTGCATTAAAGTTCATCTATAGGCATTGGGGTTGCGGGAAGAGAATTGGAGGGGGGAGGTTTGAAAATACCTCTAACATAGGTGTTGGGAGAGGCTGTGTGGGACCCCCATCAGTGACCCTGCTGAACGTTATGGTTTAGGGATGCATCAACTCTTAACTATCACACCCCACCGTATGTCACAGGCTGGAAAGTTTGGCAGAGGTTACTGGTTCTGGAAAGTGCTCGAAGGATTTTAAATCCGTTTCTAGCAGTTTCCTTCATCAAGAAACTTCATTGCGCATTTTTTATAAATTCTGTTCCAAGGATCACCCTCTGCATCCCCAGCTTTGAGGGTTAGCTGTGCATTATTGTTGCACAATTGGAGATGCCACCTTTCAGAGGAGACATTAAACCAATACCCTATCTGACCCCTCAGATGGACATAAATTATCTCTTGAAACAATTTTGTAGAAGTGTAGGGGAGTTACCCCCAGATTCCTGGCCAATACTTACCCTCAACAGTCACTACATAAATTCAACAGATAAATAGCAGCAAACATTGTTTGGATGAGTGTTTTGATGCTTAATAAATGAGGGGGGATAATTGAAAGTATTACATAATTTTACTCATATTGAGATATAACTAAAAGGAAACTGCTACTATGAAAAGTGTAGATATAGGGCGCGATTCTCCGCTCCCCCCGCCGGGTGGGAGAATCGTGGGAGGGCTGGGCGAATCACGACACGCCGCCCTGGCACCCCCCGCGTTTCTCCCCCCCCTCCCCGCTTGGAGAATCGCCGGTCGCCGTGAAAAATGGATGGGCCGAGCGGCTTGATGTTCCCGCCTTATTCACGCCGGCGGCAACCACACCTGGTCGCTGCCGTCGTGAACATGGCGCCAAAGGTTCGTTTGTGGCTTGTGGGGGGCTGAGAGGGGAGTGAGCACCACGGCCGTGCTCGGCAGGGGACTGGCCCGCGATCGGTGCCCACCGATCATCGGGCCGGCGTCTCCAAGGGACGCACTCTTTCCCCTCCGCTGCCCCGCAAGATAAAGCCGCCACGTCTTGCGGTGCAGCGGAGGGGAAGATGGCAACCGCGCATGCGAGCGTTGGAGCCGGCCAACCTGCGCATGCTCGGCTGACGTCACTTAGGCGCCGCCGTCGCGTCATTTTGACGCAAGCGTCAAGGCCCGGCAGCCGAGTTTCTCACAACGCCACTCCTAGCCCCCTGGAGGGGGGGGGGGGGGGGGGGGGGGGTGAATAGGGTGCGAAGAGCGGCCTCCGACGCCGTTGTGAAACTCGGCCGAGTTCACGACGGCCTTCCCAATGCCGTGCGGGAGCGGAGAATCGCGCCCATAGTGTAGTGTATAGATAGAGGAAGCTACATAATTATTTTAAATCATCACATTCTGTATCAACAACTTCAACCAGTTCTACATTGTCTTATGCGTTGTTAGCCTTTCTAAACCTGATCAACAGGTTTTCCAAGTTTGAATGGTGGTGTTAGAAATAGTCTTCGATCTTCCGTAAGCAATCCTAATATCTTGCATATGTTGCTGTTGCCATACCAGCCCCTGTCCACTACACAATAATGTAACCTCATAACAATAGTATCCTCATGGGATTTGAACTGTATAACTATCATATTTGTGCTTCAAGTTGGATAGAGAAAAATCTTTGCAAGAACAGACATGGCAAGTTTATGATTGGACTTGCTTCGTTCAATCAATACCTCAGAATACAAAGTAATGAACGCACGCACTTTCCCCATGTAAATAGGTCAGGATAACTGACACCTTCCAGTGATCTGTTGACAGTGTGTCAGGTGCCCACAAATTCATCACACAGCTGACCAATGCCATGTTTGTTAAGGCAGGCAATTAATAATAATAATTATTATAATCTTTTATTGTCACAAGTATGAAGTTACTGTGAAAAGCCCCGAGTCGCCATATTCCGGCACCTGTTCGGGTAAGCTGGTACGGGAATCGAACCCACGCTGCTGGCCTTGTTCTGCATTACAAACCAGCTGATGTATTATGTACACGTTGCCACCAATGGTGCCAATAACAATGATTTCGGGTTTGCATTTTGCCCTTCAATATGTACCAATCAGGAGCTCCAAAATGGTCATGTTGGGTTTCGCTCTGTATATCCTTGCGCAGCAATGAAGTTCGTATTTTCAGGAGGAGCAAGATGTAGAACACAGGCTAGGATTCTCCGAACCTCTGCGCCGAAATAGCGCTTGGCGCGGGGGTGGAGAATGGGGCCTCAGACCCGCGATCAGGTTCGACGCCAGGACGCGATTCTCCGGTGACCAGAGAATCGCCGCCACCGCGCGCGCTGTCAATGCGGCGCAGTCAGGGGCTGTTGAAAGAGGCCCCTGTGGTCAACTGGCCGAGTTCCCACCGGCATGGTTCCCCCCAGCGGGAGCTCGGACTTGCAGCCGCGGTGGCCGTCCTGGTTGGGGGGGGGGGGGGGGAATCAGACTCTGGGGGGGGGGGCCTCCACGACGGCCAGGCCCGCAATTGGGAGGAGGCCTATCTTTTTCCACGCCGGCCCATGGTGTGGCTCTGCCATGTTGCGCGGGCCTGGCACGGAAGCGGCCACCTCCTGCATGCGCGGACCCGCCGCTAGCCGGCGCGAACCCGCGGCCAGTAGTGCAGGACCGCGTATCGCTGCCAGAGCTGCGTGGAGCACTCCGACGCCGTTCTGGCCCCCTGTGTGCTTCAGAATCATTCGGCCAAGAGGCCCGTTGACGCCGGCTGAAACACTCCTGGTGTTTTCGCCAGCGTGAACACTTAACTGCATTTTTGCAGAATCCCGGCCACAGTGCCTCCTTGATTTTCTGTCTCTCCTTGACTCTCGAAGTGAGACCTGTGACTGAAAGTAATGGAATGTTTTGAAGGATGGCCAATTTGTTGAGATTGACCATGAGGGAGACACTGCATTAAAATGAGGGTGAGTATCAGTTGTGGATGAACAGATATGGATGTGAGGAAGTGCATCGATGGAAAGGAACATGTATAACTGAAAGGTAAATTGATGTCAGGTGTAATACGTTGGAAAGGAATTAAAAAGACAGAGTGATGGCTTTATGCATCAGGAAGTAGTTGGGTATGCCTCTAAACTCACCATTCCTGCCCCGATTAGGGGAATAAACTGCTTTCAGTACTGAATTCAAGAGCACGGCACGCTGCTCCTGCTGCTCACCTCCAGAATGACCTCCAACAATGTGTTCTTGGTTTCAGCACCTTTCCTCTTTTTCCCATTAATCGGGAAGAGTAGGGATGAGTATCTCCTTGTGGACACTTACAGATTAGCAGCATCAAATCCAGCCACACATCAGTAAAGTGGGGTGTAAACATATGGGATTTCATTAGAACGGTCCCTACCTTTGTTCCCCCACATCCAGAAGCCATCATCTGAATTTCTTTGCAGTGTTTCTTCAAATTATCTGGGTCAACAAGCCCCCGCATGCTAATTGGTAGGGGAAACCTGGAAGTCAGTTTCAAATGCAATGTTGTAAGCATCCTTTCATCTATGAAAGCTGATGGGCATGCAGGAACAAATCCATTTAGGTGGGGAGTCTTCATATGATGCAGCTTTGCTGATGGTTGTGTTGGCCAATCTTTGCGAGGCAGGTTTTTACATAGAATTTACAATGCAGAAGGAGGCCATTCGGCCCATCGAGTCTGCACCGGCTCTTGGAAAGAGCATCCTACCCAAGGTCAACACCTCCACCCTATTCCCATAACCCAGTAACCCCACCCAACACTAAGGGCAATTTTGGACAGTAAGGGCAATTTAGCATGGCCAATCCACCTAACCTGCACATCTTTGGACTGTGGGAGGAAACCGGAGTACCCGGAGGAAACCCACGCACACACGGGGAGGACGTGCAGACTCCGCACAGACAGTGACCCAAGCCGGAATCGAACCTGAGACCCTGGCGCTGTGAAGCGATTGTGCTATCCACAATGCTACCGTGCTGCCCTCAAGGTTCTAGGTGTAAATGTTACAAATTGGGGAAAGACAAATCTTACGAAGCTGAGAGATGGTCTGGTAAAAGTGGGCTGGTTACAGCTACTTGAAGGGAAATCAGCGGCAGACCAGTTGGAGGCATTCAACAGCATAGTGTAGGTATGTTTGCACGAAGAAAAAGGGTGGTACAACCAAGTCTGGAGCCCTCTGACTATCTAGAGGTATAGAAGGTAAAGTAAAGCAGAAAAAGAAAGCTTATGACAGTCGCAAGAAACTTAATACGGTAGAAAGCCATGAGGGGTATAGAACACACGGGTGAAGTAAATAAGGAAAATAGGAAAGCAAAGAGAGGATATGAAAATATATTAGCATGTAAAATCAAAGAAAACCCAAAGATGTTTTACCACTACATTAAGAGCAAGAGAATAACTGAGGAAAGGGTAGGGCCTATTAGGAATGTACAAGGTAACTGATACGATGATGCAGAAGACCTGCCTGGGCTGGAATGAGTACTTTGGGCGGAATTCTCCCCCCCCCCACCACGCCGGGTGGGAGAATCGCCAGGGTGCCTCGTGAGTTCCGCCGCGTTACCCCGGAACCCGTACGCGATTCTCCCACCCCCCCAAACCAGCGCAGCGAGAATCACGGCTGGCCGCTCGGCGAATCGCCGCTCGCCGTTTGCATAAGAGCGCCGCCCCAACACGACAGGTTCCCGCCGGCGCTGTCCACACTGGTTGCTGCCGGCAGGAACTGCGTGGGAACGCTGGGGGTGGGGAGGGGGGGGGGGGGGGGGGGTTCCCTGCACGGGGGGAGGGGGGGGCTCTTATGGGGTCTGGCACGCGATCGGGGCCCACCAACCAGGACCTCCTTTCCTCCGCCGCCCCGCAAGATCCATCCACCATCTTCTTGCGGGCGGCCTCGGGGAGGACGGCAACCCGCGCATGCACGGGTGACTTCATTTACACGACGCCAGCCATGTCATTTACGCAGTGTCGCTTTTTACACGGCGCCAAGGCCCAGCGCGTGTAAAATACGCGACCCCGCTCCTAGCCCCCCCCCCCCCCCCCCCCGGTGGCGGGCAAATAGGGAGCTGGGAGCGGGTTCTGATGCCGGAGTGAAACACTCCAGTTTTCACTCCGACGTCGGGACTTTGTCTCCATTTCGGAGAATCGCCCCCTTTGTTTCTGACTTCACAAAGGTCGAGCGATGATGCAGACCTTCTAGTTAATGGGAAGAAGTTAGAAATATTAGATACATTAAGCATGACAAGAGCAGAAGTACTGGAGGGACTGACACCCTTGAAGGTGGATAAATCACCAGTGCCGGATGGATTATATCCCAGGCTGTTGCAGGAAGCCAGGGAGAAAATAGTGGATGCCCTGAGGATCATTTATCAATCTTCATTAGATGGAGGCAAAGTACCAGAAGATTGGAGGTTGGCAAATGTTGTACCATTATTTTAAAACGGTGTGAAGGATAGGCTAAATACATATAGCCCAGTTGGTCTAACTTTGGTGGTGGGCAGATTATTTGAGTCAATTCTGAGAGCAACGATAAACTGCCTGTTAGAAAGGCAAGGATTAATCAGAGATAGTCAGCATGGATTTCTTAAGAGAAAGTCATGGCATGCTAACTTAATTGAATTTTTGGAGGAAGTAACTAGGTGGATTGATGAATGTAGTACGGTATGTGTAGTCTACATGGATTTTAGTAAGGCAGACTGTTCAGAAAAGTTAATACAGGGGAATGGGTGAGCTGGATCCAAAACTGGGTCAGTGACAGGAAACAAAGGATAATGATGGCTGTTTTATCAAATAGAAAGTGGTTTCCAGTGGTGTCCCACAGGGCTCAGTGTTGGGGTCTTTGCTGTTTGTGGTATTTATTAAAGATTTGGACTTAAATGTGGGAGGCATTATTGGGAAATTTACAAATTACACAAAAATCGGCGTGTTATTGATGATGAAGAGGATAGCTGTTGTCTTGAGAATTCTATCAATGGTTTGGTTGATTGGGCAGAAAAATGGCAAATGAATTCAATCCACAGAAGTGTGAGGTAATGCATTTTAGGAGGGCAAATGAAGCAAGGGAATACTCAATTAACAGGAGGATTTTGAAAGGAAGTGAAAGACTTTGGAGTGCATGTCCACAGGTTTCTGAAGGTTTTACTGGATGAGGTATGGAATACAAAATAAGGACTTTATAAAATGCTGGTTAGGCAACTGTTGAAGTACACAGTCCTGGTCATCACATTAAAGGAAGGACATAATTGCTCTGGAGAGAGTGCAGAGGAGATTTCCAAGAATGTTGTCAGGGCTGAAAATTTGCAGCTATGAGGAGAGATTTGGCATGGTGGAGTTATTTTCCTTAAAACAGAGGAGGCTGAGGAGTGACTTGATTGAGATGTACAAAATTATGAGGGGCCTAGATAGACAGGGAAGATTTGTTTTCCCTCACAGAGAGGTAAGTTATCAGTGGGCACAGATTTTAGGCGATTGGTAAAAGGATGGGAGGGGATATTAGGAAGACCCTTTTCACCCAGAGGGTGGTTGATGTCTGGAATTCGCTACATGGATTGGTGGTTGAGGCAGAAACCAGCAACTCATTTAAAAGGTACCTGAATCTGCACCTTAAATGTTGTAACCTGCAAAGTAAAGGACCGGGTACTGGAAGTTGGGATTAGAATGGGAGGATAGTTTTTTCAGATGGCGGTCCCGCTAGGCTGAATGGCCTCTTTCTGTGCTATAATTTTTCCATGGTTCTATATTGCCAAGTCGCTGTATCACTGGTTGTCGTAGTGCCCACCGAACCAGGTGTCCCTATTTCCCTCTTTCACCAGCTCGTGACTCCCAGATGTGATAGTCAATGTTTAGGGCCTACATGTCACTCTTGCCAGCACCCTTGACTTGGAACCTTGGGTGCTCCACTCGTTGACTAGCTGTGTCTTTTCCAGCCATGTAGAATTGGGTGTGCAACTATCCTCCAATTTGTGGACCTGTTTGATTAATGCCAACACATTTCAAATGCAATGACTGGGTTAATAAACCACTAATGGGTGCTGCGCACCGACTTATGAGTTTCCCCACAGCCACTGTAGCACCCTCCCTCCCCACACAACCCTCCATTTTGCCCACACGGCTTCCAGTATGTTAGCTAATTAAAATTCTCTGAAAGAGCTCTCATCTCCACTCACCTGGGCAACATTGAAATGATTTGCTACAATGTTCTGAGCCCAGCCAAAGCTTGGCCTCGCAAATCTTCCCTATCTATCTTCCTTTCAAAAGGAAGCTCAACTGCCTCTGTGTCTCTCTCTCTGTCTTTGCACAATCCATTAGGAGGACCGATGCCAGACCCCCTGCTGATTGCCTGAGCCTTGGCATCGACAAACCCTATGGGTGTGAGGAGTTTATCAAGTGCCAAATCAGACTAACAAATTGCTTATTATTTACAGTCTGTGAGCAAACAACATTTATTAACATATTAACCACCTGTTGGCCATGTGCTTATTTTTTTTCAAATCTTGGATAAATTAACTTTGCTTTGAAGACTCACTATTTACCTTTCCTTTGAAAGAAACATTTTAAAATCCTGACATTTGCTGGTTAGCATGCTTTACTTTTCAATTTGCCCAAATCTAACATATGGGCAACATCCTGATTTATTTTAAATCGTAATATATTATTGGCTTACTTTCTTTCAATGGAGTTTTAATTAAAGTAAAAAAAATATCTCTTTTTGGGAGTTAAGTGGCCTCTCGGCACCAGCAAATAGGGCCACAAGTCACGCCTTTGTCCCTTGAGTGTTTTCACCCTCATAAAAATTGCCACAGGTTAGGAGGTTTACAGGAGGTATTTGCTGCAGCTTTGGCTCCCAAAACTAGCATTCTAATAATGCTAATGTCGGTTCTCTCATCTGTTAGTCTTAAAATGCTAGGATCTGATTCATATCAGTGTTCAGAGGCCTTAAATCAACAAATCACATTCAGTTTCAATGAGATATAACACTTTCAGACAGATAAAAAAGCCTGATTAGAAACTAGCCTGAGGCTCGTCATAAAGCCTGGTGCACACAATGTTTACAGGCCTCTTAAAGGGGAATATATTGCCATATTCAGGAGTTATCAGACAGAAACAAATGGGAACAGTGTGCTCATTAAAAAAAGTTTTTATTGTAGTTACTCTGGCAGTTGCAGTAGCATGTTAAATTCATAGCAGAGGCGATGTTCCTGACGTTGCAAGTCCCAATTTTGCAAATGCTGTTTTTGAGCGACTTCTTGAGGCCACACAAGATATGTTTATAGGGAGTCGTATGTCAACTCAGAAAATCAGATCCAAATTTCATGAGCTCTGTTGGGCCTTGGTCTACAGTATGAACCTTACCCACAAATGTAGGCATGGAAGGTCTTTGGTACCTGATGATTTGAATCCAGAAAGTAGGTTTTTGGAGCTGTATTTTATATTTATTTCCCTCCCATCACATTTAACTCCAGTCATTAGTTTTTTTGGTGGAGGGCCCTGTTACCTTCCTTGCTCTTGATAGCTGCTGGTAGTCAGATCACACTGTGCAAAGAGGTGAACTTGAGTATTACTTTAAAGACTATGGACATTTTGCAAAATTAGGATGAAAAAGATTACTGAAGGGCAACAGCCCTGAACGCACTTTAACCGTACCTGTAATTCCTCAAGGTCCTATACATGGAGATTATTCATGAAGGCCCTGCCTTCTCAACGTTGCCCCTCGTCTGGGGTGTGGTGATCCTCAGGTTAAATCACCACCAGTCAGCTCTCTCCCTCAAAGGGGAAAGCAGCTAATTGCCATCTGGGACTACAGCGACTTTACACATTTATAGATGGACAAGCAAAAGTAGACCTGTCGTCACATTAGATACTCTTATTTTACACAACTGGGCAAGGGCCAACATCCTAATCACTCTTCCTTTGGAAAGGGGGCACCGGCTGGAGAGTACACACAGTTTTCAGGGGGTTGGAGTTTAGCCAGAGTTGTCGACTCAAAGGGAAACCACTCTATAGGCAGAGAAGTACCTTGACCTGACTTCACTGATTGTCCCTTCCTCTCTGCGACCCAGTTCAGGCACACCGGAGGAGCAAGTACAAATGATGATGGTTCAATCGTGCTTCATATGCCACATCCAAGGGGGGTTGTAGTACCAAATTTAGATTCATTCCAGGCTTATTGGGCCCTGAAAACATTTGTGTGACATTGAGGAGTTGGACACACACCTTCATCTTGATCCTGATAGCACAGGACCCTCATGTGTGACTAAGTACATGGAATGAGTTTGGCTTAGTCAGCAAGATCCCTCTCTCCTGGGCCATTGCTGTTGAGTGGCCATCAGGCCTGAGAACTGTTCTCTTTTTATACATCCACTGCATCAGGGCCTCCAATTTTGAAACAACAGAGGGAGCAATGCTGTTCACATATGTCTCTGCTGTATGGTTGATATCAATTAAATCAATTTTTCATCCTGCACCCCTAGAATGGAAAGTCCCAGGCCTTTTTAATGATCGCCTGTTGTTGGACATATTCCTAGAGGCTTCATCATATGAACTCTTGCCTCCAACTGCTGAACTCATAAAAAAAAACTTTTGTCCTATCAACAGCATTTTTATAATTACTAAATAAAAGTGGTGAAAGAAAATATTAAAAAGTTGCATTTTTTATGCACTATGCTTTTCTGATGGTTGGCGAGATGTCTCCAGGATGAATTCCTGGAAGGTCCAAGACAAACCTGGGGCTTGGGAATCAGAGTTGATGGTTGCATTTTGGTTTTCTCAGTTTAAGCTCCGTCTACAAGCTGTTACATTTCCCGTAGCCGATTCAAATTCACTGCTGACTTTGGGTCGTTAGATCAGCACAAACTGAATCTGCCTTTCCCCATCCCTACACTAGGGGTAGTTGGCTGGACAGCTGGGGCGGGATTCTCTGACCCCCCGCCAGGTTGGAGAATCGCCGGGGGAGTGGGGTCAGCGTGAATCCTGCCCCGCCGCCTCGACACCGGCTGCTGAATTCTCCGGCGCCAGGGTTTTGGCGGGAGCGGGAATCGCGCCGCGCTGGTCAGCGGCCGCGAGCAGTGGCCACCCCGACAATTCTCCGGCCCGCGATGGGCCGAGCGGCCGCCCTTTTTCGGCCAGTCCCACCTGCGTAAATCAAACAAGGTCCTTACCGGCGGGACCTGGCTCTACAGGCAGCCTGCAGAATCCTCGGGGGGGGCACGGAGGGATCTGGCCCTGGGGGTGCCCCCACTGTGGCCTGGCCCGCGATCGGGGTCCACCGATCCGCGGGCGGGCGTGTGCCATGGGGGGCACTCTTTCCGTCTGCGCGGCTGCTGTCAACCTCCGCCATGGCCAGCGCGGAGAAGAACCACCCTGCGCATGCGCTGGGATGACGCCTGCGCATGCTGACGTCCCGCGCATGCGCCGGCCGGCGGAAGCCCTTCGCCTCCGGTTGGTGCAGCACCAACCCCGCCGCCGCCGGCCTAGCCCCTGAAGGTGCAGAGGATTCCGCACCTTCCGAGTGGCCCGATGTCGGAGTGGTTCATGCCACTCCTCGGCGCCGGTACAGCCCGCCCTGCCAGGGAGGGGAGAATCCCGCCCCTGGTTTGTGATGGAGAGCAAGGCCAACAGCACAGATTCAATTCCCATCCCGGCTGAGGTTATTCATGAAAGTCCCGCCTTCTCAACCTTGCCTGAGGTGTGGTGATCCTCAGGTTAAATCACCACTAGTCCTCAAAGGAGAAAACAGCCCATGGTTACCTGGGACTATGGCAGCTTTACTTTACTAGGAGCACAACTACACCACAGGCTCCTGCACTCTCAGATTTGCCATAATTGTTAAATTAGGCTTAACTGTCTAATTTAATGTGACTTTGTGCATTTGCATTTCAGGAAATTACCGGTTTTAATTAAAAGTATGATTATTGTTCAATTCTAGCACGTACGACTCATTGATGTAACCTGATCACCAGTTATATCATGACACCTGATGCATGACCTTAGCAACAACACTCTTTAAAACAAGTGATGAAAAGGTATAATGACATGGTGCATTTCCTGTGCAATGGGCGCACATCCTCGATTATGAATTGTGGTTGATAGCTATACCTTATCGCACCTGGCCAGAGGGGCTGTTCTCAATAATGGACCAGGGTTTAGAGGTTGTGACAAAGGTGATATGTAGAATCTTGACTCTTCAGCAGCACCTGAAATTGTGCACCCCGTTCACGTGAGCAAAAGTGAATAGGCTGCACATTTAACACCCCACTCAATTTTCTCTTCATTTCAGCTGGTTTGCTGTCTCCTGTTAGTTGCAGGGCGATAACAGCTAATACCAAATGAGTTGCTGACTGCAAGCTAAGCTGTCCGCCGTGACTCAGTGACGGCACTCTCGTCCCTCATTCAGAAGGTCAAAAATGGGTTTAAGTCCCTTTTCAGTACTGAGAGAACACTGGGCTAATGGATATGCTGCCCTTCAAATGAGACATGAAAGCACCTGGTGGACAATAAAGATTCCATAACACTATTCAAAGACTGTTTGGCAAACATGTATCCCTCAACCAATATCACTAAATTAGACTGCCTGGTCATTTATCTCATTCTCTTTGTGGGAACTTGCTGTGCACAAATTGCCGGCTTACTTAGATTACAACAGTGACTGCACATGCAAAATATTTAATTACAGTAAAATTTCAATTATCTGGCACTGTACCAATTGGCACACTGCAGAATGACCAGACTTTATTTTCTGACTGCAGATGTCTCCTATCACTTATCTCATGGTGCTAGCACTTGTTGCTGAATGGTTAGGTTCACTGCACCCCCCCCCCCCCACAATCCAACTCTCAGACAACCGCTAATAATTGTGTGGCCTTCCCTCGCTCCAGCCTCAGCCCCCACCCTCTCCCGCTGTTCTGTGGCACCATGTTCCCTCAGCGTCGCTCACAACTGCTTGCAAGACCTCAACGCCCATGTCACCACCAGTTCATTCAGGAGTTCATCCTGCATCTTAGTTAACCGACATTATTGATTAACCGGCGCCTCCTATTCTTGGAACTCGCTGGACAACAGAAATTTCTCTGGATTTCTAGAGACTTTTAACTGTATTCTAAATAACCTTTGTATTTACTCCTGACTGAATTTTGCAAACATTTTTGGAGACTTGTACACATCTAAGAACATAAGAACTAGGAGCAGGAGTAGGCCCAGCGCAAACCTCGATTTCAGCCGGACACCCGATTCTCCTCCCGATCCCGATTCACGATCCCAACATCACGGGGCGATATCCCAGCCGATATTTCACAGCAGCTGAAGTTGAGCAGCAAGTTGTAGAGCAGATAATTCCGATTAATATTTCATTGCAAACATCTGCACTCTGTCCAAGAGTGCATAAAATGTGGGAAAACTGGTTATTCACTGTGATTGTGTTGGGTAATGGTAATTTTTCCAGTACATTTCAGAAATACTTATAAAATTGCTGGAATTTAAAAATCATGTATTTTTCTCTTGCAATGTTCTCCCCAACATTGTCCTGCATATTTAGAGTTAAGGGACAATAATGGGATCACAGTAGCTTTCAGGAACTTCTTTACTGATCCTTGTGCACAGGTCCTTCTGCTTCTCACTTGCTAGATCTTTAGTTCTGAAGACGATTAGTGTATATTAATCTTGAAAATATTGGAACTAATATTCTTCTCTTGATGCTGATCAGGAGAAAACTAAGCGGACTAAATGTGCTCTTCGTAGGAACCAAGAGTTGAGTGTCTAAAATTCCTCAATCGTTATTGGAATTTAGCACTATATGGACATTCTAAATCTAAGAGGAAGTCTGCCACTTCTGGGATCTTATACCATAAGCTGGCCGAGAACAACAATGGCTGCGCTCTCCTTGTAAGTGTGAACTAAGTGCCCACAAATCCAATATGGCCTGCATAAACTTATTCCGTACCTGAGATAGGCTGTCCACCATATTTGTAAAGGCTCAGCATCTGAACTGGGCATTAGGCCCTCTTCGTTGAAAATAAGGGGTTTGGGGGCGACACGATGGCACAGTGGTTAGCACTGGTGCCTCACGGCGCCGAGGACCCTGGTTCAATCCCGGCCCTGGATCATTGTCTTTGTGGACTTTGCACATTCTCCCCACTTCTGCATGAGTCTCACCCCCACAACTCAGAAAGATGTGCAGGCTAGGTCGATTGGCCATGCTAAATTGCCCCTTAATTGGAAAAAAAGAACTGAGTACTCTAAATTTATAAAAAAATAAGGGGTCTGATACCATTGGAGAAATTTGTTTCTGACTCACATGGGTTGGATTCTCCATTATTGAGAATATGTCCCCCACGCCGGCGTCAAAACTGTGGAGTTTCACGCCAGAAAAACTGGTGTGAAAGGGCCACATATTCCTAGCCTAGCAGGGGGCTAGCAGGGATCCTGTGTAGGTCTAGCAGCTTTTGCTGCAGATACGGGCTCCCGCACTTCTGGATCAGAGGCCATGCGTGCGCATGGCGGCGGCCTCCATTGACCGCGCAGTGCTCCATGGTGGATTCGGACCACAGAGCTGGACCCTAAAATTAAACCCCCCGATCGGCCGCGCGCCCGCACAAACATTTCCAGGCCGCCCATAAAGCCCCCCCTGCCCTCCGATTGGCCCGCCCCAGACCAGGGCGACCAAGTACGCTGCTTTTCAGGGTCTGCAGAATGAGGGAACCGCCGCCGGTCCCGATTCCTTGCGGGAAAATGGATTCTCCGCCCCCGTACTGGCCACGATTTTGGCGTCGGGGTGCGGAGAATCCAGCCCATGGTGTATGTGCTATGCATGTTCTGGCTCTTCTTCTGCATCCTTCCCCAGTTAGGCTGATCATCAGGGTATTTGAAACTAGATATTTTCTATTGGGGTTGTAGAACAAATAAAACAGGCCTCTCAGGAACACTAGTGCAACCTTTATAATAACTTTAAACTGCAGCAAAATGAATTGGAAAGAATTTGTCATGATTTCAGCATTTAATAGTCTAACACAGCTAGAATTTAAATGACAGGACAGGGAAAGCAGTAGCTTTAGATTTTCATGCACCTCATATTATTAGAGAAAATGTACGCAAAACCCTCTTGTATTAGTTTTCCTGTAATTTACATTGTCACAACCTCACACCACAACCTCACGGGGGAAGTTTGTGTGCACAAACGATAGGGAGACAGGATAGCACCTATTTCTTCAGATGCTACTGGGGAGCAGAGGTTAAGGAATTTGGCCAAATGTTTACTACAATTGAAACAAAAGCAAAATATTGTGGATGCTGGAAATTTGAAATAGAAACAGAAAATACTGGAAATACTCAGCAGGCCCGGAAAGATCTGTGGAGAAACAGAGTTAATGTTTCAGGTCAATGATCTCAGTTCTGACACAAGGTCATCGACTTGAAACATTGTCGGAATCTTATGGAAACTTAACAGGCAATCGGCAGTCCGTCCACGGGAATATAGGAGCCCAGGGGAGGAAGTCCTGCCTACTGAGGGCTACTGGCCAATCAGAGGCTGGCAGCTCTATTGAATGGCTATAGCTGCTCCCAATACGGCATCCGCTAGACGCCAAGAATCATCGCTGGATCCCAGGCTACAGATGAGTGATGGCAGACGAATGTTGTGTGGCAGGGATCACATGTGAAAGGGCGAGAAGCAAGAGCGTGGGGTAGCTCTCAGCAGGTCCCCCCCCCCGCCTCTCCCTGGAGCCCACAAGCTAGCAACCCCTTTTTTTTCTGTTGTGCTCCCTGGAAAGTGAGCCCCCTGCCAGCCACAGAGTTAATACTAATGAGAGCAGAATGAGGCCCTTAAGTGGGCTTTAATTGGCAGAAATTTTGTCCGTGGGTCGTCCCGCCAAGGAACTAATGCCGTTGACCTGGGTAGGTGGCAGAATTCCTATGGTTAAAAGTGCCCTCCCATGCCACCAAACTCAGGGGAGAGGATCCCTACCATTAACTCTGTATTACTCAAATTGAGTTGGAGAATAAACCAGACCAAATGTATGGTAACTAAGTTTGCTGATGACATAAAGACAGGTGGGAAAGTAATTGCCAGGAGGACTTAAAGAGTCAACATAGAAATTTAAATAGGTTAAGTGAGTGGGCAAAAGGTTTGGCATGTGGAGTATAATGTGGGAAAATATGAACTCGTCCACTTTGGTAGGAAGAATAAAAAAGCAGCATATTATTTGAATGGCGAGAGATTGCAGAACTCAGTGGTAAAGAGGGATCTGGGTGGTCTGGTACATGAATCACAAAATGTTAGTCTGCAGGTTCAGTAAGTGATGAGGAAGACACATGGAATGTTGGCATTTATTGCAAGACAAATGGAATATAAAAGTAAGGTTACTGCAGCTGTACAGAGCCTTAGTTTGACAGCATGTGGAGTATTGTGTACAATTTGGTCTCCTTATTTGAGAAAGGATATAATTGCATTAAAAACCGTCCAGATAAAGTTCACTCAAGTGATTTCTAGGATGAAGGGGTTGTCTTATGAGGAAAGGTTGAATAGTTTGGGCCTATGCGGTGATCTTATTGAAATATGTACGGTCCTGAGGGCACTTGACAGGATGGCTGTTGGGAGGATGTTTCCCCTTGTGTGGAGGTCTAGAACTAGGTGACACAGTTTAAAAATTAGGGATCTCCCATTGAGATAAGGGTTTTTTTGTTCCCTCAGAGGATCCCTTATTTCTGAAATTCTCTTCCCTAGAACGTATTGGAGACTGGGTCATTGGATATATTCAAAGCTGAGTTAGACAGCTTATCGATCAACAAGAGGAGGGTTATATGTCTCTTCATTCACCTGAGGAAGGAGCAGTGCTCCGAAAGCTCATGTTTGAAACAAACCTGTTGGACTTTAACCTGGTGTTGTAAGACTTCTTACTGTGCTCACTCCAGTCCAACGCCGGCATCTCCACATCATGATCTTATCAAGTGATGGAGCAGGCACAAGAGGCTGAATAGCCTATTCCTGCTCCAAATTCATGTTTTCTCCTCAGTTGCAGCTTGCTGCATAATATGTAGATGATGAAGTTGGATTCAGGTCAATCACACAAGCATCCTGATGCAAACATTTGATGGTTGGTGCACTGGTTCGGCATCTGACTCAAAACTACCCAGAGCCTAAACTCACTTGGTATCCTCCCCTGAGGAATCATTTTCAATTTGGGTCACCCTGACTTTGTACTGAATGTGATCACATGTGGGCTGCTATGTAAATGGGTATTTAGCTTCAAATGTTAACCTGCTGAGTACACAGAATTGTACTGGGAGAACCGTCTTATTAAGAAGAAAAAACACACTACTAAATGACTAAACACCAGAAGAATGCCACTTCAAACAGCCTTCTTTGTCGTTCGTCATTGTCACTTGTTTTGAATTAGAATTCAGACCAGGTTTATCTTGCATAACTTACATTGAACTTACATAGAACATACAGTGCAGAAAGAGGCCATTCAGCCCATCGAGTCTGCACCGACCCACTTAAGCCCTCACCTCCACCCTATCCCCGTAACCCAATAACCCCTCCTAACCTTTTTGGACACTAAGGGCAATTTAGCATGGCCAATCCACCTAACCTGCACGTCTTTGGACTGTGGGTCAAGAACTCTTGTTCAACTCTTGTTAAAGATTCCTGTTAATAGTCTTGAAAAGTAAAACTTTGGCTGGAAATGTCCAGTCTCTCACCCTAGCATAGGCTCCGGCAGGATCTTTCAATCCCGCTGGCATCAATGGCATTTTGTGTGCATACCCATCTTGCTGCTCTGGGGAGCAGACGGGTTTTGACTTCTGCGGGACCGTATGATTCCACCAGTGGGAAGGACCACAAAATCCCACCCCTGGATGTATAAATAGAAATGAGTCCTTAGTTAAACTATATTTATGCTGCAACCATCCAAACGGGGCCAGGATTCTCCCAGGAAATGGCTAAGGGCGCGATTCGTTAGCTGCGCTACGCTAGAGTGAGAGCACAACGCAGCTGGAGAATCCCAGGGGATCCCTCTTGCGAGCTTCCCGGCAACCACCACGTCTCATGGGTTTCACCCAAGTCCTGAGGGGCATCGAAATTGGGTCTCCGCCCAACGGCGCTCCCGGAAGTAGGTCTTAAACCTACTTAAGACCTACTCACCCCGGATATACTGGTCTCCCTCGATTCTCCAGCCTCCCATGAAGGCTGCAGACGGGCGCCGACAAATGCTGGTCCACAAGAATGAGTTCAGCTCCGCAGTTCTAAAACAGTTTCTATTTCAAAGTGCGGGCTAAATGGGTGAGAAACTCCCCACGGCCCGGCAAAGTTACTAATGCGGGATTCTCCAGCCGCGTCCGCCCTGTGATTGGTGAATCCCACACGAGATCAATGGAGTTCTCCATTGTACGCAGCTTGCCCGTGGCATTCATGCAGCAGGCAGGGCCGGAGAATCCAACCATAACTGTTATCGAATAGCAGTGGGGATCTCCCTGAAAACCGCCAGAAATTAACTTAGAAATTTTTCCGGAGAGTCGTGGACTATTTCTTTGGAGCCAGAGGTGATTGGTGCCAAAAATGTGGGGAGGGATTCTCTGGTCCTGATGGTGTCAACAGGCCTCAGGAGCAGCGGTCCTGTGCCCTACAGGGGGCCAGCACGGCAGTGGAGTGACTCACACAGCTCCAGCTGCCAATATATGCGCGTTGCGGCCGGCATGAATTTGCGCATGCGCATTACGACAGCCGCGAACCCGCCGCGAACCCACGCATGCACACTAGTTTCCTTCTCCACCGTCGGCACCGCGCAACATGGCGGAGAGCTACAGGGGCCCAGCGCGGAGTAAAAGAGGCCCCCACCAGGCGAAGGCGGCCCGCTGATCCGTAGACCCCGATCGCGGGCCAGGCCACAGTGGAGCCCCCCCCCCCTCCCCCGCCTGGGTCTGACCCCCCCTGCCCCACTCCCTCCCACCAGGCTGCCCCCCGCCAGGTAGGATCAGATGTGAACGGTGCCGGAGGACTCGGCCTACCTTGGCAGTCACTCGGCCCATCCCGCGTTGAGAATCGCCGGGGGGGGGGGGGCTCTTCAGCGCCGCACCGACCGTGCCGGTGCCAATGGCCTTCATGGCTCTCTCTTCAGGCCGCTCTCTCCTCACCCCCTCCCTTTAGGCCTTGTCCTTGGCAGTACCAATTTGGTACTGCTCCATGGTGCCCTTGGCAATGCCAACCTGGCACAGCCAGGATGTCAGGGACAATGTCAGGGCACTGTCCAGCCATATCCCTGACTATCCGCAGGGTAGGCCTTCGAGCCCCCAGCTGTGGTCATCACGTCTATCCGTAAAATTCAACAGTGGCTGTGAGAAGGTCCTCATCCTTGGCACTCTAATGTCTTAGTGGTGCCAGCTGCTTCTGTGGTGGTAAAGTACCTCCAGTGTAGACATGCTGTTCAGGCATCAGAGATTAAAAAAGATCGAGTCTGAATAAAATTGTTGTAAGGCAGAGAACCTGCTCTTTCTAGGAAGCACTTCAGAGTATAAAAAAATTCACAATGAAAAGAAGGCACTCAGACAGAGCATCTAGTTTTGGTTTTCAACCAATGCGTGTGGTACTTCAATGCCTGTTGATCTGTTAGTTTATAGCTGCTCATAGAAATGGTTGTGAGTGATAATGCTGCCTTTAAATGTGCTGGTTGTGTGCTGAGGCCCTTCCTGCCGCCACACTTTGCAGGTCTCTCCTTTAGTGCAGTTGCACAAATTGAAGAGTGGTGGAGGGTGGGAAAGTGGAAACAAAAAGCAGAGCAGCTATCTGACCTGGGAGTCTAGCCTTGGACACCCTGCACAATGATTGGCAGTACATCAAATAAAAGCAACAGAGCAACTCCAATTCATCCCCATCTTCCAAATGGTGAAGCCAATTGATGCAAGCGCATGGAAGCTGCAGCCAGGTTTTGCTATTCAACTATGAATGATAAATGAATTTCCAGGTATTATACAAATCAGGTTAGAGTGCATGAGGTTAAAATTTGTTCAACCTCAAACCACCACACCCCCCCGCCATCCACCCAAACCCATCTCCATCTTTATCTGAAGGCTCCATTTGGTCCTCACTTATCACCTACAATGCCATGGGGAATGCCACTATTATTACAATCATTTTAAAGGATGGTTGAATGAGCTTGGACTTAACATGATTCATACAAATAAAGATGCCAAAACTGTTTTTTTTTTTTACAAACTCCAAGTTTATATTGGGGAAATTAGTAATCAGCAAGAGTAATGTAGCTGTCTCCAAAGATCGTACGAGTTCTGTCTGAGAAAATAATTACTATGATTTCCTTCAAAGAATAAACAATTGGGGGAAGGGAGACGGATTGATTGGTTGGTCAGATCTATTTCAGAAATGCTGACCTTTCATCAAATTTCACAGCCCTTCAACACAATCATTGATCCAATAGGCACTTTATTCTCTTTTGGCGGAGATGACTACATTTCTCTCCCAATATGAATGATGCCAAGATCAATACAGATCAATCTTAGAGCCTATGGGTGTCATACCCAGTATTATGATCTTCCAGATAATCGATTAGCTGGGCATCTGTGCCTTGCTGTATGAATTGGGAGTTTTATGAACCCAGTTGACTTGCTGCTCCCTTAATGCCTGAGCGTAATGTATTTATTAAACTGTGGCACTCATGAAATTTCTACTATTATAAAAAAGATGGTAGTTTCCAGATATTCATAAACATAATAAGGCAAGAATTGGAAAATGTCACTCATCTGTACCATGCTGCCCTTGCTTCAAGATTCTGTTTTGGAACTATTTAATTATCCTTTTTTTTTAAAACGAAAACCTCTCCATTCGACACTTAATTTGAAATAATCCAGTTTCCTTTATAAGGCTTCAACATAATGGATACTATTAGATATTTTACTGGCTGATCATCTACCTACAGGTCTGTGAACTTTGAATGCGAATACATTTAGTTGGTGCTTCGTTTATCTTATCTCTGTTGGTTCACATAGTCTGATTTTACGTAAAACTGCTGTTACACGTCCATGATTTCTTCTGTACTTAAGGGATGCAGTGGCATAGTGGTGTTGTCACTGGAGTAGTGATCCAGAGATGCAGGGCAAGATCTGGGACCTGGGTTTAAATCGCAGATGGTGACATTTTAATTCAATAAAATCCAATGAGGACCAGGTGATCATTGTCACGAAAACCCATCTGGTTCATTAATGTCTTTTAGGGAAGGAATCTATCATCCTTTCCTCGTCTGGACTACACGTGAATCCAGGTTGCCAGCAATGTGGTTGACTCTCAAATGCCCTCTGAATCGGAGGGCAGTTAGGGATGGGCCCAGCCAGCGACACCCACATTCCCTAAATGAACAATAACAAATTTGAATTTGGAGTTCCCCAATGTTTGAGGCAGTGAAAGCACTGCCCAATGTATTGTTGCAGTCTCCTCTCTATTCCAGGATGCACTTGGTTTGATCTTCAGTGTATGCTGAGTTGCCTTGACAGTAATAGGTGAACAACAAATAATATGATGGAATAGCTTGCCAGCATTCATATGTAGGTTTAACATGAAAAATGGCCACACAGGTAAGTTACCAAAAGATTGATTGCATGTTATAGTATTTTTGGCCTAGAAGTTAACAGTTTGAGGAAAGAAAATGAGGAAAATTAGGATAAATATTGATGTCACATTAAAAGTCCAATGAGAAACATTTAGGGTGTGATCTAACCAAAAAGCCGTTCTGAGTGGGATTAGAGAGCTACAAGCGTCAGGTACGACCTCGCTACCCAACGGTACTCTGCGTTTTTTGGGGAGCCTCACCGGGGAATGCCCCACGGAGACCGCACTCAGCAGCATTTCCTGCACTGAGGAGCTCTGGCGAGCAGAACATAAATGCGCTCCGATCTCTCGACCCACGGCACGACCCCCGGAACCCCCCAATACCCCAACTCACCTGTTGGGGGGTCCTCAAGCACCTCGCACCGCACCTCACACGGGCAGGGCACCCCCAGGCCTGATCCCCGGCTCAGGAAAAATGCCACCTGGGCACCTTGGCACTGCCAGCCTGGCACCCTGGCACTGCCAGATCTTGTGTCGGGACCATTGGGAATCCGGGGAGAGACCTGATTCTGACGGGAAACAGTCTGTAAATTGGGCCCATTGTTTACATACTCTCTTCGAAAACTGCGAAAAGTTCTCAGTTCACTCATCTTTTGCAGGCCTTCAGTGAAGCATTTCTAATGTCTTTTTTTCCGTGCACAAAATGACCGCACCTGCACTTCATGTGTAATCTCTCCAATATTTTCCAGAATATTATCACGTAATTAAATCTAAGAGGTTTCAAAATATTTCTCCTTTTAGTGAAAGGGAATGTTTTCATCAAAATTAATTTCTAGTGAGCTGAAAGATGCTGAATGATATAAAAAAACTTAATGGACAGCCTCCAACAAGGAGGCAGACCACCAATCTGCAAGCATTTTGCTTTAATTGAGGTAGTTTTGCAGAAAGTAATGCAAGCATTTTCAAAATGATCTTGAATATAACAGGCGGGATTCTCCCATTCGGCGGCAGAGTGTCCGCCTGTTGGAAACGAGGTCGCGTTTCACAACGGCGTGAACGGGCCGCTAGGAGTACTGATTCTGGCCCCCTACAGAATTCTCCGGCCTGGCGCGGGGCTGGGAGAATCCCACCCAACATCTACCAAGCTAAGACAGAAACTGTGGGGGGATTCTCCGATGGCGAGTCAGAGTGTCCGCGCCATCGTGAACGCCGTCGCATTTCACAACGGCGCAAACTGGCCGCCGGCAGCATCGATTCAGGCCCCAAAAAGGGCCGAGCAGGGGGGCCGCGAGAAACATGATGGCGTGGTGCCAGAACAATACCGTCATCGCGTGACGCCGTGGCGCAGCATTTAATGTGCGCAATCCATGCACAGGCCCTGACAGAGAGAGATGGCTGAGCCCGCCGTACCGCTCCCAGGTTCCGGGACAATGACCTGAAGGCATTGCTGGACACAGTTGAAGACCGACGGGTGATCCTGTGTCCAAGACGTGGCCACCGGTACCCGGCCAGCACAGTCAAGCGCAGCTGGCGTGAAGTGAGCATCACAGTCAGAACTGTGGGGCACACTCCACGCTCTGGAGACCAGCGCTGCAAGAAGCTCCACGACCTCACGAGGGCTGCCAGGGTAAGTACCCCAATAGTTCCCCGGGCCGCCACCCCCCCCCCCCCCCCTCCCCCCACCCCCGAGGGTGGGGGTGTTGGGTTGTGTGTTTGGGCAGAACAGTGGTGCGTGCCTTGCTCAGCGATGCCCTCCCGCTAGTTCGTGAAATGTGTGGCAATCAACACCACATGTGCTCGCTCGCCAAGCCGGTGGCGTCGTGCAGCCTCCCGGCCATATCCAGCCCCCATGTCATGTCTGTGCCCCCCTCCCCATCCTCCTACTCCTCCTCATGTGCAGATGCATCGCCCTCATCGGGCTCCCCCTGTGCCTCTTCCTCCAGGACATCGCCGCTCTGCTGGGCTATGTTGTGCAGCACGCAGCAGACGACAACTATGCGGCCAACCCTCTCTGAATGGTACTGGAGGGCCACTCCAGAGCGGTCCAGGCACCTTAAGCGCATCTTCAAGACGCCAAAGCACCTCTCCACAACACCCCTGGTTGCCTGATGGGCCTCATTGTAGCCAGTCTCCGCGTTGGTCTGTGGCCTCCGTATAGGCGTCATCAGCCACGACCGCAACGGGTAACCCCTGTCGACCAGCAACTAGCCCCTCAGCCGGGATGGGGGTGTCCCTCGAACATGACGGGGATGTAAGATTGCGCCAGTATAAAGGCATCATGCACACTGCCGGGGAAGTGGCTGCACACGTGCATGATCTGCACGCTGTGGTCGCATGGAGTAGGCCCCTTTCTGTTCATGAAAATGTCCCTGTTCTCCAATGGTAGACGCATGGCGATGTGCATCCCATCAATCACCCCCTGGACCATCGGTATCCTGGCCACGGAGGCGAATCTCGCTGCGCGGACATCCTGGTGTGCGCGGTCCTCTGGAAACTGGATGTACCGGTTGCGATGGCCTACAGGGCATCGGTTACTGCTCGGACCCTGTCGCGTAGAAGTTGAGGGCTACTGTCACCATGACGTTCACTGGGATAGCATGTCCTCACCCCCGTTCCACGTGGTGCCAGGTGTGCCATGAGGTGACATATATGTGCGACAGTCTCCCTACTCATTCGGAGTCTCCTCCTGCATGCCCTGTCCGGCAGGTCCTCGAACGGCATGTGATGACGGTACACTCGAGGCCTCATGGGGTGCCTCCAGTGCCTTGGCACTACCACCTGCTCCTCCTCCTCCCCCAGCGCCCCATCAAGATCAGAATCCTCGGCCTGTGCATCCCTGACAATGTGGTGGTCATTGTCTCCCTCCGCCTCCTCCTGCACCTGTCAGGCGGGCAGGCCTGCAGCCTGAGCGGGTGTCACGGGGCCCTCTGCAGCCCGTCCCTCTGCTGCAACTGCTGCTGCTGCAGCTGCTCTGAGCCGCCTGCGTCGATGCTGCCGAAGGGCCACCTGCAGGGCTGCGGCTCCTGCCACGGCAGCAAACATTGCTGGCTGGTGCACAAACATGACGATCTGCAGGAGGAGGAGGGGGGAGGAGACACAATATGTTTAATGATGGCGCTTTGACACCTCGACAGCCAGGTGCCATGGGATATATGTGTTCCCTGGTTGCCTGGTCTCACTACCGACACCCTGACCCCTGCCCACAGTCTCCGTCCACCGCCCAGTTTACCCCATCCCTCCTTATTGCACCACCATGGGCTTGCCATGCCCTCACGGGGACTGGGTGTTGCGGCTCGTGTGTGGGAAGGGATGGGGGCTGGGCGCACCCAAGGTCAAGGCGTGTGGCCGCGCGGGATGGCAGCGCCAATGGCCTTTGCCCATCAGCATGACCTCAACTTGCAAGCGTGCCTTCACCACTGTCCTGCTGACATGTCACCCCCGTGGAAAACCCTCCCCACCCCCACACTCCCCTCCCCGGAAACATGGAGGCCCCCTGCCCCGATCTCCCTCCAACCACCCCCCCCCCCCCCTCCTCCCCCGGACATGACTGCGCCCTCCTCCTCTCCCTCCCTCCTCCATTCCCCCTCCTCCCCCCTAACTCCCCCCTCCTCCTCTCCCTCCCCCAACTCCCCCCTCCTCCCTCTCCCTCCTCCTTCCCCTGCTCACCCCTCCCCACCCCTCCTCCCCACTCCCCGAGCATGGCGGCATCCTTCCCCTACGCCCTCCACCTTCCAAACCCCCCCCCTCGAGCATGGCGTCATCCTTCCCCCCTTCCCCCCCTCCTCTCCCGCTCCCCCCTCCTCCTTCCCCCTCCATCTCCCCCCCTTCCCCCCATCTCCTCCACCTCCCCCCCCCCGAGCATGGCGGCAGCTTTCCCCAAAACCCCTCCCCCTTACCCCCTCCTCCCCCCACCCCCAACCCTCTCCAAGCATGGCGGCACCCTTCCCCAAAACCCCTCCCCCCACCAGCACCGGCCATGGACGCCACACCATGCTGCCTCCGAGAACACTGGCCACTCACCTCCTCACTCCGCATCGTCAGCCAGTACAACTGTCTGACAAATTTATCTAGCAGGGGTGAACAGCGACGGCGTGACCCCACGCCGTCGGGACTTTGGCCCATCCAGGCCGCTGAATATCGGGGGGGCCCGGAGAATCGCCATAATTAGCACCTTGGGCGATTCTCCGGCAGGCCTGGTGCCGACCTCGATGACGCCGTTCTCGCAGGTTGGGAGAATGGCAAGACGGCGTCGGACCGGCATCACGTGAAGAATCGTTCCTGAAAGAGGAGCATCATGTGCCTGGATTGACATGGAGTTGGATACCAAGGTCATTAACAATTTTCTGCAGCATTCCAAACCATTAGTACACACCTTCCATTTCCCTTGATGACATGACAGTACCACTTTAAAAAGCCTTTTGAGAGATTATCATCTATGTTTTGCTTAAGAAATGTCAAGTAGTTTATCAATGCTACATATCATTTTCTGTCTTTTTTGCAATTCACTATGGTGGAATCACTCTGAACCATGAGGCAACATCAGCTAAAACTATTATGGAGTATTTGGTTAAAGTATTTCAAGTATGTAGCGTAGCGCAGGCACTTTTCTATTTTATGTGCAAAACATTGGAGCTATAAATCAAGGAGTTTTAGTTTAATTTCTTTAGAAAGTGACTGTGGCTGCGTGTAGGTTGTTCAATTTTCTTTTTTTGAAAAAAGCTCATTTTGTGAGGGCCACGAAGAATCCAGCACGAGTCTTCAGGATACAAAAAAATAACATTTATTTACAATAACATATATATACAACTGCAGCAACTTCCCTTGCAGCTAACTCCTCTCTCTCTGCTGGTTCCAAATTGGCCAGCTTTATTTATGCAGGGAGTCTGCTAATGATTTCTCCGCCCTCCTCATTGGGGAAGCTCATACTCCCACAGGATTGTGGGATTGTCATTAGTCCCCAGCCAATGGTAAGCAGGCAGGTTATAACAGCTCAGCATGTTCATTGTGGACTAGGGTGGGATTGTCCACGCAACCTGCCGCGTGTTTTGCAGCGGGCTTGGCAATCCACCATTGTCAACCGGGAGGATCTTCTGGTCCTGCCGTTGTGAAGGGGATTTCCTGTTGAATGCTCCCCCGGCTGCCGGGTAACCTGCGGATCCCAGAAGATCCCACTGGCTTGAACAGCCAGGAACCTCTGACCTTTACTTTTATCGCAACATACTGTGCCACAATTAAAATGAACAACTATATTTTTTACATTGGTGCGGTAGAACAGTGGTTAGCACTGTTGCTTCACAGCTCCAGGGTCCCAGGTTCGATTCTCGGCTTGGGTCACTGTCTGTGTGGAGACTCCATATTCTTCCCGTGTCTACGTGGGTTTCTTCCGGGTGTTCCGATTTCCTCCCACGGTCCAAAAGATGTGCAGGTTCGGTGGATTGGCCATGCTAAATTGCCCCTTAGTGACCAAAAAGGTTAGATGGGGTTACTGGGTTACGGGGATAGTGTGGAGGTGTGGGCTTAAGTAGGGTGCTCTTTCCACGGGCTGGCGTAGATTCGATGGGCTGAACGACCTCCTTCTGCACTGTAAATTCTATGATTCTTGCTAAAAAGAATTTCGGCTTCATAGAAATGTTAGACATCGAACTTTGGCAAACAGTCAAGTTTCAATAAAGCACTTGGAACTGGAGCCCATGTCAGCCCCTCATTTTTTTCAGAACACACAGTCTCGTGTGAAGTTTGTATTCACACAGGGACATGAACGATTGTTTAAAGAGGAATTCTAGTTTGTTTTACTGCTGTGGGAAATGGCCCTGTTAATTTATTTTTTAAAATCGCTGATTTCCCCTTGCAACAAAAAAAAGGCGGCTTCGCAAAAGTCATGTCTTCGGGAAGACTGTAGGTGATCTGCGGAGTGTCAATAAGGAACTAAAGGCCATTAGATTTTCAGTGGAAAAGAACATCTGTTGACTTGGCACGGTTGTTATAAGCTTGCATAATGCTGACGGTGAGTAAATTCTCGGGCAATGGACAGCAGAGAAAATGCATTATGAAAACAAGCGGGAAAAGCATAATTTGGTGGGTCACTGAGTTAGAAATCGAAGTTACAAAAAGAATGTCCTGATTTACACTAAACTCATGCAGAGTGGGCAAAATTCTGGTTGCTTTGGGAGATAAAAATGACTTATTGAGGCAATATGACTTTTATTCTGAGATGAACGGTTAAGGGCAGGCCTGCTAACTCTCTCCTGCATTCAGTGGTTTTTCTTTAAATATTTGTTCTTCGGATGTGGGCAAAGCTGGCAAGATTGCATTTATTGCCCATGCCTGGTTGCTCTGAGAAAGTGGTTGTGGGCCTGCTTGACACTGCTGCAGTCCTTGTGGTGATGATGTTCCCCACATGTGAGATCACCAGCTTGTGCTCAGGTGCCAGAGGATTATGACTGCAGGCGCGCCTTGTTTCTCACACACTGCAAAGTGGCACAGGAAAGATCCTACCAGTAGGACGCGTCGGGTGGAATTTTCCTGCCCCTGCCCACTACCGGGATCGTACGGTGCAATTCGGATGTGCTTTTGGCTGGCACCACCACATCCTCTGTGGCGGGTCCTGCCAGGGAAAAATCCTGGCCATCATTCAACACTGTAAAAATCTGACTTTACATTGATGCATGACATACGTCAACACAAAATTATAAGGGGTAATTTTAACTTCCAATAATAGTTGGGTTGGAAGATAAAAATAGTAAACATCTGAAACAGCGACCCAACCCAACCCACCTGGGTCCCGTCCACTTCAATTTATAACAGAATCAGAATGGCGGGGGGAGGGGATGACCTGTAATCCCTTCCAAGGAAATAGGTCGACCACTGAAATCTGTTAAAGAGACTGCATGCTTCGTCTTAACAGTGTTTCTCTTTTTAAACTTTCTTGGTTGGGGTTTCCCCGGGATCAGGAAATGCAGCCGGACAACAAAGATGAAAATAACTGGATCCAGAAGATAAGTATATTTACAGTTTTGCTTGTGGACCAGGAGGAGCAGGGGTACTTATTTCCCTCTACCCCCCCACCCCCACCGCTTGTGAATAATCTCCCCCATTTCCAAACCGCCATGGTCACTGAGCACTCCCAATACCTGATTTCCCCCCTCCGTCAATCTTCCATGATTTTCAAGCATCTTGCCATCATCTCCAGTTTTCCCAACCATTCTCTACCCACCCCCCCAACCACCACTAAACCTACTTCTCCGAGGGCTAGATTTACCCACTACGCAAGCAGCCATGCCAGTCAATCCTGCTGCTCAATTTCCATCAGGTTTAACATGTCCGTCAAAAGACTGACAATTCAGCACTCGTTTAGTACTGCACTGAATATGTCAACCTAGTTTATCTGCTGAAGCTCCGTGGGGCTAGAAACCTTGAGCTTCTGTGCCAGAGTTGAGAATGCAATCAGGCATCAAATAACGATAATAGTATAATTAAGGAATTGTAATCCAGAAGCAATGTCTGCACGCTAAAGCTTGAAGTTCTGGAGCTGAACAATGTTCAGGACTCAAAGGTCTTCAAACTCTCAAATCCCTTTCAATTCTAACTGAACTATGTCATGGGTAAATGGATGTTAAACCTAGATAGTTTAGGAAGGTTGGGATTTCCTAGTGACATATTAGAACTTGTCTTAACCTGTGATTATTGTACTCTCACATGACAAAGAAGGCAATATTGGAAAAAAAAAATCAATATTACGTAAAACCTCAATGACAAAACCTAGCAGTACTTTTTGGTTGCTGCATCTGACATATTGGAGGGGAGCAACAATATATTTGAATGGTTGTGCCTTGCAAAAGAAGGTAATATGACTTGCAGATGCTGCACATGGCTTTTTTGTCATAACGGTACTATTTGTGGGGCCTCACGGCGCCGAGGTCCCAGGTTCGATCCCGGCTCTGGGTCACTGTCCGTTTGGAGTTTGCACATTCTCCCCGTGTTTGCGTGGATTTTGCCCCCACATCCCAAAGATGTGCAGGGTAGGTGGATTGGCTACGCTAAATTGCCCCTTAATTGGAAAAAATTAATTGGGTACTCTAAATTTACAAAAAAAAATACTATTTGTAAGAAAATATATGGGGCTTGATTCAACCAAAAATAAAATCCAAGTCCGGTTTTGGGCGCGTTTCGTGGTGGTTTCTTGGTGAGACAGACCCACTATTTAACGGCACTTTGCTGGATTTTTTGGCCTCGTGAGGAATACCCCATCGAGGCCTCGCTTTAGTCATTTCCTGCTCAGTTTGTCAGTGCAAGAAGACTACTCGCGGATCGGCGCGCCATTCTTAAAGGCAGACCCAATCTTTGGACCCTCATCAACGACCCCCCATAGCTTCTAGACCCCGCCCCACTTCAATCCGGGGTCCTCGAGCCCCCTCTCATCTCACCTCTTATGGGCAAGGCACACTCAGGCTCAATCCCTGGCATGGCAGCTTGACATGCGGGCACCTTGATACTGTCAGCCTGGCAGTGCCAAGGTGCCCAGATGCCAAAGGAAGTGCCAGGGTTACATCCTGCCCAATACGCAACCACCAAGGGGTCTCCAAAGGCCTGGGAGACCCTCCTCCCCCCAGGTGCCGTTACGTGTATCAAACGGCACCCTGGCGAGGTATCGCAGGCGCGGCTGGTGATGTAAGAGCTCACTTAAATATGCACAGTTGGCTCTCACCCAGTGAGAGCGAGATCCAGATTGCGACGTCCTGCGTGATTCCATTGAATTGAATTTCGCGAGATGAATTAAGCATCGTGAGAGGCCTCTCACGAAATTCAATGGCCTCAGCCCGATGTCAAGTTGGGCGCGAAGAGACTGCTGAACAGTGCCCATTGTATCCATTTTAATGAAAAAGTTACTCTATTTCTTACATAGTTTGCATATTATTGCAGTTTATCTTGTATGCAAATTCCTGTTCCCTTCCCTATCCCTCGCTTTGTGAAACCTAATTCATAGTTGATGATAGGCCAATTCTAGGGCTTGCATGAGACCAGTCTTTGGCTAAACGGGTTCTACTGTTTAGGTTAACTTGAGAAATCATCTGAAGCATCACTAGGCCATGCTGCTAATATTCTCAGCAATATAGTATTGATCACAATCTTTGCAGATCATTGGTCTGATCTTTTCCAAGACAGAATTTTTCATGAAAGTTTACAATTAAGAGCATCCGACTGGAAGGAGAAAGGCTTATAAATTCATGACGATTGAACTTTGATTTCACAGAATCATAGAATCGCTACAGTGCAGAAGGAGGCCATTCGACCCATCGAGTCTGCACTCACCCTTCGAAAGAGTGCTCTACCCATGTCGACTCCCCCGTCCACCCCACCCTATCCCCGTACCCTAACCTGCACATCTCTGGACACTAAGGGGCAATTTATCACGGCCAATTCACCTAACCCGCACATCTTTGGACTGTGGGAGGAAACCGGAGCACCCGGAGGAAACCCACGCAGCCACGGGCAGAATGTGCGAACTCCACACAGACAGTGACCCAAGGCTGGAATTGAACCCGGATCCCTGATGCTGTGAGGCAGCAGAGCTAACCACTGCACCACCCTGCCGCCCCTTGGAGATAAATTAATCAGATTCTAAATATGAGTGATTTCGATGGTAATAATGGATACCTTTATTCCACTCCAAATACGTTAATTAGAACATATTTTTGCAATGCACTTCAACATGACTTTAGTTACTTTATTCCAGGAACTTTGCCTTGTGCCTGAGATTGTGTTGAAGGCAGACTCAATCGTTGCTTAAAGGGAATTGGATAAGCAATTGAAAAGAAACATTTTCAGAGCCATGTGGGGAAAGAGTAGGGAGTGTCTGGCTGAGTTGCACTTACAAAGAGTTGGCACAGACGTAACTATTCTCTGCTTCTGTCATTGTTCTGAAGATTGTTGAGCAGCCTGAAAGTGTTCAGCCCACAGGTCAATGCTTGAGATTTACTGCAGTTGCAACTGAAGTCAGCTCCTTGAAGTGTAACTCCAACTACAGTTTAGTTGATAAATGAGGAGGATGTTATAAGCGTGAAATTCATTCATATCAGCAAGAACCTGAGCCAGACATGGCTATACAAACTTGAGATATGGAAAGGAAAAATCTTTATTTTAGGGAAAAATTAGTAATCCCGCAGCACAATATCGCAAGTGTTTACAATGCAGCAGATATTGAGCTGGATTCTCTGCACCGCCCTGGCCGGGGTCGGGCGGATCGGAGGCCAGGGGGGGCCTTTCAGGCGGCCAGGGAATGTTCTTGCGGGGGTTGAGCGTCGGGCGCGTGTTCGATCGGGGGGTCTCCTGTGTGGGTCTACCTCCGTGGTCTGAGTCCACCATGGAGCACAACACAGCCACTGGAGGCCGCCGCTGTGCTCCATGTGCGGCCTCTGATCTGGAAGTGCAGGGGCCCATATCTGCAGCAAAAGCTGTGAGATTTACTCTGGGTCCCTGCTAGCCCCCTGCAGGGCTGGAAATTTATGTCCCTTTAATCCAAGATTTTCAGTAGTAAAACTCCACCATTTTGACACCCGTGTGGATACATAGTCCCAATAACGGAGAATCCAGCCCATCATATTTGCAGTGGAATTGATATTATTGTTTTATGGCTCCATTTGTGGGAAGGGATCCAAAACTGCTCATCTCAGCCATTTCAGGAACTGTAAGAAGTCGTACAACACCAGGTTAAAGTCCAACAGATTTATTTGGAATTACTAGCCTTTGGAGCAGAGCTCGTTCATGTGCCCACCCCAGTCCAACGCCGGCATCTTCTCACCATTGCAAGACTGTTTATCTTCTAACTTCCAAAGGAGCAATAATGGCTCTATTAAATTAATGAATGCATCAATATACAAAAGACTAGTTAAATAGTGGTCTGTAGCCCTGATTTTAACTTAGGGTGAATATTGGATGGACAGGATAAACTAGTGTTCTCTTGGCACATAAAGTCCCGTTGATCCTGATTCTTTGGCCTCGTTTGTCGGTTCCCTGTCTAAAATTGGCAAGAAAATCCTGTTGGTTGGCGGGCAGAAACAAGATGCAGGGCAGCAGGGGGCTGTCAGTTAAAACAGGAAGGAACAATCTCTCATATTCAGATAGATTGCTTTCAGGAGGGCCTCGTAGTCAAAGGGGGAGCTCGTGGCTGGGAAAGCGGAACCATTCCTTGGTGGGCCCAGAGGGCAATTCTCCACCTTCTGACTCCACTTAACAATTTACTTAAATTATTGAGCCTTTTCTGGCCTTTCCTCTTCTTTCCACCAGCTTACATCTGGCAGGAAATCTTCAACAGATACCCCACACAGGCTATTGGTTAAAATAGCAGACGGACCCCAATGATGTAATTAGAGGCTGGTTAGAGAACAACCAATTGCCTCTTTACTGCCTCCTCAGAACAGCAGACCAATATGGAAGGCTGTGAAAAGGGAGCAGGATGACCAGATACATTTCTCCAGTGATCTTAGTCGCCTGCCCGCCTGACCTCAGCCGGGCAGGCAGTATTATCAGCACCCCCTGTTTCTTCATTTTGAGGAGGGAGGATCCAGCTGGGAAAAACAGCTGCTGCAAAGATGTAGCATGCTTCGCACTATGGTAGTCAAGGAGGAGCCCGGAAAGGAGAGTCATGAAAGGCTTATTTCCGACCTTGGTTTAGGAAATAGTATATATAAGCAACAGTCTAACTCCCAGCTTGGGACTATTCTGGAATCCCGGCTCCTACCTGGGCTGGGTTTTATCCTGTAGAATTAACGAGCCCGCTGAAAGGACTCCGCCCCTCGAGGCTCACCGGGAGATTAATCGGGTCGTCCCTGTGGGTCTCGTGAGGATTCTAACAACATGCACAATATGACTAGGTAAAAATCAGCACATTCAGTATTGTTTGTGGATTGAGAAAGAGAGGAGTCAGGAGTATGCCATAACAATGCCATGCAGAAAAGCTAAATGTATTTAATCTTGGAATTCTAATAGATAAATCCACTTTAAGCTACTCCTATATATAAAAAAGTGTTGTATTTATATAGCACCTTTCATGACTTAGACATTTCAAAGCACTTTACAACTAATGAAGTACTTTTGAAGTGCAGTCACGATTGTAATGTAGGAAATGCAGGAACCAGTTTGCAAACAGCCAACTCCCACAAACAGCAACACAATAATGACCATATTATCTGCTTTTGCCAGGGCACTGGGGATAACTATTTTATGTCCAGCTGAGAGGGTAAGTCAGGGCCCTCAGTTTAACATCTCAGAAAGATTAAATCTCCAGCTGTGCAGCACGCCTTGATTTTTAGTGCTAAACATCTGTCGGTTGTTAGAATTCTCCTTCCTAAAGGTACGCACTGTGTGAAACTCTGGTCACAGTCACTCTCAATTTACACTGTAAAATTACAGTTCACTGCCTTGTTTCAATGTGTCAGTCCACTTCCCATTCACTTCCACAGGCTGCAATTACAGTGGATCAATTCCCATTTGCTCCTACAGTACACAATTCCTAATTGGAAGACCAAAAAGTTCTTAATTAACAAATTTTTAAATGTTCAGCAAGAAGTATGGCGTGTCTGCCTCCAAATTAAACCTGAGACAGCAGGAAACCTCTGAAGTCTGTTCAATTATAGCGTTTAGTTCAGTATGTGCCATTGTACGATCAGACAAAAATGCTGAGTGACTGATTGAGTAAATAAGCTTCAGTTCAGAGATTTTCCAATTGACTAGTTTATTGAAGTGTATGGTTTCTTGGCAAACCAATTATGTGTTTATCAGAATTAGACTGGATAGAGGATACTCTGCTGTGTAGTTTAAAACCTGAATGAACTTCTATGTTGAGAGTTAAAGTAAAGTTGACCCTGATTAGGTTGGTTGTTTTTGCCAAAGGAAACACTCGTGGTGTAACTAAAGTACAGGCATTTGGGAATTACGTAAAGATGCCATGACTACCCCAACAATCTTGCTCACAAGTGCCAGATTTTTTTTCAAACTGAATGGCCTTAAGCCAACTGCTGACAAATCACTTTTAATCAATTCTTATATTGGCGCTCGCCTCTGTACAAATGGAATAATGCTCAGCATGCCGGGTATAGTCAAATATCAAGGTCATTCCCTCGGCTCCAAGCAGCACTGTGTTGGTAACAGAAGCTTTGCGTTCGGGTCTCATTTGAATAGATTCCGAGGTGGGACCATGTAAGAAACGTGGTGGTGTTGGGGATGAGGCTGAATCGTTTGCAGCATTAAAGCATAAGGTGCTGTACTGAGGCAATGCTACTGTAAAAGGTTCTGGCATGCAAAACAAATCTTCACTGCAGCAGACATATTGTGGGCTATTTTGACCTAACCCATCTGTCAATGAAGTTCAGGGAAAGTAAAATTGGGTGGGATGAGTGACCAATCCAATCCCATCAGCTACCAATTTGGCATGTTAGTTCTGAATGGCTCCTATAATCTGATGCCTCATGAAGTCTTGAAAGTGGCTTTTAATACCATTCCCACACTAATTATCCTACTCCTCCCAGGTGCCAGTAATGTACAGTATGCCGAGTAATTATTCTTCTATAAAGCTAGAGAGTGAATGTTGATGGGCTACATAAATATCCACATCAAGTAACTAACTATATCGGCCATTATAACTATAATCCATTCAGTCCTATTCACTCGGAGAGTGGAATCTTACCACATTATTTTCAAATTGTTGGTTCCAGTGAGAAAACAGGAGAGAATCCTGTTGGCGCCAACTAGAAATCTCACAGAATATTGAGCTGATAAACTCACCCCGGGACAACTTAATCTCGTCAACCGGTGAAGCACTCCACATAAATACCTCCTCCGCACTTGTTCCACATACAGTCAGAGGGATGGCTGCCAGGGAGCCAGCACCAAGGTTCTGAGAGGGAACCCTGACCAAGCTCCTGATGCTGTGTAACAGAGGCAGGGTGTTCTATACCCACATTCCCCACTGACTTCTTTCCAACAAGGTCACCACCCCCTCCTGGGGAGGCAGTGGCAGCCTTAATGAGTGCCGTCTCACCACAGAAGAGGACGGGCAACAGCGCTACAGGAAAATGAATGATCTTCGCACGGCCAGGGTAAGCCCGCCTCCTCAAGTCTCCCTCTGGACCCCTTCACACTCCCTTCACACCTCCAAGATCATCTCTCATCCAACCATCTGACGGGTTCAAAATACCAATCATGCGGCACTCTTCCCACACCCCACCTCCACCCACTCCTCATGTTCCCCCATAGCTAATCTGCTCC
This sequence comes from Scyliorhinus canicula, assembly GCF_902713615.1. Taxonomy (NCBI): domain Eukaryota; kingdom Metazoa; phylum Chordata; class Chondrichthyes; order Carcharhiniformes; family Scyliorhinidae; genus Scyliorhinus; species Scyliorhinus canicula. Next base: position 48,855,593 of record NC_052149.1, on the reverse strand, counting down.
TCACATTCCCATTCCCACTCAAGACCCACATATGCCAGATTTCATCAGCATCTGAACTAGCAGGACTCCCTCCTACATTTTCCCCACCTGTCTCATTGAAGGATAAACTCAAGCATAACCGGGGTCAGTGGGCATAGCCATCCGGAGTTATGCCTGAGCTCAGATGCGGCACACCCTTGGAGCAAAGAGCCCTTGAGATGGCTGGCGAGCAGCAAGGCCGCAGCTGTACAGAGGGTGAAATGGGGGCAGCAGATAAAAATGAGAACCCACAAGATGCGCTATCATAGCTCAAGTCCCTGTGATGCACTAATGCCATCTCCCCTCCCTTGCAGGACAATCAGTCAACCAGCCCGGACCATCCCCGCACCCTCCAGACACCACAGACCTGAGCAGCTCTGAGGGAGACAATTCGGAGACAAGCATCAAAGAGGCGTACACCTGTCATCTGCACACCTCAATGGGATTAACTAGTAGGCAGGCCTCTGACGCATTCCCTGGTGAGCAACTCACAACTGATAATCCACAGCAAGTGGAGGCAGAAGCGCCCCAGGGATCCGGCACTCGGAGGAATGCCAGAGCCCAGGACTCTGTTCAGCACCAGGCTGAATCCGTGTCACTGGGTACTGCATAGATACATAGAACATACATCCCAGAGCTGCTGGAACTGCAAAGGCAGAGTCATGAACATCAGAAAGGGATGATAGCATCCCTCCTTGGACTACAAGGCTCCCTGGAGGAGTCCCATCGCCTTCTGTCCGAGGAGATGCTGCCACCAGTCCAACGCAACAAGGCCAACACTGCGAGGGTGGTGTGCGAAATGGGGACCTTGGCATAGGGCATTCACTCCATAGTGGGTGTTGTGTTATGTTACTTTGTGTAACATAAATTGCTACTGGATGTAGGCTTTACGAAAGGATGCTCCAGACTATGAAATGAGTTCAGCGTGTTTATTGAACTATTAACACAGTTCTTAAGAGAGTTTGACACTCTGCTAATCTAGCTCTAGTAACTCAGTCTAACTATACCAGCTTGCTGTAAGCCACGTGCATGGGTGTGATGCTGCTGCTGATCAACCCTGTCTTACTCTCTCGGTGTCTGCATGTGGAAGAGGCAAGGTGTGTGTGTCTTGTCCCTTTTATCGTGTTTGTGTCATGCCCCCTTGTGATGATGCCACCTCTGGGTGTCCTGATTACCCATTGGTTGTGTCCTATTGGTTGCATGTTTCACATCATGACAGTGGGGGATACCCACTTCATGGTGCAACTGATGACCCCCGTGACTGAGGGCATGAGCTCCATGGTGCAGAGCTTCAACTGCATGGTGCAGGCACCATAGTGAGAGAATCCACGAGTGTCAGCAGGACAGGACGACCGGACTTCTGGATCTCACTTCAGCTGCCCCTCTGTCCATGGAAGAATGAGGGTCCCCCGGGTACCCAAAGGGTTGAGGATCAGCAGGAGCACAGCCCGGGGCCTTCCAACCAGGAGACACTGGGGGTGTCCAGCCCATCTGACACCTCCTCACTGTGAGCAACACTCCTCCAGCAGTGGATACCGAGGAGGGCTGCACTGCAATACCCTTGTTGCCCGAAAGTGTTGGGAAACGTTTTCAAAAGGAAGAATTGCCAAGGAACCATAGATGTCGCCATTTGGAGCATCGTGTTTATGCCAACAATAATTCACATGTTCATGCATCATGATGGAGGAACTTCGACTTCATAAAAGAACATTTATTTGGAGCTACTACTTTGCATTATTCCCTTGCTGCAGTGTAACACTGGTATGAAAATGTTGCTAGAACTATGATGTGTTGGGAAGGCTGGGTCGATGTGGATTGCACTTGATGCAGTGTAGCGAGAGACCGACCTCCAACACTTGATAAGATGCAACACGATTTTATTTAACGTCTTAACTACTATGTTCAACTGTGGGTTGACACTATGCTGACTTGACTGGAGACCTAGTACTAGCCTGACCAGACTTACTAGCTACCGCATGGTGTTTGCACTGGCTAGCTCACGAACTCTGACTGTCTCAGTGGCTGGGTCCAGAGAGCGGGAAACCTAGTGCCCTCTGGCTTTATAGTGGTGGTGTCCTGTCTGGTGATTGGCTGCTCTGTTCTGTGTGCTTACTGGTCATCCTGTGTGTCAATCACTGCCTGTCTGCACTCCATTATATTCATAGATGTATATTACGACAGACTATGCCAGTGCAATCCTGCCACAATAACCTCTAGCCCACAGGTAATGCAGTGAGATAACATGGCAGTCCCTCTCTCCGCTAAAAGCATTTTTATGGCTGGAAGGAAGCAGGGACCTGGGTGAAGCCCACCTCGGAGGGCAACTGCTGCCTCATCACACTGGAGTCCAGCAGCAATACTAGGCTGCCACTGCTAAACATTCAGGAAGAATGCACTAAACTGTCCAGTTTAAACAATTGTTATGACCTCAAATGTGACTGCTGTTAGATTTGGGTTAATAGTTTACTGGTGTATTATACACAGGGCAAATGCTGCCAATTGCAAACAATGATCTTTAATATGGGTTGCTTAATAAGAGTTATTGTATTAAGGGAATATTCTGCCTTTGTATCTCCACAGTAAGGTAATTCCACTTACCCACTGTAACAATAAACTGTGCAACATTTCACCACTTTATGCTCATGTTTACTCTTGCAATAAAATTAGCAAAATTTCACCACCAAACAGTGCATTGTTTGATAGGTCTGTTGATTTGACTGCACGATGCAGCTCAAGTGTTGGAGATTACATTTGACAGATGCATCTGGTTTGCAACATGTAGCTGATCAAAACTCCTTTGATAATCACATTATCTTAATTCACGGTCCCCTGGAGATACTCCAGTGTTTAAGAACTGGAAGGAAAATGTTAACTAGTTGAAAAAAAATGGAAAATGTGTCAACTGCTGCCTCTTTGTGTCATTTCCATTTCTCATTGAAGCCAAGAATCGTTCACCAAAAATCTAATTGGAACAAAGTGAGGTATCACCATATTTCTGTTTCCTGAAAGACCTTAGTTGTTTATAGCTGTTCATTTCCCTATTTAGTCTGTGGTTACACAAATTCCTTTCTTTGAAAATGATCCATTTAGAAACCTTATTGCAATATTTCCAGGGTTTTATATCCACATAGTAACGAATGTTACTTGTGAATTTTTTGTAGCCCTACCTTCCAAGGTATTTTTTTTCAACCAGACCATAAGCCAAAGAAAGGATGTGTTCTGTTACTTCCTTGATGATTAAGGTACACATAGAACACAAAGATGTAGTTGTTACTAATATTTATTCTTAATGGCAACCATGCATTTCTATGTATAAACGATTCCATCTCCATTCCTGATGTCTGCTGTCTTGTCTGCCCTCCTACCCTGTGCCCGGTTCCTGTCCGTCCTCTAATATATATTGCTGTTGCTAAATGTTGCTAAGTGTGCTTTACATTTAATTTGCTCTGTTTAATCACCTTGCTCTAGAGTCGGCAGGTATCTTTATGATACCACCGCGAGGTTCAAGTTCAAGTGCTGATCAATAACTCAATACACCAGTTAGTAAGGTTCAAACCAAAACACATTTATTATATACACAGTCAATCGCTACTCATGCATAAAATACTATTCACTGGGCTATTTCTAACACTAACAGGCCAATACTTAGCTTTGGAAAAGGGACCCACTAGGTCAGGGGAACAATTGGCTTCTTGTTCGATCCTGAGACTGCAGGCTTCCAGCTGGTATGGACTAATGGTTAGGAGCGCCTATCTCATAGCGTGCATTGACTGGACACTTACTTGTTGGTGCAGCTGCTAGGCAGGTCACAGTCAAGAGTTGTTTCGAGCTGCTGAGAGACCCTGCCAAGAAGAACGAATTGAACTTGGGGACTCTACTTTATAGTCCCCAGGGGCATCGCGCCCTTGTGGGCAGACCCCGTACCTGCTTCCAATTGATTGGACCAAGTCCCAATCGCTTGGATCAATATCTCCAATACTGGAGCTGCTCCATGATCGCTGGGTGGTTCCTAAGTATCCGTTGACCTTCCTTTGTCTTGGCTCCTGCTGGCGCCAAGGAGTCTGGTTTGGTCTTGATTACTTCAATGCATCTAATTGTTCCTGGGGATTGCTCATTAATATGTAGATGGTTTTTGGTTTTGAGTCTGTCTGGGTTCTGCAAGTCCTAATATACAGGAAACTTTGCACCTGCTTGTTTTTCTATCCTTGGCTGAATTTCCCTGCATTCTTAGCGAATCTCCATTTTAAAGTCGAGAAGTGGCCAACCCAAGTGGCTACAATATACATCTGTCCGGTCTAGTTCCACCTGCTGGCAGGAGCTTATAGCAATCCCTACATATGTTGGTCATTGTCTATATACAGTGGCACTGTTATGTACAAATATACACATTGACACAACTACGTGCAATTATACATAGATATGCTGATCACATGTTACCACATCCCCCTTCCTTTGGAGAAATGTTACAAATACCCTTATTGACAATCACATTTCTTCTTAGAGAAAGAAGTGTTCAGTCACAAGTTCAGTCTATTAGGCTTCCGCTGCACTCTGGACGATCGCCCGAGTATCATCTGGGCTGGCGAGCGTGCCTTATTTGCATCATTCACTGGTCCATCCCCCGGCACCAACTCAGACACAACAGTTGCCAGGGTGTGCCGGATCTTCTGCACATGTTTCGCACTTTTTAAAAATAAATTTAGAGTACCCAATTAATTTTTTACAATTAAGGGGAAATTTAGCGTGGTCAATCCACCTAGCCTCCACATCATTGGGTTGTGGGGGTGAAACCCACGCAAACACGGGGAGAACGTGCAAACTCCACACGGACAGCGACCCAGAGCCGGGATTGAACCTGGGACCTTGGCGCTGTGAGGCTGCAGGGCTAACCCACTGCGCCACCGTGCTGCCGTACCTATTTCGCACTTGGGAGTGTCCTAAGACTCATCTACCAGGTTGAGTACAAAGGGTCTCAGTATCTTGAGTAGAGCTCTTTGATTTTGGCGCAGAAATGAGCCATTCTCAGTGAGCAGCCTATATGACTGTGGACCCGCTTGTTGGATAACTGTTGCTAGCCTCGTCCACCCTCCGCCATTGGGATTCTCGACTCTTAACTGTGTCTTGTATTTGCATAGGCTTGAGTGCTCTTGCAGATTTGTCATATGCGTCCTTTTGTTTCTGCTTCTGTGAGATGAGCTTCGACTGGAAGTTCCAATCCATTATGGGGACTGCCATGGAGGGCAGGGTTGTCCGCAGCTGCCTGTTCATCAACAGCAGTGCTGGTGACAGGCCATTTACCAGTGGGGTTGACTGGGTAGCTGAGCAGGGCAAGGTACATGTCCTCTTCGCTGTCTAAAGCTTTCATGAGCAGCCGTTTGACTATGCGAACAGCCTTCTCCACCTTCCTATTTCACTGTGGCTAGAGCAGGCTTGATGTTAGGCGTTTGAAGTCATGCCAGTGAGCAAACGCAGTCCAATCGTAATTGCTAAAACAGGGACCAATGTCCGACATGACAATTGATGATATGCCATACCTTGCTGTCGCGTTGGACAACTGCACCACCTTAGGGTAGTTGTAAAAGTAATCATTGACCATCAGGTAGTCTCTCCCTCAAAAGTGGAACAAGTCCATCCCAACCTGTACCATGGGCTGGCAACGTCTTTGACCTGCATGGTTTCCTTGTTTTGCCTGCAGCGGAATTTCTGGCAGGGTTCACACTGGTCCACCATGCCAGCTATGTCCTGGGTGACACCAACCAGTATACCATCTCCCAGGCCCTGCGCTTGAATTTCTCAATGCCTAAATGTCCCACGTGCAGCTTCTTGAACATGAGCGGCCGCAGTGAATGAGGGATGACAATTCTCTGCTGCCTTAAAAGCAAGCCATCCACCTCACTGAGTTCAGCACAAATGTAGTAGGCAGGGCAAGAGCCTTTTTTTCCGCCATCCTTCAGACATCCGATCACCTTTTGAAGCACCAGATCCTTGGCCGTTTCTGCCTTGATGAGCTTTGATTTCTCATCTGATACCGATAGTGATGCAGCCACCATATTAACATTCATTTAAACTTTGTTCCCCCCTCCGGACAGACTTCATTTACGGACGCAGCTCTTGAGTGTGTGGCAGCGACAGCCAGAAATTTGCCTGATGTGTAGATCAAGTTGAAGTCATACCGCTGAAGCTTCATCATGAGCCAATGTACCCGTGGAGACATCTGGCATAAGTCCTGGTGGACTATTGAAACCAACGGCCTGTGGTCTGTCTCAACCAAGAATGTGGGAAGCCCATTCATGTAATCGTGGAACCTTTTCAGCCCCTTGACAAGTCCCAGACATTCTTTTTCAATTTGTGCATAACGGTGCTCTGTGTCCATCATGGTCCTCAAGGAATATGCTACCAGCAGCCAGTCTCCATTCGCACCACAGCACTGCTCCGATCCTGAGTTGAGAGGCGGCCGTGGAGATTTTTGTCTCGTTAGCCGGGTCGCAGAAGTCCAGCACCAGTTGGTGAGGAGACACAGAGCGTCATGTTTCAGAGACCACTGGAAGACCAGAATATTTTTAATGGGCTCCCTGAGCTGAGTTTTTGAAGCGAGATTTGGAATGAATTTGCCAACGAAGTTGATCATGCCCAGAATTCGCAAGACACCCTTTTTATCTGTGAGCTTCGGCATGTTGATGGTGGCCTTGATTTTCTCATCGTCCGGCTGCACCCCCTGCAATGATATTCTGTCACCCAGAAACGTGATGGGCATCCACACCAACTTGGCATTTCGCCCGATCAAGTTTGAGGCCATTTTTCTTGACCCTTTGGAGACCCTTCTGGCGACGTGCTTCAGCAAGCCGGACGACGAGAAAATCAAGGCCATCATCAACATGCCGAAGCTCAGCCCCAGCCATCCCGCACACAATTTCCTCCAATTTTGGAATGGGGTAGTGCTCCCTTTTGATGCTCGTATTGAGGTCTCTGGGGTCGATGCAAATCCTCAGGTTCCCGTTCCATTTTTTTTACACAAACCATCGGGTTCACCCAGTCTGTGGGCTCTTCAATGCACCTGATGACACCCAGGTTTGTGATCCGTTGTAGCTCGGCCTTGAGTCTCTCCCTCAACGGGACAGGAACCCCTCTAGGTGCATGCACCACTGGTCTCATGTCTTACTTCACCTGTATACTGTAGGTGAATGTTAGAGTGCCAAACCCCTGAAATACCTCCAGATGTAACCTGGAAATGGACTCCACTGAGGCGAATTGGGAAGGGTCCATGCAATCTGCAACGTATAACCTTTTGACTCGCCTGAGCTGCTCACAGGCCTGCATGCCAATGAGTGATTCATGCTCTGCCGCTCTTACGGAGAACCACATCCTGTGAGTTACCTTCTTAATGTGGCACCGAGCTTGCATTCACACACAGTCACAATCTGCTGTCCATCATAATCCTTGAGAATGATGCCTGCCAATCGATGTCAGGTACTGTCTTAAGCTGCTGCACCACCAAGAGCGGAATCAGGTTGGCCCTCGCTCCAGTGTCAAGCTTATACCTGATGACCATTCCATTTCGCATTACCGGGATCATCCACCTGTCCCCGATGGTTCCCACATTTACCTCACTGTGACTGCAGGTGGTGAGCGTCAGTTCTTGAACGAGACTGGCCAAAACGCTCGAGTCATGTCTTGTAGCCATGTTCACAGCAGACCGTTGATCGACCCATTTGTTCTGCTTCGGGTTCCTCTGTACTGCCCGATCAACTGTGCAGGGGCGAGCAAAGTGCCCCTTCCTGCCACACCGGTAACAGTTCTTGTTAAACGCCGGACATCTTTTCAGCTTGTGTCCTTTGTCACAGCTTGGGCACAAAATGGCGAATGGGATCTGCTGTCCAAAATGGCTACCCCCAGCGAGAACACATTTCTTGCGATGTTCAAAATGGCCACCCCCATGTAGGCCATGTACTGTCTGCGCCTTTTATTATTTTGTTCAAAATGGTTGCCCCATCACAAGCACATTTCTTTCACCAGTGTGGAGCAGTGCTCTCCAAATGGCTGTCTGCCTTGAGACCACATTGTGTGTCTGGCTGCATACCATAGCACACAAAATGGCCACTCACATAAAGCTACACTTTTTCTTACACTGCGTCTCAACACTTGCAGTGCCAGAATCCTTTCTTTGATCAATATCAGCGTTGAGTTTGGGGAAGGCCCCGATCTGCTGAGCAGAGAGCCCACTTGCCTAGCACATCCTAATAGCGGCATCCATCGTCAGGTCGTCTTCTTTTAACAGCTGTTTTTGCTGATTTGGTCTAGGATCACTGACGATTACAATTGCCCATAATTGCGTGACTGGGCCTTTAAACGCAAATCCATCGCAAAACTGTTGAAGGAATCCTCGTCTTTCTTGGCGCGAGACCGGAATACGTATCTATCAAAAGTTTCATTGCTTTTGGGGGAGCAGTGGCCATCAAAGCATTGAACCACCTCCAGGTAGCTCTGCTCGCCTTTTTTAAAGCTAATGAATCGTACAGTTGAATCGCTTGGAACCCAGCTGTCATTAGCTTCAACGCAATATACCTTTCATCAGGCAGCACCTGTAGGCCACGGGCCAAAAGAAAAAGCTCAAACTGCTGCTTGAACACACAGTTTGAGTCCAAATTGCCCGAGACTTGAAGTTGATGTGGTACCTTAAGCCCATCTATCTCGCACTTCACCGCCTTACATTGCCTGAGGTTGCACCCCCTTTGCTCACCAGGTTGGTGGAGCTTTTGTCTGGCTTCTTCTAGCATACTGTTTGGTGTGTCTTGATGCGATTAACTCAGGTTCTTCAGCACGCCTGGTACCATGTTGTGTTCTGTTACTTCATTGATGATGAAGGTACACATAGAACATGAAGATGTAGTATTTATTCTTAGTGGTAACCATGCATTTCTATGTACAAACGATTCCGTTTCCGTTACTGATGTCTGCTATCTTGTCCGTGCTATTACCCAGTGGCCGGCTCCCGTCCAATCTCTAGTATATCTGTCCAGTCTGGTTCCACCTGCTGGTGGGAAGTTATAGCTATCCCTACATATATAGCATATATAGTGGCACTGTTATGCACAAATATATACATTGATACAACTATGTTCAATTATACATAGATTTACCTATCGCATATCACCGCAGTATTTATATGGCGCTTTTCATCACCACAGGACACCCCAAAGTGCTTCTCAGTCAATGAGAATCTTTGAAGTGCAGTGTGGAATTCCCCATTTTGAAACCGTGCGGTGGCAGGTAGCGCTGGGAGCCCCTGTCCCGTCGACCAGAATGGAGGGATGCTGCACCATATTCTGTGCTTAGAATCTCATTAATTATGCACAGTCGAGTTCCCCTCCAACTCGCCTGCCCTCAGCTGACTGGTTTGAGCATCCCCGCATCATAGTTAAATACCAGTTCAGCACACTCCTAACACTCTCTCCAGCCCACCTACTTTCACCAGACCATTCAGGATGTCAGCATCACAGGGGGAAATGGCTAGCAGCCTCACAAAGAAGCCTGTTCCTTGATTCAACCCCCGCAACCACCCTCCACCCCCCCCCCCTCCTCACCCCCCCTGCCAAACCCATCACTTGTGAGGAGCCCATGCCCAACTTGGACCTCTTCCTACCACCTTGGAGTCTTCATCCATTCCCTTCCAGTATGCGATGTGGTAACTCCCCCTTGTTTGTGAGATTTTCGTGCTACCTTGTTGGAGTCCAGCTTTCTTCCCTTTGGTCTTCCATCTGCCTCCCATTGAGAATCTTCTTCATTCACCTCCGTGCCCCTCTGCCGACCATTGTGGGCCCTTGCCCTGCTCCCCTCCCCCATCCTTGCCCAGCCATCCTGCCACATTGCCCCCCCCCCCCCCCGCCCGTCTTCGTCAAGCCACCAGCACCCTCACCAAATGCATGTGGGTTTTTCCTCTTTGCATCCCCCAACCTGCAATGATATCATATTTACATGTCCATTATAGCTGATAAATTCTCCTTCCAGGATAACGAGGGGTGAGGCTGCAACTTTTGCAAAACCGCTGGAACTCGGCAAATCAGTAGCTTGTGATTGACACCAAAGTGTTCATTCCTCCATCACCAGCCATGACTATTATGTTCATTTAAGTATATTCCTTCTGCACCTGACCTGCAGTTCCAACTAACCATGGTCTATATGAATAATCCAATAAATGTATTTGAGAACTAAAGATTTCCTCCATACTCCCCAAGCATTGAATAGCTTTGAAAATTCTTTTCCTCTTTCCTTTGTGGACATTTTTTGTTGTTGATTTATTTCAGTAAATCTCACAGACTGCTCATTATTTTGGATGAATATGATAATGGTTTAGTTCAACACCTGTCACAGGATTCAGGCCTGTCATTCAGTATTTCCAAATATTTAGTGCAGACATAGCAGAAAATGTGTCAGAAACTTGGGTCCATTCCTGAATCAACCCCCACACTTTTTCCCAAACCTTAAAGTGCTTTTTTTTTGGCAATGTAGCAAGTTACTGTTAACATTCTTTTTGTTTTGCCCCATTGTATAAGTGTCATATTCTATGCTACAGAAAATATCTTACCTTATGGATGTAAAGGCATATGGCAGCATGGTGGCACAGTGGTTAGCACTGCTGCCTCACAGCACCGAGGTCCCAGGTTTGATCCCAGCTCTGGGTCACTGTCGGTGTGGAGTTTCCACATTCTCCCCCTGTTTGTGTGGATTTCACTCCCACAGCCCAAAGATGTGCAGGCTAGGTTGAATTGGCCAACGGTAGTAATTGAGATCCTTCTTTAAACCTTCTACTTTGAATAAGCTTCCAATCGCTCCTCCTAATATCGCCCTTTTTTTTAGATCAGTGCCAAATGTTGTCTGATTATATTCCTGTGAAGCACCTTGGGGTGTTTTTTTCTATTAAAGATGTGCTACAAATGCAAGTTGTTGGAATTTTCTGTGCATAATCTGTGAGGACATCAGTCTGAATTTCACCAGGTCTCTGGAGGTGTGCTGAGGGGCAGGAGGGCTCATAAAATGGCAGCCGAACATATTGGGAGGGAAGCTTGATGCCATTCTGCCACTATGGGATCTATTCTATTTTCGAAACCCAGTTGGTGAAGGTGGTACTGGAGCCAATCTTTACTCAGTTTTGTATTTTTTTTTTACAAGGTGAAACATTATAAGCTTGCACCCCCCAACTCAACTACCACACAGTTGCAGTGAGTATCTCTTTATATGTACTCAAGTGTAACCCCTATTAACACCCTCCACCTTCATATAATTAAACACAATTGATATAAAATTACTGGGACATTGTCAATGACATGAGGAACAACAGCACAGCATGGCCACCCCCGATGGGAGTTAGGTGGCCAATCAGTACAAGTAATTGTCTGATTAGCAACTACTTTCTGCTCCCACCAGCATTTTGCCAGATAGGGACAGGCCCCGCTGCATTGGGAGACTGCCAGATTTATTGAGGTAGCAATCCAGAGACTTCCCAGGAAGGGGCCTGAGGACAACAATGGTGCCAGCAGTAGTGCAACACCCTTCAATCACTGCGGCCCCTCAGAGTCCTGTGTCCACCTGTGCAGGCTTGGAAGCCACTTTTGATCCCTCAGGCCTTCCAATAAAATTCTGGCCTGCGCTTCTGCCATTTTCACATTTATTTATTTGTGTCGGAGTCTGGAAAGACCAATCCTTCACACAAAGTAAAGGGCTGTATATACTGAGGTGGTTTGGGTATAAGTAGCAGTTTCTCGTCAAGAAAAGTGCAAGCAAGTGGATGTATTTACTGAAGCCCTTGCACCGACAGCATTTCCGTGCAAAAAGAAAGCTTGCCCTGCAGTAACAAGACTTTATTACAAAGCTGCTCTCCTGGCACATTATTGAGGGAAGAGGATTATTTTATACACTGAAACGGGGTGACGATTTTATACTCCGTTGAAATATTTGGAGATTTTTTTAAGATACCAATACAATTAATTTATTTTCTAAATCCAAGAACAGCAAGTCTGACTCAACAAGAAAGAAACTTGGCAGAACAGGTTTCTGGAAGGAAAAAGTGGGCTTTGGGCCTGGACTGTATGTTAGTACCAGTGTTGATAAATGTGATATCATCATTTACACTTGCAGAGCAGTGGCACCGACAATGTATTTTATTCTCATTATCAGGATTTAATTGTTACATCGGTTCCACAAAGCAGACATTAAAAATCTATTCAATCAACTTCTCATGACTATTTCCAAGTATATTGAAATACCAGTATGCTTTTGGGAAGGCCGTGCAAACGTTGGCTGGGATTCTGTTTGGGAGACTATGGGCGCGAGCCAAAGGCCACCCTGCGCCCGAAACGCAGCTTGCCGTGACGCAGCCTGGAAGATAAAAGCAGAGAGACCCCGTTCTTAGGATCTAGATGGCTTGCAACACCTTGAGAGATCTCACGCGATCTCATGAGGTGTTGCGATGTAAGTACCGCCCATAGTGGGCAGGATCACTTTTTAACAAATCTGCATAAAGTGAGTCAGCTGGTCTCACTTTAATGTGCAGATTCCTCAGTTACCCGAGGCGTTGGGATCTAACCACTTCGCCTCAGAGATCTCGTTAACGCCATTCAGCACTGGTCACCACAAACAGGGATCATCTAATCTAGGCTGATACTGCTGTACAGTATTGAGGCAGTGTTGCATTGTTAGAGGTATCTTACAGATGGCATATTAAACTGAGGCCCTGTTTAAATGAATATAAAAGGTCCCATGACACTGTTTGAAAAAGAACGTGCAATTGTCTGAATGTCCTATTCAACATTTGTCTCTCACCAATACCACCAGAAAGACAAATGAACTGTTCACTTAATGCATTGCTGTTTGCGGAATGTTTCAGTACACAGACTGGCTTCCATATTTACCTGATAACTTTCATGGTTAAGATGTCATGCAATCACTCTGTGTAACTGCGGATATGTATTTATACAATGGACTGCAGAGTAGGTATGTCTTGCTCGGTTGCCTTATCTGTGGCTTACAAAGGAGTCACAACTACAAAAGAGATGACGCATATGGAAACAGTTGCAAGTAGTTATTTATAAATATATTAACAGCATCTATCTGTGTATGAACATGACCTGATCAAGCAGATTGTGGCTATGTGGTACTATGTATATCCAGATGTTCTTACACTTAATATTTATACTGTTCGTGGTTCAATGAATGCTCCAGCATTCTGGTCTACAGAAAACCCTAGCACACCATTCTCTGCCATGGGAGACGTCATGCAAAAATGTACTATTTTTGACATTGATTCTATGTACACCACTATTCCAGGTAAACCAGTTTTGTAAGTCATCAATGGATGCTCATGTTCTAGGGCTATCAGAGTTATCATACAGAGAGTTATCATACAGGAAAATATTTTTGTTTTGATCATTCCAATTTAAATAGTTATACTCTTAAAAGCAGTACAATTTCATAGAATTTACAGTGCCAAAGGAGGCCATTCGGCCCTTCGGGTCTGCACCGGCCCTTGGAAATACTGTACATGATATGTTGTATAATAGAATTATTGGCTGCTTGATGTGTATCCTGGCCCATTTCTTTTCCTTTTGAATTCAATGAAATAGAAAATTGGTGGGTGTATAATGAGCAGCTAATCCATGGTGTATATCTCTCCTCATTCTCCTTCAAAGCTCTGCAGCTTTTAATAGAGTCGACCATATACAAATGCGATCCTTCATCATCTCTCTTGACCCTACCCTACCTGGGTGCTCAGACTGCTTGTGCAACATCCTATCTTGAAATGATTCACAACATACTCCAGCTAAAGATAGGAAAGAGCAAAACTATGGGGCAGGATTCTCCCGTACCCGGCGGGGCAGGGGGTCCCGGCAGGACTGAGTGGCATGAATCACTCCGGCATCGGGCCGCCCCAAAGGTGCGGAATCCTCCGCACGGTCAGGGGCTAGGCCCGCCCTGGAGTGGTTGGTGCCCCGCCGGCCGGCGGGATAGGGGCCTGGCGCCACGCCAACCGGCGCCAAAGGACCTCCGCCGGCCGGCGCGAGTTGGCGCATGTGCGGGAGCGCCAGCGCATGCTGGCATCATCCCCGCGCATGCGCACAGGGAATCACCGTGGTCATCCCCCATTCCCGGTGCGGAAGGAATAGAGTGCCCCTACGGCACAGGCCTGCCCGCGGATCGGTGGGCCCCGACCGCGGGCCAGGTCACCGTGGGGGCACCTCCCGGAGCCAGATCCCCACCGTGATTCCCCAAGAACCCCGGAGCCCACCCGTGCCGCTAGGTCCCGCCGGTAAGGGACCAACTCTAATTTACTCCGGCGGAACTGGCATAGGACGGGCGGGACTTCGTCCCATCGTGGGTAGGAGAATCCGGACAGCCCCGGGGCCATTGAGTCGCGCCGGACCGTGCTATTCTCCGAGGCGGGCGGCGCGACTCATGTCGGGCCGGATTTTAGTGGATGGGAGAATTGGGAGGACGGCGGGGGCGGGATTCACGCCAACCCCCGGCGATTCTCCCACCCGGCGGAGGGTCGGAGAATCCTGCCCATGGTGTTCACTATCCATGCCTCCTATCCAGACTCTGCTGGACGCTCATTGAAGATTTCAACTATCTCTCTGGGTAATGTCAGGCTTAACCAGACTCCTTATAACTTCAGTGACCTGTTAAGACGAAGATGCATTTCTGAGCCCCCCCTCCCAATCTTCTCCTATCAAGGACCATCTTTTTCAACCTCTATAACATTTCCCATTTCTGCCACTACACCCCTCCATCTACGAATGGAAGCTGCCTTTGCCATCTCCAAACTCTTCCAATATGAAAGCAAAATACCATGGATGTGAAAATCTGAAATAAAAAGAGGAAGTGCTGGAAATACTCAGCAGGCCTGGTAGCATCTGTGGGAGAGAAACAGATTTTGAGTCCAATACGATAACTTTTCGGAACTTCTCCCTCTTATTTAGAATATGGGACTCGAAATGCTAATTTTATTTCTCTAGAGGGCAGCACAGTGATGCAGTGGTTAGCACTGCCACTTATGGCGCTGAGGACCCAGGTTCAATCCCGGTCCTGGGTCATTGTCCTTGTGGAGTTTGCACATTCTCCTCGTGTTGCGTGGGTTTCACCCCCACAATCCAAAGGTGTGCAGGGTCGGTGGATTGGCCACATTAAATTGCCCTTTAATTGGGAAAAATAATAATTGGAGACTCTAAATTTATTTTTAAAAATGTCTATTCTCTAGGACTGTCGCACTCTTCCTGGGTGGAAGGGAGGAGCCTGGCATAAGAGGCATGAGGAGCCTGAGGGGGTGGGTTGGCATAATGTGGCATGGGGGCATGTGGGGGGCCTTTTTAAACTTACCTTTTAAAAGGCCTCCTCATACATACGACTCCTCTTACATACGACTCCTCTAAGGACAGCTTTAAAAACCTTGCCCAACTTCAGGAAAATTACAGAGCAGTAGAAGATATCTATGGAGCCCATAAGATTGGGATTGGCGGATTTCGGCTTCTGACAGGAAACAATCCATACTGTTTAAATGCACTGCCAAAAATTGCAAAGCCCTCAAATGGGGTTGCGAATCCCAGAATTGGGATATACCCACCATTTTTAAAGGACTGTCGAGTCATCCCAACTCACTGAAAATCTTTGCCTGTATTTCTCTGAAGTATCATGAGGCAATTTTCCACATTCCTTTTCTTTTGACTGCTCCCATGGTACTTGGGGTGGCCACGATGCTGGTTAACCACCCTTCTCCATCTCCACCTGTCACTTCCCCATTCTTCTTCCAATCCCACTGTGTTTAAGGCTCTAATCACCACATCGTTCCATCTATTGTTAGACCTTCCTCTTCCCCCTCTTCCCAGCAGTCCCATCTCCATCACACAGCTCACCACAATCCGTGTCTCTCTCTCCACAACAGATGACCATCAATGCTCCCATCATTTTTACTTGACCCCCTAATGTGCTGCTCCCTAATTTGTGGGTGGAATTTTCCATTTTTTTTTGACAATGTGTCAAGTCAGGCAAGAAAGCCGTGTGCAGCTTGCCTGCCGCACTGCTGACTTTTCTCACTTTATATTTTGGCACGTTGTCAAAAGAAATCCTGGAGGTAGGTCCCACGACGTCAAGCTGGCAGGGTGGGCTCGTAATGCAAACTCAATCTGAAAATAATTTTTAAAAACAGACAAATAGCGCACGGGACCATCCCTCCCCCCGCAGACTCAGGAGCCCCCAGACTCGGCATCCAGCCCTCTCCCAGGGAACCACACCCCCAATCCAAACCTCCCCAAGGGAATCCCCCAGCAGTGCCCCGGGCAGTGGTGGCGTACTTTTCCAAACCCTTCAGTTTTAGGGTGGTCCAATCCTCTATTTTTAAAAATAAATTTAGTGTACCCAATTCATTTTTTCCAATTAAGGGGCAATTTAGAGAGGCCAATCCACCTAGCCTACTGCACATCTTTGGGCGAAACCCATGCAAACACGGGGAGAATGTGAAAACTCCACACAGACAGTGTGTAACCTGGGACCTCGGCGCCGTGAGGCTGCAGTGCTAATCCACTGCGCCACCGTGCTGCCCACGTCCAATCTTCTATTAATAACCCTACAGCAAACTCAAGTTGGATAAACTTAGAAGGTAAGTTTATTTTACACACACTCAAAATACAGGAAGCGGGTTTGCAACATACAATATTCATACAATAAAAAGAGGCATGATGTGGAGATGCCGGCGTTGGATTGAGGTGAGCACAGTAAGAAGTCTTACAACACCAGATTAAATTCCAACAGGTTTGTTTCAAATCACTAGCTTTTGGAGCACTGCTCCTTCACCTGAGGAAGGAGCAGTGATCTGCAAGCTAGTGATTTGAAACACACCTGTTGGACTTTAACCTGGTGTTGTTAGACTTCTTACAATAAAAAGAGGGGTAAGGGATGAAAGAGGTACAGGGCAAGACCAGACAAAATAAGAATGATTGTTTCACCTAGTGTAATGTTATTTTCCTTCAGAGAGGTTAAGGCGGAAGCTCCACAGTGGAGAAGCACGCAAAGGTGCATGAGGCTTGTTGTCGGCTCTGGTACAGGATTTCAGACGTTCCAGTAGAAAGAGTGTAGATGAGGGACAGGCAGTTTAAACCTGGACAGAGCTCTATTCCTGCTGTGTTCGTGGAAGCTGGCAGGGTGCCGCTTTTAGCTTCACAAAGCAATATTACAGGTCCTAGCAGCATGAGGCAGGGCATCATGTGATATACTCCCAATTCTTTGCCTTGATTTGGAAAAAGGATGTGGAGATGATTAATGTTTCATCCATTCATAGGTTTGCCAGGGGATGAATTTTTAAAGAGCTTGAACATATCCCTGCTAACTCAGACAGGCCTGCAGCCATTTTAAGCTCCAATGAGTGTCGATTGCGGCAGGCAGGATTTCTGTCTTCACTTGGATGGAGGTCCCACCTTGTTGAGCAGCCGTGGCTAGAAGAGGCACTGTCGCAATAGCAATGTGCCTGGGACGTAGTGTTGTGACATGGAGGCCAGATAAGTGGCAGAGGTCCCAGAGAGAGGAGGATAGGGAACTCCTTGGAGGGGGATGACTAGAGGGCGCAATTGGGGTATTGGTGCAAAGGCCAGGATTGGGCAGAGAGGCTCAGAGGTGTATGATTCTTGAGGGAAGGGCAGCCTATCAGAGGAAGGCTTCTGATGGATAACCCCACAGCCACCTTGGCCAAGATAGAGGATTTTAAATATTTCTATATCTCCCCCTGATCTACCCTGCACCTGCCAGCCTAAACATTTTGGCTGATTGGGAAAAGGCCCTTTAGCGGCCCCATCGTAAAATTGCTTCCAGGTTGGGTGGGCAGGATCCTGGAAGGAAACATGTCCATACAGTTTCACACATCCACCTCACCCCCCACCGCCCAAAAGAAAACTGCCGGGGGGGTTAGAATTGAAGTCCAGAGGTTTCAGGGACCTTTTTCCTCACAGATGGGTTGTTTCTGTTGGCCAGGGCTTTGCTTCAGAAATGTAAAGGGGCCTTTGTGCATTCCTTGGAATTTGATTTCTGCAGTCACAGGGGGCATTAGTACATCTTATTTTTTAATTTTTATTCAAGTTTTTCAATAACAAATTTTCTCCCCACAATTTAAAACAAACAAGGTGTGTTTCCACACCAACACAAGAAAAGAACTCGCCCCCCCAAAATAAATAATAACAAAAAACCAACAGCAATACAAGAAAGAAGAAAATAACAACATCGCAAACCCCCCCCCCCACAAGTTGCTGTTGAGACCGACCACTCTCTACCCCTTCGCCAGGAAATCGAGAAAGGGCTGCCACCGCCGAAAGAACCCCTGTACCCACCCCCTCAGGGCGAACTTCATCCTCTCCAACTTGATGAACCCAGCCATGTCGTTGATCCAGGCCTCCGAACTCGGGGGCCGCGTATCCCTCCACTGTAACAGAATCCTGCGCCGGGCTACTAGAGATGCAAAGGCCAGAATGCCGGCCTCTCTCGCCTCCTGCACTCCCGGCTCCGAAGCTACCCCAAAGATCGCGAGCCCCCAGCCCAGCTTGACCCTAGACCCGACCACTTCCGTCAAAGTCCCCGCCACCCCTTTCCAAAACCTCTCCGAGGCCGGACAAGCCCAGAACATATGGGTGTGGTTCGCCGGGCCTCCCGAACATCTCCTGCTCCTGTCTTCCCCTCCAAAGAACCGGCTCATCCTTGCCCCTGTCATGTGAGCCCTATGCAGCAGCTTCAACTGAATTAGGCTGAGCCGTGCGCAAGAGGAGGAGGAATTCACCCTCTCCAGGGCGTCCGACCACGTTCCATCTTCAATCTCTTCCCCTAGCTCTTCCTCCCACTTCGCTTTGAGCTCTTCTACTGAGGCCTCCTCCTCCTCCTGCATCAGCTGGTAAATAGCCGTGATCTTTCCTTCACCGACCCACGTCCCCGAAAGCACCCTATCTTGCACCCCCCTTGGCAGCAGCCACGGGAACTCCGCCACCTGCCTCTTAACAAGTGCCCTGACCTGCATATACCTAAAAGCGTTCCCAGGGGGGAGGTTCCACTTCCCCACCAGCTCCTCCAGAGTCGCGAACTTCCCATCCAGGAAGAGGTCCCCAAACTGTCTGATGCCTGCCCTGTGCCAACTCCCAAATCCCCCACCCGTTCTCCCCGGCGCAAAACGGTGATTGCCCCGTATCGGGGCCCAAACTGAGGCCTTCACTTCCTCCCATGCCACCTCCAGTGTCCCCAGATTTTAAGGGACGCAACCACCACCGGATCTTGGAGTACTTTGCCGGGGGGAGGGGGAAGTGGGGCCGTCACCAAAGCCTCCAGACTCATACCCACACAGGACGCCACCTCCAATCTCTTCCATGCGTCACCCTCCCCTTCCATCACCCACCTGCGAATCATCGCCATGTTCGCCGCCCAATAATATCCACACAGGTTGGGCAGTGCCAGGCCCCCCTACCTCCCTTCTTCGCTCCAAAAATACCCTCCTTACTCTCGGGGCCTTCCGCGCCCACACGAACCCCAGAATCGACGTATTCACCCTGCTGAAAAAAGCCTTTGGGATCAATATGGGGAGGCACTGGAAAAGAAACAAAAACCTCGGGAGCACCGTCACCTTAATCGACTGGACCCTGCCCGCCAACGAAAGCGGTAGCGCGTCCCACCTCCCAAACTCCTTCTCCATCTACCCACCAGCCTCGAAACGTTAAGCCTATGCATGGCCCCCCCAGGTCCTAGCCACCTGGACCCCAAGATACCTAAAGCTCCTCCCAACCCTCTTCAACGGGAGTTCACCTATCACCCTCCCCTGATCCCCCGGGTGCAGGACAAACAGCTCACTTTTCCCAACATTGAGCTTATAGCCCGAAAAGTCCCCAAATTGCTCAAGTATCTTCAGCACCTCTGGCATCCCCTCCGCCGGATCCGCGACATACAACAGCAGATCATCTGCGTACAGCGACAACCGGTGCTCCCCCCCCCCCCCCCCCCCCCGGCACAATCCCCCTCCAACTCTTCGAGTCCCTCAGCGTCATGGCCAGGGGCTCAATCGCTAACACGAAGAGCAGGGGAGACAAGGGGCACCCCTGCCTCGTCCCCCTGGAAAGCCGAAAGTCCGCCGACCTCCTCCCATTCGTCACCACACCCGCCACCGGGGAGCTGTACAGCAACCCCACCCAGCTGATGAACCCCCCCTCACCAAACCCAAACCTCCGCAACACCTCCCACAGGTAACTCCACTCCACCCTATCAAAAGCTTTCTCCGTATCCATGGACGCCACTATTTCTGACTCCCCAGCCGCCGGCGCCATCATCATGACATTAAGGAGCCTCCGCACGTTGGCATTCAGTTGTCTCCCCTTTACAAACCCCGTTTGATCCTCATGAATCACCGACGGGACCACATCCTCCACCCTCCTGGACAGCACCTTTGCCAACAACTTGACATTAAGGAGCGAGATCGGCCTGTAAGACCCACACTGAAGGGGGTCCTTGTCCCGCTTCAGGAGCAAAGAGATAATTGCCCTGGACATCGTTGGGGGCAGAGAGCCCCCCCCCCCCCCCCCCCCCCAGCCTCATTCAGGGTCCTCACAAGCAGAGGGCCCAGCAAATCTGAAAATTTCTTGTAAAATTCCACCGGGAACCCGTCAGGCCCTGGCGCTTTCCCTGTCTGCATACTTCCCAACGCCTCCACCAGCTCCTCCAACTCGATTGGGGCCCCCAAGCCTTCCACCCGCTCGTCCCCTACTCTTGGGAACTCCAGCCTATCCAAAAAGCGGTCCATCCCACCTGCTTCCCTGGGGGGCACCGCCCGGTACAGCCCCTCGTAAAAGGATCTGAACACCCCATTGATGTCCTTTCCACCCCGCACCAAGTCCCCTCCTGCATCCGTGGCTCCCCCAATTTCTCTAGCTGCCTCCCGCTTCCGGAGCTGGTGAGCCAACATCCGACTTGCCTTCTCCCCGTACTCATATACCGCCCCCTGCGCCCTCCTCCACTGCGCCTCCGCCTTCCAGGTGGTTAAAATGTCAAATTCCGCTTGGAGATTACACCGCTTCCTCAAAAGCCCCTCCTCCGGGGTGTCTGCATATCTCCTATCCATCCTTACCATTTCCTCCACCAGCCTCTCCCTCTCAACCCTCTCCCCCCTCTCCCTGTGCGCCCGAATAGATATCAGCTCCCCTCTAACTACTGCCTTTAGCGCTTCCCAAACCACCCCAACTTGCAGCTCCCCGTTATCATTGGTTTCTAGATACCCCTCTATGCCCCTACGGATCCGCCCGCACACTTCCTCCTCTGCCAAAAGCCCCACATCCAGCCTCCACAGCGGGCGCTGATCCTTTCCCTCCCCCAGCTCCAGATCCACTAAATGTGGGGCATGATCAGAAATGGCTATCGCCGAATACTCCACCCCCACTATTCTCGGGATTATCGCCCTGCTAAGCACAAAAAATCAATCCGGGAGTACGCCTTATGAACATGGGAGAAAAAGGAGAACTCCCTACCCCCCGGCTCCAAAAACCTCCAAGGATCCACCCCTCCCATCTGATCCATGAACCCCCTCAGCACCGAGGCCGCTGCCGGCCTCCTGCCCGTCCTAGACTTCGAGCGATCCAGAGCCGGATCCAGCACCGTGTTAAAGCCCCCACCCAGGATCAATCCCCCGTCTCCAGGTCCGGGATCAGGCCCAGCATACGCCACATGAAGCCCGCATCATCCCAGTTGAGAGCATAAACATTAACCAAGACCACCCGCTCCCCCTGAAGTCTCCCACTCACCATCACATATCTACCTGCACTATCCGCCACCACTTTGGACGTAACGAACGACAGGCTCTTACCGACCAAAATTGCCACCCCACGGTTCTTCGCATCAAGCCCCAAGTGAAACACCTGTCCCACCCAACTTTTTCTTAGCCTCACCTGATCCGTAACCCTGAGGTGCGTCTCCTGGAGCATAGCCACATCCGCTCCCAACCCCCTCAAGTGAGCCAAGACCGAGGATCGCTTCACTGGACCATTGAGCCCCCTCACGTTCCATGTGACCAGCCGAACCCGGGGGGGCCATCCCCCTCCCGCTACGTCGATCAGCCTTTGCTCTTCCTCAACCCGCCACGCGCCCAGGGAACCCCCAAGCCCGTTCCCCACGGCGGCAGATCCCCCTCCCAACCCCCCCTTCACCATCCATTCCCTCACAGTCCCTGCAGCAACAACCCGGTAACCCCCCCTTCTTCCTCCCATCCAAGCTAGGGCCCCCCTTAGCTGCGTTACCCCTGACATTGTGCTTCCGTGAGTCAGCTGACTTCTGCTGACCCCGGCTACTCCCGCCATAACCACGATCCCCCCCCCTTCCCCCCCCCCCCCCGACGCAACACAGCCACCAATCCCTCCCTACCAGCGCCGGCCCCGCCCCCAATTCCTCCGGCGCGGGAAGAAAGCCCGCGCTTCCAAACCGAGCTCCGTCCCTCAACCCAACACGCGGGAAAAAGATGGACACATGACCCATCGGGACCCCAAACTACTCCCCAACCCAACAGTGGACAAAACAAAAACAAACACCACAGTAAATAAACAACAGCCCAGAAAACAACCCCGAAAAAACCAAAATAGCGAAAACGAACAGGCAACATCGATCAGCAAACACAGCCAATATAAACAACAGGATACCCAGGAGGGCAAAGCCTCCAAACAAAGTACATTTTTCCCCCAGTCCTCAGTTCGAGTCCAAGTTCTCTGTCTGGACAAAAGCCCAGGCCTCCTCCCGAGAGTCAAAATAGAGCTGGCGGTCCTTGTAAGTGACCCAGAGGCGAGCCGGCTGTTGAAGGCCAAACTTCACCCCCTTCCTATGAAGCACTCCCTTCACTCGATTGAAGCCAGCCGTTCTCTTCGCCACCTCCGCGCTCCAGTCCTGATAAATCCTAACGTCCGTGTTCTCCCACCTGCTGCTCCTCTCCTTCGCCCATCTCAACACGCACTCCCGGTCGACCAAGCGGTGAAAACAGGCCAGTACCACCCTGGGTGGCTCGTTCGGCCTCGGCTTCCGCTGCAGCACTCGATGGATGCCCTCCAGCTCCAGGGGACCACGAAACAACCCCGCACCCATCAGCGAGTTCAACATTAGGACCACATAGGCCCCCAAATCCGAGCCTTCCAGCCCCTCCGAGAGGCCCAACATCCGTAGATTCTTACGGCGGGAGCGGTTCTCCAACTCCTCCATCCTCGCTAGCCATTTCTTGTGCAGCGCCTCGTGCGTCTCCACTTTCACTGCCAGGCCCAAAAGCTCATCCTCATTGTCCGTAGCCTTTTGCTGCAGCTCCCGAATCTCCACGGCCTGGGCCGTCTGAATCGCCACCAGCTTGTCCAGCGAGGCCTTAAACGGCTCCAAGGTCTCAGCTTTAAGCTCCTTGAAGGAGCGCTGAAGCAGCTCCTGCTGCTCCCGCGCCCACCACTGCCACGCTGCTGCTGCTTCCCCGCCCGCCGCCATCTTGCCTTTTCTGCCTCTCGCCTTCCTCTGCTGTCGAGCCGACTTTTGGACCGCTCCACTGTGAGTCCAGTCCATCCACCAGTCGCTGGGCACACTGGCTGTGTTCCCCCCGGGGAAAAGTTTAAAAAAGTGCCGTTGCGGGCTCTTAAAAGAGCCCGAAAGTCCAAAAAAAGTGGGAGCTGCCGAACATGCGGCTTAGCTCCGCATCGCCGTCACCGGATTTCCGCATTAGTACATCTTTAGGTACCATGAGGTTTCTGTCGTTTCCTGAAGGTTAGAAATTACTTTTCTGTGCATTGTAGCCAGTCATGGCTTCAGTCAGCAAAAATTCTTTGGGCGCAATTTATCGGCTGCATCCCACCAGAATCGGGACAGGCTGCGGCTGGTAGATCCTGGGAGAGGCCTCTTCCGGGATTCTCGATGGTTGTTACTCCTTCTGAGATCTAACCAGATCTCGCGGGGTTCCACGATCCAATTCCCACCCATAATGGGCGGGACCCAGTCTCGCACAGTTACTCACTTAATCGTGCTGACATCGGATCAAATGGTCACCCGGCATCTATCGGCCTTGCTGAAGAGACCCCAGCTGGATGTCGTTTAGTACCCGTCCCCACAAACAGGGACCAGATGGAACAGCACTTGCCGGGGGGGGGGGGGGGGGGGGGGGGGGGATGGTCTCCAAGGCAATCGGAGGCCCCCAGGTGGCTGGTCTCCCGGCAGGATGGTACCCTGGCACTGCTGGCGCCATCTGGGCACATTGACACTGCCAGGTTGGGCACCCTGGAACTGCCAGGGTTCCCAGGTGGCACTGTCAGGCTGGCAGGGGCACTCCCCAGGTGGCACTGCCAAGTGAAAGGCTGACATTTTACCAGGTGAGTTGGGGCATTGGGGGGCTCCGGGGGTTGCAACCCAGGGTCGCGAGATTGGGGTGCCATTTTAAAATGGTCGGAAATCGTCCTGCTAATCCTGCCCAGAACGGACTCTTTCTCTTTTTTAGTTAAATCATGCCCTTTTTCTATTATCTTTAAAAAATACCAATTTTATAAAACAGCCAGGATGATATGGAGGTATGTTTTTTCTTTCATGTCTTCTTGGCAAGACAGTGTAGTTCTTGTGAACGGCAGCTTTAAAAAGACTGCTTAGTCATAGCATGATCCATCATGCCTGTAGCTTTAAAATGAGCCCATAAATCCATCTATCTGTAACTTTCTTTGCTTCCGCAGGCAGTAGGGGGATGGACACTTCCGTACAGTTCAATGCTATTCTCCACCCTGAGAAATAATGAACCAGGTGTTTTTGGATTTCAAATAGTTCCTGTCTTTGCTGCATTTTGTCAGATAGAATAAAGTGGAAGTGGAAACCTCTAATGAATCAGAATTCTGATTGTTAACCTCTCAGATTTTAGGAAGAAGGCAATGAGAGAGACTGGAGAGAGAAAGATGAAAAATAATAATTATTGGGCGAAGGACCGGATGGCAATATAAATTGGCAGTCTACAGATCCTAGTTTATTCTTGAATACATTTTTTTATCAGTAATGGAAACATAGATAAAGCAAATTTTGTGATGAGTACTTCAGGTCATGATCACTTTAAATTTTTCTTGCTCAACTTTTAAACAAATGCACGTGAATGTATATTAAAACTCTTTGTTCTCAGCTAATATATTTTTGCCATACTCTGTTTGCATTTTCTTTCCAAAGGGTTACAATTTTTAGACTCTGGATCAGGACTATTTGTAGAGCCTTAACACGGTGCATTCTGCTAAAATAGTAATAAAGAAGAATAGGAGAAAAGAGTGAGAAATAAAGATATAAACTTAAAACAAACAAAACAGCAGTACACTTAAAGAACTGTTGAGCATGAAATGGAAAGGTAAATGAGAGAGAATTAATATACACTGCAAGTAAACATGCTTTCCAACTGCTTTGAGAAGTCAAAAATCATGAATTATGCTCATTGTCAAAGAGTTTGCTGTTCTTTTGTCGTCCAACTTGTTGAGACAAATTTGAAAAGGTGATGCCTTTTTCCCTCCATTCAATCTTCTCCTTTATGGCATTGCTCCTGCTTACTGTGACCCAGCCAAGCAAGAAAGGCCCTTCAGAGCAAGGCTGACAGAGGCTGACAGAGGCAGAGAATGAGATACAAACCCCATTTACAAGGACTCAACTTTGGCACAAGGTGGCTTTTGTTTAATCAATCTTGTGTTGCTTTATAGAAATCATTTACCAGGCCCCTGCTGAAAGGGAAAAAAGACACAAGGTAATTTTGAGACAGTGCCAGCAGTTTATTGTAAGAGTTGACATTTCTCATCACATCCTGTAAATAATAATTATTGTATATTTCTGATAAAGTAAGTTGATGCACTCTAGTTGACATTCAGAGTAAGTATTGCTTTCCTTTGGCCTTCATTATTACCGGACATGTCAAAACAGCAATACACACATTAAAAGAGGGGTTTTAAATGTTAATCAGGGATATTCTAGGACGACGGTTCAAGTAGATTGCCAAAATAATTCTCCGCTAATCTGGGAGGCAAATAATTATTTACCAGTTTTTAGGTACTAAAATGTATTTTACGTCCTCGCAATTAGCTGCCCTGTGCTGAATGTGTCTTTTCTGTGAATAATTATGCAATTTAATTAGTGATGGTGTCAATGTGTGAAGTCAAACAAGATAGGCTAGAAATAAAATAGCTATTCTGTTTTCAGTGCCATCAGAATTATCAAACAACAATGTACGAGTGTGGAAATAAACCCAATGTTGCGATTTCTTAATTATCTTCAAATTTAATCAGCAGAAAAGCTGGGTCTTACTCACTGGCTGAGATAGATGCTGCCATGCAGAATTTCTGTGCCCACCTTCTCAAGAAGCTACCTAGAGTTCCCTAATGGCTCTTTAAGTAAGTGCACTGCAAAGTGTGTTAATTGATGATACAAATGAGGAGGAACTCTAGTTTGATATGGATTTAGTTGATCTCATCGAGGATAGTAGTCCAGCACTAGATTTGGGTTTACTCCCATTGGCATTGGAGGGGAATGTGTGTCAAATCAGTAATCACTGATCTGTATGGAAACATGTGCCTGCCTTAGGACAGGATCGGGGTTGACCATGATGCTTCATGGATGGAGAATGACCGTTTGGGTAAAGTATGGGAGGCAGGCTGCATCCTTGGAACCTAACGAGTGACAGACAATCTGATTGTGTGTGTCGTCACAGTGGAACTTGAATATATATGCGTTTTCTTTTACTAAGAGGCATTATTGGATTGTATTTAGCAGTGTGAGCTTTGGGTGTTTCTTTTCTCCCTCTAGAGTACAGAAGCACCAGTTTCACTTTATTGAGATTAGATTATCAATTGAGATTAAACCTGGGGGAAGTCTGGGCTGTGTGGCTCACAGGTGATACATTTAACTTGATGTACCATCAATTGGACTCGAGACACGATTAAGATCCAAACTGTGGCTTTAATCAGCTAGTTGTTAGCCCGGTGGTCGACTACAGAGAAAGGCCGACCGCCGGGAACCCTGGGTACTTATACCCCGCCTCGGAGGCGGGGTCTACTTGCCTCTCGACCAATTGGTGAGCAGTCACATGACTAGTCCCAGCCAATCAGACGAGAGGCACATGACCAGCCAGAGCCAATGGGAAACCCATGCTCTGCACCAATGGCAGTGCTCACATTCATACCACCACCTTCACCCCTTGTGGAGAAAGAAGGTGGGGGGGGGGGTGGTGTAAGTGGAAGAGATGGGGTGGAGGGGGGGGGTCCGAGGACTGGTGGTATGAGCAGTGAAAACCGAGAAAGGTGGGCTGCCCACTGGCTCGTGGCAAAAAAACAATACTACTACTACTACTTAAGGTGCAACAGAATAACAACAAAGTCCAAAATGTCCCATGGTCGCATCAGCTGGGGGGAATTGGGGTTGGGGGGGGGGTGTTGATGTAGGGGAAGAAGGCCTCACGCCGGCGGGTGCCAAGTCCCGAAGTGAGACCGTATCCTGCCGACCGTCGGGATACTCCACGTACGCATACTGCGGGTTGGCGTGGAGTAACTGGACTCGCTCAACCAACGGGTCAGACTTGCGCACCCGCACATGCTTCCGGAGCACGATGGGCCCGGGGGTGGCCAGCCAGGTCGGGAGAGGGGATCCTGAGGACGATTTCCTGGGGAAAACAAGAAGACGTTCATGAGGTGTTTGATTAATGGTAGTACAGAGGAGAGACCGGATTGAATGCAGGGCGTCGGGAATGACTTCTTGCCAACGGGGAATAGGGAGATCTCTGGACCGTAGGGCCAGCAGGATGGTCTTCCAAATGGTGCCATTCTCCCGCTCGACCTGACCGTTAGCCCGGGGTTATAACTGGTCGTCCTGCTAGAGGCTATGCCCCTGCTGAGCAGGAACTGACGCAGTTCGTCACTAAGAAAGGAGGACCCCCGGTCGCTGTGGATGTACGCGGGGTAACTGAACAGGGGGAAGATGGATAGGAGGGCCTTTATGATGGTTGTTGTGGTCATGTCGGGACAGGGAATGGCGAAAGGGAAGTGGGAGTATTCGTCGATAACACTCAAGAAATATGTGTTTACGGTTGTTGGAGGGGAGGGGACCCTTGAAGTCTATACTGAGATGTTCAAAGGGGCAGGATGCCTTGATCAGATGCGCTCGTTCGGGGCGGTAGAAGTGCAGTTTGCACTCGGCGCAGACGTGGCAGTCCCTGGTGACGGTCCTGACTTCCTCAACGGAGTAGGGCAGGTTGCGGGAATTAATAAAATGGTAAAAACGGGTGACCCCTGGATGGCAGAGGTCCATGTGGAGGGAGCGGAGGCGGTCGATCTGCGCGCTGGCGCAGGTACTGCGGGATAGGGCATCGGGAGGCTCGTTGAGCTTCCCAGGACGATACAAGATATCGTAGTTGTACGTGGACAACTCGATCCGCCACCGCAAGATCTTGTCGTTCTTGATCTTGCCCCTCTGTGCATTATCGAACATGAAAGCTACTGACCGTTGGTCTGTGAGGAGGGTAAACTTCCTGCCGGACAGATAGTGCCTCCAATATCGCACAGCTTTGACTATGGCCTGTGCCTCCTTTTCCACTGAGGAATGGCGGATTTCGGAAGCGTGGAGGGTTCGTGAAAAGAAGGCCACGGGTCTGCCCGCTTGGTTCAGGGTGGCCGCCAGAGCTACGTCAGACGCGTCGCTCTCGACCTGGAATGGGAGGGACTCGTCAATAGCATGCATCGTGGCCTTTGCGATATCCGCTTTGATGCGGCTAAAGGCCTGGCGGGCCTCCATCGACAGGGGAAAGGAGGTGGACTGGATGGGCGGGCTTTGTCGGCGTAGTTGGGGACCCACTGGGCATAATATGAGAAGAAGTCCAGGCAGCGTTAGAGGGATTTGAGGGCGTTGGGGAGGGGGAGTTCCATCAGGGGGCGCATGCGTTCGGGATCAGGGCCTATCACTTCGTTACGCACTACATAGCCAAGGATGGCTAGACGGTCGGTGCTAAACACGCACTTATCCTTATTGTAAGTTAAATTAAGGAGTTTTGCGGTTCAGAGGAATTTTTGGAGGTTGATGTTGTGGTCCTGCTGGTCGTGGCCGCAGATGGTGACGTTATCGAGATACGGGAAGGTGGCCCGTAAACCGTGCTTGTCGATCATTCGGTCCATCTCCCGTTGGAAGACCGAGACTCCATTTGTGACACCGAAAGGAACCCTGAGGAAGTGGTAGAGGCGCCCATCTGCCTCAAACGCAGTGTACTTTCGGTCAACCGTGCGGATGGGGAGCTGGTGGTAGGCGGACTTAAGGTCCACCGTGGAGAAGACTTTGTATTTCGCAATCCTGTTAACCAGGTCGGAAATACGGGGGAGAGGATACGCGTCCAGCTGCGTAAACCTGTTGATGGTCTGACTGTAATCGATGACCATCCGGTTTTTCTCCCCAGTCCTAACTACCAGCGCTTGGGCTCGCCAGGGACTGTTGCTGGCCTCAATAACTCCTCTCTTAAGGAGCCTCTGGACCTCGGACCCGATGAAGGTCCAGTCCTGGGAACTGTATTGTCTGCTCCTAGTGGCGACAGGTTTACAATCTGAGGTGAGATTAGCAAATAAGGAAGGGGGGTCCACTTTGAGGGACGCGAGGGTGCAAACAGTAAGAGGGGGAATAGGGCCGCCGAATTGAAAGGTCAAGCTCTGCAGGTTGCACTGGAAATCCAGGCCCAAGAGTGCCGGAGCGCATAGACGGGGGAGGATGAGGAGTTTGAAGTTTTTGAAAACCCTCCCCTGGACCGTGAGGTCCGCTATGCAGCACCCGGTGATTTGGACGGAGTGCGAACCCGAGGCCAATTCAATCTTATGCTTAACTGGATGGATGGGGAGCGCATAGCGTCTTACCGTGTCGGGGTGGACGAACCATTCCGTGCTCCTGGAGTCCAGCAGGCATCTCGTTTTGTGTCCGTTGAGCTGGATCGTTGTCGTAGTCTTGGCGAGCGTGCGTGATCGCGACTGGTCGAATTTGCTGGCAGCAAGTCGTGGTGAGAGTTCCAGATTATCCTCGGTGGCAGAGTAATCACTGGCAGGGCCTTCCGTGTTGGCCCAAGATGGCGGCGCCCAGGACCCGCACGTGGAGTCGGGGTCCCAAGATGGCAGCGCCCATGGCCCGCATATGGCGTCCGGGGCCCAAGATGGCGGCGCCCGTGGGAACCGCGTGGTGGCTGGGGGCAATGTCAGCGGCGTCTGCGGGCCGGTCGGGGCAGCTGGGAGCGAGGGTCGGGAGGACCGTGGGGCCGTTCCGGGGGCCAGGAGGCGGGCCGGAGAGATTGGTGCACGGCGCTGGGCCCTAGGGGGGGGAGGGGCGCGATCCGCGGTCGCTGCGCGGAACAGCAGAGACCGACTTTGTCTGGCAGACCACCGGGTATTGGCTCTTCTTCCCGCAGCTCTTGCACAGAGCGGAGCGGGCCGGGCAGCGGTGCTTGGAGAGACCACAAAAATAGCAACGGGGCCCCGCTAGTTTGTCGGAGCGACTGGCAGCGCAGGCTTGGGGGGGGTTCGGGGTCCACGGAGGATGGGGGTGGCGCGTGCCATGAAGTCCAGGGGGTTGCCGCGTGGCCGGGGGCGTATGCGCGGGCGTTCAGGTCAGCAACCTCCAGGGAGGTTGCAAGAGTCCGTGCCTCAGCTAGGCTGAGGGTGTTCTTCTCCAGCAATCGTTGGCGGATAGAAGGGGACTGCATACCAGCAATGTAAGTGTCTCTAATTAAAAGTTCCATGTGCTCAGTCGCCGAAACTTGGAGACAGACGCACGTTCTACCTAGAGCTGCGAGGGCCTGGTAAAACTCGTCGAGTGACTCACCAGGGAACTGTTGTCTAGTCGTCAGGAGATGCCGTGCATATACTTCGTTGACCAGCCGGAGAAAGTGTCCTTTGAGAATCTCCATGGCCGCATCATAATCGCTTTCGTCCTCAATCATTGAGTATACCGCTGTGCCCACGCATGAGTGGAGGATGTGGAGTTTCTGCTCCTTGGTGGGCTTGCCGGCTGCAGTCGTCAGGAAGCTATTAAAACACGCTTGCCAGTGTTTAAAGATTGCAGACGCATTTGAAGCATGCGGGCTGGTGCGGAGGCAGTCAGGCTTGATGCGTTGCTCCATTCCAAAATTCTAGCTGATTAAATTGATGTACCATCAATTGGACTCGAGACATGATTAAGATCCAAACTGTGGCTTTAATCAGCTAGTTGTTAGCCCGGTGGTCGACTACAGAGAAAGGCTGACCACCGGGAACTCTGGGTACTTATACCCCGCCTCGGAGGTGGGGTCTACTTGCCTCTCGACCAATTGGTGAGCAGTCACATGACTAGTCTCAGCCAATCGGACGAGAGGCACATGACCAGCCAGAGCCAATGGCAAACCCATGCTCTGCACCAATGGCAGTGCTCACATTCATACCACCACATAACTATTAGATCAATAAAGGCATTTCATTGTTTGAATTTTGGAATCGTTTTCAAAAACCAACTGGGATTAAATTTGGGACTAATCCTGAATCCCAGATTTCTCACTTCATGTTGCTCTTTTTAAGGTTGAGAGAAAAAGGCAGTGTGGTCCACAAGGTTAGCACTTTGGTAATAAGAGAACTTGAGTTCAGCAGCAGAAATAAATGGGGCATATCATTACAGCAATATGGAGTGAAAATTATTAGAAGAGGTAATCTATAGGGGAAAATAGTGCAACAGCACAGAAGCAAAATATTGAAGCCTGTCAGAATATTACTGCTTGTATTGCAACCAGCCCTGTTAAGAAAAAGAACAGAATGAAACTATAAATTACAATTCTCTTTCTTTGCTTCAGAAGAACAAAACGTAATTTATTCCTCTCAGTGGAGGTAGGACAGTGCTTGCAGCTGATAATAACTTGGAATAAGAATGACTTGCTTGCAACGGTTGGTAGAATGTTGTATCAAGCGAGCAGAGCAGGTCACATTGCAACTAGGCATGACATCACCATGCTGGTTAAAGCTGGTGTGAAACTAAGTATGCAGCAGCTAGAGCTAGGGATTCCCATAACTCCCTGAAGCAATTCAGGGCTAATGCAATGAGTACATTAGAGAAATCACATCGATCCCAGTTATTAACCCAGCAGTACAGCATTTCTGCATACTCATCAGCATATATAAAATTAGTTTTCTTTAATTGTCTCTTAGAATCCTGCGGACGAAGACTTTTTTAAACAAAGAATTGAAGTGATAAGCTTTGTTTGGAGAGTATATCGAGGATTTTTTGTGTGCTGTTGACTATTGTACCTGTTCTAATTATCTATGTCAAATAATGTTTTTAAAGTTAATTTACAATTTCTTTGTGTTAATCCATTTACTAACAGTCCCACTTTTAAATGGTTATCCAGAAATCAAAGGTTGGCTTCGATTTGAACTGATGAAATTGACATGTAGATAATAAGAAATGGGATACTGCTGCTCTGATAGCCTTCATTGGAGGTTTGAGTTACAACAGTTATATTTGATGAAGCCCAGAACGAGATGTACTTTACAGCTCACAAGAACATGTCGGGTTTTTGTTTTGAAACTCCATTTTAAACTTAAAGATATCATCTTATTTATCTAAGGAAACCAATATCAAAAGGAAGTGAAAGATCCCAAGGTTGCCGCACAGCACAGTCAAGCAACATTTCTGTGAGGGGGAGGGGGAAAAGCATTTCACAGTGAATAACTTAGTGGGTCAATGATCTTTCAGGAACAGTTATGTAGCGAGCAGTTATACTATGCTTGTCAATAGACAGTATCTAAAATGGCAAAGAATTGTGATTGCTGTATTCATTTAAGAAATACTGACTGATGAATTTAAGCAGTTCAAGATTGATCAGATGATTTTCAAAGATGCTTTGCAAAAGATCATCTTCCTTCAATGGGTGGCATGGTAGCACAGTGATTAGCACTGTTGCTTTACAGCACCAGGGACCTGGGTTCAATTCTCAGCTTGGGTCACTGTCTGTGCGGAGTCTGCACATTCTCCCCATGTCTGCGTGGATTTCCTCCCGGTGCTCTGGTTTCCTCCCATAGGTCCAGAAACAGGTGCTTGTTAGATGAATTGGACATTTTGAATTCTCCCTCAATGTACCCGAACAGGCGCCGGAGTATGGCAACTGGGGATTTTCACAGTAACTTCATTGCAGTGTTTATGTAAGCCTACTTGTGACACTAGTAAAGATTATTATCAATACTTTGTTCCAATTTGTATCCTAGCCATTCTTCCTTTATCTTGCATGCAGGAAAGTGATCTGGAGCCTTCTACATTTATTTCTTAATGTTATCCTTATGAGTCAGGAGCCATCATGCACAATTTTTGAGCCATAATGGATAGTGATCATTGATCAGATACCCCACCTAGTGGATACATTGAGAAATATCATACTTTAATTTGTGAATTAACTGCAGCTACGTACCTCTATTTCTCGTTGAGTTTAAATGTTAACATCACACATACACTAAGTTTGCGGAAAATTTAATCCAGATTTAAGCAGTTTTAGACCCACTCCAAGTTCAAGCAAGTGAGTTTGGTTGATGAGAATCAATTTCTTCAGATATTAACATGACCGTAAGCCCTGTTTGAAACCTAAACTCACCTGGTTCAATAGGTGCAATGCGTCCAATCTCAGGTTTAGCATCGATGTTTCTTTAAAATCATAAATACCATGTATAAAATATTTTCAAAACTTGCTGAACTGCAGTTTTATTACTGTTTTGGCAAAAAAAAATTATTTTCCAGTTTTGACAATGCTGAACTGCATATTAAATGCTAGCATAGCCTGGTTGTGATATGAGGACCTGCTGAAAGGATGCATGATTTTAAAGGCTAAGCTCCCTTTTAGCACATAGCAGCCTTTGTCAAGGACTGTGAAATTTAACCAGCTTCTGATTTCACCAGCTTGTAAATAAAACAGTTAAAAATGTTTGCCGAACTAAACCTGTTTTCTGCGGATTCATTGATGTGAAATTTTATTGACTACACAATGCAAAGGATGCTGCATTAACATTGTACTGAAAGTATTATGTTGAAGGAGCATATTAATGCCAGTGATCACCACTGCAGGACATTTCAACAGACATGACTCAATTCTCTCTCTCTCTCTCTCTATATATATATATAGTTATCACGCAAATGAATTAATGTACATATTATAGCTGAGAATTTTCTTCTTTGTGTGTGGGGGGGGGGGGGGGATGGAGAGGGCGAAAGAGGTGGGGGAGAGATGCAAGCACTCCTGGTAACTAAAATTTAAAAACTGATTTGCAGCTATAATAAGTACACAATTAGGTTTTTTTAATGGCTGTCAGTTAAAGTCTACACTTTTTTCATGCCAAATTGGATTGGCAGACCTCTCATGTCTCGGGTTGTTGGAACTGGTCAGGCAGTCAATTGTATTTAAAGTCCCTCAGATCTATTCAGCAGTGACATCGGGGTTTTTGTAAGAAAAAAATTGGCCCGCATAGTATCCCAGGTCTGCAAGAAATTTAGTGTTTTCTGTGGCGGCTTAAATGTTCTTGCCTGGTGGAACAAAGGGTTAACGATGGTTGGATTCACTGGGGGGGGGTTTAAAGATCTTTTTGCAGTCAATCTTGTTTGGCTTATTTGCTCAACCCATTTAAAAAAAAAAGATGCAAAAGCCAGCAAGGTTTAATTCTCGGTGCCGGAACACAATCTGCAATTTCTGGCTCGTCTGGTTTTAGATAATTACCCCCCCCCCCCCCCCCAAACAATGGCAGGAAGCACACAATTGACTGAGAGCAACTGGCTGGAGAGAGAGAGAGAGGGAGGGGGAGGGGAGGGCTGGGGAAGGCACCAGTTCAAAGTCCTCCACTCGGCTTCTCGGCCATCTGTTGGTTCCCCCTTGCAGCCGCCAGTTGTTGTTGTACTCCAGCTCACAGCCCTTTGTCCCGCTTGGTAACCGCGCGGCCAATCGGCGCGCGCCTGTCGGAGTCGCCGCGAGGGGATTGGCTCCGACTTGAGGAAAAGGGGGGGGCGGGGTTTCGTGCTTGAAGAGCCTGTGGGAGACAAAGCCGCGGCTGGCCCCTCCCCCCTCGCCCCGCCCCCTCACTACCCCCTCCCCCTCTCCAGGTCCCGCTCCTGATTCGCTGCGGAATCGCCGGCAGTTTGCGGGCGGCGGAGCGGCTTCTGGAGCGAGCCGGAGCCGGGCTCGGCCCGTACCACCGCACACTTCGGTGGGGGTGGGGAGAGGGGGGGACAGATAGTAAAACCCAACCGCATGCGTCTGAAAACATATGTATTTATAAAGAAAATCGGTTTCCGACGATTTATTACGGTTAGAATGCGGTGCATGGAGGACATTGTTTTACGTGGTTTTATTTGGCTGGGGGGGTGTTGTATCCCGCTCCTCCCACCGGTTGCGGTTGGTACCTCCCGCTGATGTGAAAGGTCACGGGTCAGCTCCGCCCCTCCCTCCCCCCTCTCTCTCTCTCTCACACTCCCCCCCCCCCCCCCCCCTCCCCTCCTCCTCCAGCTGGAACATGAAGCCCAAGCTCTGCTTCCACTGAGCCCACAATCGTAGAGCTGGTTTCTACGTTCATTCATCCCATGACTGTTACTGCTTTTATTTTTCCTTTTCTTCAACAACCAGGAGCCTTCAAACTCAGCACTGAGCAACAGTAACAAAGCAAGGTTTTAACAGCACATCTGAAGCAGGGATTCAGGGATACTGTCAAAGTGTAAAGCCGTATGATAGCATTTTTATATTTAAAGAAAACTAATATTAATACTGCGTAGACAATGTACAACACAGTTTGGAATATGGACAAATCTGATGCAGACTGGAGAGAAGTGATGATGCCCTATTCAACTGAGCTAATATTCTACATTGAAATGGACCCTCCAGGTAACACCATTCTAAATCTTTCACCTTGCTCTCTTTCTTTAGCTACTTAAAGCCTGAGTCTCTTGGGTGACCCCCCCCCCCCCCCCCCCCTCTTGTTTCTTTTGTGTCTTCAGTGGTCTGTGCAGCGCTTTTGCAATTCTCAGTTTTATTACTGGCCGGGCCTGTACCCCATTACACTTCAGGGCATTGCATTGATTTTTATCTTTTATTCTTTGGAAAAGCTTTTGACATATTGGACTTCTTGGAATCATGGTTATGCTGACACTCTTTCCCCCCCCCCCCCCCTCCTGAAAAGTACAATGTTTTATATATATTCCAAGTGGAATTTATATATATGCTGTTGAAAACTTTATAAAGGACTTCAATATTAAATTAATTTGGAGTGCTGAGATTTTTGCCAAGGTACATTTTGGTTGCATTCTTACAATGTTTTAAAAAAAAAATGTATTTGAAAAAGCTGGTTTCTGTCGAATGTTAGTGAGCCCTGCTATCATAAGAAAGGGAAAGTTTTGCATCAAAGGGAGTTAATGTGAACAGTATAGACAATAAAAGGATCTCTTTGTGGGCCATGCAGATAGAATAAAAAGCAGCTGCTTCCTTGGAAGCAATATTTCCAAAGTCTAACATTGGCCTACTTCCTTTGCAGAGGAAAAGGTAAGGGAAAATTGAGAGTGTTACATTGCAAATATATCAATAACTTTCTTAGATTTAATAATTAGGAATGCTCATTTATTGTATTCTGAGGGTGCATTTGAAAAGTGCGAAGTAATCATCATTGACCCATTGAGTGCTGTGGGTTACTTTTTTCTGGCTCACAGGATTTTTGAGTGAAATATTTAATTTGATACATCTCAATAATTCTGCTGTTAAATATCCATTTTTAGTCCGTTTGAGCTGCTCTGGTTAAATGTGGACGTTTCCAAGGGAATCTGGTCCTCTTGGAGTTAATAATATAACGATAAAAGTTTAATTATGCCCTTTTTTAAAAACGAAGTCCAAGCAGATTAGGAGACAATGGAGAGTGTGAGGATTTAACTGTCTTATAAATAGGGATGGGATGGGGGGGAATAATGATGGGAGGAGGAGCTTTGCAGATGTTTCATTTTAACATTTATTGAAGAGAAACATGATTCTGCTTGAACTTGGCGTCATTTCTGTTGGAAGCTGGATCGTGCTTTATGAGCTTTGAATACCTAATTGGTATGTGAACTCAGCACTGCTCTGATCCACTGGCCAGCCCCGTCCCAGCAGAACGCTGCTACACAGACCATGAAATCCTGGTAGCTGACGACTTTCTGGATGTGATTGTAATGATAAGAGTTTGGCCAGACTCTCTTTCTCTTTTCTTTCCCCCCCCCTCTCCTGGCTGCTGTTCCCTTTGGATCACCGCAGATCGTGTTGCAATGTCTAGGGATTCTTAGGTGAGCTTGCATAGGCAACAGCTATTTCTGCAACCAGCCATTTTAACTTTTTATTTTATACTTGCTGAGTTAATGTGTTGAGCAATTTGAAAAATAGTTGATGTACATTTTTAAAGGAATGTATTGCTTGGTAACCCCTTCAATCCAACTGGTTTTCAATCTTGCCCCTGGACATTTTGTGTCAACTATCATTTGCAATATGTGTTTAAAGCTGCACAATAGACTCTAGTGAATGACAATAAGGATTGTTTTTTTTCTCCAAACAATAAAACTAATTAAAGCCACATTACAATTTAGGGACTGATGCTATAATGCTGGCAGAAATATAATTTGTATTCAGAAGATGTACAGCCACCACTTGAGTCCTTGTCAATGATGTCACTTGGATTTCAGAAGACAATAGCATAGCGAGCAGAACTCCTTGCAAAGTCAAAAGACTATTCACTTTTATGTTTTTTCAGAATCTCTGTGCAAAACTGAAAAGTAACCGCAATTGCTACAAGAGCAGTCAATGGCCTATTTTTACTCACTATTTTCATTTGCATACGGTTACCAGATGGATAGTGATAAGGAATTAACACCACCTATATTACATTTGTTTTTCCAGCCTTCACATCCTGATGGGACTTGGCCATGTACATTATACAGCTAAGATTACATAGCCACAAAAGGGGGCTGGGAGAAGGGGAGGGGGGTGTCATGTCTCGGCCCCCTGGTAATGTCACAGCAGCAAGCATTCCCGAAGCAGCTGAGCTTTTGTGAGAATGTCCCTGTTAAGGCTTGCTTAGCTGTGTTACTGCAGTTGATTTGTTAAATTACCAAGTCCTATATGGAAGGCCACAGTGAGAGAAAGAAATACAAAACAGAATATATTGTTCGCACCCTGTAAAACTCTTCAATCAAATTTTGAAGCACATCTATGTAAATGCTTATATCTCTGTATTTGGTTTGTCTTTTTGGACAAATACCCACTCTTTTTGGCCAAATACACCCTCATTGTAAATGGTCGATGCAATGATGGGGCAGATTTTATTATTTTGAGCTTTCGGTGTTCATGTAAGCAAAATTATTTTTAGCAGCTATTACTAATATTAAAACGCATATTTCAGTACAAAGGGCATCCTATATTTTATCTGCGAATACCAATATGGTGATGTAATATATACAAGCAATGTCACGTTAGCAGCCCGAGTCACACTAACCTAACACCGAACTGTTGACTGTCTCCAAGAATTAATCAATGATGCAAATTGAGCTTTATTTCCACTTGAGTATTCATCTATACACTGATAAATCAAAGGATGCTTTACTGTGATTGCAGCAGCAGTATTGTCAAATATCCCTTCCAAACAGAAGCTGTTCTAATTGTACGGATGCAGAGGCCTCAGCAGAATTTGAGCTCCTGTTAACTCAACAGCCAATTGCTTGCC
The DNA here is from genome assembly GCF_902713615.1 of Scyliorhinus canicula. Classification (NCBI taxonomy): domain Eukaryota; kingdom Metazoa; phylum Chordata; class Chondrichthyes; order Carcharhiniformes; family Scyliorhinidae; genus Scyliorhinus; species Scyliorhinus canicula. The sequence goes on along the minus strand of NC_052149.1, from coordinate 48,816,825 downwards.
TCATCACATATTTTGGCCAAAAACATATCTATCCTTAAATAAAATGACCCAGGACTCAATACAGATGTCTATTAGATGCTCCATGCCCTCTGTTTTGAGTTTGCTATATAATTTATCTTTTGGAAATTGCCCAAACTGTTAAAATCTTATACAATACCGAAGTATTTCTTGACTGCACATTTGCCCTCCACTCCCTCCCTCACTTCTTCTCTTCCACACTTACTTTTCAGTTTCCCCAAACTTTGAAAATGCTGATCCGAAACATAATTGCCCATGTAATTCAAACAGAACAAATCAGCCTGGTGGGTGGTGAGAACTCTGTTTTACTATATGACAGCTGCAGCTTAATAGGGCTACCACTTTTCATGCTTAGAGGGTGTAACCAAAAAGCAAGAAGCTATGTGCCAGGAAAGACCCATCCTCAGAAAAGCTGGTCACAAGGGCTTTGTTGGCCTAAGCCAAATGCTGCTGCCATTAGGCATAAACTCAACTATCCTGCACTGTGTGGCTGGTAGACACCGCTTTATTTAATCACCTCTTCTCTAAATCTTGAGTCATATTTTATGAGATTATTTGTGTATTGTTTGGGCTCATAATGGCTGTATGATTGACAACTTCCTCTTAATTCAATTACAGTAAATATCCACTATTTCTAAATTCTGGAAAAAGTGGAAGAATCCTGAGGAGTTTCTTTTTGTTGAACAAAATGTTGTAATTATGATGGACTGTGGAGATTTGGGGCTCATAAGAGCAGACAAAGTTATTCTGGAGGGGTAATAAAGGAAAATGCTAGAGACTTGATCCTTTATTCTGTGATGATTCAGAGATGGGAGAATCAAATATACTGTGTACTGCGCTGTTATGTTCTATGTATTATTTTAGTAATAAGTGCCTTACAGTTACCGAGGACTGAAGCAGTGAACAAAATTCTGAACAAATCTGGTACTGGGGATCCAACTTGCTCTGTTAGCAATGAACATAATTTTAGTGCTGGGTGCAGCACAACCGAAGGATGTATGTATTTTTAGAAACATTAGAGCAATTTTATATACTATCAACCCAACCTTTGAAGCAATAAGTACACTAGTAGTAATGACAGTTGAGACAAACTGAATTTGCTTTATGAACTACATAGCCATGTGACTCAACATTTTAGTGCAAGTCAATTTAGAAATTCAAATTATGTAAACATTTCAAGTCTGTAAAATGCTAATGGGTTTTAAATTTGTAGTCGGCCTCTAAACCTTGTTTTTCACCTGACTGCTCTCTGCTATGTTATAGACTTCTGAGGAACATCTAATGTCAGTGAATAAGATAGTTACAAGAATATGGTTGAAAAGCTGGATGGAAAACCTGTCTTTCGTTTTAGCTTTCGCGGAATACGGGTGAAAACCTTGGCCTACAATGTTTTCTCCATGTGCCAGTTCACCTGCACCTTTTGCAGGGGGCGGGGGTTGGCGAGAATACTGATAAGGATTCGGGAGCATTGGATTTATTTGTGAAAAAGTTGGTTTAGATAATAATGCTGTGTATTTAAAATGTTTGCCAAATGCTTCAATTGTAATTTAGTGCATACTACCAAACTAAGATGGAAATGATTCAAATGGCTTCTTCCTGTGCTGTGTTATTCTATGACTTTATGCAGTGGTTAATACATGTCCCATTTGTACCACATTTCCAGATTTAGTTACAAAATCTGAAAGAATAAACCTCAGCAGAAATTCCTGCATAGTTGAGATATCGTATAGGTTTTTGCATGAGCATTTTAGTCATTTATGCCAAGCTGCATTTATAGCAAGCAATAAATAACATAGTTGCAGACATGTAGCTGCTTTTCTTTGTTACTATATTGCTCTACAGGTAACACAAAAATTGGATCATAATTTCAGATTACGTTTCTGGTGAGAAGAAAAGAACTGTATCGATTGATGAATTAGAACATTTGAAAAGTATTCCCAAACAGTAATGCTGATGGATTATTTTTTGCACTGCCAGTAATAGTTGTGGGGGAGGGAAGAGGGTTGCAACTATTAAGACATGTAAAATTGGCCTCATCAATTTGTTCTTTTTTCAAATACAGTGATTGCAAATTGGACTGCAGAGGTTTTCAGGTGTTCAGCTGCTTGTTATCAAAACGCTGAACAATGATTCAAAGGGAAATAGTTGGGATAGGTTGAACAGTAAGAAAGTGTTGATGGATAGGCCCTGAGTAAAGCAAGACCTTTATCGCGTGAATGGCCATTGAGATTTATCAGAGAAAGTGATATAGTTCCACACATTAGCGATGTACGGAATAAAGGATTATCTATCTTATATTTCCAAGCGTTTCTTATATATGAGAGAGAGAGCTGAATGTGGTGTCCCTAACAGCCGCTGCTTGCTATAATGCTATTGCACTTTATTGCTATCCTCTATGACGTCAGAAACATACGATCCTCATGCTGCACTCTGATTGGCTAGAACGCTGTCTCCATTCAAAAGGTTAATACTGCCAGGAGCTTCTGATATAGGGCTTAAAGTTCAGCAAATGCCGAGTTCAACCTCATTAGCAAGCATGATACCAAGGAGTGAATCCGGCACACAAAGGAACTGACAATGCATGAAGTAGATATACTGCATTTAGTAATGCATGCCAGACTCCTATCAGAAAATTTGCCATAGACGGTAAGGTAGTAAAAATACAGCATTCTGAAATATCTATTGAAATGGAGAATGCCAGTTCCATTACAAAGAAGTTGGGATTGAAACTTTAAAATGTGTTGTTGGAAACATAAACATTGATTATCATAAAATAGATTCGTATTCTATGAAAGTTGAAAATTGTTTGTTGGATATTTAGATGGAATTATAAGCGCATTGTTTTATAAGCGCATTGTTTTTTAACATGTATAATATAATCTGCATTTTTTCCCCCTTGAGCTGTTTTGCTAGTTCTTTAACACTGCTTTCCCTGGTTACCAATACTGCAGGCTTTGCTTGGCTAAAAGTGTTACCAAAATAATCATCCCTTCTTCCCAGTCAGTATTCCTTATGCTAAATGCACCAGATTATACGGACCAAAAAATGATGTTTTGTAAACTGTGTTCTACCTGATTTTTCCAAAATGACTATCTCTCCACTCAGTAATGCAGTTAACTCAGGATAGTTTCACATATGTCACATCAGCCAGACAATTCCCACCCTGTCTCATTTTAGCCAGCATTGCGAGGGCTGTGTTAAAATTAGGTAATAGTGAAATTATGTGATTGCAGGGTTAAACCTCAAAATTACAGTTTTGAGGAATTGTTCTGCTAGCTATCTCTGGATGTTCTGAGGAAAACTGGCACTGTTTCAGATAGTGGGCCTGCCACTCATTGCCTTCTGAAGTATTTAAACATTTCTGTTTCTGTTACTGCAGATGGACTGCTGGAGTCTATTTATTTTAAAAGGACATTGCTGGTTAAAATTGAGCAACTGTTGACGTTTGGTGTACTTTTCAAGGTTTGCTGGTATATTTTGATGGACAAACCAAGAGCTTTGACCCAAGCGTTCAGTGAAATATAGAGGCATATTTTATTGGGAGTTCTGATCTACCTTAACTTTAAATGTTAATATTTATAACAAAACGTTTCACTGCTTCATTCAATATAACCAGCTACATTTTGGAGCAAAGGTTTAAAGGATATGACATGGATAGTTGGAATAACTAGGTGCGTGATGAAATATGAATCTAACAAATATATGAATTAATTAATTAATAGGATCATAGAATCCCAACAATACAGAAGGAAGTCATTTGGCCCATCAAGTCTACACCAACCCTCAAGATCATCCCCGAAACCCCACCCAACCATCTTTTGGACACGAGGGCAATTTAGCGTGACCAATCCACCTAACCTGCACATTTTTGGACTGTGGGAGGAAACCGGAGCAGGCGGAGGAAACCCACGCAGACACGGGAAGAAAATGCAAAGACAAGGCCGGAATTGAACCCAGGTCCCTGGCACTGAGGCAGCAGTCCTAACGACTGTGTCACTGTGCCATTCCTGCCCCTGGGGCCTGAACACACTGTTCATTAAAGACTGGACTTTGACATGTCAGCTGTGGTCCCCATTCACATTTTATAGGGACTTTTAGAATGGGTATGAATGTCCAGAATCCATTTCTTTGGGAAGAATTGATGCACTACTATCTTCGAGTGGACCAAATCCAGCTCATAATAATAATAGCCCAGAGTGTGTTTGTCATAACCAAACTACAACCCCACCTTGATGACATCAATTACCTTTAAACAGTGAAATAGATCTATGTAGAATTCACACACACAGGAGATCGCCCATTCCTGATGTAATCCTCAGAAGGAATGTGGAGGCTTAAGGGACGGAGTGAAGTGTTACCAAATGGAGAACAGGAACACGTGCTTCTGGATGGTGTGGTCAGTTTGGACAGAGTTTATTTGTCTCATTTGTTTTAGGGTGAAATGCACATTTTGTTTTGTCATTCATTGGGGCTAAATTCTATCTAATGAAAGACTTGGACCAAAGCCGAATTAGACCAACCCACCACCACATGCAGTATAATTTACTCACTTGGTGTCTTCGATGGCTGCCGTTTTGTATGCATTCAATGTTTAGGGACTGGTTGACTTGTGGCGATTCTGAACTGATGGCTGCCAGTTTAGGAATTGTATCTGCTTAAGAGTGGGCACATTCCTCAGACTCTAATGCTTCCCTGAAACAACTTATCATAGTAAATGTAGTTTTTCTATTTAATTTGTGCAGTATAGCTTATTAAGAAAATAAATGACTGAAGGCCGATCCAGTTGAAGCAAGTGTTACAGGCAAGTCTTATTTCAACATGGTAACATGAGGCCATGCCCAAGGTTTCTGCCCACCTGTACATTTCTAGTACATCTGTTGTGAAGTTGGAGACATCTGCAAAGCGTATGCTCTCTTTTGGAATAAACTTGGATGTTGGCGCGAGTTGAAAGCCTTCAAAATTCAAATATTTCAAATTGTTCAGTCATCCTCATTGGGCCAAAACGGTGATGTGCCTACCACATTGTGAATTCAGTTAAGCTCAGGACTGCAATGATGGGAACATGGAAGGCACCTTTCAATCCACAATCTTTTGAATTGGTGAGCATGCCAAGAGAATATGAAGTTTTCTTTGTGGTCATTGGTTTAAAATTTTGGGCAAGATAATCACGAGTCAATATATCTTTGATGTAGACTCCGCATTTAAACTTGGACACCTACCTTTTTTATACTTTCAGCACTCAAATTTTTAGAACGTTTGTTCCCAATCCCCTTGTGGTCCATTGTCCTCTGCAGCTAAAGAAGAATACCAGACAAAAAGATAATTGGGGCAGGGGTGGGAATAGTAAAAACAAAAAATGCTGGAAAAGCTCAGCTGGTCTGGCTGCATCTGTGGAAAGAAACAGAGTTAACGCTCTGAGTCTGTATGACTCTTCAGAGTGGGTGGCAATAATGTTTCATTTTGCATCAAAAGCCACAATGAAGTTCTTTTGAATCTTATATCCTGATGATCCTCATGTGCATTGGGTAGGCAAGAAACAGTTACTTTTTAGTAAATTGATTCAATTCACTTCTATTGGAATGTATATTACGATGCAATTATTAAAGCATCCTCGAGTCAGATGGTCTCAATCCATAATACCTGATTTTCGAATTCACCACTATTCTTTTTTTGTGGCTCATTAATCCTGACAGTGACTAAAGGGGATACTTCAGGTTAGCCATTCTACCATCAAAAGTTTTAATGTGTTATGGGCCAGGGTTTAGAGAACCCCAAAGTGTATCATGGAGTTCACCTGACCCACAACCTTTAATAGATTGTGGTATGGGGAGCACTCCACAGGTGTGGTACAGCAGAAATGGAAAAATATTTTTTAAAGCAAAACAATGTTTATTCTATGAACTCCCGTTAACCTTTTTAAAACATACAGTGAACATCTTAGCAACCATTAATTCAAATACAATCCCCAAAGAATACAACACCAAGTAATCCTTTAAGTTTTCGTTTTAACATCCATAAGACTTAAAACACCTTTTACCAGAAGCACATCAGGTTAAAGTCACTACGATTATTAGTTTTAAATCACCAGGATTGATTTACAGTCTTTAGATTCGAGAGAGAGATTCATATACCTTCTGGATGTGACTGCAGCTATCAAGCTCTGAAAATGAAACTAAAACACGCCCTGCAGCAAACAGCCTAAAACAAAAGTAAAAAGCTAACACAGTCCAGCTCCACCCACTCTTAGACATCACTACAGTAATAAACACCCATTTCTTAAAGGTGCTCTCACGTGACAAATGGTAAAAGTTGTGTGATATTTTGTACTGTTTCACTTCTTACAAAAATAGTTCAATCAGAAGCCTTTGGTTTCAATCTTAAATAATTGTCCCAAGTATTTTTCCAGAATGAAGCCCAGGACTGTCATCTCATTCTGAACATGAGGGAAGAAATTTGCATAGAATACTTAGTTTAAATTAGCTCCTAGCTCTATTTAAGAAAGAGAGAGAAATACAGCACAGAACAGGCCCTTCGGCCCACGTTGTTGTGCCGAACTTTTATCCTAGGTTAATCATAGAATTTTGGACAATTTATCATGGCCAATCCACCCAACCTGCACATCTTTGGACTGTGGGAGGAAACCGGAGCACCCGGAGGAAACCCACGCACACACTGGGAGGATGTGCAGACTCCACACCAGTGACCCAAGTCGAAATCGAACTTGGGACCCTGGAGCTGTGAAGCAATTGTGCTATCCACAATGCTACCGTGCTGCCCTTAAGAAGAAATTAATCTACACTCCATTATTCTACCCTAATCCATGTACCTATCCAGTAGCCGCTTGAAGGTCCCTAACGTTTCCAACTCAACTACTTCCACAGGCAGTGCATTTCATGCCCCCACTGCTCTCTGAGTAAAGAACCTACCTCTGACATGCCCCCTATATCTTCCACCATTTATCTTAAATTTATGTCCCCTTGTAATGGTGTGTCCCACCCGGGGGAAAAGTCTCTGACTGTCTACTCTATCTATTCCCCTGATCATCTTATAAACCTCTATCAAGTCGCCCCTCATCCTTTTCCGTTCTAATGAGAAAAGGCCTAGCACCCTCGACCTTTCCTCGTAAGACCTACACTCCATTCCAGGCAACATCCTGGTAAATCTCCTTTGCACCTTTTCCAAAGCTTCCACATCCTTCCTAAAATGAGGTGACCAGAACTGCACACAGTACTCCAAATGTGGCCTGCCCAAGGTTTTGTACAGCTGCATCATCACCTCACGACTCTTAAATTCAATCCCTCTGCTAATGAATCCTAACATAACATTTCTAAAATGTGGGGGAAATATTGCAATGATTTGAAAAAAATGGATAGAAATATATCATAAATTACATTACAGTGTGGTGAGACATAACGGAAAGGCCTGAAGTACCCATAGAAAGAGCATTTTTGTATTCAGCAAGAATGATTTTTAGGTTGAGAATTTGTAACCATAGCAATTGCCAAATTAGACTAACGGTATAGAGTTCCATTGGACAACATAGTTGTTGAGACATAGAGTAATTATGGCTTTTAAATCCAATTATTAAAAGGCAAGGCAATTAGATTTTTTTAAAAAGCCGATCATAACATTTTCATAAATGGTAAGCTTTTTAAAAGTGTGTACAATTGAAGAGTCTATTTGATTAGCAGTGAATGTTGTTCAACGTGTTAAATGTTTAAGGGATGTTAAATACTCTTCTCCAAGGTTGAGTGTAGCAATGCAGCAAGATGGAAAGTTCAAAATGTTAACCCTGCAAGACTGACTTTTGGATTAAACTGAACTGGATTAGTATCTTTCTCCTTGTTCTGGATTAATGCATTTAATGTTTGAACAAACACGGAAGTTTAAAAACAGAAAATGGTGGAAATCATCAGCAATATTGATTGGCATCTGAGAGATTTTTTTTTAAATGTAGTAATTTACTGGATGTGGGTGTCGCTGGTTAGGCCAGCATTTGTTGCCCATCCCGAGTTAGCCTGCAGAAGGTGGTGGTGAGCTGCTGCCTTGAACCGCTGCAGTCCCAGAGGTGTAGGTAAACTCCGTGTTGTTAGAGAGGGGTTCCAGGATTTTGACCCAGCGTTAGTGAAGGAACAGCGATATGTTTCCAAGTCAGGGTGGCGAGTGACTTGGAGGGGAACCTGCAGGTGGTGCGGTTCCCAAATATCTGCTGCTCTTGTCCTTCTAGATGGTGGTGATTGTGGGGTTGGAAGATGCTGCCAAAGGAACCATGGCGAGTTACTGCAATGCCTCTTGTGGATGGTGCACATGGCTGCCACTGTTCGTCAGTGGTGGAGGGATTGAATGTGGAAGGGGGAGCAATCGAGCGGGGTGCTTTCTCCTGGATGGTGTCGAGCTTCTTGAGTGTTTTGGATTGATTTTATTCAAAATAAGGGCAAGATGCAAAATGTTAACCTGCATTTTTATTTTGGATAGTAAGCTTTCTAGCTATTTTACCTTGAGATGATCAAATTTGTGTGTCCTTCTACTGGAAAAATTATAGGGTAGCATGATATCAACTCGAAGATCATCATGTTATATATATTTGATAGAACAATGTCAAGTGGATTGTAATTTCTTGCTTTCCATCAACCTGAGATGAAGCTTCCTTTGCTTTATAAATGAGATTCAAAAATCTGCTGTATTGTAGGGTAAGTTTTGCGGAGTATTTTGTGGTGTGATTGAATGAATTCAAGTATCCTGTGGTAATACTTATCATTTGCATGTGGAGAGGCTAATATATATATTTTTTAAATTAGTGGATTTGGCCATCTACTAAATATGTTTGAGGGATAGGCTAGGCAAGACTCAAAAATGTAAGTTTCATGGTTCATTTTAGCACACAGTTCATCCAAGGAACTACATCAATAGAAAGGGAGGAACCGCAATATAATGGCCAGTCTTTGCTGCAGTAACCAATCCCAGCTGGTGCAGTGATAAAGGTGCTACAATTGGACTCCGAGCCTCAGTTTAGAGAACAGGAAATTAACCAAGTGACGACTGCTGACCTCTGTCCTGCGATCTCTGATAGAAGTGTGTGTGGATACGATTTTGAAAACTAACTTGGGTTTGGCTGTGATGACTCTGCCATTAACGTTCATTTTGAGCACTGCAGCATGAAGATTGGCTATTTGGGAGAAGGACTAACACAAGTTGGTGCCTTCAAGGGTCAGGGTACAAAGATAACTTAATTGGGGGAGGGGGTGATGGTGAATATTATGCAAGAACTAAACATCAAAGTACTGTTAGTTTTTATCTTTGCATTTGACTCGGGTGCTTAATATGTTGGGGAAAACTATTGTGCCCATTGCTGAGTCTGGCACTTCCTGCTTTAATACAGGGTAAGGCACTCACAAAACTATTAAGATACCTCAGCAGTATACTATACATCCCTGCTGCATCTCCTCCTGGTAAATTTGCCATTAAAATTATGATTAGTTTTGTTCTATGGATTTACATTAATTTGGTTGTGCCGTTGCCATATTTCATATTGAAGGGGTAGCTTATCAGCATGAACAAAACTTTGAATTCCTATATTTCAGGTGAAAAGTGAAGTACGGTGGCACAGTGGTTAGCATTGCTGCATCACAGCGCCAGGGACATGGGTTCAACTCTGGCCTTGGGTGACTGTGTGGAGTTTACAAGTTCTCCCCCTGTCTCCTGCAGGTGCTCCAGTTTCCTCCCACAGTCCAAAGGTGTGCTGGTTACATGGATTGACTATGCTAAAAGAAATTGCCCTTGGCGTCTAAAGATATGCCGGTTAGGTGGAGTTACGGGGTAGGTCAGGGGAGTGGGCTTAGGTGGGGTACTCTTTTTCAGAGGGTTGGTGCAGATTCAATGGACTGAATGGCCTCCTTTTGCACTGTAGGGATTCTATAGATTCATATTGAGATGTAAAAGATATCGGTTTTTTGCTAAATTTCATAGCCTGGTAGTTCAGAAAATATTAATGTTTATAACAATCTGGAAGTTTGCTTCCGACATGACTGGTGATCTGTTGTCAGTTGTCTTCAATGAATTTGGCCAGTTCTTGGATAGCTTGCTAAATGAAATGTTATGTCTTGGAACACTGGGGGAGCAATCAGAGATTTCAAATCAAGGTAAAGATGTGCAGCAACAGGTTGGATGTAAACATTGCCATTTCTTTCCCAATGCAAATTTAATTTAACCAGGCAGTTCCACAAAAATGGAAACTTGCTTCATGTATTGAGGATCCATATTCAGATGCAAATAGATGGGGAAGGGTCGGGAAAATGAGTTGGAAGGGAAACCCAAAAAGAAAATTATCGTGACCTTGTAAATTAATCTTTCAGGTTTACCAAGTAAGAGCAACGTTCATTCATGCCATTAATTCTTTCCTAATTTTTTTTTTAGTGGGGATTCCCTATCAGTTGTGAGAATCTATAATGTAATGAAACTGAAGCTACATTACAGTACAAGCTACTTGTGGTTATACAGCTTTTTAGAGGCCAATAATAAAGAGGTGATGGTTATCATGAATAAGACAATCCAGCACATTATTTGAATGAGGGCAGGCCCTTTTGAGAACCTCAACATGTTCAAGCTGGCTTATGATACTTGATATCTGGTAGTTGTCTACATTTGACACTTCTTATATTTAAAGCCTTAGAGTACAACCGTGACTCCTATGTCAGAATTCTACACCATAATGATTTTATATCATTGGGTTTCGCATTAACTGAGAATTGTATTCCCGTCTTGAAATGACGAATACTTTCAGTTCGGTTGTGTTTAACCATCAAGTGATCTGTGTACACAAGATCAGTGTCTTCACTGATTTTTAAATACTGAAAACTGCAAAATAGTTGTGGATAAAAAATTCTGAAGTACCCAAAATTTGGACCACTTTGCAATACTAAATATGGTTCAATTTAATCTTCAAACTTCAACATTATGTCTAACTTATTTTAACTTTATTAAAATACTTTTCAATTAAGCCACTGAATTGAATCAACTACAAACCATTTTCATAGGCACAGGAGTAGGCCATTCAGTCCTTTGAGTCTGCTCCACCATTCAATTAATTAGATCATGGCTGATCGAAATCTTAACTCCAACCTGCCTTGATCCATTAACCCGTAACACCTTTGCCTAATAAAAATCATCTTGAGTTCTCTGCCCAAAGGCAGATCATTGGCGATTATTTGTCACACCTTGGCAAAGTGCCGTGATTTTTTGATTACAGGTAGGGCGAGGAGGCAAGCCCAAGTCTACCTCAGCCAGAACGGGAATTGATCCCTGTGCTGTTGGCAGTTATCTGATCCACATGCTAGCTATATAACCTACTTCTAAGAGCTACTAAAAGGGATTGTAAATGGAAACTTACAAGAGACATCAAAATCAATAAATAGTTTTATAGGTGCACAAAGGGAAAGCTGGTGGTCAGGAACAATATTGGCTTGCTAAAGACTTTCAATGTAGGCAAGTGTGAGGTTATCCATTTTGGACCAAAAATAATAGATATGGGTATTTCCTAGATGAAAGAGACCTTGGGTTCAGGTGCATAGATCTTTAAAATGCCGCCCACAAGTGCAGAAAGTAATCAAGACGACGGCTGGCCTTTATATCTAGAGGACTGGAGTAGAGTCATAGAATTTACAGTCCAGAAGGAGGCCATTTGGTTCATCGAGTCTGCACCAGGCCTTGGAAAGAGCACCCTACATAAGCCCACACCTCCAACCCATCCCCGTAACCCAATAACCTCACCTAACCTTTTTGGACGCCAAGGGCAATTTAGCATGGCCAATCCACCTAATCTGCATATCTTTGGACTGTGGGAGGAAACCGTAGCTCCCAGAGAAAACCCATGGAGACACTGGGAGAACATGCAGAATCCACACGGTGACCCAAGCCGGGAATCAAACCCAGGTCCCTGGCGCTGTGAAGCAACAGTGCTAACCACTGCAGCGCCGTGCTATCCTACCCAGCCATGATCTCATTGAATGGTGGTGCAGGCACGAGGGCTGAATGGCCTGCTCCTGTTCCCATCTTCCATTAGCCACTCTAATTATTTTGAACCTGTTCACGAGGCTTTAATGATTTCATACTCTTAAATCTCTGCTCTTCCAGAGTTGCTAGATTTTCGCTGTTTAGAAAATACTCCCTGATCATTCCCTCTTGAGTTCAAAGTAGATGACCTTGCACTTCCCCCACATTGAACTTCACCGTAAGTAAGTGGGTATAATCTATTGATGCCCCGTTGTAACTTTCTTTTCCAATCTATTCCATTTAATTTGCTAATGGAATTAAGTTGGATGCCACACTTAGATACATGATTCTCCGTACCTTCTTCCAAGCCATTTATAAATATGGTGAAAATTGCAGACCAGTATAAATCCATGGGAATGCCACTGGTCACATTCTGCCTATTATCCTTGCTCTGTCTCCTATCTCTTAGCCAATTCCTTATCCAAACCAGTATGTTTGCTTCCCAATTCCATGCGCTTACAGTCTCTGTTTTATCTGGAGCTTTGTCAATGACTTGTGAAGTTTGTACAAATGACATGCTTGGACAAAAACAAAGAAAATCAACCCAAGTTAATTAATATAAATCCCACTGGGGAAACTGGGAAACTTAAATTCAATTAATGAAATAAAATCTGGAAGAAAAAAATGGTGGCTATCAAACTACCGAATTGTTGTAAAAACTAATTTGATGAAATTCTATCCTTGCCTGTCAGATCTATATGTGACTCCTGAACCATTGTGGTTGACTCTAAACAGCCCTCTGAAATGGCCTAACAAGTCATTCAGTTTTATTCAAAAAAAAATGGCTCATCATTCAAGGGAATTTGGGGATGCTTGCAATAAATGTTGGTCTGACCAATGATGTTGCAAACTATGAATGACTATGTAAAAATGTTTTAAACATAACTTGCCCTTTGCAAATCCATGCTGTCTCTTTCTGGTCGGCTACTATTTGCCCAAATTCATTGGTATCACTGTTTCTAATAAACTTGCACAACTGATATTAGACTTGCAAGCTGTAATTTCCTAATTTATCTCTCATGCCCTTCTGAAATAGTGGAATGTCATTAGCAATTTGCCAATACAAGGGGACAATTCCAGAATTGCGGCTCATGGTCTTCCAAAACTCTAATGCTCTAGACCCCGAGAGTGAGGAGGGTATTCCTGGAGCGAAGAAGGGAGGCAGGCGGTTTGGCGTTGCCCAACCTGTGTGGGTATTACTGGACTGCGAATGTGGCAATGATTCGCAGGTGGGTGATGGAGGGGGCAGGTGCCGCATGGAAGAGGTTGGAGGTGGCGTCCTGTGTAGGTACGAGTTTGGAGGCATTGGTGACGGCCCCGCTTCCAATCCCCCCGGCAAGATATTCCACGAGTCCGGTAGTGGTGGCGTTCCTCAAAATCTGGGGGCAGTGGAGGTGGCACAGGGGGGAAGTGAAGGCCTCAGTGTGGGCACCGATACGGGGCAATCACCGGTTTGCACCAGGGAGAATGGATGGTGGGTTTTTGAGTCGGCACAGGGCAGGCATCAGGCGGATGGGTGACCTTTTCCTCGATGGGAAGTTTGCGACTTTAGAGGGGTTGGAGGGGAAGTGGGGCCTCCCACTTGGGAATGCTTTCAGGCATATGCAGATTAGGGCGTTTGTTAAGTGGCAGGTGGCGGAGTTCCCGCTACTGCCGCCTAGGTGGGTGCAGGATAGGGTGCTCTCGGGGACCTGGGTCGGTGAGGGGAGGATCTCGGCAATTTATCAGATGATGCAGGAAGAGGAGGAGGCCTCGGTGGAGGAGCTGAAAGCGAAGTGGGAGGAGGAGCTAGTGGAAGAGATTAACGATGGGACGTGGGCGGATGCCCTGGGGAGGGTGAACTCGTCCTCTTCTTGCGCACGGCTCAGCTTAATTCAGCTGAAGGTGCTGCATAGGGCGCACATGACTGGGGCCAGGATGAGCCGGTTCTTTTGGGGGGGGGGGGGGGGAGGAGAGGACAGGTGTGGGTGGTGTTCGGGAGGCCTGGCGAACCACACCCACATGTTTTGGGCATGTCTGGCGTTGGAGGGGTTTTGTCCAAGGTGGTCAGTTCCAGGGTGGAGCCGGGCTGGGGGCTTGCGATCTTTGGGGTAGCATCGGAGCCGGGAGTGCAGGAGGCGGGAGAGGCCGGTACCCTGGCCTTTGCGTCTCTAGTAGCCCGCGCAGGATTCTTAGCGGAGAGACGCGATGTCCCCGAGCCCGGAGGCCTGGATCAATGACATGGCCGGGTTCATCAGGCTGGAAAAGGTTAAGTTTGCCCTGAGGGGGTACGTTCACCTGGGGGGGGGGGTGGGGGGAAGGGGGGGAATGTGGGGTGGGTTCGGGGCTTGTTAAGGGCTTGCGACGGTGTGTTTGCTATTTTCTTCTTTCTTGTATTATTAGTTATTAATTTATTACTTTGTATTGGGGGGGTTTCTTTTTCTGTTTCTGTTTAGTTTTACACCTTGTTTACTTTAACTGTTGGGAGAAAATTTGTTGTTGCAAAATTTGAATAAAAATTATTTTTTTAAAAACTCTAATGCTCTTAGCCAATTTCCTCACCACCTTTTAATACCCTCGTGTGGAAACAGCTAGTCCCAGAGATATGCTAGTCCCAGAGATATGCTTATCTTAAACCTTGTTAGTTTTCCATGTCTTTTTAAATAGCTCGGCCTGTTATCATCCCATCAGTCCGCTCTCAATTATCAGCAAAGTAATGAAGCTATCATTGACTGAGTTGTTAAGCGACACTTAAGTCAGAAAAAAGTCACCCATTGGTGTTCAGTTTGGGTTCCGTCAAGGCCACTGAGCTCCTGACCTCATGGCCTTGTACCAAACATGGACAAAAGAGCTATATTCCAGAAGTAAGAGTGACTGACTTTGTCCAGGGCAGCATTTGACCAAGTGTGGCATCAAGAAGCTGTGGCAAAACTGATACCAATGGGAATTGAGAGGGGGATCCCCCTCCATTGGTTGGAACCATATCTAGCACAAATGACAATGATTGATTTGTTGGAGGCCAATCATCTCAAACCCAGGATATTGTTGTAAAAAATTCTCTTGGTAGTCTCCTAGGCCCAACCATCTTCAGCTACTTCATTAATGACCTTCCCTCCATTTTAAGATCTGAATTAGGGATGTTCCGTGATGATTGTATAATGTTCAGCACTGCTCACTACTGAGACACTGCAGCAGGCTGTTCCATATGCAGCATGACCTGGACAACATTCTGATTTGGGCTGCACGTTTCCAGGCAATAGTCATCTCCAACAAGAGAGAATCTAGCCATTTCCTCTTGAAATTCAATGATATTACCAACACCAAATTCCACTCTTATCAACATCCTTGAGTTGCCATTAATCAGAAAATTAAATACCGTGGCTACAAGAGCAGTCAGAGGCTAGGAGTCCTGCAGCAAGTAACTCTCCTCCTGACTCCCCAAAGCCTGTCCACCATCTACAAGGCACAAGTCAGGAGTGTAATGGAATATTCCCAACTGCCTGGATGAGTGCAGCTCTTAATAACATTTCAGAAGATTGACACTATCCACGACAAAGCAAATCTTGATTGCATACACCACCTTAAATATTCACTTCCCTCCATCACCAATGCACACTGGCAGCAGTGTGTACCGTCTACAAGTTGCACTGCAGCAACTCACCAAGATCTCTTTAACATCACCTTCCAAACTCTCAACTTCTGTCACCTAGAAGGGCAAGGGCAACAATTACAGGGGAACGCCACCATCTGCAATTTCCCCTCCAAGCCACACATCACCCTGATTTGGAATTATATTGCCATTCTTTCACTGCTGGATAAGGACCCTAGAATTCTTTATTCTAACAGCACAATGGGTGTACCTACTACACATAGACTACAGTTGAGTAAGTTGCTCACCACCACCACAACTTTCTTGAAGGTCAATTGGGAACAGGAAATAAATTCTAGCTTATTGAGAAATGCCCTTATTCTATGGAAGAGTAAAAAAAAATCTAGATAGTTCCCTTTTGTTTTTCCTTTATCTTGGGTCACATAGCATTGTCCTATGATCATTTATTCAAGCACACTGAGTTTATGGCTTTTCAAAGCAAGACACAACTTCAAAAATAAATTGTCATATAAGGCTTAATTTAGCACTGAAGCTAGTAAACCAGTACACAAGACCCTTTCGGAATGGGCAGAAAGTGTAATTAATTGCTCTGCAATCCACTGTACAGTTAGTTAGTGCAGTAGTATAGTCTGATTCATTTAACATTTTCCTTCAGTGAGGAAAATATAAATTCAAAGCCATAACATGTGACCTCCTCAACTCACTCCCTTTCCATAAGCAGAGTTTTCTAAGGTACATCACCATGTTTATACATCCATGCTGATTATACATGTCAGGAGTGTTCTGGTGAATGGAATTCAGTAAACATTTGATATAGCAGTAACAGAATCTCATTAGTTTCTCCTTTTTTTTGCATTGGATCTAATTTGTTCCTTCCCTTAAGTTAATGTTTCAGGTCAACGACCTTTCATCAAAACACGGGAAAGTCACTCTGTTCTCTCTCTACAGATGCTGCCTGACTTGCAGTATTTGCAGAATTTTCTGTTTTTATTTCTAGACTTACAGCATCCATAGCATTCTGCTTTTCAACTAGTTCCTCTCCTTGAATGCAAACTCCTGCCACCTTGTTTTTAACAATAATAATATTTATTGTCACAAGTAGGCTTACATTAACATTGCAATGAAGTTGCTGTGAAAAGCCCCTAGTCGCCACATTCCGGCGTTTGTTCGGGTACACAGAGGGTGAATTTCTGCTCATCTGAAACATCCATTGGGTAGTTTATGGGTCAATTTATCCAAGCACCTCTTACCCACTTTGTAGAGTGTCACATAGATAAATTAGTAAGATAAAAACCTAACAAACCAAAATTGATACAGTAAATCAACATCCAAATTGTACACTACATGTGCTGGTGAGTCTCCATTCTATTCATACACAAGTATTTCACTGGAGTGAAAAATAAATATCAAGGACTCTTTGGTTTCTCCTATATTCATATTTTGTCTCTTTCTGTTGCAGCTCTTCCTCCAAAGCCACCTAAACCCATGACGTCAATAACTGCCAATGGAATCAAAGATAGTGGAAGCATATCTCTACAAGATGCTGAGTGGTACTGGGGAGATATCTCTAGGTCAGTCTATCATTTATGCCTGGTGGACTCCTATCATCTGTTGAGATGTCGCTGCCAATTTTGCTTAAAACTAATTTACTTGGTAATTAAGGGCCTCGGCCTAATCCTGCGGCTAAATTTAACTGAAATAACGGCTTAAAATCAGTTTTGTATGCCAGGCAAAAAATCTGTCAAATCGGATCAATTGAATCAAGCAATATGGCTATTTTTTTTTTAAAAGATATTTTCTGGCAAGCAGCAACTTTCCTAATGAGCCTCCATGCAAGATCAAGCAGGAAAGTAATGCTAGTTATCAATAAGAATTTTCTTAATTAGGAAATGGAAGGATGAGGAACAGAAAGATAAAATTATGCAATATTATATAGGTGTTAAATGCAGTTGAGTAGCAGCAATGTTTAATTAATATTTGTATTAAAAAGTAATCAGAATAGTGTTGCTAGTCCTGCCATAGTGGCAATCTAGCAAATTGGGTTTTAAGTGGACCAGTTTTGCAGGGTGAAAACCGCATGTTCGCAAATGTCAACTTTCCAGGTCTAATCACCACTTTTTTTTAATCTATAGGGAAGAAGTGAATGACAAGTTGCGTGACATGCCAGATGGTACATTCCTTGTGCGAGATGCTTCCACCAAGATGCAGGGAGATTATACTTTAACCCTCAGGTATACAATAAGTTAGAGTATTGAAATATGTTTTGTCAAAATGCTGGATCTATTTCAATCTGTTTATTGAGCAGGACAGGCATTGTTAATTGTGTTTTTTAAAGAATATTTTTTATTCTCCTCTTTCACATTTTCTTCAAAATTTACACCAACCAGTAAACAGTAATGAATACAATGTCAATCCCCTTATTAACAACAACGATCCCATCCTTCCACTAATCCCCAAACAACAGCCCACATGACAACATAAACATCAAATAAAAAACCAAAAAGGAATCGGGAATCGCCCACAGTCAACATTGATATATTTTTTATATATATATATATATAATATATATATATATATAGTCCACCCCCTCGCTAATGTTCAAGGCCATCCAATCCCCGAAAGTATACAATGAATGACACCCATGAATTGTAGAATTCCCCCCCCCCCCCCCCCCCCCCCAACCACGCTCCCCTTCACTGGCCAGCCTAAACTAGCCAGTGTGGAGGTCTATGCCCCAGCCTCGCTCTCCTCCAATCCCCTCCCCTATGCCTGGTCCCAGGAGAACAACAAAATCCCCTTCAACGCACAACCCCAGTGTAAACACACAAACCCCCAAAGAACCATCATTACAAAGGAAAATCCCAACTCTTACCTTGTCCAAATAGACAACGTCGACTCATTTAGCACATTATAGCACAGAAAAGATAAAGCTACATACACTCCTACAAACCCCCTACCCTCGGTACAAGACCAATCCTCAGTCCCAATTCTCAATTCTGTCCCAGTCCTTCTGCCTTCACAAACACCGCCGCCACTTACACCGCCTCAAAATAAAAGTCTTTGGATTTGTAGGTCACCCTCAACTCAACTGGGTTTACTATGCTGCAGCGCATCCTGCTGTTATACAGTGCCGTCTTCACTCGACCAAAGGCCGCATCCTCGCCAACTCCCCCGTAAAGTCCTGGTATATACGTATACCAGCTCCAGCCCACTGCACCTCCTGCTTCTGCTCTGCTCAACTCAGGATCTTCTCATTCACGTGTACCTAGGGAAACAAGTAGTCACTGCTTTTGGCGGCTCATTCGCCTTTGGTATAGGCCTCCATGTCCTATGGATCCAGTTCATACCGAGAGGGATCTTCCCCCTCCCCCAACAGGTCCGCCAACATCTTGGCAAAATACTCTGTCGGCCTCGGGCCCTCCACCCCTTCGGGCAGACCCACGATCCTCCGATTTTGCCGCATAGATCTGTTTTCCAAGTCCTCCATTTTGGCTCGCAGAGCCTTGTTGGCCTCCACCACCCTCCGCAGCTCCTTACCCATCGAGGTGAGCTGATCACTGTGTTGCGACAAGGCCTCTTCCACTTCCTTCAGTGTCTCGCCCTATTCCGCACCTCGGCTGATGCTCTCGATAACGCCCTCCTCACCAGGGCAATCGCCTCCTCCACCAGCACCTTCAATACTGCCACCATCTCCTTCCTCGTCACCTCGATGTGCTTTGTGAACGTGTTTTTCAAGTTCCACAACCACCACCTCGGTCATCTTTTCTGCCATGAGCAGTGCGGACTCACCCGGAGACCCAGCCTCTGCCTTCCTTCCAGTTCCTGAGCCGCGACCCTTCCACTCGATTGCAAACCTTCATTAGCCCCCTTCTTCACGGCTGTTTTCCTTTGGGTTTTGGACATCTTTCTTCCTTCTGTCTTCCTGCACTTAGTTAACCAAAAATTGCCCCTGGGACCGGTTATTAAATTCTAAAAAATTAAGCCTCAAGCAGGAGCCCTCCAATGTGCGACCTCCTCCTACATGCCCCCTCTGGAAGTCCCCAGGCATTGTTAATTGTGTTGATATATTTTTTAATTCCTACATTGATCTATACTAGTCACCTTTTGAACCAAGCAAGAAATAAATGCTGCAGCAGTCATCCCCAAATCTCTTGCTCGCTCTGAGAACTACCCATGTATTAATTTGTTTGCTATCCTTACAGAAACTCATGGGGAAATAAATGACAGAAAACAAATGGGAGACAACCATCTGGTTCATCAAGCCTGGCCTGTCCTGGCATGATGTAAATTGCATGCACCATTGCTCCTTCATAGGTTCCTCAAAGAGGGTAGTAAAAACTATAAGCCAATTTAAGGGGGGGAGCAAAGTATTAGGCAACTTCTCTCTCACCCCTGAAGGCAAGAAGTGAAGCTTTAGGAAACCAGATGATTGATGACTCTAATCCCAATCACCCACATGGTTGTCACATACAGGAACTGGTCCAGCTCCCATTGGAATGTCTGCAGTAAATTAACACTTTCTGTAACTTATTCCAGCAGTTGGTGAAACCTGGTAAAAATAAATACCTCCTTGCATTTAACTTAATTCTGCATTGTTAGAACTTAAAAACTATGTCCCCGTACCTAATATTTTTCAATAACGTACGCACATGAACTGAGTCTATCTAACCCATCCATTATTTTACAGATCTCAATCATGTTTCCCAAAACATGAGTTTTTTTCTAATCTTACCCCCAAAATGAGCCATCTCCTCTGAAATAAAAGTAGAAAATGCTGGAAAAACTCCGGCCTGGCAGCATCTGTGGAGAGAGAAACAAGAGTTAATATTTTGAGTCTGTAAAGCTCCTCTTCAGAGCATTTACCTCAACTGGACCCTGTTAAGGGGCCTCTATCACCCACTATGGGAGTGGTCCAAAACTGGACACATTGTTCTTGATGTGGCCCGACCATGGTTTTCTTCAAAGAACGAAGAGTACTTTTTTGTCTTTAATTATCCTACTAATACGTTCTCGTATCCTATTTGTTTTCTTAAAAGCCTTTAGTTAGTGGTCGTATACCTTAAGTGAATCATTCACTATAAGCATCTGGTATTTCTCTCGTTCAGTAAGCTCATACATGCAACCCTCCATGCTTACACTTGTTCCATCTGTTTCATATTGCACGTCTTTGGCAGATGCATTTTAATATAGACATGGGTCTATTCCCCCATTGCATATAAACTTCATTCATTTACAGTCCTTGCATCTGCTCAAGTCTTTGTGTCCTTCATAAACTTGCTGAGAATTCTGCTGATGCGTTCGGCTGGACCAGTGATTTTTTTTTTTTATAAATTTAGAGTACCCAATTATTTTTTCCAATTAAGGGGCAATTTAGCGTAGCCAATCCACCTATCCTGCACATCTTTGGGTTGTGGGGGTGAAACCCACGCAGACACGGGGAGAATGTGCAAACTCCTCACGGACAGTGACCCAGGGCCGGGATTCGAACCCGGGTCCTCAGCGCCGTAGGCAGCAATGCTAACCACTGTGCCACCGTGCCGCCCTGGCTGGACCAGTGATAACGATGCAGTAGTGCAACTACCTCAGAACCAATTTCTGTGGAAGCTACTAGTAACTTGTCCACCCGCAAACTACTTTCTGTCCACAAAGACGTCTGCGCAATTCCTTACCTAACCCAGAATGTTCCTGTTAATCCCACAAGCTCAAATGTACTTTAGTCTTTTGTACGGCACTTCATCGAAAGCCTTTTGAAGGTTTAGTTACACAATATCGACTACCTTGCTGAATAAGTTTACTTACAGTCCTCTGTGATTTCATTAGCAATTAATGTGTTAGGTCAACAATGAATCTTGTTCTTCCTTCATCCATGAAGTGCTTTTCCACAAACACCTCACACTGCAATAAGCCAATGGGTGAGAAGACCATTCACAATCAGTGTGTCTGAACTGAATTCTTTGTACACCTGTGTGAATCAAAGTTTGTGCTTGATTTTAATTTTCTTTAATAATTGATAAATTTCAATTTAATTTGATATATTGATGTCTTGTGTTGTAGGCGTGCTAGAATATCTATATAATGTTAAGATGTGCTTTACATGGACTATCTTACCACTAAATTCTTCAGTCAAATAATTTACCATCCAATTCAATGTATGCATTAGTGACATTCTCTGTCTTTGATTGCTAGTACAGATTATTAATATCTTATTGAGTGATTTCAGTCAGTGTCACATGATATTGATCATATCTGAATTCCCTCCATTACATTTTCAAAGATCAATTATTAGTCAGTCAGAATGTGTTTATTTGTATTATGATCAAATAAGGAAACTTAGTAATGTGTGCAAAAAAGGGAAATCATCTCTACTTCCATATTAAATCTGGTTTGACTGCTATAGAAGTATTTCGTAGCACTGATTTAAAAAAAAAACATTGGCTTGTTAATGTAGCCAATTACCCACCTAACACTGTTCTCCCTCAATTCTCTCCTATTAGTTGATTATAAAGTTTACTAAAATAATACTAAGAATTCTTGAACAATTTCTAAGATTTTTAATTACAATACAAGGTTTTTTGCAAGGTAGTTCCTTTAATACCGTTGATCCATTTTTTAAAAGGGAGATCAGTTGGTGTCCATTAATGGACACTAACAGCATTAGCTTGTATATTGTTTCCAAAAGCATTGACATCCTCCTGATTACTGCCAAGTTGATTTTCATCAAGTATAAGGCTGGATAATGAACAGTGTATTTGGAGAGGACATCCCAGCAGTCCCCAGTCTTATCTTCACTCTGCACCTGCGCACATGCACTTTTAACAAAAGCTGCTGGGAGGTAATAGGTGCTTTTTCACTCCTCACTGCACCCATCTCGCAACTGATCATTGTCCAGAGATGTTGGTGCCAATTGTAACAGCCCAGTTGCTATCTGACGGTAAGAAAATACGTCAGGGCAGATGGGTGAGTTAACCTGATATGTTCTTGACCTGTGTAGTTCAGCAGCAAGCCGTGGGGTGCCTTAATACATTGGGTGTCAGTGGAGATCAATGTAATTTTTTTTTACATAGGGCATAGTGTGTACATAGTGTAGCTGACCCAAAATCTGTAGCAGCCAAATTGTTACTGCTGTCACATCAGTGAACAGAAGATATTTATTTTTAAAAAGTCATAGTCATTTATTGCATGGAAGGAGGCCATTTGACCCATCAAATCCAGGCCAGTGCTTCATATATCAATCCCCTCAGTCCCATTTCAGTGTTTCACCCCTGCAAATTTATTTGTTTCAAGTGCCCATCCAATTTATTTTTCAAATAATTGATCGTCTGTTTCCATCACCCTCCTAAGCAGTGAGTTCTCGATCGTTACGTCCAGCTGCGCAAAACAATTGTTCCTCACATTCCCCCTACTTATTTTGCCCAAAAGCGTTAAATCTGTGCCTGCTAATCCTTGTACCATCAGCTAATGGGAATGGGTTTTCTTAGCGTACCTTATTTAAACCTGTCATAATCTTGCACACTTCCATCTATCTCTTTGCCTCAAGGAAAACAACCTTCAGTTCTTTGACCTAGCCTTGTAGCTAAAATCCTCGTCCCTAGCACCATTCTTTTAAATCTCCTGTGCACTTTCTCAAGGACACTCCCATCATAGGCAACAACACCTCCTCCACGATCATCCTCAACACTTGCCCTGCAAGGCTGTGTCCTCAGCCCCCTACTATACTCCTTATACACCTATGACTGTGTGGCTAAATTCCCTTCCAACTCAATTTTCAAATTTACTGATGACACACCGTAGTGGGTTGGATTTCAAACAATGACGAGATAGTACAGGAATGAGATAGAGAATCTGGTGAACTGGTGCGACAATAATCTCTCCCTCCCCCCCCCCCTATGCCGATACTATAGTTAAGAAAGCCCACCAACGACTCTACTTTCTCAGAAGATTAAGGAAATTTGGTATGTCAGCTACGACTCTCTCCAACTTTTACAGATGCACCATAGAAAGAATTCTTCCTGGTTGTATCACAGCTTGGTGTGGTTCCTGCTCTGCCCAAGCCTGCAGGAAACTACAAACGGTCATGAATGTAGCCCAGTCCATCACACAATCCAGCCTCCCATTCATTGACTCTGTCTACAATTCCCGCTGCCTCAGAAAGGCAGCCAGTGTAATTAAGGACCCCACGGACCCCGGACATACTCTCTTCCACCTTCTTCAGTCAGAAAAAGAGACAAATGTTTGAGGTCACGTACCAACCGACTTGAGAACAGCTTCTTCCCTGTGGCCATCAGATGTTTGAATGGACTTACCTCCTATTAAGTTGATCTTTTCTCTGCACCCTAGCTATGACTAACATTACATTCTGTAGTCTCTCCTTCCTTCCCTATGTATGGTATCCGTTGTCTGCATAGCATGCAAGAAACAATACTTTTTGCTGTGTACTAATATATGTGACAATAATAAATCAAATCGAATCTTGCCTAAAGTGTGGTGATCAGCACTGGACGCAACACTCTTAAGTTGGGGCCTAACCAGAGCTTTCTAAAGATTCAGCATATCTTTCCTGCTTTTGCACTCCGTGCCTCTATTTATGAAGCCCAAGATCACCAGCTTTGTGATACATTAAGACACCAGCCACTGCATTATCTTCATCAACCTTCTCTGTTCCTTCATCAAAGAAAATTAAATTGGATTGTCGAGCACAATCTACGTTTTACAAATCCGTGCTAGCTATCCATTATTAACTCGGACCCCCCCCCCCCCCCATTGCTGGTTATTGTTTCTCAAATCTTAGCCACCACTGACATCAAACTAACTGACCTATTGTTGCCAGGTCTGTCCTTGCACCCTTGATTAAGAATGTCACATTTGCCACACACTAGTTCTGTTGGCATCTATCCTGCATCTAGAGAAGGTTGGAAGAGTATGGCAAGCCCTCCCTCTTTCTCCACCCCCTCTTTTTCTTTAGAAACCTAGGATGTAAACCGTAGAGATCTGACAACTTACACTCTGAGCCAGTCTTTCCAGTACCACCATCTTTCAATTTTCAGCCCATCCACTGCCACTGCTATCTCAGCTTCTACTGATAATGTCAGATTCCTCTTAGTAAACACCAATACAAAGTATTCTACAGTATTCTTTCTCTGCACATCTATGCATGTGTAACCCTCTTTGTCCCTAATAAGACCCTTCCACTTCTTACTAGATGCTTACTATTTACATGTCAGGAAAGTTTTGATTTCCTTTTATGTTGACTGCCATTCTATTTTCAAAATCTCTCTGCAAGTTTCCGTCTCCTCCTCACTTCCTATCTCAGCCTATGGTGTTTGACTTGGTTCCTGTTTGACTGATTCACCTGACATGCATCAGGTATTCTTTATTTAACCATATTCTCAGTATCCTTGTCATCCAAGGTTTCCTAGTTTTGTTTCCCCCTACCTCTCGCCCTTGTTGGAATAGACTTTTTTTTTCTGAATTTAGATTACCCAATTATTTTTTCCAATTAAGGGGCAATTTAGCGTGGCCAATCCACCTACTCTGCACATTTTTGGGTTGTGGGGGCGAAACCCACGCAGACACGGGGAGAATATGCAAACTCCACACGGACAGTGACCCAGAGCCGGGATCGAACCTGGGACCTCAGCGCCGTGAGGCGGTTGTGCTAACCACTAGGCCACCGTGCTGCCCTTTGTTGGAATAGACTTGACCTCTACATGAAGCATCTCTTCCTTGAAAAACATGACATTGTTCCGCTACAGTTTTTCCTGTAATTCTTTGATTCCATTTTATTCTGGCCTCATCCTTTCTTATCCCTGAAATTGGCCCTTTTCCAATTTAGACATTCTACTTCAGATTGTTCTTGCTCTTCTTCAATACCATCCTTGAATATCAGTGAAGAGAGAGACAAGTTGCTGAAGATTTTCATCAGGACAAACACAATGCCAAATTTCAAATAATCACAAGTTATACTACGGGAGAAAAGAGGTGCTGGTTGGTTGGCAACTGGAATCTGGGCTGAGGTGTTGCCATGGAGAAAGCTACAGGGAATTATAAGAGACCCATGTTTCCGGGTAATTCAAAAAAGGCGCAAGGCTTGAACATATCCCTGTGCATGAATGTATGTTGCAAGTGCAAATGAGCCATGCTACGAGTTTGACTGATTATCTTAAATAGTTTTTTTAAGTGTAGCTAATAGGGCAAGCAGGATTGTTCAGCAAGTGCCCTCAGTCATGGAATCACAACTGACGGTAGACATTTTGAATTGAGTTTGTGTGGCTGGTTGAGTACTCTGCTTATTATGATCAGCCAGAGGAACATGTTGTCGGATTCAGTCAGCCAATCTTGGGCATGTGCGGCCTACATACCGACACTGGAATTCCTGCATGACATTGCTCAATTGTGTGTTAAGTAGAACGTCTTTTTGGGCTGACGGCAGCATCTTATTAGTAGGGAAATACCATTAGCATTGCCACTGCAGATCAGTTTGAAGCAGCTTGCTTAACCAGTTGTTCAGATTTTTAAGGTATTTTTCCTTTCCATGGTAATTTGAGGTAGACGGGCACAAGTCCAATTGTGGTGTCCTTTCTTCCATTTTGCAAGCTTTGTGCTACGCAGTGAACAATGATAGCCAATGTTCTGCAATACTTCATTTGCATTCTTTTCCTGTCTGGAGCTTGCAAGGTGAGCAAAAGCCCTATTTACAAAATTGCTAATCAGACCAAACTTGTGGAGCTATATGAATCCCAGAATTATCAGTGAAGGTAGACTTATAGTGGACAGCAGAGGAGAAACTATTAGCAGATTTCTCAACTAGCATGTTGAGGAAAGGCAACACGTTAGGATAGATCGATTGATCTCAAAAGCGAACAGGAGCATGGGATGGAATGCACGGAGGTGTATAAGGAAATCTTTACAAATATAATCGTCATATTGGAAAATGCCCTTCTCGTGAAAAACAATGTAACTCAGCAAATGCTGGACCTAGATAGTTACGCCATCTATTTAAGTATAAATGGTGCCATTGCAACTGAACTTGACTGTGAGTTCATAAGTTTAATGAATGCAAATGGCAGCATATCTAGCTCGCTGTGAATAGTGACACAGCACAAATGTCGATGTCTTCTTCAGCTTTGCATATAGATTACCCATGTCAAACGAACAAGACATTGCAATCAATATGCAGGTCAGCTATAGTTTTGGTGAGCATGATGGATTCCTTCACTGCTAACATGGAAAACTTTAAAGAACTGGCTGCAGTAATGCACCCAACCATTTGGTCAATGGCATGAGGGGGACATCACTTTTGTGTGTCTTATGCAGTTCATACACTAATGGACGTAAGCAGTCCATACACAAATGGACTTAGTAAACCATGAGGACAAATCCTGTCACATATGTCGCAAGGCAGCTTGTTATTCTTGCACAAGTCGAACAAATGTTTTTACAGCTTGCTTTTGAGCAAGGCTGCACTATCATGTTTGATGGCAGATCTAAAGGATATGAATTTTGAAACCCATTCAAAACGCCATGCACTTTAAAAACTTCTTTCACAGTATGTGTGTGGTTGGTTTGGCCATCATTTGTTGCCCATCCCAAATTGTTCTTTAGATGGTAATGGTGAACTGTCGCCTTGAATTGCTAAAGTCTGTGTAGGTACGCCCACAGTACTTTTTGGAAGGGAGTTCCAGGATTTTGCCCAGCGACAGTGAAGGAACAGCGCTATAGTTCTGAGTCACAGTTTGGAGGGAGATTTGCAGGTGCTGATGACCAATTCATCTGTTTCCCTCGTCCTGGTAGAGATGCTGTTGAAGCAGTCTTGATGAGTTGATGCAGTGCATCTTGTAGATGGTAACACTGCTGTCATGGTGGAGGGGATGAATATTTGTGGATGGGGTGCCAATCAAGCTGCTACTTTGTCCTGAATGGTGTCAAGTTTCTTGTGTGTTATTGGAGCCGCTCTCAACCAGGAAAGTGGAGAGGATTTGAACAGGCTCCTGACTTCTCCTTGTAAATAGTGGACAGGCTTTTGGGAGTCAGGAGGTGAGGTCCTTGGTGCAGAATTCCCAGCCTCTGACATGCTCTTGTAGCCACAGTATTTATATGACTGATCCATTTCAGTTTCTGGTCAATAATAACCTCCAAAGATTTTGATTGTGGGGGATTCAGCAATGGTAATACCATCGAATGTCAAAGGGATATGGTTAAATCCTCTATTGTTGGACATAGTCTTTGCCTGACGCTTGTGTGCCACAAATGTTCCTTGCCACTTATCAGCCCAAACCTGAATGTTGCTCGGGTCTTGCTGAAAATGGTCAGGGATGGCTTCAGTATTTGAGGAATTGTGAATGGTGAACATTGTGCAAGCTTCAGCGAATTCCCCACTTCTGATGATGGAGGGAAGGCTGTCGATGAAGCAGTTGAAAATGTTTGGAACCTAGGACACTGCCCTGAGAAACTCCTACAGTGAAGTCCTGGGACTGAGCTGATTGACCTCCAGCAACCACAACCATCAACCTTTGTGCGAGGTATGACTCTAACCAGTGGAGACTTTTCTTCCTGCCTCTCCAAGACATTCAATTTTTCAAGATTTCCTTGATGCCACACTTGACCAAATGCTGCCTTGATGTCAGGAGAAGTCACTCTCCTCCTGGCTGGAGTTCAGCACTTTGTGCATGTTTGGACCATGGTTATAATGAGGTCAAGATCTGAGTGGCCTTGGCAGAACCCAAACTGAGCACCATTGAGCAGGTTATTACTGAGAGTGCCACTTGAAAGCACTGCTTTTGGCACCTCCATTCACTTGCTGATGATCAAGAGTAGACTATTGTGGAGGTAATTTGCTGGATTGGGTTTGTCATGACGTACCCAAGCTATTTTCCACGTTGCTGGGTAGCTACCAGTGTTGCAGCTGTACTGGGACAACTTGGCTTTGGATGCAACTAGTTCTGGAGCAAAAGTCTTCAGTACTATTGCTGGAATATTGTCAGGACCCTAAGCTTTGTAGTATCGCCACTTTTGTCAGTATAATCACGTGTTTAGATTGACTATTCCAGCCTCTTAGTCTGCCTTGCAAATATGTATGCCTGGGTTGGCCCTGAGGCCTTGGAAGTCCAGCAGACATGTGCGCTGCATGTGAAAATTCGAGTAATTGGGTATTCCACAATATGTATGCATTAGTATAGCACGGTGCAGTTTCAAGGACTTGGGACGCAGGAATGTGTGCTCTGCATAAAAAAAGAATATGTTCAAGCCATGCATTTTTAAAAATTAACCTGGAAGTTTCAGAGCCTTTAGTTCCCCATTGTTTTCTACATGGCAGCACTTTGGCCAGAGTCGACTTGCCAACCAATCAGCTCCTCCTTTTTCATGTATAAACTATTGTGGTTGTATGAAATTTAGCATTCTTGGGTTTATCCTGATGAGTGCAAAACAAAAAAACTTTAGCAACAATATTCCAAATCTAAACCTTGTGATATCGCTCTTACCCAACCGTCCACCCATAGACACTTGGTCCACCCCGTTTCCCAGTGCCTGATCCAGAGGTGTGTCCTTTCTAATTGAGACGAGAGCATAACTGATCCAAGAAAGTTCTTCTGAACGCGTTTCAGGAATTCCTGTCCCATCTACTGGAGGTAACACTATCCCAAGCAATTGAAGTACCAGGTAATTTAAGTCTCCTGTTTCTCCACTCTAGTTCTTACACATCTTTGATTTCCCTGCAATTTTGCTCCTTTACACCTCAGGCTATTTGGAGGCCTGTTGAATACCCCAGTTGCATGATTATACCCTGTTTCTCAGCTGTAACCAAATGGATTCTGCCCTTTCCCCCTCAAGGACATCCCCTCTTTGCAACACTACAATATCTTCCCTACCCGGTGCTGCCATCTCCCCTTCCTTTGTTCCTTCCCTATTTTTTCTGAGAACTTTATATCTTTGAATATTAAGCTCTGTGTTCTCCATTTTTCAGGCATGTTTCCATTATTGCTGCTGCATCATATTCCCACACAGCTAGTTATGCTCAGCTCACCAACATTATTCACATGCATTGTAAATCTGTCTTTGCATTTCTTTTTTAGTCCTCCTTTATCCACTAGTATCTAATATGGAACTACTCCCTTTTCTAGTATTGTCCAACACAATCACTTTTGACCATATTCCTCTTTTCTGTTTCTATCTGCCATTTTCCTGCCAATTTAATTCAAACCCAAGAAAAACTTGTACTGCCTTTCATAATCTCAGGACATCCCAAAGTACTTTGCAGCCAATTATTACTTATGAAGTGTAGTCGTTGTCATAAGGTAGGGAACATGACAGCCAATTTGCACACTACAAACTTCTGAAAACATCAAATGCCTAGAATTTTAGTGATGTTGACTGGGGAATAAATATTGACTGGGGATGGCTCCCCCACTGTTATCCCAAAATAGTACCATGAGATCTTTAGAATTACCCTTGAGAGCACAGGCAGGGCTTCAGTTTAAGATTGCATTCAAAAGACAGCACATCCTTGGTAATGTAGCATGGGTTTTGTACTCGAGTCTGGAGTGGGACTTGAGCCCAAAACCTTCTGACTCCGACAAGAGTGCAGCTATCTTCAGTCCTCGATACTCCTCTTTATTGCTCCAATGTCTACATCGTGCAACTTTGAACATTAAACATGTCTAGTATATTGATGTAAAAACTCATGATTAAGATTTTAAAACCATGTAGTCTTCCTTCGGCTATCATTTGTTCATGATTGTCCACCTGAGAAACTCTCATTACTGGGCAAGGGATCTCTGGCTCCTTGCGTGGCTGATGAACCCGACCCCAGAGCCGCATCTTTGACCACACACTTGGCAGGTGTTTCCTTGGACTCTAGATCGCTGATATTCCTTTCTCTGGCTCATTTTATGGGCCTTCTTTTGCCGTCGGGTGTCCTTGAAGAATTGTGTCCCTTCAATCAGGAGGTTCCTCCAAGTAGATCTCTTCTGAGCAAGGCACTTCCAGGTGTTGATGTCCATGTTACATTTCTTGATGAGCCTTCAGCGTGTCTTTGAAGTGCTTTCTATATCATCCTCTTGTTCGGACACCTTCCTTGACATGGGCAAAGAAGATTTTCTTTGGCAGTCTGGACTCTGACAAAGCACATGGCCGGCACAGTGGAGTTGGTTTCGGATGATCGTGGCCTCAATGCTGGTGCTGTTGGCTCCTTCAAGGACACTGATGTTAATATGCCTTTTCTCCCAGCTGGTGTGAATCCATTTCAGACAGCATTGATGGTACCTCTCCAGGGCCTTGAGATGGCATCTATACATAGTCCACGTTTCTGAGCAGTATTGAAGAGTTGGGAGGGCAACAGCTTTGTACACCAGGATCTTGGTGTCAGTACAAATTCACAATCGTCAAAGACTTGTCTTTATGGGTTCGAAGGAGGCATTTTGGATTGGATACGATGTTGGATCTCCGCCTCTATGCTAGCCTTAAATGAGAGGTGGCTACCCAGGTAGGTGAAATGTTCCACGTTCCATTGATCTTAATGGAGGGAAGAGACTGATATTGCCCTGGGTTGGGTTGGCAAAGGACTTTAGTCTTCTTGAGGTTGAGGTTGATTTTTCGGTATGCTTCTGTGAAGGTGTTAAACATGGCTTCGAAATTCTCTTTGAGAGAGTGGAGATGGCGATGTCATCCAAGTACTGGTGATGTCCGTGTTGTTTTCTTCTTGGATTTTAACCAGCCGGGTTTGAAAAGGTTTCTGTTCATCCTGTATACTATGTTCACTCCACTGGGAAGCTTGTTCTTGACAAGGTGAAGGATGGTGATAGTGAAGATGTAAAAAGGAAGGGGACTGGCTTGACTCCAGTCTTTACCTCAAAGGTTTCTGTCTCATTTCCATTGGTGAGGATTGTCGCTGACATCTTGTTTTGGAGGACTCGGAGAATTTTGGCGAATTTCTCTGGGCATCTGTTTCCATAGCACTTCCCGATTGATTGAGTCACAAACCTTTGTCAGATTGATGAAAGCCATGTAGAGTGATCAATGTTGCTCCTGGCATTTCTCTTGAAGTTGCAGAGCACTAAAAGTCACGCCCGCTGCTCTGTGGTTTGGTGAGAAGCCACACCTGTTTTCTGGAAAGGATTTCTTCAAAGACTGGGAGAAGGCAGCTCGTGAGAATTTTGGCGAAGATCTTCCTGGGGCTGGCTGGATGGAGGGAGGGAGGGTAATCCTCTGTAGTTCCCACAGTCTGCTTTGTCTCCTTTCTTGAAAATGATGGCATCCCCGAGGTCGGCAGGAATTACTTACCTGATTTTCAGCAACAGCTGATGGAGATGACGGGTGATTAAAAAAAGCAAAGAAAAATACAGTACAGTACAGGCACAGGCCCTTTGGCCCACCAAGCCTGCGCCGACCATGCTGCCCGTCTAAACTAAAATCTTCTACACTTCCGAGGTCGTATCCCTCTATTCCCATCCTATTCATGTATTTGTCAAGATGCCCCTTAAATGTCACTATCGTCCCTGCTTCCACGACCCCCTCTGGCAGCGCGTTCCAGGCACCCACTACCCTCTGTAGTAAAAAAAAACTTGCCTCGTACATCTCCTCTAAACCTTGCCCCTCACACCTTAAACCTATGCCTTCTAGTAATTGACCCCTCTAACCTGGGAAAAAGCCTCTGATTATCCACTCTCTCTCATAATTATCAAGTCGCCCCTCAACCTCCGACGTTCTATACAGCTGCAACATGACTTGCCAATTTTTATACTCAATGCCCCGACAAATGAAGGCAAGCATGCTGTATGCCTTCTTGACTACCTTCTCCACCTGTGTTGCCCCTTTCAATGACCTGTGGACCTGTACACCTAGATCTTTCTGACTCAATAATACCATTCACTGTATATTCCCCACCTGTATCAGACCTTCCAAAATGCATTAACTCACATTTGTCCAGACTAAAATCCATCTGCCATCTCTCCGCCCAAGTCTCCAGACGATCTAAATCCTGCTGTATCCTCTGACAGTCCTCATCGCTATCCACAATTTTACAAACCTTTGTGCCATCCGCAAACTTACTAATCAGACCAGTAACATTTCCTCTAAATAATTTATATATACTACGAACAGCCAAGGCCCCAGCACTGATCCCTGCAGAACACCACTAGTCACAGCCCTCCAATCAGGAAAGCACCCTTCCTTTGCTACTCTCTGCTTTCTATGACCTAGTCAGTTCTGTATCCATCTTGCCAGCTCACCTCTGATCTCGTGTGACTTCACCGTTTGTACCAGTCTGCCATGAGGGACTTGTCAGAGGCCTTACTGAAGTCCATATAGAAAACATCCACTGCTTTACCTGCATCAATCATCTTTGTGACCTCTTCGAAATACTCTTATCAATTAGTGAGACACAACCTCCC
Organism: Scyliorhinus canicula; assembly: GCF_902713615.1. Classification (NCBI taxonomy): domain Eukaryota; kingdom Metazoa; phylum Chordata; class Chondrichthyes; order Carcharhiniformes; family Scyliorhinidae; genus Scyliorhinus; species Scyliorhinus canicula. Next base: position 48,783,786 of record NC_052149.1, on the reverse strand, counting down.
CTTCACAAAACCCCATGCTGCCTCTCGCTAATCTCTTCTCCAAGTTTGATGATCTCTACTGGAATCCCATCCACTCCTGCAGCTTTTCCATACTTCACTTGTTTTTTATGGCGGCTTTGACTTCATCCACGTTTGGTGGAGTACATGATCACCTTTGATGGGGAGTTGGGGGATTTCCTCAAACACATCTTTATCTATCACATTTTTGGAGTTCTTTGAAATGTTCTGTTCATCAAAGGCTGATGTTTTCTCTGTCCCTTGAGGGTTGTGTCCTTTACACTGGTTTGAGACCGAGGGTGTTGGGTCCATATATTGCCTTGGTGGCACTGAAGAAGCCCCGGGTGCTGTCCTCGTTGTGGGGAGTTGCAGATCCTTGGCTTTTTCAGACCACCATTGGTCCCTGATTTTCTTAGTTCTTTGTATCTCTGCCTTGGTTGATTGATGAACTCTCCTCTTTGCCTTGCTGGTTATATCATTTTGCCAAGCGCGGAGAGCTTTCCTCCTGTCGATTGAGGTCTTTGATGGTGAAGCTTTTTTCGTCAAACCAGTCTTGGTTTCTTCACAGTTTGGGATGATGGCAGTTTTAAGCTCTTTCCAGTTTTCCTGCACTCCCATTAGAATGGACATTTTGGAGATTTTAGAGGGAAGTTCACTAGCATGCTTGGCAGTTGAAGCTGCTCGATGTTTATCTCTTCTCTGAACTGTTTCTTCATCTTCTGGTGGAGGTTGACGGACATAGAGGAGCAGAGGCGCCCGTGGTCTGTCCAGCAGCCAGCAGCACTGGTCATTGTTTTGGTGAGGAGGGCATCCTTTTGGTCTCTGGATGACAAAGTCAATCCTGTACCAGTGCTTTTATCCTGAACTTGTCTTTTTAGCGGGCCAGTGTGTTACTGATGACAAGCTGGTGTTTTGTGCATTTAGTGAGCAGTAAAGCCCCATTGGAGTTACAAATCCAAACATTCCGATGGTTCTTTTCCAAACTTGGCGTTGAAGTCCTCGAGGAGGATGATCCTAGCTTCCTGAGGAATGTTGGAGAGAATGGTGTCCAAGGTGGTGTAAAAGCCTCCTTTGGACTCCTCACTGGCATCAAGGATTGGGGTGTAGGCGCTCACGACCGTTGCCTTCTGGTTCTTGGCGAATTGTGGATGGGAGGGTCATGAGGCACTTGTTGATGTTGGCCAGGGGCTTGGTCGGTTGATGAGTTTATTCTTGATTGTGAATCTAATTCCATGCGTCCTGGGCTGGTCCTCTGGTTTCCCCCTCCAGAAAAAGGTGTAACCACTGCCATCTTTCCTCAGTTGCCCTTCACCTGTTCTTCAGGTCTCTTGGAGGACAGTGACGTTGGGGTTGATGTGCCTGAGTTCACGGCAACAATGGCATTCCATGCGGGGTGAACAGAGTGGACCCTGAAGAGGGCCCCTCAGTCGTGAAGACAGTGGTTGAAACACTTTTCCTATTCCAAGAGCAAAATAGCTGAATCAAACTGCACTGCCAACACGCCGAACTGAAGCTAGGGACTTCCAAATCTCACGATCCTGTCACCTCTTGCTAATCACTGCAGGGCTTGTCTGTGTGGACCCGTGTGTTGGTTTCCTCTAGGTAGACACCTGGTGTGGGACATCCAGGTAGTTGGGTCCAATTCCATTGGCAAGGGACCCTTGACAACTGGGGATCTCCATCCTACTACAGCCTTCATCCACCATCACAGCCATTGATACCATCTGAGTATCCTCTGCCTGATTCACCACTGAGGACTTAATTTTGGATTGTGTCTTGTCTGGTTCCTCCCCTCTGACCTTGACGTCATGGGTGACCCAGCTAGGAGTTGAAGACTTCCAACGGCATTGTTCTCCGGATCAACGGAATGTTTGAGCCTCTCCACCATGGAGCAGGTAATCCAACTTTCAAATGTAACATGCCAAGCACATTGATATAGAGACCTATGATTAATTCTTCAAAACCCCTAAGACCATGTACAGCAAAGTTTTGGAATCTAATTTTGTGTTTTTTGTTGTTTAATTCCTGTTGACCTCCACCCCATGTTGACTTCTACCCCATTCTATCAACTATCCAGGCCATGAGTACCCAACTGAGAGGATAGCGTGGCGTCCTGGTCCAAAACTCTGCCAATAGCAATCTATTGCTGGCTACTAGGAGGCACACAAGTGGCACTGGACCTGGACTTGTCCCTATGGACTCTATCATGAGAAACTATTGAGCATAACTAATTGCCATTTTGAGGCAATATGAGAATCTAATTCTGGGGGTTATCAAGCTATACTTCATTTAAATTACTGCTTCACAATTCGGTGTGAGCCACTCCATTCAATCATGATTTTTCCTAAAACAACAGTTGGTAGTTTTCTCTCTTGCAGTATGCAACCTGTAGAGGATGGCACAGTGGTTAGCACTGCTGCCTCAGTACCAGGCACCTGGGTTCAATTCTGGCCTTGGGTGACTGTGGAGTTTGCACATTCTCCCGTGTCTGCATGGGTTACCTCCGGGTACCTCCCACAGTCCAAAGGTGCGCAGGTTATGTGAATTGGCCATGCTAAATTGCCCACTTAGTGTCCAAAACAAAATGTGCATGTTAGGTGGGGTGGAGTTATGAGGGGAGTGGGCTTTGGTAGGCTGCTCTTTCAGAGGGTTGGTGCAGATTTTATGGGCCAAATGGCCTCCTGCACTGTAGGAATTCTACGATTCTAAAGAAAAAAACCGAGACCAACGTAAGAACATAAAAGGAATATTTTTGAGTAATGATGCAACTTGGTGAAGAATAAATAAGTGCCATAGACTGTTGGCCTTTGTGAAAAGCTTGAATTTAATGGGAATCAACATTTACTGTCAATCATTTGTGTTTACCATAATCTGAGTTTAGTTTAGAATGGACATAATTGGAGAAGCCTTGTTAGAAATTATTTATCGCAGCACAAAAGCACACCCTTTTAGTTAGGAAAGGATTTAGAATTTTCGTTTCCCAAAACATTATGGTTGTCAGGGTGGTTGGGTTTCCATTAGAAATCTGTATTAAGTAAAATACCATTGGGTACTCGGATGTATCAAGTTTAAAATGCTAGGGCAGCACGGTGGCGCAGTGGTAGCACTGCAGTCTCACGGCGCCCAGGTCCCAGGTTTGATCCCGGCTCTGGGTCACTGTCCATGTGTAGTTTGCACATTGTACCGTGTTTGTGTGGGTTTCGCCCCCACATATCAAAGATGTGCAGAGGAGGTGGATTGGCCACGCTAAATTGCCCCTTAATTGGAAAAATTGAATTGGGTACTCTAAATTTATATATATTTTTTTTAAAAGTTTAAAATGCTGTACTGGAACCGAGTTTGAAACACTTACGGTCATACATGGAATAGGAGCAAATGTAGGCCAATTGGCCCCTCGGGCCTTCTCCGCCATTCAATAAGATCGTGGCTGATCTGTTTGCGTTGAGTTCCACATTCCTTCTCTGCCTCCAATTAACCTTTGATTCCCTTTGTCTTAAAAATATTCAGTGATCCTTCTTCAACCACCTGCAATTACCTGCCCTCTATCTTTTCATTGAGAACTGTCGAAGGGACATTGGCCGTCTTAATTTTTCTGCCCCTGTCCCCCTCACCCATTCTAACCGCTCTCTGCTTCTGAACTTTCTGCTCTTCACTCCGTCAGGTCTAACCCCGACTTTGCCATCAAACCTGCTGACAAAGGGAGTGCTGTTGCCGTCTGGCGTACTGACCTCTACCTTGCAGAGGCTGAGCACCAACTCTCATATACTTCCTCCTACCTCCCCCTGGACCATGACCAGACCACCGAGCATGAAGCCATTATCTCCAGCACCGTTAGCGACCTAATTTCCTTCGGATGCCTTCTCCTACGGCTTCCAACCTCATAGTCTCCCAACCCTGGACAGCACCAATGCCATCCTTGATCAACACTGCTACCCCTCCACCTTTACCTAGATTCCTATTCTTCTTGAATGTCATAGATTGCTCAATATTCAGCTCCAGTCCTCGTCTTCCTGCAGCCGGGTCTCCACGACGGCTATCAGGTTGTATTTATTTACTTGTGCTAACAATTTGTTCTTTGTTATGAATGCTACATGCATTTAGATATAGAGCCTTTACTTTGGTCTTTTTTCTTTCTTTGTAATATCTAGTCTTGATTCCTGATGCATTCTTGAGAGTTTATTTTCTCTCTCCCTTTCTGCCATTCTCTGCCCCTTACCTCCCACTTGACTATTTTCCTCTGTTCTCTGAATGATGGAATGAACATCACCTCTCTGATTCACCAAGTGAAGCCAAATCATGAAGGCCAAAACTGGCATCAGTTGATGGTCTTATTTGGTAATATCATTCTGGGAAATGAAAATGTCACATTGGTTCAGGGGAGCCAATTGCATGATACTAGAATTCAGTGCACTTGGGAGGAAGGAGAGACCGCATCATCCTATATTGGCTGACATTATTCTGACCCGGGGCGAAAAGTGAATTTTCATAAGCAATTTCCTCATATTTTCTGCAGAGGCACTTCAAGTGCTTCTCTGCGGTCATCATGATTTTGAAAATAAAAAACAGTTTGAAAATCTCTCTCTCTTTGCCCCACATTTCTTGTGACACAGCTAATATTGCAAGTTGCTCCCTCTTCTCCTCAATGGAGTACTCCGATATGATAGAGTTACCTTCACTAGGAATATGTTCTGAGATTATGTGAACTGATCATTAAGGAGGTTTGCACAAAAGGACTGCTATTAAGAAAACTGCACGTATATAGCACCTCTCACCAGAAGTCCCGAAGCGTTATTCAGCCAATGCAGTAATTTTGTCATAGAAAGCATGGCAGCCAATTCCCAATCCCAGTGCAAAATCCTCAAAACTGCAATGTCTGTTTTTGCAATATTAACTGAGAGAAATATCGGCCAAGACACCAGGAAAACTGCCCTTTGCTTCGAAATAGGGCCACGGGACTTTTCATGCTGCTGTCCTCTCTTCTCACCCCTCCCCCACCCGCAGGACTCTACCACGAGAGCTATTCAGCTGAAATTCAGTTTGTGACTATTGGTTGCCTTAATGCAGTATTTTTAAAAAACTAGCCACATCAGTGCCAGTGCCTCTCTCTGTAAGTCTAATTGTGTTTTTTTGACATATTCTTGTGTTAAGCTGCTCAACTGACCACGACCTTTACGTTTGTCCTTCTGCAGGAAAGGAGGCAATAACAAGCTAATAAAAATATACCATCGAGATGGAAAGTATGGCTTCTCTGACCCACTCACTTTTAACTCAGTGGTGGAACTCATTAACCATTACAGGCATGAGTCCCTTGCACAGTACAACCCAAAGCTGGATGTGAAATTAATGTATCCAGTCTCCAAGTTCCAGCAGGTAAGAAGAGCTGTTAGATTTCCTGGATTTGATAACTGAATCTCTCTAATGATGTGGTTTTTGTATGCCATATTGAAGGGAGCTCTAAAAGAGGTGTGGTTACTGTAAGAGAACTGACTATCCATGAAAAATAGATGTGGTCAAAGCATAATAAATGTGACCGATTAGGCGGCACGATGGCACAGTGGTTAGCACTGCTGCCTCATGGTGCCTAGGACCCGATTCGATCCCGGGCCACTCTGCATGTGGAATTTTCACATTCTCCCCGTGTCTGCGAGGGTCTCACACCCACAACCCAAAGATGTGCAGGGTAGGTGGATTGGCCATGCTAAATTGCTCCTTAATTTAACAAAAAGAATTCGGGTACTCTAAATTTATTTTTAAAAATAAATAAATGTGTCCGATGACTGTTCCATACCAAACCAAGTTTCTTTTCAGGAAATTTGTAATTAATTGTGAATGGGCCAGATGCCTCAAGTATTCTGTGTTTTGCCATGGTTTTAATGCAGGCATGAACTTTGATTATTAGTTTGGCGCTGAAATCGCTATGTAGGTAGATTGTATTGTGTCTCATGCAGGGAAATCTCCATGTATTAGATGAAGTATTCGATATACTGGTTGCACAGTGTTTGTTTATTATAATTAGCTGCTAGGTGAAATGAAAATGATTGTTCGTGGAATAAAGAAGTTCTGTTTTTTTTTCTTGGAAATTGTATTCGGGTACTTCCAGTTGTACACCTAATATTTAGCTGTGTCTGTCTTCATAATGAAGCAAATCTTGATGAGAATATAGGTATTATATCATGTGCTGCTCACTTTGTTAAACAGGATCAGGTGGTGAAAGAAGACAACATTGATGCTGTTGGCAAAAAACTGCAGGAATACCATAACCAATATCAGGATAAGAGTAAAGAATATGACCGGCTTTATGAAGAATACACACGGACTTCACAGGTATGCCAAGTACAAGTACTGAGAGTAATGTGTACCTAGCAGTAATTTATTCCCATCACTGGAGCTCAAATGGCTTGAAACAGTGTTGTTGGAGCACGGGAGGAAATTTGTTGAAAAGCAGGGGCTGGATAGTTGAGATGCGAGAAAGGGAATAAGTTATTTCTTGCAGCTCCTTTCTTTCTAAGACATGATGTAAAGGTGTTGACTTAAATGGTCTTTACACATTCCATTCCTTTTTGACTTTGTTGAAACTTGGACGATGGTTTCATTTAGTTTTGGATCCTGCATGTTGGTAATGGCAATGTTGACGCAGATGAGTGATAGTATTTACACTGAAAGCCAGCAGTGAATTTGCCACAATTTCTGAATGTTTATTGGGACTGTACGATCTGTACATCACCACCTTTTTGCTCCTCAAAAGCTCCAGTACTTCCCCACTTTTAATGTATACCGTGTTAGCAATGGTTTTAGCTAATTTTTTTTTTAAAAATAGTGTAAAGCTGGCGACCTGGTTTGTTTGAAGTCAGGTATGCTCAGGCCAAGTTCTCACCAATTGCATACTTTGCAGAAATGTTTCTGCCACAGTGCATTTTTAGAAAAGTAATTTTTGAATGCTGTTTCCTTAATCTTGTGACTCTCATTTTAGCAAAAGTTGCTACTAGCATCTTCAATCGTTTTAATTATATCATACTGCTCCAGAAATCCCACTGCCTTTTTAAGGAACAGTTAGCTCCTATATAAATTTGTGGCTGTGTTGACATCAGCAGTAGGCTCAGAGAATAATTTGAATGTAGGGCAGAAGCTTTTTCAAAGTGGTTTGTTAATTTCTGAATTAATATCCAACCTGGTTCCTGTATCAAGGTTGTCCTAAAACAATTGCACTACTGTACATCTTTGCCAAGTGGTAGAATATGTATAGCTTTATATAAACCCTAGAAATTAGGCTATCGGCATTTGCAACTCCCTGTGCCTATTATCTGAAGCCACTGCCAAAGGATAGCGTTACTGTGAAATCAGCATCTGGTTGAATCGGAGACTTAAATTTCACAGTGCTAACGTTTCCCAAATAAATTCCCTTTCTCCTTGCCATAATGTGTAACCTAAACTTTTGAATGATATTTGGAGAAGGGGCAGATTAATGACCCATTACTGGCTAGTATGAGTGGGTAAGCTACTTGGTTCCAGGACATGTTAACCTCCATCTCAGCAGCATTACTACTGAGGTAATAGCCTGGACAGAAGTGCTGAGACTCTCTAAATCAAATTTAAAATAAAATACACTTTCTTTTGAGAAAGAGTTGCAGAATTGAATTTTGCAATATGTTTGAGTGTACTCCAGGGCCACCTTTGAGTACCAAAAGACATTCATAAAAAAATCACATCCATGTCTGACATTTAGTGATCCTAGACTGTAGCTCACAATAGAATACAGTGAAATTACATGTGCATATTACCATAAAAAATATAGAATATTCAGTGCAAACTAAACTGTTTTTGAAATCGAACTTGTAAACCTGTCACTTAAAGGTAAAACCAATTGTCTCTTAACAGGAAATACAAATGAAGAGAACTGCAATTGAAGCCTTTAATGAAACAATAAAAATATTTGAAGAGCAGTGTCACACTCAAGAACGTTACAGCAAAGAATATATTGAGAGATTTCGCAGGGAAGGGAATGAGAAGGAAATTGAACGGTACTATTGATTTAAATATTTTTCTCCCCAAATCTTCAGTCTATGGAGTTGCCTGCTGAATAAAAAAAGTTTTCCCTCACTTGGACCTAAAGCAGAATGTTACTCCTAATAAGGACGTTCATTTGAAGCTTTCCACATTGAAAGAAGCCATTTGGTCCAACTGATCCATCTTGTGTATATGCTTCACACTTGCTTTCTCCCACCTTACTTCATCTTCTCAGTATATCCTTCTATTACTTTCTCCCTTGCGTACTTATCTCGTTCCCCTTAATTGCATGCATGTTATGAATTGGCTCTGTGGTAGCAAATCTGGATAAAGAGATTTCTGCTTAACTCTTTATTGGATTTATTGGTATCTATCTCATAGTTATGGTTGAGGGCTTCTCCATAAATAGAAACATCATCACATGTACCTTATCAACCCCTTTCATAATCTTAGAAGATCTTTATCTAGCCACCCCTCAGTTTTTTTTTCTAGAATAGATCCCCAGCTTGTTCTGTCATACCTGATGGCTGTACCCTCTTAGTTCTGCTATCGTCTTGGCGATCTATTTTGAACTTTTTTCAGTGTGTCTAAATCCTTTTTGTAATACCGAGACAACTGTGCACAATAATTTTAAATATGTAAAAGATTGTAACAACAAAAAAAATTATGTTCCTCCAAAAAGGAGTCCCAGTGCTTTGTTTGCAATTTTATGGTTTTATAAACCTTTTTTAATTGGGCAGCACGGTAGCATAGTGGTTCGCACAATTGCATCACAGCTCCAGGGTCTCAGGTTCAATTCCTGGCTGGGTAACTGTCTGTGCGGAGTCTGCATGTTCTCCCCGTGTGTGCACCAAAATGCAAGTTTTCCTACTCTTTGGAAAATAAGAATGGGAACAAAAAATTGATCTTGGGAGTCAGAATCAATAAAATTATCATAGATATCATAGAATTTACACTGCAGAAGGAGGCCATTCGGCCCCATTGAGTCCTCCGGGTACTCCGGTTTCCTACCACCATCCAAAGATGTGCAGGTTAGGTGGATTGGCCATGCCAAATTGCCCTTAGTGTCCAAAATTGCCCTTCGTGTTGGTTGGGTGGGGTTACTGGGTTGTGGGGATGGGATGGTGTGGGCTTGGGTGGGATGGTCTTTCCAAGGGCCGGTGCAGACTCAATGGGGCCAAATGGCCTCCTTCTGCAGTGTACATTCTATGATTTTATTGATTGTGACTCCCAAGATCAATTTTTTGTTCCAATTCTTATTTTCCAAAGAGTAGGAAAACTTGCATTTTGGTGGGAGGAATAAGGATCACCTCTCACTGGTATTAAAACTAATTTGCCATTTCCACTTCCATTCTTCCAGTTTATTGGTGTCTTGTACTTTGCAGCAGTCGTCCTCAATATTAACTATGCCCCAAATTTGGTGTCATCTGTTTATGTTATAATCATAAATGTTAATAAAGAAGAATATGGTTGACATATTACTTTAGAACAGATTTTCTCCATAATCAATACATAGATAGATTTTGCTTAATTGAGTCGTTAGATAAATGGGGTGATCTTAATTTTCGTAAAGTATACTTCTGCAAACCAGCTAGCTAATCAGATTTCTACTGGTACGCAAAGGGGAAAGTGATTATTTGCATGTCCGTTATAAGTGAGCAACTATGAATATAGGAAGGAGAAATAGAGCAAATAATTAACATACTCATTTTCAGTGTGTAAATGTAAACAGTTTATGCCATCTACATAACATCCTGCTATGCATTAGTTGCCAATATTTGAAAACATTTTACTTGTGTGGCAGGATAATGATGAACTATGAAAAACTCAAGTCTCGTCTTGGTGAGATACACGACAGTAAGATGCGCCTGGAGCAGGATCTGAAGAAGCAAGCGTCTGATAACCGGGAAATTGATAAGAAAATGAACAGCATCAAGCCTGACCTAATTCAACTGCGTAAGATCAGGGATCAGTATCTGGTGTAAGTAGAAACCAAAAGTAATTGATATTGGATTTACTTTTCTGTGGGGAAAAGTATGGTTAAATGTCGGCATTTACATTCTGAATTTATGGTTTTCCCCCTCCATTTTACAGATGGCTCAATCACAAAGGAGTGCGTCAAAAGCGAATAAATGACTGGCTTGGAATCAAGAATGAAAATGCAGATGAGTGAGTATAATTGCCCTTGTGAATTACATTGCTGAAAAATACTTTTTCTTTTACCTAAAGCTGTACCAGTTACATGGTTGGTCTCAGCTGTAAGATCTTAGAAAACGTTTTCTATGAAAACCTTCTGTCTTTCGGTTTTGCACAAATTTAGATATAATGGAGAATCTGTGCTGTTGGACCACCCTTGGTGGAGATAGGAAGAGTTTTGCCACAAAGACACTTCTTTAAATTTTAATCTGGAGTAAGGAATTGCCGCTCAGCTCTGTGGAGCTTATTTCTGGAGGTATCCATTGTGTGTTGCACATGGCCATGGTCGAGCTTTATATGGAAAAAAAAGCATCCTCATTGTTTGATTGTATTTTTGTTCTTTGTTAGTTACAAAAACTACCAGGATTGTGATCATGCAACAGGGAAAGTACTTCAAATGAGAATGAGATATTTTATCTGCAGCTTAAAAAAAAAAGGTTTTACTTTCTTGAAAAGAAATTCTGCATTCTGATGAATGTAAGATGAGTCTTAATAGGATCAGATTTAGTTTCTCATAATTTGATCAGATAGACTTGTATGAATGTGATGGGGAATAGAAGCGAGTCACATTTGGTGTGGTAATATCCGGAGAAAAGTTAAAGATTTATCAGAAATGTTTAATCAGAACATCACGGCCTAATCTCTAGTTCCGGCACTTTTTAATTTCAGATTTACAGAATTCTGTTTTTATCTTGGCATTTATTTTTGGGAAGGGTCATTTTAAGTATCTTTTCCTGTAAGAAACTAATACATCTTGGAGCTTGTATCCAGTTTTCAGGAGTCCAAAAATAGGTTCAAAGAGTTGGTGCAGTTTCTTCAGATCACATTTACAAAGCACGGTAAAGAACTGTTACTGAATGTGCTCATGATAGTTAATGGCAGACCATCAATTATGTAGTCATTGATGGTGTCCAATTACGACCTATTGGGTCCCTTCCAGAGCACTTAATGGGAATGTCAACATATTGATTTGAATAGACAGGACCATAGTCGGGTTTAGCACTTGAGGGCAAGTAAGCTGATATCTTTCCAATTGTTCAGTTTCTTAGTGGTAGAACTAAATGTAGGCTTCATAATCAGGGTCACCTATTTGTATGGGCTTTGACTCAGTTTTGGGGACAGCCAGTTCAGTTCTTGATTTGTGTGCTATTATGCCAAGTTGATTGGTGCTACAAAGGACATTTAACACTAATTTGTAATTGCCTTGATTAATCTACTTTTATGAACTTTATGGCAAGGTATGATGCCAAGCCACATAAGGAGATATTGGGTCATATGACCAAAAGCTTGGTCGAAAAGATGGATTTTAAGTTGCATCTTAAGGAAGGAAAATGAGATAGAGAGGTGCAGGAAGGTAATTCTGGAACTTGGGGCCTGGGCATCTGAAGGCATGGGCACCAATGGTGGAGTAGTTAAAATTCGGGGTGCACAAGAGGTCGCAATTAGAGGAGCGAAGATATTCCAGGGGGTGATGGAGCTGGAGGAGGTTGGAGGTAGGGAGGAGCAAGGCCATCGAGGGACTTGAAAACTATGATGAGATTTTTTAAAGTCCAGACGCTGCTTGGCCAGGAGCCAGCGTAGGTCAGTCAGCACAGGGGTGACAAAGAAATGGGACTTTCTGCAAGTACAAAAGGACAGCAGAGTTTGGGATGACCTCTGGTTTAAGGAGGATAGAACGTGGGAGACCAGCCAGGACGGTCTAGACATGACGGAATAGTCATATCTAGAGGTCATGAATGAGATTTTCAGCAGCTGATCAGGGGAGATCGGGGGAAAGTCAGGCAGTCTTCTGGGGGGCAACCTTAGTGATGGCATAAATGAGGTCCGAAGTTCACCTCAGGATCAATTGTGACACCAAGGTTGCAAGCAGACTGACTTAATCTCAGATTAAACAATCAGATAATTTAGTGACTGGAGGAATTGAGAGACATGGTGAGGAGAGCTGGATGTTGCCAGCATGTATATGAAAATGAACGCTGCATTTGGATGATGTCACTGAGAAGGTTTAATTTCTAGACACATTAAGCTGATGCAGTAGTATAGATATTACAATCGCTATTTAATGTAAATAACCAGTGAATCCTGGAGCAAGATGGCAAATATTCTTCATATCGCTCTTTGTGAGAGCACAGTACAAGGCTCAATAGATTAATGTGTTATAAACAATTTCATTTCAGCACATATTTCATTACTGAAGAAGATGAAAACCTTCCTCACTACGACGAGAAGACCTGGTTTGTAGGCGCTATTAATCGAACACAAGCTGAAGATTTGCTTCGCGGAAAATCAGATGGTGCCTTCCTAATCAGGGAAAGCAGTAAAAAGGGCTGCTATGCCTGCTCTGTGGTGTAAGTATCATGTTTTTGTTTTAAAGAAGGCACATTTATGACTCAAGAAAATCCCATTGTTGATGCCCTGTTGAGTCAATTTTTTTTCTATGATTAGTCTTTGTTGTATAGAAGTTGCAATTCTGTTTGAAGGCATGTAGGAATTGATCAGGAACCCCCCCCCCACCCCCCCATTGGTTACTTACAAAAGTAAATTGTTGAAATTGGAGCAGCACGGTGGTGCAGTGGTTAGCACTTCTGCCTCACGGCGCTGAGGTCCCAGGTTCGATCCGGCTCTGGGTCACTGTCCGTGTGGAGTTTGCACATTTGTGTTTGTGTGGGTTTCACCCCCACAACACACAGATGTGCAGGATAGGTGGATTGACCATGCTAAATTGCCACTTAATTGGAAAAAATGAATTGGGTATTCTAAATTTATTTTAAAAAAAAAGAAATTAATGGAAATTTCGCATTACAGCAGATAGTGTGGTCAGTCCCTTTAAAGCGACCTTTATGACATCCTTTTTTGGGGTCCTTTTCATTTGTTTCCCCTCTGCTCCCTTGTCAATAATCTTTACTACACAGATTCATTGTCATTCTCAGTTGGCTAGTGTAAGAGAAGCAAGGTAATGCAGTTTAGGCATACGTTGTTGGGTGAAGAGAGGGAGCAGAGTTCCCACTCAAAATGAAATTGGTCAGTGAATACAACACAATGAGACCTGAATAAACTATCCAGTTTGGTAGGAAACACCATAAAACAAATATGAACCATTCGTTGATAGGGATATTAGCATTAGGTGAAGAATGTGAAGAATATGCTGGAGGCAGATCCTAACATTAGCATTTTCCTTTTCCAAGTGAGATAAACACAAAGCTTGTGCAAGGCAGGCATCTTAGATATATTAATGTGATTTCCTATTATCTGTTGTTCCTCAAAGTCCCCTTTTCCTTAGCCAGGCATTTTTTCTAATTTTATTTTCACTCATCCAATTTCCACAGCTTGGGGCCAGACCAAGGGCAGAGCTCATCCTATGGGAAGCTAGCACTTCAGAACTGGTACCAAGGGATACATTGAAGGCTCTTTGTCTGCAAGGCCTGGCACATGACCAGTACTCTGTGGGACAGGCTGAACAGTTCGATATGCTTCAGAAGGGATGATTGTGTTGAAAAAGAATGCCTTTCTGCTGCATTCACAATAAACTACAGTAAAAATCCAAATTCTCACCGCCTCAAAGAATTAAAGCAGTCTTTCTTCTGGGAGGAGAGACCTTGGTGGCACTTTGACCAGCTGCATGGATAAACTTCTATTTATAGTTGCCAACACACCAAATGGGCATAAGCTTAAGGGAGATTTTTTTCTTAATTCAGAGGCTGCCCAAAATAAGCCACCACATGAAGGAGACATAGTGAAAACAGCTGGATTTAAATGGTATCTAGATCCTTTTAATAATTGAAATCAGCTTTGCTAAATATTCAAAGTACAGACAAATAATGATGACAGCATTAGTTTCCTAAGAAATAGTAAATTTTGATTTGGACTTCTATAAATTTTTAAAAACAGTTTGGGTGGGCGGAAGCTTGTTGGTGTAAAACATGATCAAATTCTTACGTGTCAGTGTTGGAAGCAGTTGGAAGGGAATCTACACTAAATATGTTCATGGAAAGTGAAGGTGATGCTTTAAAGTGTAAGTGAGATGATTCTTTTGTGTGCAGTATTAGTCACTGTCTTTGTGGTTTCAGACAACAAAAATAATTCAAAGTTATCAAACACTTGATTTAACCCATACTAAAGCTAAATCTGGTCTTATTAAATGTAAGTGGTATGGCCCAGGTTTTAAATATTCAGAAGGGAATCTGATTTTGTCCTGGTAGTTAGGTGAGCAAGAGAAAGTTGATCTAATCTGTCCATTGTCTGCACTGAGCTTCTTCTAGGTATGGAGTAGGGTTGGCCCTCTGATTGAATCATCTGTTCCCATGGGAATGAGGAACATGGGTGAGAGTGAATCTTGTAAAGCTGGGGGGCAATGACACATGGTGAAGAAAGAACATGATTTGTGTACCATCGAGTTTCCTTCAGCTATGATTACAAGAAATGTTTACCCAAGTACAATATTTCAGATACCCAGTTACTAAATTTACTTGTTATATCTACTGTTAATATATTTTCAAAAAGCCTGAAATGTTGCATTTCAACCGTTGCGGTAACTTGCTTGTCGACCTTGAATCAAAACAAGCTGCTTGCCTAATATGTGCTGTCATAGGATTTTGTCTATTGCTAAAAATTGCTTGCATCTCCCCTTGCAGCGCTGATGGAGAAGTGAAGCACTGCGTGATTTACAGCACGCCAAGGGGTTATGGATTTGCCGAACCTTACAACTTGTACAACACTCTTAAAGACCTGGTGCTGCATTACCACCAAACGTCACTGGTCCAGCACAATGACTCTCTGAATGTGAGACTGGCCCATCCCGTCTACAGCCAGATGCCCTCTCTGCGCAGATGAATGTTTGAGTCGGCAGTGACAGATTACAGAACACTGAGGGCATTGTACTTGGCTGTTTTTGCACAGTGAGTACAGAATATGAACAGGACAGTGGCGTACTCAAGAGTTCAGGTGACCTGGTGCTACCTAAACTCCAACTGTGACTTTCTGTTTTTTTGCTTTTATTTCAGTCACAGAGAAACACAAAAAAAAACTGGAAATGTATCTTATTTTTTTGGTTTTTGTTTTGGTGTCATTCGTGTGGAGCTGAAACTTAAGTCCAAACAGTCTGGTGCTGATGGCTCGAGGCTGTTCATTGTGAGAGTTTAAAAATCTCCAACTTTTCAGATGTTCTTTTTCATGGAACTGCCTGTGAGAACTTTGTTAGTCTTAACTTCAGATCTCAACGACATCTAGCGCAATTCTGACAAGAGCACCCAGTGTATGAAGAAGACCTCTTTGCATTTTTAGTTTAGTCAACATATTCTTCTTGAACTAGACTTGAACAGATTATCTGATTTCTTTCACTTGCTGGAGGACACTGAACTCTGTGAAAGAAGACCAAAGGCATTCAGGAGAGCTTCTGACAAAAAAAAGTTTAAAACTGGCAAAATTTGAAAAAAAAAAGTTGCACAAAGGGTCATTTTCAATGTACTGGAGTACAAATTTAAAAAAAAAAGAAATACAAATAAAGAACATTTTATGGCTTCTGTGACTCTAGAGCTCTTCACAAAATTAACCAAAATGAAAAGACCAGGGAATCTTTTGATGTTGGTTTTAACACTTGATGTTCTGTCGGATGTCTGCAGCCGTGCATATTTACATCAAAATGTTAGTGTTTTTTTAAAGAAAACATGAATGCATAAAGTTATTAACATCTAAAATTTTTGCGATCTTACTTTGAGCAGTCATATTTAAACCCAGAAGGTGAGCATCAAAACATGGTTGCAAGGACGCGAGTATGTTAAAGCTGCTTGAAATTAGCTGAAGGGGGGGTGGTGGGAACAAACAAAATAATCTTGTTTCATTGTTTGCTGAAAGGAGAGTACAGTTTGTAATTCTCCTGGATGGCCAAGAAAGTCCCTGTACCTTAATGGGAAATTGGGGTGAGAGGGTTGAATTGACGGTGATGATTATTTCTGTGGAAACAAAAATTCAATTATTTAATTCTTCATACTTCTAGAATTCAGTCTGTTCAATGTGACTTTTGCTGTACTCCACTTTTTTTTTGGAATTGGGGAGAGATATTTGAAGGTTTGGTGAACAGGTTTATTTTAAATGGTGTAAGAGACGACAGTCTAAATCAGGGGTGGGCAAACTACGGCCCGCGGGCCGCCAAAGGTCTTTATGCGGCCCACCAAGTCATTAAATTAAAAAAAAATTTTATTTTTTATTTTTTTTTAATTTTAAATTTTTTTTTAAGGTTAATGGGGGGGGCTGTTGGGTTACTTACTGGTATAGGGTGGATACGTTGACTTGAGTCGGGTGATCATTGCTCAGCACAACGTCGAGGGCCGAAGGGCCTGTTCTGTGCTGTACTGTTCTATGTTCTATATGAGGCGCCCAGAATCATAACCGGGTGAAGTAATTATTTTACTTAATATACTATGCGGCCCTTTAAAATTGTGAATTTCTGAATGTGGCCCTTGCACGGAAAAGTTTGCCCACCCCTGGTCTAAATCCATTGAGTATGCTTCCAGGTGTGTCGTGGTTTGAGGACTTGGCTTGTCCAGGAAATGAGCATCCCATGATGCACTGGGCATTTAGTGCAATTCAAAAAAGAAATCTACAGATTTCTTTTTTAAAGTAATAAGATGGCAGCTAGTTTTTGCTGTACTTTTCTCACTTTTTTGAATCTTATTTGAATTTTGTTTCAAATACTCTTTTCAGATCTGGAATGTTAACAGGCCATCCATAATATTCCTAAATGTACAAAATTGTTGTATTTTTCCTTTGCCAAAAGTCTACAAAGTCTCGCACCAGTTCTGTTTTCTGCAGTAGAGCAGAACATGGCCCTGGTCTCTTTTCGTGCTCCCCAGAACCATTGTTCTATTTTTGCACCAGTGCAGATGTTGAAGTTTTCATGCCCTTTTTTTTACTCCATAGATGTAAAAAATAATGACCTCTCTGAAAAATGTAATTCCTGTGAAAATTAGGCCTTGCATTTTAAGAGGGCTAGGCTATGTTCTGTTCATTTCTAATTCTGTTCCCAAGCAATTAGGAATTTGCAGAACATGATGAAGAGTTGGGTTTTTTTGTGCACCATCTAGGCACGATTGATTTAAAAAAAATAAAAATATTTAGCATCTTTAATATTATAACAGTCACCTGGTGCGCAATATGTTAACAGTGAACTTGACGGAAGCAAATGCACCCCGAGACCTTGAGGGCAGCTGGAGTTTGATGAGGCATTCCATTTTGCTTTGTGAGGGTCTCTGCTCAATTGCAGACCATGGTCAAAATGGAAACCGCTTTTTAATTCTTCACTGTGCACAAGCTGGTGCTTACCCAGCATGTATTAATGGTGCGGATATAACTGTGGCCCACTCACTAAAAGCCCCTTTCTCCCTACTTGAGCAATTCTATTTCTGTTGTTGAATATTTTTTTTTGTAATGGTAAAGTGAAGCAGACCCTGGAATGGAGTTGATTGTTGTGGGTGCAATTCTCCCAACGGGAAACAAAGTGCCGACGCCGGAGTGAAAACCGGAGTGTTTCACTCCGGCGTCGGAGGCCGCTCCTCGCCCCCTATTCTCGTCACGTCAATTTCGCGCGCCGGGCCTTAGTGCCGCGTCAAAGCGGTGCCGCATAAATGACGTGGCCGGCGGCGCTTAAATGACGTCACCCACGCATGTGCAGGTTGGCCGGCGCCAACCCGTGCATGCGCAGTTGCCGTCCTCCCCGTGGGCGCCCCGCAAGACATGGAGGATTGATATTGCGGGGCGGCAGAGGAAACAGAGTGCTTCTTTTAGAGACGCCGGGCCACCGATCGGTGGCCGCCCGCGCAGCGTTTGCACGCTGTTCAAGCCGGCAGCGAACCAGGTGTGGTTGGCGCTGGCGTGTACCAGTCGGATTGGGCAGGCCGCTCGGCCCATCCGGGCCGGAGAATCGCCACTCGACCATTAGAAACGGCGAGCAGCGATTCTCCGAGCGGCCTGTCGTAAATCTCGGCACGCCGCTTGGGGGGGGGAGGAGAATCGCGTGTGGGTGCCAGGGTGGTGTGGCGGGAATCGCCCGGCACTCCCGCGATTCTCCCACCCGGCGTGGGGGTCGGAGAATTGCGCCCTGTATGTTTGCTGCATTCACAGGAATTGGGGCATTGGGGGGAGGGATGGGTGGTGTGGGTTCTGAGAAGGATTGAACTGCAAATATTGGAAGCACTACAAAGCATTCTGATTAACCTTTAAGTATTTCTGCTAATTTCTAGGAGTTGGCTTTTGTTTAATGGGTAGTTGAAACTTTGCCCACTCCTGAGAGAGCCTTCTTTTTTTAAAAAAAGATGCTAAGGCTGGGTAATTTGGTCAAGTTTTAAAGAAATGTTTAAAATGAAGCATTGTGCAATGAACGTGTTTTGGGAAGTTGTAGGAATATTGATTCCTTGTGGTAATGACAAGGATGCCATCTTGTGGTTTTAGCCCTTCTCTTTTCTCTCCCCCCCCCCCTTTGTTAATCAGCCCTCACTTGTATTACTAAGATCTCTGTATATGATGCACTACATGGTGGTGGAGTACTCCCAATGGATGCTTTGGGGGAGGAAGTGAAATCACCAGGAAGAACAATCCTGCTCCTCATTAACTGCACTTGGAGTCTGATTATGCATATGTTATTCTCCAGACCATCATGCCCTTGCAGCTAAAGATAGACACAAAGATTGAAAGCAAACATATAATGAAGAAATGGGGATGGGGGCAATGTCTAGAGCTTTAAAAATTCCAGTTGGCAGAATTTTGTTTCGTGGGGTGATAAATTAAATTCATTGCAGATTCGTGTGTGTATACGCACAATATTTTGATTTATTATTTAAATAAATTCTATTGTTCATGCGTAGTAGCCAACAATTAAAGTGTGAGGCAATCTTAGTCTGAGGGCTTGAATGTCTCTTACCTTTTGATCTATATTTTTGGAGTTGGTAATTACTCTTTTCTTTTCTGCGTGCCCTTTTCTAATTTTTTTAATTCCCCACCCCTGCATGATCTGACCTTAAGTATATTTTTGAAAGAGAAGGATAGGTCAATATCTTTCATGAATTCGCAGCACTTTTTTTTGGTTTGAGAGGGTGAGGAGAAGGAGGGATTATAAAATTGGAGTGCTTCCCAGCACCGCATCAGATTCCGGGTTGCATTCTGATGTTTCCTTTTGAACAAAGAGAAGTGTCACGCTTGGCAACCTAGTGCAGGAAGAATCTAAGACATCTTGAATCTATTTTATAAATGAAGCTTGTAATGAAATTTTTAAGAACTGGAATGTCCTAGTGTTTCAATCGTGGCTGGATTAAACTTCTAGCTTGATGAAATTTCTCACTGATTTGGGGGCGTGGGGTGTGTTTTGGGAGTGGAGCAGTACAAAGTAATATCAAAACTTTCCTTTAGAATTGTTATTCTACAGGAAATATCCAAGGATATTCATCACTACCAAAAATACCGTTCATGAAGAGCATTCAATTCCTTGACACAATGTACTTTATTTGAATGCGATTGAATTTACCTTGAGTTTAGCTTTTCCAGAGTCATCTGGGAGCATTGTTCAATTTGTGGCATTGTTTGTAGAGTTATGGTCGGAAGAACCCTGTCCCTTCACCCACAGACTGGGCTTTTCAATGCTGTTTTTAAAAAAGGTATATTTTCTTTGTGAATTTTCTGAAGCTAACACTATTCACTGAACATAAAAATATCTTTAATTAAAGTCAAAGGGGATGAAAGTAAGAGGAACAGTAGGTTATGTAGCAATCATTCACCCTTTCACTTCTGAGATCTCGGTTTAAATCTGGTGCATACTATTTAGATTAGCACTCTTCTGTCTGCAAAGACCACAAGTAAAATGACAGGACTACAATATAAAATTGTCCACTAACTGGCACTAATTTGATTAGTGACTTGGGTCTGAAAGATGGTTTTGGTATTGGAAATGAAATGAATTAAAATTTCAGACTGATAACATAGGAAGTTGATGACAAAGGAGTAGTAAGGCCGAGCGAAAGGACCTTTACTCTGCACCTGCCTTTTAAACCTTCACTAAAGGCTACTTGATGCCGATAGTGTGACAGCAATGGGAAACGGTCTTTATTGTCTATTGGCATTTGTCCTCTTAAGCATTTAGCACAGGGCTAAATCGCTGGCTTTGAAAGCAGACCAAGGCAGGCCAGCAGCACGGTTCAATTCCCATACCAGCCTTCCCGAACAGGCGCCGGAATGTGGCGACTAGGGGCTTTTCACAGTAACTTCATTTGAAGCTTACTTGTGACAATAAGCCATTTTCATTTCATTTCAAAACTTAATTGGGGAGAAATATGGGACAAACAGTCCTACATGGCTAAGTGATGCGCTGAGTTTTTAAATAATACCATGTATGATTATTGTTCCACTCGTCAAAATTGCTTATTTGTGGCATTCAACTGGTTGGTTGTGTATATGATTTCAAAGCATGTCGCAGGGCCTGATAAAATGAAGGAGCGTAGAGGACTGGAGATTGGTTAGAATCAGTAGACTATCCTTCTCCAGAAGAGAAAAGTGATACGAAACAATCTTAAATTAATATTGAAAATGCTAAATTCTACCCAAGTAGCAGCAATATTTCCCTTGCCTTCATAGTGATTACATCAAGCTTCCCAAATTGGCTATAAATTTGAAGCCCTATGCTACTGTACAACAATATTTCTACACGCCAACAGTGGAATGATATCTGATTTCAATCCACTGCAGCTTTTCCAAGTTGCAAATTTGTCATTGAATTTGAAAATAGTGTTGAATGTAGCATTCATGTTCATTAAATTGAGATTGGCCAAATTTAATTCAGTTGCACTTTGAGCTGTTGGGACCCTGAACACCGATTCTAGGTTTGTTTTTTTGAAGGCGAGGGGAGCAGCAATTAAATTTGCATATCTTACTGCATCACCATCCTCCGGTAACTAAACTTTTGTAGTATTTGTTTTTCCAACTCGTGGAGAAAGCACATTATTTATAATAAGTTGATGACAAAGAATTCCCAGCCTTGATAGAAACTCTTTCTTTTTAAGCAACACAGCAGTTTCAATGCCATAGTCACCAATTGTTAATTTGAAGTGTTCCGAGATTATTTTTTTAATGCCTTTTTAGTCAGTATTGCACATTTTTATTTTAAGAACAGCTAGATGCAGCAAAGTGCTTTCAAGTTCTTTTTATAAACACTTTTAAAAACAAAGTTCTATCCTGATGATACTTGCTTTATTTGAATGATTATATTCTTTGATCATTTTAATTTTTTATTATGAATTGGATTGTTTTGGTTCTCTGCAGGACAGAAGGCTTTACACATTTGTTCCAGACAGTGGGTCAAAAAAGACATTTTTTGTGCATTCTCTTTTCTCTTTTTGTCTTACTCTGTCTGTTGCTCTCCCATTTTCCCTCCAGCTCTCACTCTGTCTCTTGTTCTGTTGGATTCTTGCTCTCTTGGGTTCTCTCTCTCTCTCTCTCCTCTCTTGCACATTCTGTCCTTCGCTCTTTTTAAAGAAAAATTCATGCACTTTTCAGACAAAAACCCAGCATGTAACTTGAGTATGTTGACTATTGTATCTGTGTAATTCAGCTTTGTTCTGTCTGTAAATGGTGTAGTTTAATATGAACTTATGTAGCTTACAAGAAAAGGTCACATCGTGCATTACAACTAATAGAGTAGCATCTGCTCCCAGTCCTGGTATTTTATACTTTACAGATAACTGTATACTACACTAGGTTGTATCAGTTGTACAAATCTCTGTTCCTAGTCTGCAGCTGAGTCTTTTGTGACACCAATAACTGGTCACAGCATGTATGGGATTTTCTGCATTATAAGCATTGACTCTGTGTTTCACTTTTCACACAGTAACTGCTACTGTCTTCAGAATTCTTGTGATTTTTTTCCTTTTTTGTCAAGTTGCCATAACTTCATATTCATCTATCTTGCAGAATAAAAATGTATTTTGTTCAGAATCATTGTGAAGGGTTTAACTTTTCAACAAAAATAAAACCAGTACCACCTATTGCTTTCTCCTTTTGCACAGCTGATTATGTTCCTGATATCCTGTTCTATGTGAAAAGAAAGGTTCAAGGATGCTCCCATTGAACCTGCACCGAGCAAAATCTCGGGTAATTGGTTTGAAGGGTTTGATTTGATGCAATTCAGTGTTGTTGGTTATTAGACATATGACTTACAATTTCCCAAATCTGTCTTTCTATAGTTGTGATCTTATCACCTCATAATGTATATTTTAGCCTTTAAATATTTTTCAGGGTGGAGAATTCATGTTTGAATCTATTTCAAATTCGTATTTGCACGTATTCAATGTACCTAGTGGTGCATTGTAGGATACTATGTTTACATCAATTGTAGAAAAGATCCTTTTATCTCATTGATGAGAGATGCATGGTTTAAATTACAATGGTGACTACATTCATAAAGTACTTCATTGATTATAAAGAGCTTTTGTTGTTGGCTGTCCCTCAATTTGAGGATAACATCTGCTCAAAGTCACGGGTTTCTGCCATGAGTCTTCATGTGACTGAACAGGCCAATTCTTGACCCACAGATTTCTGGACAGGTGGTGCGGGATACCCCATAAGGTTGTAGGATTCAGAGTACAGAATTTGCTTCCTTCTTTTCTCTGCTAATGCTCTGTCTCATCAAAACATTTAGACTCTTCAGCATGAGGCAGCTTGATGGACAAGTTGTCACCTTTTTGAACAATTGGTAGCAAGCTTCTGTACTACAGCGAGACCATCGACATATAAGGAACGCCAGAAATCGGAAAGCTTTGGAATACCCTGACATCATAAGGGCCATATAAATGCAAACCGTTCTTATGTGCCATTCACAGTGGAAGAATTTCAGACTTCCACTGGTAGATTGCAAATGATCTGATTGCAAATGATCTGGAGCTTTAAAGCTGTTATTTGTATCTGTGGGTGGAATTCTCCGGTCTGCCAGCTGCGGGTTTCTCGGCAGCACACCGTTCGTTAGTGGAGGGTTTCTATACTCTCTCAGTTTAATGGGATTTCCCATTGTAACCACCCCATGCCACTGGGAAACCCACTGGCGAGGGTGTACTGCCGGCGAGTAACGTGAATTGCACCGATCAGAGAATTTCAGCCAGTATGTCAAGTGACGGTTGGAACTTTTAA
This sequence comes from Scyliorhinus canicula, assembly GCF_902713615.1. Lineage (NCBI taxonomy): Eukaryota > Metazoa > Chordata > Chondrichthyes > Carcharhiniformes > Scyliorhinidae > Scyliorhinus > Scyliorhinus canicula. Next base: position 48,760,431 of record NC_052149.1, on the reverse strand, counting down.
CAAAGTCTAAAAATGCATAGAATCGCAATAGTGTGTGCGCATTCGTATGTGTTTAATTTTATTTTTTATACATAAAAACTATGCAATTATGTGACACAAAAGCCAGTTCTTCATACATTTTTTAAAAACACTCACTTTCTGAGTCTGTCGTGTCCATATTTTCTGAGCTAGATTGCCTACTGCCAAGAAAGTACTTGCCTGGATTGGCCTGAGGGCTTTTCTTGTGCAAAGCAAATCCTAATATGTTCCTGTAATATCTGGGATCTCTGCGTCCTTTGCAGCACGACAGCACTTTGTGGTATTGATGGCCAACCTCTCTTAAGGGCAGAGATGACCGATGGAGTGCAATCATGCAGTTGGCAAGGAATAATGCAATGATATGAACTGTAATCACTTTTTATAAGAGTGATTGGAGTGCACAGCAGATGCCCAGAGCACTGCATTGATGATGAGGGTGATTCATTTACACAGGCTTTTATTTTACTTGTGCAGCAAATATTGTCTGTAAGCACAGCATGCATTGAAACATTCAGACTTGTGATTGAGTTAGAATTTGAACATAACAAACCATTCTGCTCTTTGCAGCTGAAGATTTATTAGATAAAAGATGCATCATGGTAAGTTAGCATTCGGGGATCAGCAATCACTGATTCAGTTTTGGCACCTTCAATTGACCACATAGCATATGCTTAAAGTGCAGTGTTGCTCTTGACCAGCTTCTCATTCTCAGCCCCCTCCTATAAGCTGGGCTCATCAAAAACCTATATTCTTTCCTGTGACACTGCTTCTTCACCGATTTGCATTGGCAACAAGCCCCCTTAAATTTTCATCCTTTGGTTTGTCACCCACCTTTCAGACCCTGTCTAAAACCTAGTCCCTTGGCCAAGCTCCAGATCACCTTTTCTAATGTCTCCAGTTTTAATTCAGCATCCAGTTTCTTTGATTATGCCTTTGTGCCTTGAAATGTCTTCCCACATTAAAGGTGAGCACAGTAAGAAGTCTTACAACACCAGGTTAAAGTCCAACAGGTTTGTTTCAAACACTAGCTTTCGGAGCACTGCTCCTTCCTCGGGTGAATGGGCAGGTGAAGGAGCGGTGCTCCGAAAGCTAGTGTTTGAAATAAACCTGTTGGACTTTAACCTGGTGTTGTAAGACTTCTTACTGTGCTCACCCCAGCCCAATGCCAGCATCTCCACATGGCTCACATTAAAGGTGTTCTAAGAACCCAAGTTGTTGGCAATTATGGCATTTCCGTAATTTGACTTAATTGAGAAACTGTTATGTGATTGCCAAATAGGTTTCAAAGCAAAATGGTTGATGTATATTTCTCTAATAATAATAATAATTGCTTATTGTCACAAGTAGGCTTCAATGAAGTTACTGTGAAAAGCCCCTAGTTGCCACATTCCGGCGCCTGTTCAGGAAGGCTGGCACAGGAATTGAACCCGTGCTGCTGGCCTTATTCTGCATTACAAGCCAGCTGTTAGCCCACTGTGCTAATTTCTATGGTTGAGAAATGGAATCATCTCAGCATGGGGTTTGCGTACCCTTTGTTTCCAGAGCATCTGAAGGACTATGACATGCTTCTCTCATTTGAGAAATGGCTTTTTATGGATTATCTGATGAACTGGCAATGCCAACTTTTCAAAAGTTTGTAAGTGTGATATTGTAAATGCATGTTTGACATGCTGCTGTAACAACTATATAAGAGGCCCTTGGGGAAATGTTCTTGGCTTTTTGAGCTGTGTCTAAGGGTAGCATTCCTGCCTTTGAGCCGTAAGGCCCTGGATTTAAATACCACTTCAGTATGAGTGGGGGAAAAAGATCAAGGCTGACATTCCAGTGTAGCTCTGAAGGTGTACTACATCATTGGAAATACGCCATTCAGGTGGGATGTTAAACCGCAGCTCCTCACAGGTGAGCAGAAAAGATTTCGGAGCATCAATTTGGCAAAACAGCTATCCCCAGAGTCCTGACCAATATATTTAGCCCTTGTTTAATATTTTGCACACAATTATCTGGTCATCGTCATTTGTTGTTTGTGGGAATTTGCTTTGTGCAAATTATTATTTGAAAAGGAAAGGTTTGCAGTGCCACTAAGTAATGGCAGGGGAGTTGGTACAAGGTGAATTGATGGGCCAAAATGACCTGTGCTGTCATGATTCTAGCTCTTCCGTTTCCTATATTACAATAGTGACTACACTTCAAAAGTACTTTGTTCGCTGTGTGTGTAGTGCTTTGAGATACTTAGTAGTCATGAAAATTGCAAGTCTTCCTTTTTTTAAAAAAAAACCTCTGGTTTGGATTGGATGCAAATGAGAGATATCTTTGCAGAAAGATCTATGCCATCTTCTGAAGTATGCACAATTGAGGCATTATCTTAAGTGATGTGAAGATCAGTGTAAAGCTAAGCTATCAAAAGTTTACTGTAATTGTCCACAATCTGCACTCTGATCGCAATGCTCTCTGGTTATGAACGTCAGCCTAGCTAGCTAATTAAATATAATTGATGCTGGGATAAACAAGTCGCGAAAGATAGCTGGAAGTGCTGCTTTTTCTAGTACTCAGCCATATCACCACAGAAAAATGTCAAAACTGGAAAATACCGTATCCTAGCCCATGCAATAAGGTCAAAAGATTAGGTCCAGGTGCTAGGTGTTATGTAGACTTGGAACCAGTGAAAAAGGTTCAAAAACCAACATTCGAGAAATTTCATTAAGTAACAAAGTAGTCAAAAAAGACCCATGTTGACCATGACTTGCATGAATTGATACCTACTTCTGTGAGCCAATAGTCCATCAGAAGCCAGTTCAGCTGTCTTGAAGATAAGCCCACAACATGTTGTGTACGCCTGCTATTCTCGGTAAAAAGAACAACCGTATATCTATCTAACCTGTTTGTCCTTTGTGTAATTTATACACCTGAACCATTACTTCTGTGTCCCCCCCGGACTTCCGCTTGTGACCATGGAGTGACTGGTCGCATAAAGGGCTGTTCCTGTTCAAAGTCACAGAAAAGGGCCCTTTTTACCCAGATCCGGGTGGAATTTTGATGAAAAGGCGTAGGTGAATGTTAGAGGAGCAGTTTACCCCTGGAATGGCATGTCTTCTGATCACTAGACCCGGCAGAAAACCGTGAGAGGTTTGGCTGGAAAGTTGAAACAGCCTTGTGCTTCACAGACATTCCAGCATGCAGGTGGGGGAGGGGCAAGCTGTAAGGCCCCAGATACAGGAACTGATGACTTTTATCAAGGAGGAATTCCATAAACAGAGGAAAGAAATGCATGAGGATCATGCAAAGGCCGTTGCAGAAGCTGTGGCACCCCTGAAGAGTACTTTGGAGAGGTGTTTGGAGGTGCAGGGGTCACAGATTTGGGAGATTGAAGGAGCGATCTCGGACCACAGCGATCGTGTGGTGGCTCTGGAGGCAGAGGTGGGGCTCCTAGGAGACCTTTTGTAAAATGCTGAGGGCAAAGGTTGAGGAGCAGGAGAATACCTCTAAGACAGACCCTGCGAATAATGGGCCTGCCTGAAGGAGTGGAAGGTGTGAGTGCCATGAGGTTCGTCTCAAGGATGCTGGTGGGACTGGTGGCAGAAGGGGTGCTAGATAATGTACCTGAAGTGGACCGAGTGCATAGGTCCCTGAGGCAAAAGCCTGGAGCTGGGGATCCGCCGCGGGCGGTGATCGTGAGACTCCATAAATTTGTGGAGAAAGAGAAAATTCTCCGGTGGGCCATGGAGAAGCGTAGCTGCGACTGGGAGGGAAATAACATCTGGATTTATCAGGACATTGGAGCCGAGTTGGCAAAACGACAGGCAGGTTTCAACAAGGCCAAGGCGGTGCTGTACCAGCGGCAGATCAAGTTTGGGGTGCTCTACCCGGCGGAATTATGGGTGACGTTCGGAGGCCGGGAGCATTATTTCGAGACCCCAGAAACGGCCAAAGACTTCATTAAGGAGCATAAACTGGGTGAGAACAGAGTAGACAATGCTTGGGAACCAGGATGCTGGCACTATGTAATGGTGTCCAATGTTGAGATTGTAAGGAGTTGTAGGGGTGAAAAGTTTGTGGGGATGGATGTTCCCATCCCCCCTCTTGTTTTATGGGACTGTTTGTGTTTAACATCTGTTTGTTTGCTTTTGGAGAAGGCTACCTGGAGTTCAGGAGAAGTCCTTGTTTGGGTGGGGGAAGGTAAGGCCAGCAGGAGGCCGCCGCCTTTGAGCTGAGGAGTGGAGGTAGGGGGGGGAGGTCATTAGGATGTGCATTTGGGCAGCTGCGCTAGCAGGTTATGCTGGTGAACAGAAGTGAGGTGGTGGGGGAGAAGGCCAACAGGGGTGGCTGGGGGGATGTGGGGGGGGGCGGGGGAAGGGGAAAAGCGGGGGGGGGGGGGTTTCTGCGACACGGCAGGGGGTGAGAGATGACATGGTCAAGGGCGAAGAAAGGGGCCATCTGGGATGGGCTAGGTACAGAGTGGAATTCGAGGGGCAGGAGTTAAGTGTGGAAGATGACGGACGGTAGAGGGGATTGGAGGCGCAAGCCTCCGGTAAGGTTGGTGACGTGGAACGTCCAGGGACTGAATGGGCCGGTTAAAAGGTCGCGGGTGTTCACGCACCTCAGGAGCAAGAAAGCGGGGGTTGTCTTTTTGCAGGAGACACAACTCCATGTGAAGGACCAGGTTAGGTTGGGTGGGGCTGGTTTTTCACTCTGGGTTTTATTTTAAATCGAGGGGTGTGGCGATTTTAATGAGCAAAAAAAAACTGGGATTCGTGAGTGCAAAGGAGGTGAGGGATCCAGGTGGGAGATATGTGATTGTGAGTGGGGTATTGGAAGGGGCACCGGTAGTGTTGGTAAATGTGTATGCCCCAAATTGGGATGATGTGGGTTTTATGAGGGGGTTGCTGGCAGCAATCCCAAATTTGGCCACGTACCAGTTGATCATGGGAGGAGATTTACACTGTGTCCTGGAGCCGAAGGTGGATGGGTAGGGTACAAATGGCAAGGGAGCTGGGGGCGGTTTATGGACAGGATGGGTATGGTGGATCCATGGTGCTTTCAGAACCCCGGAGGAAGGGAGTATTCCTTCTTTTTACACGTCTATAAGGTGTATTTGAGGATTGATTACTTTGTAGTGAGTCGGGAGATTTTGGTTGGGGTGGAGGGGGCAGAGTATGCGGGGATAGTTATCTCTGACCATGCACCCCATTGGCTGGATATTCGGTTCAGTACGGGACGAGAGCAGAGGCCGGGGTGGAGGTTTGACTTGGGGTTGTTGGCGGATGTAGGTTTTTGTGATAAGGTGCCGTTTGGCAATTAGGGATTATGTGGAGTTCAATCCGAATGGGGAGGTGTCGGTGGGTGTTTTTTGGGAAGCACTGAAGGCAGTGGTCTGGGGAGAAATTATCTCATTTACGGTTCGTGCGAATAAGGAAAGGAGGGCGGAACATGACCATCTAGCGAGTGAGATCGTGGAGGTGGACAGGGAATGTTTGAAGGGTGCCCACCGTGGAGGGATTGGTGAGGAGGAAAAAGTTGCAGGGGCAGATTGACAGGCTGACAACGAGGAGGGTCGTAGGGCAAGAGGGGCGCAATACGAGTATGGGGAGAAGGCGAGCTGCATGCTAGCACACCAGCTGCAGAGGCAGGTTGCATCCAGGGAAATATTGAAGATCCGGGTTGGGGATGTGGTGTCAGAGCCAGGGAAGATAAATGAGGCATTTAGAGAGTTTTGCGAGGGACTTTGAGGCAGACCCAGGAGGAGAGGAGGAGGACATGGGGTGGTTTCTGGAAGAGCTGGAATTTCCCCAGGTGGAGGAAGCAAAGAGGCAGGCGTTGGAGGAGCCCCTGGGGCTGAGGGAGGTGCTGGATAGTATCAGGGGTTTGACGTCGGGGAAGACCCCTGGGCCAGATGGCTACCCGACAGAATTTTATACTGAATTTGCGGTGGACCTGGCACCTGTTGGGGGTGTTTAATGAAGCACTGGAGAAGGGGGAGTTGCTGGAGATGATGAAGCAGGCAGTAATCACACCAATCCCCAAAAAAGGGAAGGACCTGGTGGAACGTGGGTCGTATAGACCCATATCACTATTGAACACGGATGTGAAAGTATTGGCTGAGTTGTTGGCGGGGAGGATGGAGGATTGTGTCCCGGGAGTGGTTGCAGAAGATCAAACAGGCTTTGTGAAGGGCATGCAGCTCACGGGTAATATAAGACGGCTGTTGAATGTGGTGATGAATGCATCGAGAACTCTGGCACCGGAGGTGGTGGTGTCCATGGACGCGGCGAAAGCATTTGATTGGGTGGAGTGGCGATACTTGTTCAAAATTTTGGAAAGGTTTGGGATTGGGTCAAGATTTGTGGCATGGGTGCGGCTGCTGTATGTGGCACCAAGAGCGAGGGTGAGGACGAATGATATGAGCTCACGAAGCTTTGACGTACGAGGTACGTCACGAGGTACGGGTACGAGGCAGAGGTGCCCGCTGTCTCCGCTGCTGTTTGCGCTGGCCATAGAGCCATTGGCGATGGCTCGGCACGGGGGGGGGGGGGGGTGGTGGTCGGAGGACAGGGAGGATCTTAAGAGGTGTGATACACGGCACTTAACATTGGCGGGGAGGGTCCAAGTGGTGAAAATTTATATTCTGCCGAGGTTCTTGTTTATCTTTCAGGCTCTCCCGATCTTTATACCAAAGGCCCTTTTTCGGAAAGTGGACACAATCATCTCTGACTTTGTATGGGCGGGGAAGGTGCCGAGGGTGGGGAGGACCCTGCTACAGAGGCAGAAGCAGCAGGGGGGGTTGCCAAACTTGCTTCATTATTATTGGGCGGCGGTGGTGGGAAGGAGAATGGGGAGAGTGGGTTCGGATAGAGGAGGAATCTTGTAAGGGGTATAGTTTGAGGGTTATGGTGATGGCAGTATTGCCAATGGCTCAGAGTAGGTATTCGGGGAGCCCCGTGGTGCAGTCCACGGTGAAGATATGGAATCAGCTGAGGAGTCATTTTAGGGTGGAAGAGATGTCGGTGCTAACGCCGCTGTGTGAGAATCATGGGTTTGAGCCGGGTTTGGGGGGGGGGGGGGGGGGGGGCGGATAGTGTATATAGGAGGTGGAGAGAAGTGGGGCTGGTCAAGGTGAGAATTTTATTTGGAGGAAGGGTTTGCCAGTCTGGAGGAACTAAGGGAGAGGGTAGAGCTGCCGAGGGGCAGTGAGTTCAGGTATCTACAGGTTAGGGACTTTGCACGAAAGGTCTGGAAGTGGTTCCCCAGATTAAATTGGGGATATATATAAATGGTTGGGGGAGCAGGGAGGCAAGCGGGTGGTGAAGATCAAGGAGAAATGGGAAGCCGAGTTGGGAATGGAGATCAATTGGGGAGTATGGAGTGAGGCACTGTGAAGGGTAAACGGGACATCTTCTTGTGCAAGGATGAGCTGATACAGTTTAAGGTGGTGCACAGGATGCTTATGACTCGAGCGAGAGTGAATGGTTCTTTCAGGGGGTAGCAGATGAGTGTGAGAGGTGTGGGCGTTGGCCAACGAATCATGCCCACATGTTTTGGGGTTGTGAAAAATTGGGAAGATTCTGGGCGGGAGTGTTTGCAGTCTTAGCCAGGATAGTGGAGAAGGGAGTGGACCCGGACCATTTTGGTGGCGATATTTGGGGTTTCCGAGAAGCCTGAGCTCGTGGAGAGGAGGAAGGCCGATGTCTTGGCCTTCGCGTCTCTGATTGCACGGCGACAAATTTTGCTGGAGTGGCGGTCGGCATTGCCACCGGGGGTAGCAGCATGGTGGGTGACCTGTACGACTTTCTGCGGTTAGAGAAGATAAAGTATGAGTTGAGGGGCTCAGCAGGGGAGTTTGAGAAAAGGTGGGGGATGTTGTGACCATGTTTGAGGAGCTGTTCGTCGCAGTGGGGTGGGGGGTGTGGTGAAGCGACGGGGTGTAAAAGAAGAAAAATCTGTACCGACTGTATAGGTGATTGTTAGGAAGAATGTTTCCCGGGGTATTTATTTGCTGTAACCTACTTTGATACAAGTTTGAATACAATGCGTTTTTTAAAAAAAATCTGCGTCCCCCAACAACCCTGGTTGGTCTCAGCCTATCGTTTGCATAATCTACTACCTATTGTAAAGAATGCCGGGAGAATTGCAGTTATCATTTGTCACCAGTTGCTCTGAGGAGATGATGGGCAGCTTTATTGAACAACTGCGGTATTGAATTGAGAATTACAAGACAGTGATTCAATATTATGGCGGTACGGTAGCACAGTGGTGAGCACTATTGTTTCACAGCCCTAGGGACCAGGGTTCGATTCCCGGCTTGGGTCAATGTCTGTCCGGAGTCTGTATGTTCTCCCTGTGGGTTTCCTCCCACACGTCCCGAAAGACGTGTTGTTAGGTGAATTGGACATTCTGAATTCTCCCTCAAGTGTACCCGAACATACGATTATGGGATTTTCACAGTAACTTCATTGCAGTGTTAATGTAAGCCTATTTGTGACACTAATAAAGATTATTATTATTATTAATTGCCTGTGAAGGGTCAGACAAATCTGCATAGGGAGGTATTATCTGCTGTTTTCACTTGCTGAGCTAGAGAAGTTGAGCAAACCGTTAGATTTGGGAACTCCGATGTGGACATTGATGCTGTCGATGCTTGCAGCATCTGTGTTCCCAGTAATGACTGGTCAAATTTGTGGGAGACTTGTTCTTGTTACAGTTGTCCCTAACTTAATTCTCTTATTCCACTTCATTCCTTTAAGAAAGTGAATATATATTGCACATATATTACCTATCTGTGCTCCCACTCCTATCATGAAGGGAATTTAGGGGATAAAATTATTGTAAAAGAACAATGGGACTGGAAATGACTTACAGTGCAGAAGGAGGCCATTCGGCCCATCGAGTCTGCACTGGCCCTTGCCCTTGGAAAGAGCACCCTACTTAAGCCCACATCTCCACCCCTGTCCCCACACTTCCACCCCGTCCCCACACTTCCACCCCGTCCCCACACTTCCACCCCGACCCCACACTTCCACCCCGTCCCCACACTTCCACCCCGTCCCCACACTTCCACCCCGTCCCCACACTTCCACCCCGTCCCCACACTTCCACCCCGTCCCCACACTTCCACCCCGTCCCCACACTTCCACCCCGTCCCCACACTTCCACCCCGTCCCCACACTTCCACCCCGTCCCCACACTTCCACCCCGACCCCACACTTCCACCCCGTCCCCACACTTCCACCCCGTCCCCACACTTCCACCCCGTCCCCACACTTCCACCCCGTCCCCACACTTCCACCCCGTCCCCACACTTCCACCCCGTCCCCACACTTCCACCCCGTCCCCACACTTCCACCCCGTCCCCACACTTCCACCCCGTCCCCACACTTCCACCCCGTCCCCACACTTCCACCCCGTCCCCACACTTCCACCCCGTCCCCACACTTCCACCCCGTCCCCACACTTCCACCCCGTCCCCACACTTCCACCCCGTCCCCACACTTCCACCCCGTCCCCACACTTCCACCCCGTCCCCACACTTCCACCCCGTCCCCACACTTCCACCCCGTCCCCACACTTCCACCCCGTCCCCACACTTCCACCCCGTCCCCACACTTCCACCCCGTCCCCACACTTCCACCCCGTCCCCACACTTCCACCCCGTCCCCACACTTCCACCCCGTCCCCACACTTCCACCCCGTCCCCACACTTCCACCCCGTCCCCACACTTCCACCCCGTCCCCACACTTCCACCCCGTCCCCACACTTCCACCCCGTCCCCACACTTCCACCCCGTCCCCACACTTCCACCCCGTCCCCACACTTCCACCCCGTCCCCACACTTCCACCCCGTCCCCACACTTCCACCCCGTCCCCACACTTCCACCCCGTCCCCACACTTCCACCCCGTCCCCACACTTCCACCCCGTCCCCACACTTCCACCCCGTCCCCACACTTCCACCCCGTCCCCACACTTCCACCCCGTCCCCACACTTCCACCCCGTCCCCACACTTCCACCCCGTCCCCACACTTCCACCCCGTCCCCACACTTCCACCCCGTCCCCACACTTCCACCCCGTCCCCACACTTCCACCCCGTCCCCACACTTCCACCCCGTCCCCACACTTCCACCCCGTCCCCACACTTCCACCCCGTCCCCACACTTCCACCCCGTCCCCACACTTCCACCCCGTCCCCACACTTCCACCCCGTCCCCACACTTCCACCCCGTCCCCACACTTCCACCCCGTCCCCACACTTCCACCCCGTCCCCACACTTCCACCCCGTCCCCACACTTCCACCCCGTCCCCACACTTCCACCCCGTCCCCACACTTCCACCCCGTCCCCACACTTCCACCCCGTCCCCACACTTCCACCCCGTCCCCACACTTCCCCCCCGTCCCCACCCTTCCACCCCGTCCCCACACTTCCACCCCGTCCCCACACTTCCACCCCGTCCCCACACTTCCACCCCGTCCCCACACTTCCACCCCGTCCCCACACTTCCACCCCGTCCCCACACTTCCACCCCGTCCCCACACTTACTTCCTTCCACCCTATCCCCATAACCCCACCTTCCCTTTTTTGTACACTGAGGGCAATTTAGCATAGCCAATCCACCTACCCCTGCACATCTTTGGACTGTGGGAGGAAACCGGAGCATCCGGAGGAAACCCATGCAGAGACAGGGAGAACGTGCAGACTCCGCACAGACAGTGACCCAATCCGGGAATCGAACCTGGGACCCTGGCGCTGTGAAACTATTGTGCTAACCACTATGCTACCGTGCTGGCCTGATTCGACTTAGTGGGATACTGTTTATTTGAAAATGAGATTTACAAGAGTTAAGATTTGTCTATTCTGATTTTTTTAAATGGTGTTTCATGTGCACTGTCATTATATTTCAGCACCTACCACAAGCATGTGTGACTTGGCCAACTTTTGGGTTGTGGGCATCATTTGAATAACCATTATGAACTCTGGAATTTTCACCTGCAATGTGGTTGATGAATAGTTTCAGCAAATCTCCAGCCTGCCTTAGCGTAACCACATGGAGCCTCTTTTCAGTTCCTTAAGTTTGCAATTTCCTTTTGAACCTGATGCCAATGCTTGCCCATCAAGTAGGATTTAAGCAATTTATATTTAACATCCCTGTTCCTTGAGTCTAGTGTTACTGCAACACAAATGACAAAATGTCAGATACATGCTCTACTCCAGACCTCATTTGATCCAGATGTTACAAAAGAGCTGAACTCCATGGGTGCAGTGACAGTGACTTCCAACATAGCCCCTCATTTATTTTGGAATGTGCAGGTGATTTATTTAATTACTTGGCCATAATCATTTAACAGGTCAACTCGTGTGATTTATTTGGGGACTTTTTGGTTGCTGCACAGCTTGAAAGGGAATAATGGTGACTGCCCTTAACATCAAGAAACAGTTGACTGAATGTGGCATCTTGAAAACACCGTAAAATTGATGTCAACAGGTCAGGTGAAAAATTCCATAACTGGTTAGAGTTATGAAGGTAGTTCTGGGTGTTGAAAGTCAATGAGCTTGGGCCCAGGATGTAACTGTAGGAGCAGTCGCCCCTTATTGACCATCCCTCTACCATAAGGTCAGAAGTGGGGATGTTTGTTGATGACTGCAGTGTTCAGATAATGTAGTTTGCCTGTACGCAGCAAGATTTGGACAGCATTCTGGCATGGGCTGAGAAGGGGCAAGTAACATTCACCAGTGCCAGACAATATCATCATAAACGAGCGAATCTTGTCACCTTCCATCTGTGTTCGAAAGTATTACCATCACTGAATCCATAATGTCAACATCCTATCAATCAACCTTAACCAGAAACTTTACTGGACCAGCAACATAAAAGCTGTGGCTGAGGTCAAGGAGGTCTAGAGGCTGGTTCCATAATCTACAAAGTGCAAGTCAGGAGTGTGATGGAATACTCCCCATTTGGCTGGTTGTGTGTAGCTTCAACAACACCCGAGAAGCTCTGCACCATCCAGAACAAAGCAGCCCACTTGATTGAGTCCCCTCAAGTTAAACATTCACTCCCGCCATCACGGTTGCAATGGGTAGCATCTACCCGAAGCATTGCAGAAACTCGCTGCACTTCCTAAGCCCATTATATCTACCACCTAGGCGAACAGGCTCATGGCAACACTGCCAGTTTCCCCTCCAAGTCACACATCATCCTTACTTGGAACCATATTGGCATTCCTTCACTGAAATCAAAATTCTGTGGGTGTGCCAACACTACACTGAGTGCAAGGGTTGAAGAAGGCAGTGAACCACTACATTCTGGAGAGCAATTAGGGATGGCGAATAAATGCTGGTTTTCCTGTGGTGCCCACTCTGAAAACAAATCTATATTTTTCAATTGCCCAACCTACATTATAATGACGCCATAGCGGCACTGGGGTTAGTACTGCTGCCTCATTGTGCCGGGGATCCAGGTTCGATTCTGACCTTGGGTGTCTGTGGAGTTTATACATTCTCTCTCTCTCTCTTTCCCCCCCGCGCCATATACGTGGGTATCATCCGGGTGCTTCAGGTTCTTCCCACGATCCAAAGATGTGCAGGTTGGGTGGATCGGCTATGCTGAATTACCCCAAAGTGTCCAAAAATTTAGATGGGGTTGCGGCGATAGGCTGGGGCCAATGGGCCTAGGTAGGGTGCTCTTTTGGAGAGTTGGTGCAAACTCGATGGGCCGACTGGCGTTCTGCACTGTACGGATTCTATGAATTAGTGATGCAAATTCTTAGCTGTGAATGCATAAATGATTGGGGATATTTCAATTCTTTTTAAAGAGCTTTGATAGTTATGGTTTCATTAAAAAGTATTCTGCTGGCTTCAGTTATTCCCTCTAGTGTTTTGAACCTGTTTAGGAGGGGTTTTACTCCTCTAGATTCTGGATCCCATGACTGCATTTCAAATGGCATCCTCCTTGTTATGTTGGGGAGACAGGGGACAAACTAAATATACATTTCTAAATGACTGCTTTGCACCAGCAGTTCTGTTCTATTGTAACTGTCTTGGTGTAATGTAAACTCTGCTATTTTGTTTTTGCAACCCTCATCTGGATATACCCCAGCCCCTAGAGCTCCTGTAATGAGCCCCATTCCTATGCGCAAGCCCAACAGTGCTGCATAGTTGCAAGTGCACACTTTGGGGGCGTGCTGACTAATCCTTGCCACTTAACAACTCCGTTAATACAAGTTGGTAAGGAACTACCTGTGCATTTCTCAGCTATGTCCTTTGAAGACTAAAAAGTTTGGGTGCCAGATACCTATGTGATAAAAGGGAAAAAAGTATTTGCTGAGATCTTGCTAAACATCTGACCCACAGTCATTGTCACTGTTGCTTTAACGTAATATCATGTCAGAGGAAGTTGCAGTATTTTCTAAAACATATGTCATCAATATATAGCAGATAGTTAAAATTATGCAAGAATTGTCAATTGGGACCCAATTTCAGGAAATCGAAAGGTGAGTACACAATAATATTTGTAAGTGGGTAAATGAATTGTTACAAAAAGGGGACCAAGGGAAATATTCATTCCATCCTTGTTACATGTTATGTATTCGGCTAGCTATTCGTGTTTAATGTCAGTGACAGCTCCTGCACATTGCCTTGCATCCCACTGTGATTCACACTCACCTGCCCCATCTGTAAAAGATGGTGAAAACCAGCCTTCGGCAGACGATTCTTGCTACTTTACCCAGCTCACTGGAATGTACTGCCTGCTGCCACAGTTTTTCCTGTTTAGTAGGTGGATTGAAACTGAGGCTCAACTTGTGCTTTTTCTAAATTATGGAATAAGTCAATGAACAATGCCCAGTTTAAAAAAAACACTAAATATATTCCAAAAGCTATAAACTTTACAATAGATCATATCCCTTCAATATATCAAGATATATTTAAGCACCGGTTTACTTCCGTCTACAAACATAATACTGACTAGGTAAGTGTGGTGAATGTAATATATATGATAATTCACACTGTCTTTGTAAGTGCAGTAGGCTATCCTACCACTAGGGGGAGTAGCTCTGGGAGTACTCAGGAACTTGTACTGGGCTCCACCCTTGGCTCCGCCCACGACTCCTCCCCCTAGTGCAGCTGTATAAATACCTTGTCCAGAGTCAGCCTGAGTTCACTAAGAGTTCATCAACGGGTAACAGGCTGGCTCAGAAGTAAGTCGATTAAAGCCTAGATTCATATCGGAAACACGTGTCTGGTGAATTGATGGTTCCATCAATTTAATCGACTTAAGAACAGTAAAGATCGATTGTGGAATCGGCCCTCAAGCCTGGAACTCTACCCGCAGGATGCAGAGGCTAAAGAAATCTTCTCCCACTGGATCCGGTGCTTCAAGCCCTACCTGGCAGAAGCGAGCACAGCCGAAACGACAGAGGATCAGAAGCTAAGTCTACTGCACGCGAGGGTGTGCCACAGAATCTCTACGCAACTAAACTCGGCCAGTTCATATACTGCGGCGCTAGCAGTTCTCGATAAAATTTATGTACGGCCTATTAATTAAGTTTACGCTCGCCATGTGTTCACGACTCGCCGCCAGCGGCCTACAGAATCACTCGCCGAATTTCTAAGGGAACTCAATAATTTGTCCAATGACTGTAATTACCAAGCGGTTACTGCGGCTGAACACAGGGAACTTGTGGTACGCAATGTTTTTGTAGCGGGCCTCAGGTCTAACTATGTGCGCCAACGACTGCTGGAAAAGGGGGCCCAGGACTTAGAAACGACTGTGGAAGCTGCTACCATGATGGAGGTCTCCTTCCGCAGCCTTAACTCGTTCCCCACGACCCAATCATGGGCCCCCGACCAGCGACTCCCCCAGGCCTGTGCTACGCGGCCACCCAGCCACCATGTTGCCCCAGCCAGCCACTATGCTGCTTCAGCCTGCCATTTCTACGGCCAGAACCAGCACCCACGGCAGCACTGCCCGGCCCGCAACGCGACCTGCAGCAGCTGCGGGCGAAAAGGCCATTACACAAGAGTGCGCCTCGCTAAAAGGGCCCCAGCTTCCAACTCCCCAGCGACTCTAAATAATCGCTCCCCTCACTTGCAGGCCTGCGGGGCCCGAAACGCTGCGGCTTATGCCCCGACTCCGCCCCCTCCAGCCACGTGCGATCCATCGGGGCCGCCATCTTGGAAAACCTCCACCACGCGGCCGGCCACGTGCGACTCATGGGGGCTGCCATCTTGGTCGCCATCTTCCTCGCCGCCCGCCACGTGCGATCCACGGGCCCGATCGGCATCTCCACGCTCGGACAACTCTGCGGAAGAATTCGAATGCGGCTATGAACTCAGAGGGCAGTCTTCATGGGGCCACTCCAGCACAGCTGATCGAGCCGCCGACTACCCGCAACCCAGCTCAGTCACCCTGGACCAATCATGACCAAAGAATCTACGAAACTCTATGGCAGAGGTTCATATCAATGGATACAAAACGCCATGCCTCTTCGACTCTGGGAGCACGGAGAGCTTCATACATCCAGGCCTGGTAAGACGCTGTTCGCTCCCCGTTTTCCCCATGCAGCAAACTATCTTGCTCGCTTCAGGCTCCCACTCGGTCCAGATCCAGGGGCGCCTCACAATCCGAGGCGCTAGTTACTCGAAATTCAAACTCTACGTTTTGCCCGAACTCTACGCGCCACTCTTATTAGGCCTAGACTTCCAATATAACCTCAAGAGCCTCACCCTCAGCTTCGGAGGGCCCCTGCCCCCACTCACGATCTGCAGCCTCGCTACGCTGCAAATCCCCCCCCCCCCTCCTCTCTTCGCTAATCTCACAAAGTACTGTAAACCCGTAGCCACTCGTAGCAGGCGGTATAGCCTGCAGGATAGGGTATTTGTCAGAGCAGAGGTCCGAAGGCTACTCAGTGAGGGGGTTATAGGGGCCAGCAATAGTCCCTGGAGAGCTCAGGTGGTGGTCGTTAAGACCGGGGGAAAATTCCGTATGGTGGTCGACTATAGTCAGACCATAAATAGATTTACACTCCTCGACGCGTATCCCCTCCCCAGGATTGCAGACATGGTAAACCAGATCGCCCAGTACCGGCTCTTTTCCACGGTGGATCTGAAGTCTGCATACCACCAGCTCCCAATCCACCCGGAGGACCGCCACTACATGGCATTCGAGGCCGATGGCCGCCTCTTCCATTTCCTCCGGGTCCCTTTCGGTGTCACTAATGGGGTCTCGGAGTTCCAATGAGCAATGGGCCAAATGGTGGACCAGTACGGGCTGCGGGCCACGTTTCCGTACTTGGACAATGTCACTATCTGCGGCTATGACCAGCAGGACCATGACGCCAACCTCCACCATTTTCTCCAGACAGCACAGAAACTGAACCTCACGTACAACAAGGAGAAATGCATTTTCCGCACAACCAGACTAGCCATCCTCGGCTATGACGTGGAAAACAGAGTCCTGGGCCCAGACCCGGACCGTATGCCTCTTAGAACTCCCCCTCCCCCATTGCCCCAAGGCCCTCAAACGGTGCTTGGGCTTCTTTTCCTACTACGCCCAGTGGGTCCCTCAATATGCGGACAAAGCCCGCCCACTCTTTAAGGCCACACGATTTCCCCTGTCAGCCGAGGCACGCCAGGCCTTCGACGACATAAAGGAGGACATCGCCAAAATGGCCATGCGGGCGGTGGATGAATCCACCCCATTTCAGGTAGAGAGCGACGCCTCAGTGGTAGCTCTTGCAGCCACGTTAAATCGGGCAGGGAGACCAGTTGCATTTTTCTCTCGTACCTCTCCGCTTCAGAACTCCGACACTCTTCAGTCGAGAAAGAAGCACAAGCCATTGTGGAAGCTATCCGTCACTGGGGGCACTACCTCGCAGGTAGGAGGTTCACCCTCATCACCGACCAAAGATCGGTTGCCTTCATGGTCGACAACTCGCAAAGGGGCAAAATTAAAAACAACAAAATTCTGAGGTGGAGGATCGAACTCTCCATCTACAATTACGATATCAAATATCGACCCGGGAAGCTCAACGAGCCTCCGGATGCCCTATCCCGCGGGACATGCGCCAGCGTGCAGATCGACCGATTAAAAGTCATCCACAATGATCTCTGCCACCCGGGGGTCACCCCGTTCGCCCACTACATCAGGGCCGAAACCTGCCTTTCTCCAACGAGGAGGTAAAAGCGGTCACCAGGGACTGCCCGATCTGTGCGGAGTGCAAACCTCACTTCTATAGACCAGACAGGGCACACCTGGTCAAGGCCTCGCGATCTCAAAGGGCCACTCCCCTCAACTAACAAGAACGTTTACTTTTTAAACGTCGTGGATGAGTTCTCCCGTTTCCCATTCGCTATCCCGTGCCCCGACATGACCTCCCACACAGTCATTAGGGCCCTGCATAGCATCTTCACCCTGTTTGGTTTCCCCAGCTACGTACACAGCGAACGGGGTTCGTCCTTCATGAGCGACGAGCTGCGTCAGTACCTGCTCGACAAGGGCATTGCCTCGAGCAGGACTACCAGCTACAACCCCGGGGGAACGGGCAGGTGGAAAGGGAGAATGCAACGGTCTGGAAGACCGTCCTACTGACCCTCCGGTCTAGAAAGCTCCAAGTCTCCCAGTGGCAGGAAGTCCTCCCAGACGCGCACCACACTATTAGGTCCCTTTTGTGCTTGGCGACCAACCAGACCCCTCACGAGAGGCTCTTCATTTTTTCCAGGGGCACTACCACGGGGGTCTCACTTCCGGCATGGCTGAGGACGCCGGGCCCCGTACTTCTGAGGAAACAAGTCAGGGCGCACAAAACCGATCCACTTGTTGAAAAGGTGTGCCTGCTCCACTCCAACCCCCAGTACGCATTCGTCGAGTTCCCTGATGGCCATCAGGACATGTTCTTTATTGAAGTCTCACCACTCCCTCTCTCCACACTCTTAATTGAAGTCATATCTCTCTCTCTTCACGCTCTTTATCGAAGTTCCACCTCTCCCTCTCTGCTCGTTATCCATGTCTCACCTCTCTGCCCGCTCTTTATTGAAGTCCTGCCTCTCTCCACTCCGTATTGATGTTTTGCCTCTTTCTCCACCCTTTAGTGAAGTATTGCCACTCTCCATCCTTCATCGAAGTCTCGCCTCTCTCTCTGTTCTTTATCGAAGTCTCTTCCCCCTCCCCCCCCCCCCTCCGCTCTTCATCCAAGTCTTGCTTCTTTCCCTCTGCTCTTTATTGAAGGCTCGCTTCTCTCTCTCCACTCTTTATCGAAGTCCTGCTTCTCTCTCCGCTCTTTATTCAGGAGTAAACTTATCACCCAACTGAAACAGCCTTGGCATGGTGGACTCCAGAAAGTTTTTGGGTATTGACTTTCAAGGTTGCAGGTGTGATCCACCAACTGCGTTGCACTCTCGCTTGAGCATGGTGTGGCCAGTGGATGCCAGATGAGGCCTCCCACCGGTTTCATGGCAGCCCTCCTGTCTCGTGGGGTCTACCCAAGTCCAATGAGGCGTCGGAGTCAGAATCAAGCCCAAAAGGCTTGCTGAAGTCCGTTTTAGACCGACTTCGACGAACTTACCCGGCATCTACCGGCCTCCCCAGCCAGGCCACACAAAGGTGGACCATGCAGAATGGCACCCGGGGGTGTCTGCCGGGATATCGGAGACCCCTGGATGGTCAGGGATAGTGCACGGATGCCCTCTGGCCCTTGACACTGTGTGTGAGGTGACATTGCCGATGGGTGGGGAATGTGGGGGACCCACAAGCTGACTTCGAGATCGGGTCACCCTTTCACAGATCCCCTGTGCTGGAAAAAAAAAGTGTCGGCTAATCTGGTGTGAAACTCCCCTGGCCCAAAAAACGTGACCAAGTAGCGGTGGGAAACCCGTCGGCAGAAAACCCTGCCACAAATGAACTTTAAAATGTTTTCCATTGAACCGTGCCTTACATTGGCATAATAGTCAATGTCAGATGTCCTGTACAGTTTCCACTTAAAGCTGCTTCGGCCCTTGTGCATTGAGGCCTTGAGGCCCTCTGAATAATGACGAGGAAATGAAGAATAAAATGTACCATCTGGAACACCTTGGGAGCTATGTCAACTTCACACCTGTATTTAAATGTACCTACTGCATGACTCTATTCATAATGTGCTTTGTATTCACAATTTTTCACCAGTGAAGTGACACAATCTCAGATTGCTTGCCAGAAGTGTGGAGGCCTAATGCAGTTTCTGACATTGAACCATTCACTATACATGGCAAATTACTGGCTGGTATTGGTTGCTTGCTGGCAGAATGGTACAGAAATGGCATGCAACTGCATTTCTAAGGGGCACACCGGCAACAGAGGGACTCGGCAGTTGTAGTGTATCGTCTATACCAAGCTGGAGCAAGGAGTGGTCCTGGTTAATTTCCTGTTTATTTTTGAACATCCTCTCGCGGGCAGTGCAGCAAAGGAGGGTTAATCTCATGCTCCTAGCCCTGTGAATAAGGTTCACAGGGTTGCCTTATTTTATTGCAGCCTGACTAACACTACATGCTTCAGAAAACAATTTTTCCTAAACTTCACATGCTTGCTTTTACTGAGCAGAGAACATTTTGTTACTGTGTCTCGAACTGCAGTTGGGGGGCGCAATTCTCCGCTCCCCACGCTGGGTGGGAGAATCGCGGGAGGGCCGGGCGAATCTCGCCGCACCACCCGCGATTCTCCCACCCACCAAAAATGGCGTGTCGCGTTTTTCAACACGCCGCTCGGAGAATCGACGCTCGCCGTTTCTCACGGCGACCGGCGATTCTTCGGCCCGCATGGGCCGAGCGGCCTGCCGAACCCGACCGGTTCACACCGGCGCCAACCACACCTGGTCGCTGCCGGCGTGAACAGCGTGCGACAGGTGAGTGTGGGACCTGTGGGGGGCGGAGAGAGGATCGAGCACCACGGGCGTGCTCAGCAGATGTCTGGCCCGCGATCGGTGCCCACCGATCGTCGGGCCGGCGTTTGTAAACGACGCAATCTTTTCCCTCCGCCGCCCCGCAAGATCAAGCCGTCATGTCTTGCAGGGCAGCGGAGGGGAAGACGGCAACCGCGCATGTGCGGGTTGGAGCTGGCCAACCTGCGCATGTATGGCTGACGTCACTTCGGCGCCGCCGGCCACGTCATTCCCGGCGCGCCGCTTTGACGCAAGCGTCAAGGCCGGGCGCTCGGGATTCACGCGCCGCCGCTCCTAGGGGGCGGGGGGGGGGGAGAATAAGGGGCAAGGAGCGGCCTCCGACGCCGGAGTGAAACACTCCGGGTTTCACTCCGGCGTCGGCACTCAGTCTCCCGTTGGGAGAATCGTGCCCGTGATCTCTTGGAAAAGTAATTCCAAAAATTAAGCTTAATGCATTGTAAGTGAGGGGTCCAGACTTTCGCCATCCATCGTGGCGTTCCACATCGCGGGAATTCACACGCAACGGCCGCAGAACAATGCCGGCTGGGAGCAGCTTTAAAAAAGCCAGCTGCGACCAGCTACAAAATATCCAGGCGCCCTGCACAGGCGTGCCTGCTCATCAGTGCACATGCCCGGAGCCCAGAGAGAAACACCGCCTCCTCCTGATGTCAGCGCGCTGACCCAGGAGAAGAATTTTTTTTTAAATTCAATGCAGTCTTCCTACCTGAAGTGAGGCAGAGAACAAGTCACGCACCCCAAACACTGACATCACATGCTTTGGGCGTGATTGCAATTCCTCCATTTTGTCAGCAGCAAACAAGCAACAGGTCTGTAAAATTTTAAATGGATCATTTTGTAATAAGGAAGAGAGGGCCAGAGACACAAGCAGGCCAGGATCTCAGAACTAAGCCTGCTGGAGAGAGCAGCTCAGTGGAATCCACAGCAGGACAAAGCAGTGCTGGTGTGAGCTCGAGGGCCTCTGATGAACAACCCATTTAAGAAGAAGCTGAAATCAGGCACAAAGCAGTGTAAAGACGATTTTTTAAGGTATGGATTTATTAATTGTGCCAATGCAAATCAGGATGTGTTATATGCAGGGAAGTGCTGACAATTAAAGTTAGGCGCGCCTAATGACGTCAGCGGTGCATGCGCAGGTTGGCCGGCTCCAACCCACGCATGCGTGGCTGACGTCATGACGCTGATGGCACGAACCCACGCATGCGCATTGGCCGTCTTTCCCCTCAGCCGCCACGTCTTGATCTTGCGGGGCGGTGGAGGTGAAATAGTGCGTCCGATTTGGACGCCGGCCCGATGATCGGTGGGCACCGATCGCGGGCCTGTCCTCTCCCAAGCACAGTTGTGGTGCTCTTTCCCCTGTACTCCCCCCACAAGCCCCGAACGGGCATATCTCACCCGTTTCACGACGCAGCGACCAGGTGTGGTTGCCGCCGTCGTTAAACGGTCATGAACGGCAGGCCGCTCGGCCCATCCGTGTCGGATAATCGCCGTTCGTGGTGAAAAATGGCGAGCGGGGAGGGAGAATCACATATGAGGCAGCGGTCGCAACCCTCAAGGCGCATTTCGTAAAGCCAGTAAACGAGGTGTACACCTGACATCTCCTCATGACTCGCCGTCAACGCGCTGGGGAATCGCTTGATGAGTATCTGGAAAAACTGACCCTACTCGCGAGGAACTGCAGCTACCGGGATGTGACCACAGAGGAACACATGAACCTACAGATCCGGGACACCTATGTGGCTGGCTGGGGTCCGATCAAACTACGTCAGGCAGCGCTTGCTGGAAAACAGGACCACTGACCTGCGGGTCACGGTAAAGCTAGCTATCTCGTTAGAGCTGGCCTACCAGAACCTCAGTGCGTTTTCCGAGGACCAGGCAAACCCCTTGTGGACTCCATCGTCGTGACTCCCGTCGGACCCAACTACGTCGCGGGCCCGTGCCGCGCGGCTGCCAGTCCAGCTCTGGGAACTGCAGTGCTACTTCTGTGGTCAGGGTCAACATCCCCGGCAGGACCTGCAAAGATGGAACACACTCCTGCTCTCCCTCGCGGGGAGAGTCCAGACGATCAAAATGAACGTACTGCCCAGGTTCCTTTTCCTGTTTAGATCCATTCCGATCTACATCCCCAAGGCCTTTTTCAAAGCGCTGGACAAACATATCATGGCGTTCGTATGGGGGGGTAAAAATGCTAGGATCCCAAAGAAGGTCATACAAAAAACAAAATCCAGGGGGGGGCTAGCCCTCCCGAATCTACAATTCTACCACTGGGCGGCAACAGCCGAGCGAGTAAGGGGATGGATCCAGGAGCCAGAAGCCGAGTGGGTGCGTGCGGAGGAGGCCTCCTGCATGGGAACCTCCCTCCGGGCCCTCGCCACGGCAGCACTCCCATCCCCACCCAAAAAACACTCCACCAGCCCAGTGGTGACAGCCACCCTCCAATCCTGGAACCAACTGTGGCAGCAATTTGGCCTGTACAAAATGTCGGACAAGGCTCCCATCTGCAACAACCATAGGTTCAAACCAGCACTGACCGACGCCACCTTCAAAAGGTGGAGGCAGGACGGGGGGACACTGACAGTCAGGGACCTATACACGGACGACAGGATCGCAACACTGGACGAACTGACAGAGAAATTTCAGCTAGCTGGGGGGAACGAGCTACGGTACCTGCAGCTCAAAAACTTCCTACGAAAGGAGACAAGGACGTACCCACAACCGCCACGACAGACACTATTGGAAGACCTACTGGACGCAAGTATCCTAGAGAAAGGGAACTGTAGTGACATGTATGACCGACTGGTAGACAGGGACGACACCGTACTGGACGCAACAAGAAGGAAATGGGAGGACGACCTGGGGATGGAGATAGGGTGGGGACTCTGGAGCGAAGCACTGCATAGGGTCAACTCCACCTCCACGTGCGCAAGGCTCAGCCTGACGCAACTAAAAGTGGTACATAGAGCCCACTTAACGAGAAACCGTATGAGTAGGTTCTTCCCGGAGGTGGAGGACAAATGTGAGCGGTGCCAGAGAGGCCCGGCCAACCACGCCCACATGTTCTGGTCTTGCCCCAGACTTGTGGAGTATTCATGTTAAATTTTTGTGTTTTCCTTTTTTTTTTCTCTCTCTCTAATAACTTGTAATTTGTCATATATAAAATATGAAAACTCAATAAAAAAAAAACATTTAAAAAAACATCCCCGGCAGCACTGCCCAGCCCGCGCAGCGACTATGGGGGAAAAAGGGACACTTCGCCAGAGTCTGTCTGGGCAGACTTAAAGCCCAGAAATCAAACACTCACCAGGCCCGACCCGTGGACTCACAGGCCTGCAGACCCCGCAACGTGGCTGCGTGCCTGCCCGGAACACCCCCTTCAGAGACGTCATGAGCTTCGTGCGACTCGTGGGGGCCGCCATCTTGCCCACTGACTCCAACACCGACCGACACGCGCGAACGATGGGGGCGGCCATCTTGCTCGCCATCTTCGACACGTGTGACTCGTGGGGGCCGCCATTTTTGTGACCCCGACACCACCAACCACGCTGGCTACCCGCAGCTGGGCGCAGTTACCCTCGACAGTCGCAGCCGAAGCACTTGAAAAACTCAATGATGGACATCCGGATCAACGGGCACGAGACCCCCTGCCTTTTCGACTCCGGGAGCACAGAGAGCTTTGTCCACCCCGACACGGTAAAGCGCTGCTCCCTCCCCATATATCCCACATCCCAAACCATCTCCCTTGCCTCCAGATCCCATTCGGTCCAGATCCGGGGGTACTGTATCGCTAACCTCGCGATGTAGGGCGCCAGGTGCGCCCATTTTAAGTTGTACGTCCTCCCTCACCTCTGCGCCTCCCTACTGCTTCGATTCGACTTCCAATGCAGTCACCGAAGCCTGACCCTACAGTTCGGCGGACCCTTACTCCCCCTCACGGAATGCAGCCTCGCGACCCTCAAGGTCTCCCCACCCCACCCCGGTCGCTCTTTGCGAACCTCAGTCCCAACTGTAAGCCCATCGCCACCAGGAGCAGGCGGTACGGTTCCCAAGATATGGCTTTTATCAAGTCAGAAGTCCAGCGACTGTTGAGTGAGGGGATTATCGAGGCCAGCAACAGCCCCTGGAGAGCGCAAGTGGTGGTCGTCCGGACCGGGGAAAAGAATCGGATGGTTGTAGATTACAGCCAGATTATTAACAGGTTCACACAACTGGATGCGTACCCCCTCCCCCACATAGCGGAGATGGTCAACCAGATCACACAGTACCGTGTGTTCTCAACAGTCGATTTGAAGTCTGCCTACCACCAGCTCCCAATCTGCCCGGAAGAACGCCACTACACTGCTTTTGAAGCAGCCGGCCATCCCTTCCACTTCCTCAGGGTCCCACTCGGCGTCACTAACGGGATCTCGGTTTTTCAGAGAACAATGGACCGAATGGTGGACCAGTACGGTTTGCAGGCCACATACCCGTACTTGGACAATGTCACCATCTGCGGCCATGATTAGCAGGACCATGACGCCAACCTTCAGAGGTTCCTCCAGGCCGCACAATCTCTCAACCTCACGTACAACAAAGAGGTGTGTTTACAGCACCACACGACTGGCCATACTCGGCTACATCGTGGCGAACGGAGTCCTTGGGCCCAACCCTGACCATATGCGCCCCCTCACGGAACTCCCCCCTCCCCACAGCCTCAAGGCCCTCAATCGCTGCCTGGGGCTGTTCTCCTACTATGCCCAGTGGGTCCCCAACTATGCGGACAAAGCCCGCCCACTTATTCAAACCATCACTTTTCCCCTGACGGATGAGGCCGCTCGGCCTCCAGCCGCATCAAGGATGACATCACCAAGGCTGCAATGCACGCGGTGGACGAGTCCGTCCCTTTTCAGGTAGGGAGCGATGCGTCAGATGTCTCACTGGCCGCCACACTCAACCAGGCTGGCAGGCCAGTAGCATTCTTCTCTAGAACCCTCCACGCTTCCAAGATCTGACACTCGGTCGAAAAGGAAGCACAAGCCATAGTGGAAGCCGTGCAGCACTGGAGGCACTACCTAGCCGGTAGGAGGTTCACCCTTGTCACCGACTAACGGTCGGTCGCCTTCATGTTTGACAACGCACAACCAAGCAAAATAAAAAATGACAAAATCCTGAGGTGGAGGATCGAACTCTCCACCTACAATTACGATATTAAGTATCGTCCTGGTAAGCTCAACGAGCCCCCAGATGCCCTGTCCCGCGGCACATGCGCTAGCATGTTGACCAACTTTGGGCTATCCACAATGACCTCTGTCACCCAGGGGTCACCCATCTTACCCACTTTATTAAGGTCCGCAATCTGCCCTTCTCCACCGAGGAGGTCAAGGCCATGACCAGAGACTGCCGGGTCTGCACGGAGTGCAAACCGCACTTCTACCGGCCAGACAAGGCCCGCCTGGTAAAGGCCTCCCGGCCCTTTGAGCGCCTGAGCATGGACTATAAAGGGCCCTCCCCTCCACCAACCATAATATATACTTTCTAACCTTCATCGACGAGTACTCCTGCTTCCCCTTCGCAGTCCCCTGCCCCGACATGACCTCGGCCACTGTAATAAAGGCACTGCACAGAATCTTCACACTGTTCGGTTTCCCTGCCTACATCCACAGTGACCGGGGCACATTGTTCATGAGTGATGTGCTGCGTCAGTACCTGCTCAGCAAAGGCATCACCTCAAGCAGGACGACGAGCTATTACCTGCAGGGAAACGGGCAGGTGGAGAGGGAGAACGTGACAGTATGGAAGGCCATCCTTCTGGCCCTCCAGTCTAGAAGTCTCCCGATTCCCCGCTGGCAGGAGGTCCTCCCCGACGCCCTCCACTCCATTAGATCACCCCTCTGCACAGCCACGAACGAGACACCTCACGACCGTTTGCCTTCCCTAGGAAGTCCATCTCTGGGGTCTCGCTTCCATCTTGGCTGACAACTCCAGGACCTGTCCTTCTCCGGAGGCATATGAGGAGCCATGAGACCGACCCCCTGGTCGAGAGGGTCCAGCTGCTGCACGCCAACCCCCAATATGCCTACATCGCGCACCAGGACGGATGCCACGCTACGGTCTCCCTACGAGATCTTGCACCAGCTGGTTCCCCTACCAATGTGCCCCCCTGCCCGCTGCCTACAGCCACCCCTTGCGCCCCCCTGGGTCTCCTATCTTGGCCTGCGCCGGCACTGCCGCCACCCGCCGCCCCCTTGCCTACCCCCACTCCCCAACCGCCTCCGACATGCTGGACTGAGGCTCAAGCTCCAGACACGACGCCCCCCGGAGTCACCATCTGCAACGACCGTGCCCGCCGCATCGCCAGAGCTGAGGAGGTCTAAAAGATCGATCCGGCCTCTACACAGACTGAATCTCTAATGGACCCCACGTCACCCCCGCTGGACTTGATTTTTTTTTTAACAGGGCGAATGTGGTGAATGTCCTTCACCTAATGCATGAGCTGTCTGTATAATAATGTGACCCATGACCTGGAAGTGATGATACGGGCTACTTCCAGGTACTGTACTGGAACCCCGGTGTGCTCCGCCTCTGACACCGCCCTCACCGGGGAAATATATAGTCCAGCCACCTGTGGATGGCACCCACTTGTACAGCCGACTCTGGCAGGCGAGTTCATGGATATTAAAGCCATGAAATAAATATTATTTATTTAAAATAAATAGATATTAAAGTTCACTCGTTCTCACGGTCTCACAGTCAATTAACGGTATCACAGCAGTGCACACAATACCAGATTTTATGAGACTCTATCGTCCGATATGGGAGCTGAGCACAAACATTTATTGTTCCACACAGAAGTACGTTGGCTGTCAAGGGGTCAGGTGCTACTCAGAGTTTACGAACTGAGGTACGGAATCCACGCTTTCCTCCTCGAGAAATTGTCCTTTCTGGCTGATTCGTTTGCTGATGAAACTTGGATGCTAACTATGTCTTACCTTGCAGACATCTTTTCAATTCTAAATTGACTGAACCTCAAATTGCAAGGGAAGGATGATGATTGCTTTCGGCACTGTGAAGAAATTGAAGCTTTCCAAAAGTCATTGAAAGTTTGGAAATTGCGAGTGCAGACCCCAGAATCAGTTCTTAACTTGCAGCTGACTCCAAATGAAGAAACTGAACTTCTGCTCCTCAGCTTTGACAGCACATTAAACCCATGACACAAGTCAATGAGGCTAACAGCATTCTGGAGTAGCATCTCCAAGAAGTAACAGGAGCTGAGTAAAACAAACATTTTGTTGCTTTTGCCCTTCACAATGACCTACATGCGATGTTAGATTTTCCGTCCTCACAAAGTTGAAAATGGCACAAAGGAACCAGCTGAATTCTGCACCCGATATGCTCGTAGCCCTCTCCACCAGTGAACATGATTGAAGTGAGATCGTGGCAAGCAGGCTCACCTCTCGCATTAAAGGTAAGAGAAAATTATGGGCCGCGAAGATCGGCCAGCGTGGGTCCCGAAGGTTGGCCAGTTGGTAAAAATGGGTTCCTGGAAAAAAAGATTGAAAAACACTGCTCTATAAAATGCCAAAGATGTTCTTAAAATGGAGTTGTACCTGAAAAACTGTCCTCCCAATGCAAAGTTCGGCTATTGATTGCTGGGAAGTGGCTAGAAATTTTCTCTAGTGAAGTAATAAACTTATTGTCGAGAAATAAAAGCCACTTCCAGAAAAATATATATTTTTAACATTCCTTTATGGGATGTGGGCATTGCTGGTAAGGGCAGAATTTATTGCCCATCCCTAATTGCCCTTGAGAAGGTAGTGATGAGCCACCTTCTTGAACCATTGCAGTCCTTATGGTGCAGGTACACACCGTGTTATTAGGGGAGTTCCAGGATTTGATACAGAAAGTGAAGGAATTGCAATACAGTTCCAAGTTAGCGGTGTGCCCCTTGGAAGGTGTAGAGACATAGGGGTTTACAGCATGAAAACAGGCCCTTCAGCCCAACTTGTCAATGCTGCCCAATTTTTATCACTAAGCTAATCCCAATTGCCCGCATTTGGCCCATCTCCCTCCACCCATCTTTCCCATATAATTGTCTAAATGCTTTTTAAAGACAAAATTGTACCCTCCTCTACTACTGCCTCTGGCAGCTCACCACCCTCTGTGTGAAAAATTGCCCCTCTGGACCCTTTTGTATCTCTCCTCCCTCACCTTAAACCTATGTCCTCTATATTTTAGGCTTCCATACCTTTGGGAAAAGGTGTAGTATTAGGGTTTTTAAGAGTTAATGTATGAGAATGTGTAAATAGCCCCTACAATGATCAGGCAAGAGAATTCATGACCAGGAGAGGAGAAAAGGATGTTCATGGCATCAGCAATGCAATATCTAGTCATGGATGATTGTACATGGTTCCGTTGTATAAAATAAACCAGTTGTTCTTTCAACATACCAACATCTCCATAATTATTCTGAAGCTCAGCTAACCAACATAAAACATGGTAACAGCAGTGATGGCCCCCAAAACACTGCTAGCCCCGACCGGGGACCAGAATCGGTTCCCGGTCGGGAAGGGGCACGCTGGCGTCAAACCCACCCGGGTTTGACGCCAGCCTTACGATTTCTCCCGTTTTGGGAGAATCTCGCCCAAGGTTCTCACCATTTAAGGACAAGTGATAGATGGCCTTGTGGGGTGGGGGTGGACAAAAACTGGATTAAAAGGGGGTCAGGATGGGGTAGAGGGTTGATGGTCTGAAGTTCATAGATCATAGAGTTTACAGTGCAGAAGGAGGCCATTCAGCCCATCGAGTCTGCACTAGCCCTTGGAAAGAGCACACTACCCAAGTCCCACGCCTCCACCCCATCCCCATCCCTTATATCCCAGTAACCCCACCTAACCCTTTTGGACACGAAGGACAATTTAGAATGGCCAATCAACCTAACCTGCACATCTTTGGACTGTGGGAGGAAACTGGAGCACCCAGAGGAAACCCACTCACAGGGAGAACGTGCAGACTCCACTTTGCTGGTTGTTGAACTCTTGTTGAACTCCTCTTAATAAATTTAGAGTTTCCAATTAAGGGGCAATTTAGTGTGGTCAATCCACCTAACCTGCACATCTTTGGATTGTGGGGGTGACACCCACGCAGACACAGGAAGAATGTGCAAACTCTACATGGACAGTGACCCAGAGCCGGGATCGAATCCGGGTCGTCAGGGCTGAGAGCCAGCAGTGCTAACCACTGTGCCAGCCGTGCTTACCACTGCGGCACCGTGCCACCACTGAAGTTGTTGAACTCATTAGGGCAGCACGGTAGCACAAGTGGTTAGCATTGTGGCTTCACAGCGCCAGGGTCCCAGGTTCAATTCCTCACAGTCACTGTCTGTGCGGAGTCTGCACGTTCTCCCCATGTCTGCGTGGGTTTCCTTCAGGTGCTCCGGTTTCCTCCCAAAGTCCAAAGACGTGCAGGTTAGGTGGATTGGCCATGATAAATTGCCCTTAGTGACCAAAAAGGTTCGGAGAGGTTATTAGGGTACGGGGAAAGGGTGGAAGTGAGGGCTTAAGTGGGTCGGTGCAGACTCAGTGGGCTGAATGGCCTCCTCCTGCACTGTATATTCTATGTTCTCTGTTCATTGTTAAGTCCAGAAGGCTGTAAAGTGTCTAATCGGAAGATGGGGCGCTTTTCCTCCACTTTGCATTGAGCTTCAATGGAGCATTGCAGCAGATAGGTATGAACAAATGGACATTAAAATAAGATGGTGAGTTGAAATGGCAAATGACAGGAAGGTTGCGGTAATGTTTGCGGACTGAGTGAATGAGTTTAGGAAAGTTGTCATCCAGTCTCCGTTTAATCTTTCTAGTATACAGGAGACCGTATTGGGAATAAATAGATAAACCAATACAGTAGACCAAATTGAAGGAGGCGCAAGTGAAGCACTGCTTCATTTGAAAGGAATTTCTGGGGTCTTGAACAGTGAGGAGGGAGGAGGTGAAGAGGTAGATGTTAAAGTTTCTGCAATTTTGGGTAAAGTGAGTTGTGGCAAGGCCTAAACAACATAACAGGCTACATAGCGAAGCCGAGCAATATCTCCAGCAGCAGTGCACTCCTCCCCAATGAACTCGTTGCATTCTGTGCTCAGTTCGAGCAGGAAACCATCAAACCACTGTCGAGTGCCCCAGCAGCCCTGGGCACACCCATATCCACCGTCACAGCTTCCAAAGTCAGATCGGCATTCCTGAAAGTGAGCCTCGGAAGGCAACGTGTCCAGACGGGATCCCTGCTTGGGCCCTCAGATCCTCCACGGACTAGATGTCAGATGTGTTCGCGGACATCTTCAACCTCTCTCCACTCCATTCCGAGGTCCCCACCGGCTGGAGGAAGACCACCATCATGCCGGTGCCAAAGAAGAACCATGCAATTTGCCTCAATTACTACTGTACGGTGGCCCTGATATCGATCG
Source organism: Scyliorhinus canicula (assembly GCF_902713615.1). Lineage (NCBI taxonomy): Eukaryota > Metazoa > Chordata > Chondrichthyes > Carcharhiniformes > Scyliorhinidae > Scyliorhinus > Scyliorhinus canicula. Next base: position 48,730,066 of record NC_052149.1, on the reverse strand, counting down.
TAATGAAGTGCTTCAAGAGGTTGGTCATGAGGCATATCAACTCCATACTCCCAGAATGCCTAGATCCACTACAATTTGCATACTGCCACAATCAGTCCATAGCAGACACCGTCTCCCTGGCCCTACTCTCATCCCTGGAGTAACTTGACAACAAGGACTCCTATATCAGACTCCTATTTATTGACTACTGCTCCGCCTTCAACACCATAATCACAGCTTAGCTCATGATAAAGCTCCAAAACCTAGGACTTGGCTCCTCACTCTGCAACTGGGTCCTCGACTTTCTGACCCATAGACCACAATAAAACTAAAAAACAACACCTCCTCCATGATAGTCCTCAGTACCGGGGCCCGTAAAGCTGTGTACTTAGCCTCGTACTATACTCCCGATACACACACAACTGTGTGGCAAAATTTGGCTCCAATTCCATCTACAGGTTTGCCGACGACACGACCCTAGTGGGTTGGATCTTAAACAATGACGAGTCAGAATACAGGAGGGAGGTAGAGAACCTAGTGGAGTGGTGTAATGACAAAAATCTCTCCCTCAATGCCAGCAAAACCAAAGAGCTGGTCATTGACTTAAGAAAGGGCAGCACGATAGCACAAGTGGATAGCATTGTGGCTTCACAGTGCCAGGGTCCCAGGTTCGATTCCCCACTGGGTCACTGTCTGTGCGGAGTCTTCACGTTCTCCCAGTGTATGCGTGGGTTTCCTCCGGGTGCTCCGGTTTCCTTCGTTTGGACGTGCTAAATTGCCCTTAGTGATCAAAAGTTTAGGAGGGGTTATTGGATTGCGGGGATAGGGTGGCTTAAGTGGATTGGTGCAGACTCGATGGGCCGAATGGCCTCCTTCTGCACTGTATGTTCTATAAAGCAAAGTACTGTACACACCTCCGTCTACATCAACGGGGCCAAGGTGGAGATAGTTGACAGCTTCAAATGCCTAGTTGTGCACATCACCAAAAATCTGCCCTGATTCACCCACGTCGACGCTATGGCCAAGAAAGCACAACAGTGCCTCTACTTCCTCAGGAAACTAAGGAAATTCGGCATGCCCACACTGACTCCAAATTTTACAGATGCACCATAGAAAGCATCCTGGTACAGCAACTGCTCGCCCAAGGCCGCAAGAAACTTCAGAGAGTTGTGAACACCGCCCAGTCCATCACACAAACCCGCCTCCCATCTATTGTCTCTGCCTACACCTCCCGCTGCCTTGGGAAAGTGTGCAGCAGAATCAAAGACCCCTCCAACCCAGCTTACTCACTCTTCCAACTTCTTCCATTGGGCAGGAGATACAAAAGTCTGAGAACACGCACAAATAGATGCCCCGTTGTTACCAGACTCCTAAACGATCCTCTGATGGACAGATCCGATTAAAACTACACTCCTGTATGCTTCACCTGATGTCTGCATCTATGTATTTACATTGAATACCTTGTGTTGCCCTATTACGTATTTTCATTTTCATGTAGTAAATGATCTGTTTGAGCTGCACACAGAAAAATACTTTTCACTGTACCTCAGTACATGTGACAATAAACAAATCCAAATCTAAATCTAAGTGCTGTGGGAAGGGGATGAAGATTTGAGGGTGATGAAGGAGTCATGGAGGGAAATGTCCCTACAGAATTCTGACAGGCCAATAGGTGAAGGGAAGTGTGTTTGGCGAACCATTTAAGCAGAGTTGTTGGTAACCTGGCTTTATGGAATAGAACATGGAGGCGAACCTGTGTCTATCCTTAGCCGAAAACCCTGAGAGAACCCAACCCCAGGTGGTTATTGCAAAGAATGATGCTCTCTGTCCATCATTTCTACTGTCATTAGAGAAAATGTTAACAAGCCTGCAAACAGCTAGAGTTGAAAAGTTAGCTAACCCTATCAGTACAGTCCAACAACTGCTAACCGACCTGCAGTCCGTTGTGAATGAAACGGCTGCTGCAATGAGGTCTGCAGCAGAGCTCGACCCCCCCCCCCCCCCCACAATTTTGGGAGATGTCCAAGCAGATTTGGACAATCACTGATGAAGGCGCCAAAGACTTTGGCTCTAATAGTATAAAAGCAAATTACTGCGGATGCTGGAATCTGCGACAGAAACAGAAAATACTGGACAATTGCAGCAGGTCTGACAGCATCTGTGGAGAGAGAAGGGAGCTAATGCTTTGAGCCTGGATGACTCTTTGTCAAAGCTTTAGGTCTCTTCAATTTTAACATGTAATGGGATAGAGGGGGAATGCAAGGTTTTTCTGCTTTGAATGTTACCAAGCAGTCTACTGACAAACAGATTACTATAGATGCAAAGAAAGTGGAATCAGTAGGAATCCAATTGCAGTAGACACTGGTCAAGGATATGCCCCTCAAGCCAAAGTAAAATTGGCCCCGCCAACAACCTTGCTTAAATGGTTTTAAGTGTGGCACAAAGTGAACAGGACCACCCATAGCTTCAGAACCATTTCATGCTCCAACATAAATGAGCAGAAGACCATCTTAATCCCAATACCTTCCAAATGAAGCCCAGCAGCCAGTCATCTAATGGATTCCTGAGAAAGAACACTCATTTCTTTCGAGCAATACATTGTACATTGCCATCAAGAGACGGTCTGCATGGAAAATACTGGTCACACGTACTCAACTTTTAGATGATCATATTTTGGCTACAATTTGCTCAGGGTAGTTCAATACAAAAAGCTAATAGGGGGAAGGCAAAGGATGCTTGGTAATCCAATGCTGAAGGAACGTATAGTTAGCTACTGCGATGTAGCTGTGGAGATGACTTTTAATGTATTAAATTAGATGGATGAAGCATTTATGTGATATTCCCATCCCTGTGAGCTTGCTCTCTGGTTCTAGTTGCCTGCAACGATACTTCAATATAAATCTTTTCCCATTTTGTCTCCTCAACGTACTCATTTCTCAGCTCTGAATGGATGCTTTTCTCTATCACCTCTTTTATGGATACAACAGGCAATACTGATTTTGAACACCAAATTACCAGCCTCATTTTAAATATGGTTTCTACTCTGCACTAAACAGTCCTGTAAAGAATACTTCACATGGGAAAGCCCAATGCTTAGTGTATTCTCTGGAAGCTGCAGTACACATATCATCGTATTTTAATATTCTAATGAAATATAAATAATGAAATGATTGCCTGTTTGCAATGAGAGCTTTGTCTACTCACCTGTCCCTTCCCCAGAAGTGCGTACATGACATATTATGAATGACCCCCTGATAATCAGCATTTCTGCCTGATCTCATGACCCCACAATGCCCATTCAGCACAATCTCCCACAAGAGTAACAATAAAAAATTATACCCTTTATATCCAGATGATTTCCCTCTTCCATTATCTTTGTGGCTTGCCATAATTTTAGTTTGTAGAGGCCTCAGGCAAACTCTCTTGGTCCGGAACACTCAGTTACTCTTTTTAAGAGTCCCAGTCGCTGCTAAGAATGCTATTTTTAATTTTTCTGCAATAGTTAAAATTGAATGAAATGTAATGCTTCCATTTCAGGAATCTAGCGTCAATGTCAAGAGATCCTAGATTAGATATCCCACGATGTAAGTGTGGCATTTTGCATTACTCATACCAACCACCCTATGGGCTGATTGAGATTGTTCATTTACTGCTGAATTCAGAGCAATTTTAGGACGAGGTCGTCTGAACTAGAGATTACCCCAATTCAGAGTTCTTGTACAAACCCATAGAGAATACGTTGATCTAATCACTACTGGATGAATTCAAACAATGATGCTAGGACTTAGACACTATACAAGATCCTGCAGATGCAGGAAATATGAAAACAGGAGCAGAAATGCTGGAAATACTCAGCAGTCGGTCAGCAACTGTGGAAAAGGATTTGCTGAGTATTCCCAAATCTTTTTACTTTTGTTTCCTAAAGATAAGGGGTATTCCTCTTCCAAAAATCTTTTCATTACGTTTAAGTGACATTTTTGATAACTCCATTCTTTCTTAACTCGGTAGAAATAGCATAATATCTATAAGCCTACTTTTAAAATTCAGTGCCTTCATTTTCAATTGTAATGTGAAAATGACCCTTTATTTGTGTCTTAATGGTTCCATTGAATAATAGCAGTTCAGCTATAATCTTGGACTCCATCTGATACTGTTCAGTTCATGATCGTGGAGTAGGGAGAATTTAAGAAAATACAATGGATCCATATGGACTACCTGAAAGGGTGACGGAAGCAGGTTCTAAAGTGACATTCAAAAGTGAATTGAATGAATACTTGAAAAGGAGATATTTGCAGAGCTACATTCAAAGAACAGGGGACTGGAACTAATTGGCTAGATACATCAAAGAGCCATCAGAGCCACAGTGGGCCAAATGCCCTCCTATGTGCTGTCTGATTCTATGATTTTATATATATTTCAAAATTTGAATCCATTAAAATTAGAATTTTCACTAAGTTGTTTAAATTGGGAACTTGCCTTAACATTACAGTTTCCAATGGTAACAGGACTGTTGGATTATTCACAAACATTACTAAAGGATTGTTAAACTATAGTTATGCTAATTCCTAATAATCATCCTAATTACTGACTATATATATTAAATATTTATGTTTCTGACATTTGAAAAACTGAATGTTTGTACGTTATTTATTCTGAATGGAGAGCACTTTTTAAGATAAATATATACACAGGAGTTAACATCTAGACATAACAAGGTTATAATTATTTGTCCCATGGATTGTCATAGCATTTTTTTTCGAAAAAGTCCATTTTCCATCTTGTAAATTCAATCCTTCCCCCTCCTTCTGTGTGTCTCATATTCCCCAAGTACTCACAGATTTCTGCCAACACTGGTCTGTTATTGGATGCTGTAAGATCCATTATTAAAGGCCAAGTTAATGTCCTCCACCTTTGCTTCTCTATTGAAAGGGAAGGTTCCCATTTTATTATCTGCCTCTCCTGAATGAACTGCAAAAATTCTTCATTGCAAGGAGCATTGTGGATACATACATGTCACTATTCCATAAAGCAACATTTCATGGTTTTATCCAATCACATTTATTTATTTATTTAGCTCACCTTGAATGCATGTCTCTCAATTCCCTTTTGAACATTTCACCAGTCAATATTTACTTTACCACCTGGTCGTCTGTTCTACAGGTCAACAAATTGAAACATGCTGAAATTATTGTTTAAGCTAAGCACAGCTTGCTTTACTTTATAATTATGGATTCTGATTTTTTTCCATCCTGATTTGCCCCAAAATACCTCTCTACCTTTATTTCCTTAATTTTCTTCAACAGTTTCACACATCTCCTTAAACACACTCTCACAGCATACCCTGACTACAGCATGTACTATCTGTAGAATGCTTGGCAGCAACTTGACAAGCCTTCTTTGGTAACACCTTCCAAGAGGGCAGCAAATGCCCGGAAGTGCCATCACTTCCATTTTCCCTTTCAAGTTGCACATCATTCTGACTTGGATTTATATCCACCATCCCTTCATCATCAGCGAGTCAAAACCCTGGAACTCTCTACAGGCATTGTAGGAGTACCTTCATCAGAGAGACCCCTGAGCCTCTTATCTTCGGACGAACGATAAATGCTGATCTTGTAAGCGACAGCCTCACCCCTAAAACAAAAGCTAAATTAAAATCAACCGAACTTACTTATTCTTCCTACACATTTATACCCCAAATTACTTTTCTTTCTCCTGCCTGAAGCTTTTTCACCACATTAACATTTTCTGTCAGTATGCACACATTTTACCAGTGAAAGTACACCAGGCTAGTCTCACTAATACTCCAACAGTACTAACATCACTTCCTTAGATGTTTATTCAATTGTTTGGAGCAGAAAAGTCTGGACCATCAGCATCAGAAAATGGAAAAGACAAGATGACAAGGTGGAGAACCTTGATCAGAACATTTCAAGTATTAAAACATAAGCAAAATGGAACAGATGCTGGAAACCTAAAATTAAAACAGACTGACCAGACTGATTCCTGGGATGGCGGGACTGACGTATGAGGAGAGAGTGAGTCGGTTAGGATTTTATTCTCTGGAGTTCAGAAGAATGAGTGGGGATTTCGTAGAAACCTATAAAATTCCTGACTAGACAGGGTGGATGCTAGAAGGATGTTCCCGATGGTGGGGATGTCCTGAACCAGGGGTCACAGTATGAGGATCTATGGTAGACCATTTAGGACAGAGATGAGGAGAAATTTCTTCACCCAGAGAGTGGTGAGCCTGTGGAATTTGTTACCACAGGAAATAGTTGAGGCCAAAACATTGTACGTTTTCAAGAAGCAGTTAGATATAGAACTTAAGCGAAGGGAATCAAAAGATATGGGAGGAAAACGGGACTAAGGTTGAATGATCAGCCACGATAATGAATGGCGGAGCAGGCTTGATGGGCCGAATGGCCTCCTCCTCTTTTCTACATCTATGGTAAAATCCTAGGAACCCTTAGTGTGCTAGGCAAATGGAGATAGAAATAGTTAAGGATAAATGTACAGTTTTATCTACTTATTCATGGGATTTGGGCGTCACTGGCTTGACCAACATTTATTGTCCATTCCTAATTGTCCTTGAGAAGGTGGTGGTGAGCTGCCTCCTTGAACCACCCAACAGTGCTGTTAGGAAGACTATTTCAGGGTATTGACTACAGACCTACCTACATACACACATACATACTATTGCATTTATATCATAGTTTGAGGATAAGAGGAAAACCTTTTAGGACTGAGGTGAGGAGAAATTCCTTCACACAGAGAGTGGTGAACGCATGGAATTCACTGCCACCAAAAGTAGAACATAGAACAGTACAGCACAGAACAGGCCCTTCGGCCCTCGATGTTGTGCCGAACAATGATCACCCTACTCAAACCCACGTATCCACCCTATACCCGTAACCCAACAACCCCCCCCCTTAACCTTACTTTTTAGGACACTACGGGCAATTTAGCATGGCCAATCCACCTAACCCGCACATCTTTGGACTGTGGGAGGAAACCGGAGCACCCGGAGGAAACCCACGCACACACGGGGAGGACGTGCAGACTCCGCACAGACAGTGACCCAGCCGGGAATTGAACCTGGGACCCTGGAGCTGTGAAGCATTTATGCTAACCACCATGCTACCGTGCTGCCCCTGAGTAGTTGAGGTGAAAACATTGTGAAATTTCAAGAAGGAATTAGATATAGCTCGTGGGGCTAAAGGGATGTGGGGGGGGGGGGGGGGGGGGGGGTGGAAGGCGGTATCAGGGTATTGAACTTGATGATTAGCCATGATCATAATGAATGATGGAGCAGGCTTGAAGGGCCAAATGGCCTACTCCTGCTTCTATTTTCTATGTATGTTTCTTATGTATCGTGCTTTTCAAATACACAATGTCCCGAAGTGCTTTACAGACAATTAAATACATTTAAAGTGATTTTGACTGATTGAGGAAAATGTGGCAACGAATTTGAATACAGTTGAGTTGTCACAGCAATGAAATAAATGTCCAGATAATCTGATTTCAGTGATGTTGGTTGAGGAATGAATGTTGGCCAGGACACCTGGAAAGCTCAGCTTTGAATAGTGCCATGGAATCTATTATATCAGGTTTACGCAGATGGGGACTAACTTCTCATCTGAGCTACACTCCCTCAGTACTATACTGAAATGTCAGCCTGAATGATGTCCTCCAGCCCCTGGAGTGGGATTTGAAGCCATGCCCTAATGACTCAGTGGTGAGAGTGATGCCACTACATTTTACTGTACAGTCGAAAAAATCCATAGTATTTTGTTCTTGCTTTTTCCCCAAAATACTTCACAAATATATTCAAAATTGGAAATATATTTCCAATTGCTTTCATTCAGTTTCTTACAGTTTCTATAGGCTCTACAGTAACACATGCTCCAACTCTTCATTTACACTCTTATGAAGCACCATATTAGGCAGTTGACTATGAACAACATCATAGCCTTCAACTATGTGTGGCTGCCACGTTCCAAAGGTATTGCATCTATAAGTGAGACTGTGAGCAGACCTTTATGTGACTCCACAGGACCAGATAAACCAAAAATAAGTAATTCATCATTGAATCATAAACTGCAGATAAAAAATGTTTGAAAGGTAAAACTCTTTCAAGAGGGGAAGCGATAGTGTAGGCGTAGTGGTAATGCCATTACATGACTAATCCAGAGCCCCAGACAGATGCTCTTTGGAATAAAAACAGAAAATACTGGATAAACTCAGCAGGTCTGGCAGCATCTGTGGAGAGAGAAAAACACAGTTAACATTTTGAGTCTATATGGCCCTTCTACAGAATGCAATTAAAGAAGGTGCAGTACCTGCCCCTTTACCACCTCACTGTCCAAGGGCCCAAACACTTCTTTCACGTTAAGCAGCATTTCACTTGTATCTCCTCCCATATGGTCTACTGTATTCGCTGCTCCCACTGAGGTCGCCTCTACATTGGGGAGACAAAACACAGACTGGGTGATCGCTTTATAAAACACCTTTGCTCCATCTGCAAGCAGGACCCCAACCTACCGGTCGCGTGTCACTTCAACTCAGCATCTTGCTCTCAAGCCCACATGTCCATCCTCGGCCTGTTGCAAGGATCCAGTGAAGCCCAACACAAACATCCTATTAGGCACCACAGTTACACCCTTCTGGACTCAACCTTGAGTTCAACAACTTTAGGCTGTGACCTTTCCCCTCCATCCTGACTCCCTCACCCTTTTGTCTGTTGTTGAGTTCCCCAGCTTGTCCCAACGCAATACATCCCTCTCCGACACGGCCATTGTCACTTGTTCTGTTTGCTCGCACTGAGCACTGGCTTCTGTTTTCCTATTAGCACATTCTGCTATCCTACCTTTGCCACTATTAACACTCTTCAGTCCCTAATGTTACTATTAACAACCCTTTTGTCTCATGTTCATGACATCTTTATCAATCTCTCCTCAGATCCAACCATTCTGTCCCACACCGCTCTCCAAGTATATAATTAATCACATTTCTATCCCTTTTCAGTTCCGTAGACCGGTCATATGGACTCAGAACGTTAACTGTGTTTATCTCTCTACAGATGTTGGCAGACCTGCTGAGTTTATTCAGCATTTTCTGCTTTTATTCGAGATCTTTTCGGTTTCTGAAATATTGGGCAGTATGGTAACATAGTGGTTAGTACTGTGGCTTCACAGCGCCAGGGTCCCAGGTTCGATTCCCTGCTGGGTCACTGTCTGTGCGGAGTCTGCATGTTCTCCTCGTGTCTGCGTGGGTTTCCTCCAGGTGTTCCGGTTTCCTCCCACAGTCCAAAGACGTGCACGTTAGGTGAATTGGCTACGCTAAATTGCCCTTAGTGTCCAAAAAGGTTAGGAGGGGTTATTGGGTTTGGGGGATTAGAGTGAAAGTGAGGGCTTAAGTGGGTCGGTGCAGACTCGATGGGCCGAATGGCCTCCTTCTGCACTGTATGTTCTATATCTCCAGCATCTGCAGTATTTTGCTTTTAAACACTCTTTGGACACAGGTTCAAGGGTGCCTAGTCAGCACTTGCAAGGACCCTCATTGACAAGGATGGAGCATCCCTGCACATCCCTAAGAAGGCTGAGGGTGATGGTTGAGACCACAAGCCCTGGCCGTTCATTTATTTACGTTTCACGTGTATCTTTTTCTCTTCTCTCATATGTCAGTTCCCCCCCCCCCCCCCTTCAAAAAAATAGAAATTGATCTTTATTCTTCCTGTTTTCATTGTCAAGAAGGAACTGGAGGAAATAGGGTAAGTGTAACTTTTAAATCAATAATGAATTGAGGGGTTTGTGATTATACTTTGGTTCTTAAATTTTGGGGCTTTGATGCCCGAAAAACTAAGGGTCAACTTTGGCATGAAGCAAATGAAAAGTTATATTTTTTAGGTCATACATCATGGGGTCGACTTCTACATTGGATCGACTTTTACCTGAGTAGATATGGTATTTAGTTTCACAATAGTGGAAGAATATTGAAGAATAAATAATGAGTATTCCTGTGGGCTATGCTGCTCTAACTTTCCTAATGAATGATAAAGCACCATCTATGGATACTTGTGCTAATAACCAACTTCAATTACCATATGCAATTTGGGTCTGACAGGCATGTCTTAAGTAGATTCCAAATGTATCTCCCTGAAGAAATGTCTTAATTACATAAATTTCCATATGTTTAACAGTACATCATACAAGTCCAACAGAATCCTAATTGCATATGTTTATTGGAGTCAATCAGCATTTACCAATGATTTATCTATTCTCCCTGTCCATCATATTTAGCACATCCATATATCTGGCCTGTGCTATCTACTACCCATTAACAAGCATAATGAGCTGATACATGTTTCTCGCACACATTTCCTACAATGATTCAGCAACTATTATGTGCTGCAAAAGTAATAATGTCATATTTTAGGGAATTGCATAGCAGGTAGTGTTGGAATTTTTGAACATTAGACAAGGAGATGGACACTGGTAGCACTGATGTACAGATTAGGGGACCATGTTACTGAAATGCCTGCAAGGGAAGAATGAGCAACGTGTTAACCATTTTATAGCCAAATCAAACAACAGTTTCCTAATATACGATCCAGAAAATATAATTAGACAAATGTGAGGCGTTCTCAGATTTTAATTTTGTGACCTTAAGACTTTTGAAGAAAAGGTGTATTTTCCAAATTATTTGTGTGATATCGATGACTGTTCAACTTTTGAACCTGGATACAAATAATTAGTAAAGCAGCTAATTACCATCGACTTGGCAGGCCTAGGGTGGGATTTTCTGCTCCCATTCGTGTAAGGCGGCAGGAGTGGAAATTATCGTGAGAAGGCCAAAGTCGCATTTCGAGACAACGTCGAAGCAGAAAGCAATTGTCCCCTCCCCCCATGCCATGTTTCCTGATGTTGAACATTGGGAACCTCATTGTAATAAATTATCATAATTATCAGGCCCATACGCTGGAATCATAGCCCCATATCAAAAATCCATCCACGATGATGTGATGTCACAGCAGCACGAAGTAAAACTGGCCTCAGAAAGCTTGCACTTGGAAATCAGCGTTCCCAGGGGAACACGGAAAGCCGGGGGGGGGGGGGGGGGGGGGGGGGGGGGATGCCAGGGGGGTTCCGCCTGGGTGAAGATTATTTCCTGGTCTGCCAGCTGTGTACTGGGGTAGCCTTTAAAAATGTCACCCAGATCATCGAGTGACTGATTTGATGGTGTAGCGAGTGAACATACAAACGTATGAATTAGAAGCACCAGTGGGCTACTAGACCCCTCAGGCTTGCTCTGCCATTCAATAAGATCATGTCTGATCTGATTGTGACCTCATCCCCAGGTTTGGGGAGGCTGTGGCAGAGTGGTTGGCACTGCTGCTTCCTAGTGCCAGGGGCCTGGATTCAATTCCAGACTTGGGTGGCTCCAGTTTCCTCCCACAGTCCAAAGATGTGCCGGTTAAGTGGATTGGCCATGTTAAATTGACCATTCGAGTCTAAAGATGTGAAGGTTAGGTGGGATTATGGGGATAGGGTGGGGGAATGGGCCTAGGTAGGGTGCTCTTTCAGGGGGTTGGTGCAAACCTGATGGGCCGAATAGCCTCCTGCACTGTAGGGATTCTATGTTATTGTAACGGGACTAGTAATCCAGAGACCCAGAGAAAGTTCTGGGGACCTGGGTTCAAATCACACCATGGCAGATGGTGAAATTTGAATTCGATAAAAACCTGGAATAAAAAAGTTTAATGATGACCATGAAACCATTGTAGATTGTTGTAAAAAGTCAATTGGTTCACTAGTGTTCTTTAGGAAAGGAAATCTGTCATCCTTACTGTGGTGAATGTGATTCATACCGGATTACAATCTGTATATACATGTGTCTGTATTGTAAGTGCAGTTGCACTACCTGTCCTCCAGGGGGAGTAGCTCTGGGAATGCTCGAGTTGTACGGGACTTCTCCCTTGGCTCTGCCCAGGACTCCTCCCCCGGAAGCTGCTGTATAAAGATCAGTGCCACATGGCCAGCCGGCCAGTTCACCGAAAGTTCAATGGCTAATAGGCTGGCTCTGTTGTGAGTATATTAAAACCGCTATTCTAATCCTACAAGCCCGTGTCCGTAGAATTGTTGGTTCCAACAATTTAATATACTCAGGAAACAGTCGAAGAAATCATGGAAGCAGCCCTCAAGCCCGGACGCCTAGAACTCGACCCAGAGGATGCAGAGGCTAAGGAAATTTTTTCCCACTGGCTGAGATGTTTTAAAGCCTACCTGGCAGAAGCCAGCACCGCCGGAACAACGGAGGAACAAAAACTCAGCCTACTGCACGCGAGGGTAAGCCACAGAATATCCACACAGCTAAATCCAGCCGGTTCTTACACCACAGCGCTGGCAATATTGGACAGAATGTACGTTAGGCCCATTAACGAGGTTTATGCACGCCACGTGTTTACGACCCGCCGTCAGCGGCCTACAGAAACGCTAGCCGAGTTTGTAAGGGAATTGAACAATCTTTCCAATGACTGTAATTATCAAGCCGTTACCGCGGCTGAACATAGGGAGCTTGCTGTGCGGGACGTTTTCGTGGCGGGCCTTAGGTCTAACTATGTGCGCCAAAGACTGCTAGAAAAGGGGGCCCAGGACTTAGACACTACTGTGGAGGCTGCTACCACTATGGAAGTTTCCTTCCGCAGCCTCACCTCGTTTCCCGCGGACCCCGCGACCTCATCGTGGACCCCGACCAACAGTCCCACCAAGCCTGTGCCGCACGGCCCCCCAGCTACCGCGCTGCCAAAGCCAGTTACTCTGCTGCCCCAGCCAGCTACTCGGCTGCTTCAGCCAGTTACTCTGCTGCCCCAGCCAGCTACTCGGCTGTTTCAGCCTGCCATTTCTGTGGCCAAAGCCAGCACCCGCGGCAGCACTGCCCGGCCCGTAACGCGACCTGCAGCAGCTGCGGCCGAAAAGGACACTATGCCAGAGTGTGTCGGGCGAAGAAAGCCCCAGCCTCTAACCCTCCCACGGCTCAAAGCACTCGTTCCCTGAATTCACGGGCCTGCAGGCCCCGAAATGCTGCAGCCTGTATGCCGACTCCGCCCCCACCCGACATGTGCGACTCATGGGGGCCGCCATCTTGGCAATCCTCCTCCATGCGGCCGGCCATGTGCGACTCATGGGGGCAGCCATCTTGGCAATCCTCCTCCATGCGGACGGCCATGTGTGACTCATGGGGGCGGCCATCTTGGGATCCATCCCCTTCAAACTCTGAAACTCACCTCGACGACTACGAACTCAGAGGGCAGTCATCACGGGGCCACTCCAGCACAGCTGATCGAGCCGCCGACTACCTGCAACTCAGCGCAGTCACCCTGGATCAATCCCGCCCCAAGCACCTACGAAGTTCGATGGCGGAGGTCCAGATCAACGGGTACAGCACGCCATGCCTCTTTGACTCCGGGAGCACCGAGAGCTTTATACATCCAGAGCTGGTAAGACGCTGTTCGCTTCCTATTTTACCGGTGGGCCAAACTATCGCCCTCGCTTCGGGCTCCCACTCAGTCCAAATCCAAGGACGCACCGTTGCTCTGCTCACAATTCGAGGCGCTAGTTATTCTAAATTTAAACTTTATGTCCTGCCCGACCTCTGCGCGCCACTCTTATTAGGCCTGGATTTCCAGTGCAACCTCAAGGGCCTCACCCTCAGCTTCGGCGGGCCCCTGCCCCCACTCACTATCTGCAGCCTAACCACGCTGCGCATCTCCCCCCCTCCGCTCTTCGCCAATCTCACTCCAGATTGCAAGCCAGTAGCTACTCGCAGCAGGCGATACAGCCTACAGGATAGGGTCTTTATCTGATCGGAGGTCCGACGGCTGCTCAGTGAGGGGATCATAGAGGCCAGTAATAGTCCCTGGAGAGCTCAGGTGGTGGTCGTCAAGACCGGGGAAAAATTTTGCATGGTCGTCGACTATAGCCAGACCATAAATCGCTTTACGCTGCTAGACGCGTATCCCCTCCCCAGAATTGCAGACATGGTTAATCAGATCGCCCAATATCAGCTATTTTCCTCGTGGATCTGAAGCCTGCATACCACCAGCTCCCAATCCGCCCGGAGGACCGCCACTACACGGCATTCGAGGCCGATGGCCGCCTCTTCCATTTCCTCTGGGTCCCTTTCGCCATCACTAACGGGGTTTCAGTGTTCCAACGAGCAATGGACCGAATGGTAGATCAGTACGGGCTGCGGGCCACGTTTCCGTATCTGGACAATGTTATCATCTGCGGCTATGACCAGCAGGACCACGACGCCAACCTCCACCGTTTTCTCCAAACGGCACAGAAATGAAATCTCACTTATAACAAGGAGAAATGCGTTTTCCGCACAAACAGACTGGCCATCCTCGGCTACGTCGTGGAGAACGGAGTCCTGGGCCCAGACCCGGACCGCATGCTTAGAACTCTTAGAACTCCCCCTCCCTCATTGCCCCAAGGCCCTCAAACGGTGCTTGGGGTTCTTCTCATACTATGCCCAGTGGGTCCCTCAATATGCGGACAAAGCCCGCCCACTCTTTAAGGCCACACGATTTCCCCTGTCAGTTGAGGCGCGCCAGGCCTTCAGCTGCATCAAGGAGGACATCGCCAAAGCAGCCATGCGGGCGGTGGATGAATCCACTCCCTTTCAGGTTGAGAGCGACGCCTCAGAGGTAGCTCTAGCAGCCACTTTAAATCAGGCAGGGAGGCCCGTTGCATTTTTCTCCCGTACCCTATCCGCTTCAGAACTCCGACACTCCTCAGTCGAGAAGGAAGCACAAGCCATCGTGGAGGCTGTTCGTCACTGGAGGCACTACCTCGCAGGTAGGAGGTTCACCCTCATCACCGACCAACAATCGGTTGTCTTTATGTTTGACAACTCGCAAAGGGGCAAAATAAAAAATAATAAAATCCTTCGGTGGAGGATCGACCTCTCCACCTATAGTTACGATATTAAATATCGACCGGGGAAGCTCAATGAGCCCTCGGATGCCCTATCCCGCGGGACATGCGCCAGCGCGCAGATCAGCCGTCTGAAAGCCATCCACGTTGATCTCTGCCATCCAGGGGTCACCCAGCTCGTCCACTACATCAGAGCCCGAAACCTGCCTTTCTCCAACGAGGAGGTAAAAGTGGTCACCAGGGACTGCCCAATCTGTGCAGAGTGCAAACCGTACTTCTATAGACCAGACAGGGCCCACCTGGTCAAGGCTTCTAGGCCCTTTGAACGCCTTGCGATCGATTTCAAAGGGCCACTCCCCTCCACTAACAAGAACATTTATTTCCTCAACATAATCGACGAGTTCTCCCGATTTCCTTTTGCCATTCCATGCCCTGATATGACCTCCCACACAGTCATTAGGGCCCTGCATAGTGTCTTCACCCTGTTCGGTTTCCCCAGCTACATGCACAGCGACCGGGGTTCGTCCTTTATGAGTGTTGAGCTGCGTCAGTACCTGCTCGACAAGGGCATCGCCTCGAGCAGGACTACCAGCTACAACCCCAGGGGGAACGTGCAGGTGGAGAGGGAGAACGCGACGGTCTGGAAGACCGTCCTACAGACCCTCCGGTCTAGAAAACTCCAAGTCTCCCAATGGCAAGAAGTCCTCCCAGAATCGCTCCACGCAATCAGATCCCTCCTCTGTACAGCTACAAATCAAACCCCTCACGAGCGACTCTTCATTTTTTCTAGGGGCACTACCACGGGAGTCTCACTTCTGGCGTGGCTGAGGTCACCAGGCCCGGTCCTCCTGAGGAAGCACGTCAGGGGGCACAAAACTGACCCCCTTGTTGAAAAGGTGCACCTCCTCCATTCCAACCCCCAGTACGCATTCGTGGAGTTCCCGGACGGTCGCCAGGACACAGTATCCCTTCGCGACCTGGCACCCGCTGGATCCAGCCCCCCCTACCCCCGCTGAGGAACCCCTTACCCCGTTCCCTATGCTGCCGCCCCCCCCGCGCCCCTGATTCCGCAAGCTCACCCCACCGGTTCCACAAGCCAGAACCAGCCCGCCCCCAGCGCCCCCAGTCTCCGGTCGAGCCAGAGGTGTATGAAGTTCGGACGAGACCCGCCCCGGAGTCTGCCATCGTACCCCAGCTCTCAACACCCACACAGCCACCGCAAGAGGCTGCAACCCTGGTGCTCCGCAGATCGAAAAGAACAATTCATCCACCGGACAGACTAACTCTGTGAGCCACCACCCCCGCTGGACTCGATTTTTTCACAGGGGGTGAATGTGGTGAATGTGATTCACACCGGATTACAATCTGTATATACATGTGTCTGTATTGTAAGTGCAGTTGCACTACCTGTCCTCCAGGGGAGTAGCTCTGGGAATGCTTGAGTTGTACGGGGCTTCTCCCTTGGCTCTGCCTAGGACTCCTCCCCTGGAAGCTGCTGTATAAAGATCAGTGCCACATGGTCAGCCGGCCAGTTCACCGAAAGTTCAATGGCTAATAGGCTGGCTCTGTTGTGAGTATATTAAAACCGCTATTCTAATCCTACAAGCACGTGTCCGTAGAATTGTTGGTTCCAACACTTACCTGGTCTGGTCTACATGGAACTGCAGATCCACAGCAATGTGGTTGACTCTCAAATGCCCTCTGAAATGGAGAGCAATTAATGCTGGCCCATCCAGCGAGGCTCACATCCTGGAAATGAATTTTTTAAAAAAGCCTGCCAACTCCGATTACCTTTAACCCCCTTGTTAATGAAGAATCTATCTAACTCTACCTTAAAAATATTCAAAGTCTCTGCTTCCACGGCCTTTTGAAGAAGAAAACTCTTTCTTCCCCAGTCTCTACTATTTGGTATAACGCCTCTTCCCAAATTTGATCCTTTGCCCCACTAATCAATTTAAAACTCTCTCTTCCTAGTTATGTGACTTGCTAGAACATCAGTCTCAGTGTGGTTCAGGTATAGACCATCCCAGGGGTACAGATCCCACTTTCCCTGGTATTAGTGCCTGTGCCCCACGAGCCAGTACTCACTTCTCCCACACCAGTCTTTGAGCCATGCATTAATTTCCCTAATCTTATTTGTTTTCTGCCAATTTGCACATGGCTCAGGGACTAATCCAGAAATGATTAACCTTGAGGCTCTGGTTCTAAATCTAGTGCCTAGCTCCTCATACTGACTCCTAGAATCTCTTTCCTCGCCCTACCTATGACATTGACACCTAATGCACAACGGCAACTGGATCCTCCCCTCCGACTGCAAGTTCCTCTCCAGCCCGGAGCAGATAACCCGAACCCTGGAACCAGGCAGGCAACACAGCAGTCTGGACTCCCGCTCTTTGCTAAAGAGAACAGTGCTAATCACCCTCACTATGCTATCCCCTACCTCCGCTACATTCTTATGTGCTGCCCCTAATTGAATCACACCCTGTAACAAAGTGTCATGGTCAGTCAGCTCATTGACCCTGCAGCTCCCCACTCTGATCCAAACAAGTTGAAAGAACTTCCAACCTATTGGACAATTTCAGTGGCTGACGCTCCTGCACTCCTGCCCTTTGGGCCCTCTTACCTACCTCAGCAGCAGTCACACTCTCCTGTCCCTGAACACTTTGCAAACCAGAAGGTCCTATCCTAAAGGGTGCGACCACCTCCTGAAACAAAGCATTCAGGTAAATTTCACTTCCCTGATGTGTTGCAGTGTACACAGCTCAGTCTCCAGCTCAATGACTTTGAGCCGAAGCTCCTCAAGCCGCAGACACTAAATGCACACGTCATTTCTCAGGATAACCCGCAAATCCAAGAGCTTCCACACACTGCAGCCTTGACCAAATCAGAGGCTGTTCACCAGCAATACATCATGGAACCCGTGACTGCAAATTTTCTTTCCTAAATCCTGGATTATATAGTGAGAAAATCTGTAAATGCCATTGGTGGCCTCAATGCTCTTTACATGCCCAACATCAGTCTTTGCCGATGTCGGAGAAAATCTCACTCCTAATCTCTTTATATTTGAAGGAATTATTATTGTAATTCCCCATACCAGCTTGCAGCAGAAGGATTCACTTTTGAGTAACTAATACATGAAAACCCCCAAATTAAACCTGCAGCTTATCACAATTTTGCACCCAATGTCAGATGATGTGTCCAGTCAGTCATTGTGATAATTCCCAAATGAAGCAAAACAAAAGTCTAAGCAATAGTAAATAGAAAATAATATAGATAAAAGTGCAGATTGGGAAAAGAAAATGATAAAGATATACCCAAGCAAAGTTTACAAAGAAGAGGATTTGGATGTAATTATTCACCATTCATGGAAAGTAATTGCTATTTGTTGATTAAATGTCAAGAAGCCTGCTTAAGTATTACAATGGATTTCAATGGTATTTAATTGTAAGTTGAAACATATTATTTGATACATTGACAAAATCAAAGTCACTTTGTTTAGTTCTCGCCAGGAACCACGTATCCATGTGCCTGATTTGTCCCCCCCCCCCAGCTCCAAACCACTTGTTCAGACCTAACGTGATTGTGGCCTTGTTATCCTGCTCAAATTAAATGAGCTTCAAACTCCATTTTCTATCTACGAGTAAAACCGACAATCTCCACTTCTCTCTTTCATCTCACTGTCTGCGAAATCCTCATCCACCAATGTGCTCCACACCATTCTCCCCAAACTTGTTTCTACATAAGCTCCATCTCAACTAGACATCCAGCGTTCATACCCTAACCCACACCAAGCCAAGATCACCATTACTTCAACCCTCCCGTGCTTTCAACCAGCAGCACAGCACTGATTCAAAATTCTCATTTGCACCTCATCTCTGCATCTTCCTCCAACCTTGTTGCACTGCCTATGCCTTGCACTGTCCTGAGTTTGGATCACTGTGCACCCCTTCTCTGCAGTCCATCTATAGCGGCAAGATCCTTCAACCATCCTGGCCTTCCTTCTGTAATTCACTTTATAAACCTCTCCACTTTATATTTCCTCCCACCTATAAACTCTTCTCCCAATTGATTGGTGTCCAATCAGTTCTTCCATGAAGCACCTTCATTTTTTTTGTATGAAAGGCTATGTTCCCTGCTTTCAAAAGGACACTGGTGCATTATAAGAGGTTCACAGAAGTGTGACAAACATGCTTCTAGTATTGTGTGCTCTACCATGAAGACAGACACACATAACTGAGCATGCCTTAATTGAAGGAACGTAGATTGAGAGGAATCATGATTCTGAAGATAATGCAGGCTATTAAATTAGACATCACTGCATAATGAGCAGGAATCCCTGCTGATGCGGATATTTTTTTCTGCTCCGCAGGGTGACATTGCCAAACATTACTCTTACTAGTGGCACTCTATGATCATCTAACAACGCAAATTTGCGACGCTTTCTGGTTTACAGCAGATTCTGTCCTGTACTGGTCAGTACATTTACCCACCGAGCTCTTGGGATTATTCAAATGAATGTTTAACCTGAGCTTGTTCTAACTCTATTACACAGATTGTTGAGGCAGGATCAAGAGATTTTAAGTTCTTGGCAAATATGCTGATTTCTTTCCTCTAATGTGCAGACACCGGAATCGGGAAATGCGATTGTGCAGAGAATCACGCCCAGGGGCAGACACCCGACAGAATGCCACGCTCCGGTGCCTTGACCGAGGCTTCAATGCATCCTACTCCACACGTGCAGTAAACGCCATTGACGTATCACTAATGGGCCTGACCGGGTATTCTCTGGGGCTCCTGTGCTGCTCTGCCTCCGCCAAGACGAATTACCGATGGCGAGTTTGACTTGTGGTTTTAACAATGCAGAAACAGGTGCCGCAGCTGCAGAGGGAGACAGAGGAGGTAGGACATGTTCCCCAAGCCACGACCGTGCGCTGTCGGTATTGCCACTGGCATGGATGGATTGGGGGGATATCTGCGAGGGGCGGGAGGAGTAGTGGGGGATGATGATGGGGGGAGTGACCAGGGGATGGGCCATGATGTCGGGGTGACCCCCGAGGACCGGTGTGGCCTGCAAGGCAGTCACCTTGCTGCGGTGTGGAGGGCAGAGTGCCAGGTGGAATGGTCAGGGGTGGGTCCGGCTGCAGTGGAGCCTGTTCCAGAGGAGCTAGCTGGTGAGGATGGAGAGAAGACCGCCCTAAAGGCAAAGGAAGAGGTGGGATGGAGACGCCACACAAGGCCGAGTGTGTACCGGTAATCTCTGGTTTTCAAGGACCTGCCAGACCGGACATGCGGTCGAAGACTCTGGGTGAGCAGGAGATAATGCGGTTGGCGGAAGGGGCATGGGGGAAGACACCCGTTCCCAGTGGCCGTCAAGATGACGGTTGCCCTGAATTTGTACACCACTTAGTCCTTCAAGGTGCTGAGTGGGGATACTTCTGGGATCTTGCTTACCTCAGGACCCCAGGCTATGGTAGAATGGAGATGTGACCGTTGCGAACTCCTGGGGCTCCACCGCCACCTGGCGCCACCAGTCCTGCAGGCCCGCTCTCATCTCAACATGCGTCTCCATGCTTGCAGCCGTGGAGCACAGGGTCTGGGTCACCTCCCTCTAGATTGTGCTACCTCCCTCCGGGACTGACTCAGGTCATCCAGTGCCTGGGCAATGCCAACGATGCCCTCAGCCATAACCTGTTGTGACTGAGCCAAGCTCTGGAGCGTAGCTGCAACATCCAGGCGGTCCTGGTACATAGCTGCCTGTTACATGCAGCCCTGTCCTGTGCCTCGGCCACTGCCCACAGAGTTCCACAGGCCTTGGACATTCTGACTCAAGGCTTCCATCGTTGGCGCTACCCATTCGGTGTTGGCCTGGGTGGCACATATTGTTGGCAACACTTCCTGCCCCTACAGGCGGTTGGACTTCTCCAATTGCTCCTGCAGGTGCTGGATGGTTGCTGACATCCCCTCATGTAGTCCCTGGCTCTGCGACTGCATCTCCATTATCGATTGGACAACCCTTTCCAGAAGGCCGAGACCCATCTGGATGACAGCTAATCACTGGAGTAGGGTCGCTCTTCGAATGGCTGCCCCCATGGTGTTCCAAGCTCCACCTGATGTCCCGCTGCGTGTGTGGTGTGCACCAGATAGTGCCCCAGGGGCCTCTTCAGTAACGTGCCCAACCAAGGTGAGTGTCTCTTGGATGGTGGAGGGGGTTGGAAGCAGCTGTGACGTGAGGTCAGTGTTGTCCCCGGACTGGTGCTCTGGGGCTATCTTTGCTATCCATCACCTTATCCAATCACTGGAATCTGCATGGGGCTGGGGTCGGGTGCGGGGGGACACAGAAGAGCCCGCCTCCCTGGCACGTAATCGTGCAACACGCAAGACATGATGCATAATTGGATCACGGGTTGGGTTGGTGGGTGGCAGTGACGGTGCGGTGTGAAGCAGGTGAGGGGGCTGTGGAGGTGGTATGGGGGGGGTCATGGGAACCCACAACACAGTTGGGTCACACTTGGTTGCCCGATGACATCCTCCGCCTCGCTGACTGCCCTCTCCCTGAGCCCAATGACCAGGTCCAGTGCCTGCTGCTCCACTGTGGTGAGGGGTCATAGTCCGACAGTCCCCCTCCAGCCTTCTCGCTCTATTGGCGGTTGTGGGCTGCTTTTTCTGGGGGGGGGGGGGGGGGGGGGGGCTGGGGGAGGATCAGACAATGCATAGTGTTGAGGCACTCAGATGTGGGCAGCACAGTGGTTGGAAAGCTGGTGGATGGCGTAGCCGGACACCCAGTATGGTGGCCGGTATGGGTGCTGGCATGTGGTGCAAGGTGAGGAGCGAGCACACTGCTGATAGGTAGGTTCAGTCACCCACTGGCTTGGGGGAGGGGGGTAATGGGTGATTTGGATGGGGTTGGTGTATCCTGGCTGCTTTGAGGATGTTGTGCAGCTTTTTCTGGCGATGCTGTCCGGCCCTTACAGTCCACGGCAGTCACGACCTCTGCCACCTGCGCCCAGGCCCTGTGTACGGCGATGGGTGGCTGCCTCCTTCCCACCCCCGGGAACAGGGTGGCCCACCTCTCCTCCTTGGCATCCAGTAAGGTCACCAGCTTGGCGTCTGCAAACACGAGTGCCGCTATCCATGTTGCCATATTGTTGGCTGGGATGTGTGTGTGTGGGAAGTGGGGTGCTAATATGTGGCTGCAGCTTGTCAGCCTCTTGAGTGGCCAACCTAATCCCGGCGAATCGGACACTTTTTTCATTGGAATCGATCGTGTTCCACCGCCGCCAATTTAGTGGTCGTAGAAGTCCACCGATTGAGTCCTGGTGTCAACACTTAGGGCTGGATTCACCAATTTGGGGACTAAGTGCCGACCACGACATGGGAATTGTGGCGTTTTATGATGCAAAAATCGGCATTGAACCCTCACCAATCCTGCGACTGGTGAGGAGCGACCAACCACGCTGGGTAAAACTCCTGGCTTGCATGACAACAATGGCTGGAGAATTGCTGGGTCCGTGGCCGGGCATGTGCCCGGCAACAACCTACAGCGGTCGCGCCGTAAAGCATGGCACCGGCAGTGCACAGCCCCGACCTTCCAAATACTGCCCCCCCCCCCCCCCCCCCCCCCCCCTCCCCAGGGCCAGCAGCATGGCTTCTCAGCCCACCGTGGCACGCTGGACACAGTCCACAGATGCCACGCCAGGTTCCCGACCACTGAGACCACACGTAAACCGCACGGTTGGGAACTCGGCTCATCGGGGGGCGGAGCATCGGGGGGGCCTTCAGGTGATGAGGTGATGCGTTAACGCCATTCCAACGGCGTTCGTCACGCGATGACACCATTTCGGAGGGGGCGGAGGATAGAAAACCGGTGGCAAACTGTCGCTGCCTCCGATTTGGCCGTCGGAAAGGATTCTCCGTCTGATCGCAATTCCGATATTGGCGTCGGGCAATGATGAATCCCACCCTATGTTTCTGACATGGAGAATCCCGCAAAATACTTTTGTCATTATCAGAACGAGCTAAGAAATATTATGCATAGTATGCTTAAATATTATCAGCACTATTTAAAGAGTAATGTTCACCTTTACTTAATAAAATTCAAGGAATTATGACGATATATCTACGTATCATTTGTATTTTGCAGTTTTATTTTGTTGACATAGTTAGAGCCCAATCTGCACATTTAAAGAAGGACGACATTGGTTGCTGGCCAACTTAAGAGGTGGTTAAAACTGTGGCCATGCACAGTGTGTGTGTGACCACACAAATGTCTACCCACTATGTTTCTTCTGGGTGGTCAGGATTAAAATTGCCCCTTCAGTGGTCTGCCGGTCACCGGCAGTCATCGGCGAGCCAGGAAATTCAGATCCAAGCAATGATATATTGGCAGGTGTGGACAGTTTTTCCTGGTGCCAGTTGACCTCTCTCTCACCCCCTTTGATCTTCTACCACTTCAAACATTAAAAACAGTGATTGTAGCAATTTTAAAACAAGCCCTGTCTTAATGATAAATTACGCAAGCAGAATGTGCTTGCATCCTGTTGTGCTCAAATGTTCAGTGTTTGATTGTTTGTGTCTGTTGACTGATGTTAATGCTGTGATTGATAATCAAGCTTGACTGTGGTTACAGAAAAAGAGTCATTGAGAGCAAGATGGGAGCTGCACACATTGGTCTGAATTTTCTGGCCGTTCGCCCCGGTGGGATCTACCAGTCCTGCCGGCAGTGCATCTCCACCCCGGGTTTTCGGTGGTAAGGGCGCATTTAATGGGAAACCCCATTGACAATGGCAACCCGCCTCTACCACTCTCCCAGGCAGTGCATCCAGATCATCACCACCGTCTGGGTCAAAAGGTTTTTCCTCAAATCCCCCCTAAGCCTCCTGCCTCTCACCTTGTGTCCCCGCATAACTGACCCTTCAACTAAGGGGAAAAGCTACTCCCTATCCACCCTGTCCATGCCCCTCATAATCTTGTACACCTCAATCAGGTCACACCTCAGTCTTCTCTGCTCCAGCGAAAACAACACAATCCTATTCAACATCTCTTCATAACTTAAATGTTCCATCCCAGGCAACATCCTAGTGAATCTGCTCTGCACCCCCTCCAGTGCAACCGTATCCTTCCTATAATGTGATGACCAGAATTGCATACAGTACTCAAGCCCTGGCCTCGCCAAAGTTCTATACAATTCCAACATGACGTCCCTGCTTTTGGAATCTATGCCTCGATTGACAAAAGCAAGTGTCACATATGCCTTTTTGAACCCCCTATTAACCTGCCCTTCGGTCTTCAGAGATCTATGGACAAACAGGCCAAAGTCCCTTTGTTCCTCCTAACTTCCCAGTGTCATGCCATTCATTGAATACTTCCTTGTCAGAATACTCCTTCCAAAGTGTGTCACCTCACACTTTTCAGGGTTAAATTCCATCTGCCACTTATCTGCCCATTTGGCCATCCTGTCTATACCTTCCTGTAATCCAGGCCACTCTCTGTTAACTACCTGGCCAATCTTTGTGTCATCTGCAAACTTACTGATCCTACCCCCCATATAGTTATCTATGCCGTATATATAAATGACAAATAATAGGGGACCCAGCATAGATCCCTGCGGTACACCACTGGACACTGGCCTCCAGTCACTAAAGCAGCTTTCAGTCATCACCCTCTGTCTCCTACAACTAAGCCAATTTTAAATCCACCTTATCAAATTACCCTTTACCCCATGTGCATTTGCCTTTTTTATAAGTCTCCCATGTGGGACCTTTTCAAAGGCTTTTGCTGAAATCCATATAAACTACATCAACTGCACTACCCCTCATTTACACACCTGATCACCTCCTCAAAAAATTCAAACATATTTGTTAGGCATGACGTCCCTCTGAAAATTCCATAGTGATTATCCCTGATCAAACTTCGCCTCTCCAAGTGCAAATAGATTCTCCCCTTTAGCATTTTCTCCAATAGTATCCCAACCACTGATGTGTGACTCACTGGTCTGTAATTCCCTGGCTTTTCTCTACAACCCTTCTTAAATAGTGGAACCACATAAGCTATTCTCCAGTCCTTTGGCACCTCCCCCATGGTCAGAGAGGAATTAAAAATTTGGGTCAGGCCCCTCAGTCTCCCTCTTCAGTCCCTGGTACCCAATTTATCCAGACCTGAAGATTTGTCCACTTTTAAACCTGTCAAAACCTCCAATATCTTAACATTCCCTCTGTTAATTTGCTCAAGTACCTCGCTGTCTCTCTCACTGAGTTCCATACCTACATCCTCATTCTCTTGGGTGAAGATGGACATGAAATATTCATTCAACACCCTACTGATGCCCTCTGGCTCCACCCACAAATCCCCCACTTGGTCCCTAATGGGCCCTCCTCTTTTGCTGGTTATCCTCTACCCATTGAGATACTTACAGAATATCTTCCAATCGCATCCTTAAGCTCCACCCTGCACTTTCTGTACTCCACTAATGCCTCTTGCTAATTTGGTCCCCTTGTACTTGCTAAAAGCCTCTTTTTTCCTTCTTATCGTATCCTGAATATCTCTAGTCACCCATGGTTCTCTGGGCTTGTTACTCCTTCCTATCACCCTAGAGATGTCAGGGAAATGGTGAGCCCAATAGGTAACAGTGTGGTCGCAGTTGGCTTCCACATGTACAGTTGGCACATTAACTAACAAACTAATCCATGACCAATTGATTGAAAATCTTCAATTCTACAAATTAGCGAATGTCTCCTCACGGAGGATGATGATTTAACCTTGGAAAAAGCCACAGTCTTGGCTGTCCAAATCAAATTCACCATGTTAGATTTAAAGAGGTTACACAAAAATACTTCCTCAAACTTAGGGTCACAAACATAGCTTGCCTAACCAGCTCAAGAACAAGGGCTATGGACTAAGATACCACAGCAGGCTCAACACTCACTCCCATCACAGTCAGATACCCTAAAACATGTACCAAATTGGTCAGGTACCCATCCACTCCCAACACCATGTCCAGCTTGAGGTAAAAAGTGTTACTCACACTCAAAAACAAATCACTTCACAAAGATGTGCAAGTCATTGAAGAAGACTTTATTATCAAGTTGACATGTGGAGGAATCTTTCCCTGAGAGTTAAATACTGCACATGGAGGGAAGTGCAAATGGTAAAGCACCAGATTATTTTAAGGATTGCCCGATTGAGATCATGGGCACCTCAGTGTCACTCCTCATCAATGCTGGTGGAAAAGCATCTATATTGAGTGACAAAGTCTATTCTCATTATTTTTCACAATGTTTTTTCCTGCGTCAGACACTCTTCAAACTTATGTTGACTCTATTATTCTGGTGCTGGGAACGATCCCAATTCCAGTACACTGCAAACATGTCACTCTAGACTATTTCACAATCTACAAAGCCAAAGGGAGATGATTTATTCGGGCAAAGCCTTTTAATAGACTTGCCTTCAAATTGAAGACTCCACTGGAGCAGACATTAGTGTGATTGATGATGCTGACTATGCACAATCATCCTTTCTTACCAGTTGAATTTGTACTTGGATCAGGTAATATTCCAGAGATTATCACTTTTCAGATCTTGCCTCTTTAGTTTAGTGTCCAGCGCCACATACTCTGTACGAAGAACCTCTTTCCTAGTTCTATCTATGTAACTGGTATCTCCATGATGCATAACAACTGGATCCTCTCCCTCCCACCGCAAGTTCCTCTCCAACCCTGAGAGGATGTCCCGAATCCTTGCGTTGGACAGGCAACATAACCACTAGGACTTCCGTTCTATTCTGCAGAGGATAGTATTAATTTGCCTCGCTATAAGGTCCCCTACTACAACTACATTCCTTTTTGCTCCCTCGATTTGAATGGCTTCCAGTAACACAGTGCCATGGTTGGTTTGCTCATCCAACCAGATGCCTCCATTCTCACCCAAAGAATCTGAAAGAACCTCAAACCTGGACAATTGCAAAGGCTGACAGACCTGCACTCCTGCCCTCTAGGTCCTCTCAGCTGCCTCACTCGCAGTCACATCCTCCTGTCCATGACCATGACTAAATCCTACATGATGTGACTGCCTCCTGGGACAAAGCATCCAGGTAACATTCCCCCTCCCTGCTGGGTTGCAGAGTATGCACCCCAGCTTTCAGCTCAGTGACTCTGAGCCGAAGTTCCTCAAGCCGCAAATACAGCAGACCCGTTTGCTCTGGATCACTATAGTATCCAGGAGCTCCCACATACTGCAGCCGTGACACATCACCTAGCCTGCCACTTTTGATGTGTTTTAATTAATTACTTTATTATATTATTCACTTTTCTCTATTGCTTTTTAAAATATATTTTATTAACTTCATCACCAATTTGTATATCTCAGGGATGGAGTAGATTAGAATAAAATAGACCTCAACCACTTCCCAGATACTCACCAAATACCTTTCTCTGTAGTAGAGTACGGATCAATTCCTACAGGTAAGAATGGTAGAAAAAACAAAAGGAAAAAAACACCCCCTTCCCACATGTCCAGCCCACCCCCGCACCAAACTCACCAAACACACTCAGGTTTGCACTCAGTTTCCTCAGCTGCACTCTGTACTCTGTGCTCTGTACCTATCTCTCTGTGACATAGAGATAGGAAGCTGCTGAGTTCCATTGAGGACATTTCAGATGGCTACGCTGGGCAGTTTGGAAGTCTTGAGATCCCAGCCTCTGTTTTCAGCATCTCATTGTGGTGGTAAGGTTCAACTGACTGTGTGGCACAAGGAAGCAGATGTCGTAAGGGCTCATTCACATCTTATCCTTCACGCTCCTGTCTTACCTAATAAAGTCTTCTTCAATGACTTGCACACCTTTGTGAAGTGATTTGTTTTTGAGTGTGAGTAACACTTTTTACCTCAAGCTGGACATGGTGTTGGGAGTGGATGGGTACCTGACCAATTTGGTACATGTTTTAGGGTATCTGACTGTGATGGGAGTGAGTGTTGAGCCTGCTGTGGTATCTTAGTCCATAGCCCTTGTTCTTGAGCTGGTTAGGCAAGCTATGTTTGTGACCCTAAGTTTGAGGAAGTATTTTTGTGTAACCTCTTTAAATCTAACATGGTGGATTCGATTTGGACAGCCAAGACTGTGGCTTTTTCCAAGGTTAAATCAAGGCGTTTGATAAGGTTCCCCACGGTAGGCTATTGCAGAAAATAAGGAAGAACATAAGAACATAAGAACTAGGAGCAGGAGTAGGCCATCTGGCCCCTCGAGCCTGCTCCGCCATTCAATGAGATCATGGCTGATCTTTTGTGGACTCAGCTCCACTTTCCGGCCCGAACACCATAACCCTTAATCCCTTTATTCTTCAAAAAACTATCTATCTTTACCTTAAAAACATGTAATGAAGGAGCCTCAACTGCTTCACTGGGCAAGGAATTCCATAGATTCACAACCCTTTGGGTGAAGAAGTTCCTCCTAAACTCAGTTCTAAATCTATTTCCCCTTATTTTGAGGCTATGCCCCCTAGTTCTGCTGTCACCCGCCAGTGGAAACAACCTGCCCGCATCTATCCTATCTATTCCCTTCATAATTTTAAATGTTTCTATAAGATCCCCCCTCATCCTTCTAAATTCCAACGAGTACAGTCCCAGTCTACTCAACCTCTCCTCATAATCCAACCCCTTCAGCTCTGGGATTAACCTAGTGAATCTCCTCTGCACACCCTCCAGCGCCAGTACGTCCTTTCTCAAGTAAGGAGACCAAAACTGAACACAATACTCCAGGTGTGGCCGCACTAACACCTTATACAATTGCAACATAACCTCCCTAGTCTTAAACTCCATCCCTCTAGCAATGAAGGACAAAATTCCATTTGCCTTCTTAATCACCTGTTGCACTTGTAAACCAACCTTCTGTGACTCATGCACTAGCACACCCAAGTCTCTCTGAACAGCGGCATGCTTTAATATTTTATCGTTTAAATAATAATCCCGTTTGCTGTTATTCCTACCAAAATGGATAACCTCACATTTGTCAACATTGTATTCCATCTGCCAGACCCGAGCCCATTCACTTAACCTATCCAAATCCCTCTGCAGACTTCCAGTATCCTCTGCACTTTTCGCTTTACCACTCATCTTAGTGTCATCTGCAAACTTGGACACATTGCCCTTGGTCCCCAACTCCAAATCATCAATGTAAATTGTGAACAATTGTGGGCCCAACACGGATCCCTGAGGGACACCACTAGCTACTGATTGCCAACCAGAGAAACACCCATTTATCCCAACTCTTTGCTTTCTATTAATTAACCAATCCTCTATCCATGCTACTACTTTACCCTTAATGCCATGCATCTTTATCTTATGCAGCAACCTTTTGTGTGGCACCTTGTCAAAGGCTTTCTGGAAATCCAGATATACCACATCCATCGGCTCCCCGTTATCTACTGCACTGGTAATGTCCTCAAAAAATTCCACTAAATTAGTTAGGCACGACCTGCCTTTTACGAACCCATGCTGCGTCTGCCCAATGGGACAATTTCTATCCAGATGCCTCGCAATTTCTTCCTTGATGATAGATTCCAGCATCTTCCCTATTACCGAAGTTAAACTCACTGGCCTATAATTTCCTGCTTTCTGCCTACCTCCTTTTTTAAACAGTGGCGTCACGTTTGCTAATTTCCAATCCACCGGGACCACCCCAGAGTCTAGTGAATTTCGGTAAATTATCACTAGTGCATCTGCAATTTCCCTAGCCATCTCTTTTAGCACTCTGGGATGCATTCCATCAGGGCCAGGAGACTTGTCTACCTTTAGCCCCATTAGCTTGCCCATCACTCCCTCCTTAGTGATAACAATCGTCTCAAGGTCCTCACCTGTCATAGCCATAGTATGGAATTGAAGGTGATTTAGCGGTGTGGATCAGTAATTGGCTAGCTGAAAGAAGACAGAGGGTGGTGGTTGATGGCAAATGTTCATCCTGGAGTTCAGTTACTAGTGGTGTACCACAAGGATCTGTTTTGGGGCCACTGCTGTTTGTCATTTTTATAAATGACCTGGAAGAGGGTGTAGAAGGATGGGTTAGTAAATTTGCAGACGCCACGAAGGTCGGTGGAGTTGTGGATAGTGCTGAAGGATGTTATAGGATACAGAGGGACATAGATAAGCTGCAGAGCTGGGCTGAGAGGTGGCAGATGGAGTTTAATGCGGAAAAGTGTGAGGTGGTTCACTTTGGAAGGAGTAACAGGAATGCAGAGTACTGGGCTAATGGCAAGATTCTTGGTAGTGTAGATGAACAGAGAGATCTCGGCATCCAGGTACATAAATCCCTGAAAGTTGCCACCCAGGTTAATAGGGCTGTTAAGAAGGCATATGGTGTGCTAGCCTTTATAAGCAGGGGGATTGAGTTTCGGAACCACAAGGTCATGCTGCAGCTGTACATAACTCTGGTGCGGCCGCACCTGGAGTACTGCGTGCAGTTCTGGTCACCACATTATAGGAAGGATGTGGAAGCTTTGGAAAGGGTTCAGAGGAGATTTACTAGGATGTTGCCTGGTATGGAGGGAAGGTCTTACGAGGAAAGGCTCAGGGAATTGAGGTTGTTTTCGTTAGAGAGGAGAAGGCTGAGAGGTGACTTAATAGAGACATATAAGATAGTCAGAGGGTTAGATAGGGTGGACAGTGAGAGTCCTTTTCCTCGGATGGTGATGACCAACACGAGGGGACATAGCTTTAAATTGAGGGCTGATAGATATAGGACAGATGTCAGAGGCAGTTTCTTTACTCAGAGAGTACATAGAACATAGAACAGTACAGCACAGAACAGGCCCTTCGGCCCTCAATGTTGTGCCGAACAATGATCACCCTACTTTAAACCCACGTAACCCGTATACCCATAACCCAACAATCCCCCCATTAACCTTACACTACGGGCAATTTAGCATGGCCAATCCACCTAACCCGCACATCTTTGGACTGTGGGAGGAAACCGGAGCACCCGGAGGAAACCCACGCACACACAGGGAGGACGTGCAGACTCCACACAGACAGTGACCCAGCCGGGAATCGAACCTGGGACCCTGGAGCTGTGAAGCATTGATGCTAACCACCATGCTACCGTGAGGCCCCCTCACGGGAGTAGTAGGGGTGTGGAACGCCCTGCCTGCAATAGTAGTAGACTCGCCAACTTTAAGGGCATTTAAGTGGTCACTGGATGGACATATGGATGGAAATGGAATAGTGTAGGTCAGATAGGCTTCAGATGGTTTCACAGGTCGGCGCAACATCGAGGGCCGAAGGGCCCGTACTGCGCTGTAGTGTTCTATGTTCTATGTTCCCCAGCCCAGAAACGCTCAGATTTGTGGCTCCTTGGCTGTGGGACCAGTATTGCTAAGGACTCGCACACATTGGAGGAGTACTGAAGTGCAGCCTCTTAAGAACGGCATTGCTTCCTCTCTCAGGATAACAACATGTCCACTTCCTGCTGTTGATTTCAAAGGGCTACTGTTCGAGAAGCCTCTGGCTAGTGAGTCCACACTACTACTACCAAAGAGAGCAACAATTATGTGGAGTGCAGACAGAAAGGGACTGGATGATCTTCCATTCAGCAAATCCCGACAATTATGGTAGAGGGATCTGTTGAATGCAAAGTCTCGGAAAAGGGGGTCTGTGAAATCACAATTGTTGTAGCTGTTCTGGTCACCAGAGAGACCATGTAGAACACAAGGATTATCTGTTGAATGAAACACGGCTGATAACTGGGCTTAATCCCACAATGGAAGCGCAGAGTCTCAACAGCCACTCCCACCTTGGCACATGAGCAGACCATTGGACTCAAGAAGAGGTAGTTTTGGTTCCATAATAAATCCATTGCGGGAGTGGGGTAGGGGATGGGAGTACCCTCCATTATGCTCCCTCAAGGGTTTCTCACAGGGTTAGTCTGCTGTTTCCTGTACAAGGTGACCTTTTAGGGAGTGTGGACCTTGAGAAGGAATGTGCAGAGAAGTGGCCCACACCTTCAGAGGAGAACGACATGGTAGAGCATGGTGATACTGTACTGCAAAGCCTTCCAGAGGTCCGGATCAGATGCTAATCCATTGACCAGGATGGCATGGAATCTCAGGCTGCGCAGATCATTGCACAATTCTCCTGAGGACATCGGATCCCGAAGTGCATTTGATGCAGTTCCAGACCTCTCCCACAAGGAGCAGCTGCATCCAGAATGTCTGCCATTCAGACACTTCTCTTGTTTCTCCACAATGTCCAGAAGGCACATTGCCATCGGACTGGTGTCCCCTAACATCCACTGTTGCATCGCACACCAATTTCCCATTGTCAGTGTGGTCACCCGCCAAGCACATAAATCGTGCCCGTACCCCACACTCCTGCCCCCATTTCCAGGTATGATTGAATTTCTCAGACTCCCATCACTCGCCTTCCCACTCCCATTCCCCCACTGCCAGCCCCCAACCTCGCCCCGTCTTCCAGGCCGTTACTGCTGTATTTAGGTGTACAAAAGGTCAAATCCATTCTACCTATTCTTAGGAAAGAGAAATGACCGAAAGTTTCAAATCTCCAGTTGAATTCTTCACCCTCCACTGAACCAGAAGCAAACCTATCCCAGAATGTACTAATGATTTAATTCATCTCCCAGAGGAACTGCGTAAAGTGTTGACAGTGCCAGGTGAAAACCACATCACTTGATGCATGTAGCTGCTGCCAACATTGGCCTACTTTTGCAAGTTATCATGAAGTCTGGCCTAATGAATAGATTCTTATTCTTGGAAATCATTTATACTAGTGACAATCTTAACTCCTGGAGGGAAGATAAATATTCTGAAATGGATTAATTATAAATAACTAGTTTTTTAAAATAGCAGTTTCTTATTTTATCTTTGGAATGCAAAATTCATAGTATTCTAGGTGGGATTCCCCCTTCTGGAGGCCATGTGAGTGGAGAATTGGAACCTATTGTCCACTGGTGCTGGGAGAAGGGACCAGGATGCGAGTCGCTCCCCTTTACCATGCAAATTTATGCATGAGAGGAGCTCACCGTATTCGGTCGGAATCTGGTATTGGGCTGACATTTTGAGCAGGTGGCCTGATCCAGAAATCTGCTGACGGACCCCCCTCCCCCCACAAATCCTGCCCCCCTCCCCCATTGATGAGGAGGGCATCCTCCTGCACCGCCCCCCCCCCCCACAGGAATAATGGATCACCCCCCCTCAACAACACGCATGCGTGAGAGTGGCCCAACCCCCTAGCCACCAACCTCCCCCCCTCCATCAGAGACCACCATCAGTCACCCCTGCCTGAAAGCTGAAGAGCAGTCCAGGCAATGCAGTGAAACATCCCTGCATTTTCATTTATTCTTCCCTAACATCTGCTGCCTCCAATAAACGTGTTTAAAGTAGCAGCTGTTACAATTGTCAGAGGTTTCCTCAAAAGCCAAGTATACTTGAAAGGGCTTTGAATCCCCTGAGAGTCTTTGAAATGCAAAAATCCCATTCAATATCACACAACAATACGTTTCACTCGCCAGTGATTGACCATTTTATTAGTCCAAAGACAGGTGCTTGGTGGATTTCTTTTATCTTTTTCTTCACGCTTGAATGAATCTCAAGTACCTTGCTTTGATGCGAACCACAATGTTTATAAACATTCTTGCTATGATTGACAGCTCCTCACCACATCAAAAGTAGCTAAGTGATTTCACTTCCTCTTATTCACAGCAAAATGCACTTAGCGCACTAAGGCCCACCAGCAATGGTACACTCCCCCTACATTCACACCGATCGCACCCGTAAAGGTGGCGTACCGCACAGCCCACCTCCCGGCTACCCCCACTACTCCCCCCAGTCCTGGCAGAAGCCTCCCCCCCCTCCCGGCCAGCAGCACAACTGTCATTGAAGTATGGCGGTCCGTACGCCCTCTCTCCGCAGCCACCACGCCAGGCTCACGACTGTTGAGATCACACCTGGAACCAGTCGTCAGGCACTCGGCCCACCGGAGGTGGAGCATCGTGGGTGGGCCCACTAATGAGATGTGAATGCGGTCGCAACTGCACGCACTGCAATGATGCCAATTTGGAGGGGGCGGAGCATTATGATTTGGCACAAAACCGGTGGCTGCCGCGATTTTGGCGTCGAGAGCGAAACCCCACCTGATTGCCGTTCCGATCTCGGCGTCGGGTAACGGAGACTCTCACCCTGTGTCTTCGTGTGTTTCCTCCGGGTGCTCTGGTTTCCTCTCACAATCCAAAGATGTACAGGAGGTGGATTGGCCATGCTAAATTGCCCTTTAATGTCAAAAAGGTGGGGTTACGAGGATAGGATGGAGGTGTGGGCTTAAGTAGAGTGCTCTTTCCAAGGGCCGGTGCAGACTCGATGGGCCGAATGGCCTCCTTCTGCACTGTAAATTCTATGATTCTCTGACCAGGCTACACTTACTTTTGGGTTTCTTGCAAGCTACCAGATCGCCACACTGTCCCCTGCATCCCCCACCCCCTGTCCACCACAACCCACCCAGCAGGTTCAAATTCCCAGTCAGCTCCAATCCAGAAATTATGGGCGCGATTCTCCGCCCCCCACGACGGGTCGGAGAATAGCGGGAGGGCCTTCCTGACATTTTTCCCGCCCTCCCGCTATTCTCCCCCCCCCCCCCCGCCCAACTCCCGACACGAATCGCTGCCGCCGTTTTTTTACGGCCGGCAGCGATTCACAGCTGATAGATGGGCCGAAGTCCCAGCCCTTTACGCTGTCTTTACGAACGGCAAACACACCTGGTCTGGCCGTTCGTAAAAACGGCGGGAACAACTCGCTTTTTATAACCATGGCACCGATTGGCACGGCAGTACCACGGCCGTGCCAAGGGTGCCATGGGCCCGCGATCGGTGGGCACCGATCGCAGACAGCGGGCCCGATGCCCGCGCACTATTTCTCCTTCCGCCGCCCCGCAGTATCCATTCGCGGGGCGGCTGACGTCATATGACGCGTCAGCCGGCGCTAACTCCGGCAAGCGGGCTTAACGAAATTCGTTAAGCCCGTGATGCCGGAGCTTACGGGGTCGGGCTGCTAGCCCCGACCGGGGACCAGAATCGGTTCCCGGTCGGGAAGGGGCGCGCTGGCGTCAAACCCGGGCGGGTTTGACGCCAGCCTTACGATTTCTCCCGTTTTGGGAGAATCGCGCCCTATAAATTACATTTAAATTATGCACAGAAATAAAGATTGGGAAAGAAAGACAGCATTGAGAGAGGGGGGAAATTACACTTTCTGTGCCAAATTGGCAGTAATTATGGCTCATCACAGTTTTACAAATTGACTTGCAGCCATTCTAATTTTTTCTGACCCATCGTGTCTACGATTGTCTACACCGACCCTCCGAAAGAGCACTCTACGTAGGCCAACTCCCCAGCCCGGCCTGCCCTATCCCAGTAATCTAACCGGCATGTCCATGGACACTAAGGGGCAATTTAGCATGGCCAATCCACCTAACCTGCACATCTTTGGACTGTGGGAGGAAACCGAAGCAGGCGGAGAAAACCCACGCAGACACGGGGAGAACGTGCAGACTCCGCAGAGACAGTTAACCAAGGCCAGAATTGAACCAGGGTCCCAATCACTGTGAGTCAGCAGTGCTAATGACTGTGCCACCGTGCGCCCATTCACAGGGAACATATGACTTCTGGATTTTTGCATTTCATTGCGTAAGTGTGTACTCCAGAAGTCACTCCTTAATAAGAATGAGCACCGATAGCCTCATTTCTATTGTACTAAATCTGAACCTATGCATTTAGATAGGGTAAATAGGAAAACTTATTTTCACAATTCCATCTTCAACAGAAGAACAATTGGAGAGAATAGGGGGATCTTTTTAATGCAGTTAGTTTTTGAAACGCAGAAAGTCTTTTTAAAAAAGACTAGTGGAAACATAATCCATGATAGCTTTCAAAAGGGAAGTGGATAAATACTTGAAAACAAAAAAGTGTAATAAGATATGGAAAGCAGGCAGAGGAATGAATCAAATTTGGGTGGTTCTTTCAGAGTGTCATTCCAGGCACAATGGACTGAATAGTTGCAGAATCCTATGATTCAGTAATCCCAGTGCTATGAATCTGCCCTGAGATGTAGGAAGAACTCAAGGCACCAGCAGCCTCAGACAACGTCGTAGAATAAGCTCTTACACACGTTGATAAAACTGCAAGGCAAAAAGTGTAAAATCATATTCGGTTCATTCATTTTGTGCTGTATTTGATAAGATGTTTATAGATTAAACTATCTTTTACCCAGGCACTTAATGTGAGAAACAAAAGAAAAATATTCCGTGTATGGATTTACAAATGTCTTGTTCTGCAACTCAAACTGTATTTAACTTAAACACAATACTGCATAGTCCAGCACCGATCTACAAAATAAAAATATGTAATTTCTGATTATGGGTTGCAGTGACCTATTGTTCGGGTAAGGAAATTGCAATAAGATTCCAAACTCCTCCTAGTCTTTTATAATTAAAATGAACCTTCCTATCCATTGGAATGGCTACAATCTGGTAGTATGGTTGTGTCATTCAGACAACATTACGAGTTCATGATGTCATCTGAACGACTCAGTTGTGAAATTAATCTATTTTGTTACACATCATCACAAAGTTAATCTCCTACCAGGCTATTATGTTTGTGCCAAAATTCAGTGATGCCCAAAAATAATTATTTGTTTAGGGACAGTGGTTATTCCTGATTCCAAGGGTTCAACTCAAGGGCATCACAGCAGCAGAGCTTTTCATCTCCTGCCCCGTTGGATAAACTACACATTTTCTGCTGAGGCAATCAGGAATATGAGGCATTTATTCAAGAGCATGTAACTGATTGCAATGCAAATCCAATGGGTAGTGCCCTCTATGTTCATTAAACGCATGCAGGTTATTTTCAGGCCTGTCACAGTTTAATGTCTACCAGACACTCAGGGTGAGACGATTGTATCACAGACTCTGATGCAAGGTTAATTGTAATAAGAACATAAGAACTAGGAGCAGGAGTAGGCCATCTGGCCCCTCGAGCCTGCTCCGCCATTCAATGAGATCATGGCTGATCTTTTGTGGACTCAGCTCCACTTTCCGGCCTGAACACCATAACCCTTAATCCCTTTATTCTTCAAAAAACTATCTATCTTTACCTTAAAAACATGTAATGAAGGAGCCTCAACTGCTTCACTGGGCAAGGAATTCCATAGATAATGGTAACTGAACAATACTGATTTTCTCTTTCTTTCTCCTTCTGCTAGCAAAGTCATGTAAAGAGCTCTGAGGTGGAAATTGGTTAGGGTCTATTGGTCCATAACTGATAGCATGAATGGAGTGCACACCCCTACTTTTTCACTGGCAGGTCTGCATCCACATCTGGAAAACCTGGGTGGAGCAGGCCCAAACTTGCTCTGCTTAGGGCAGTCCATTTTCTCAGACAGAGCTTAAAACAACTGGTAGGCAGGCCCCTCATTGACGTCTGCAAGGGTCGAAGATCTGGTTTAGCCATAGGGTTGCCAATTGTGATTCAGTGTATTTCCGAAGGTTTCATCATATGACCTGCCGCCATGCTCCAGCCATTCATTGGCCAACACATCTATCCTGCTGATGTACTGCCTTCCTACACCAATTGGAAAGCAGAAAGACTCATTATCCAATTGGATGATGCGTGACTGTCACCAAACAGCCTTTTTCAAGCATTTTCAATATTTTGATATCTGATAAAGAAGAATGTTCAAAGAAAATTTAAAGGGAACTATATATTTTTTATGTCCTCATGATTTTTCTTGAGGATTGCACATGACAGTGTCCTGGAGTTTGGTCTTAAATTCTTGGAAATTCCAGGCAAATCCTGGAGGATTGGCAACCCTATGTAGGATTTAGCGATACTGAAAATTTAATTCAGTCCAATTTGGGTCTGATATTTTTCAGTTGCTATTGCAATGTGGGAAACAGCAAAGTGACTGGTGCACTTATGCTCTGTTTGATAGCTGAAACGTGAGATGCAACAGCACTAGTTCGACTCTCTTCTGATAATCGATTTATGGGAATAGTTTTAAAGGCATCACACATTACCCTCTCCATACTACTGATTGAAATATTTTTGGTTAACAGGAGTCAACTGTTTTTATAGCACCAGGAATGTAATTAATCACCCCGTTATGAAAGTCAAACTTACTTTGGCATTGGTAGTGGAGGGCGGGAACTTCAGCACCCTCTGATCTCAGAGCTTTAGTGCATGTGCAGACCAGGAGTAGCTGTACATGTACAGATTGGCATTTTTATATTCTTTGGGGCCAGTGCACCTTGTATATATGAACAAATAACACAAAAACCCAGGTCAGGTGACTGGGAGAGCACGGCATTGAGAAGAAGAGTCCCAGGCGGGGAACAGGGAGAGGGGATGGGGAGAGGTCCCAATAGGAGAGTCACTGAGAAGTGGCTGGGGCAGGAACAAGTTCCAGTTCAGTTGAAAAGTGAGGAATAGAGAAACAGGCTGTAAATGGGAAAAGGGTTGCGGATAGTAGACTTTATGTGAAGAGGGCTCAAGAGAAGCCTTGGTAACAAGAAGGTCCAAGAAGGTAGCCGAAGGTTGGTGACTTTGTGCTGTGGGGCATTGAGCTAAAGGCATCCCTTTGGACCAGTAGTGTTCTGCTCAGTGTGGCTGAAGAACTGAAGTTGTGCTTGTGAGTTGTTGCTTGAGGGAAGATTTGGGAATCTAGGAGAACAGAAACTTGGCAGGTGAGACTAAAACCCTACGAGGTGGGCCATTGTTGACACCATCCAAATTGGAGCGACTTGTGGGTAGAATTCCAATGCAAGATCTTTGAAGGAGAAGACTGGAATCCCTCATGAGAGAGACGGGTTCAATGAAATTAGCTGATTCAGTGTTTACGGACCTCTTGGTGGGTTGTTGAGATATCCATGGACTCTGTTTTGGTCACATTTGCTATTTAACTTAAAGTGTGGTATGCTTGAGCACAGTTTTCCTGTTTAGTCACATGTACCTCATATTAAGCCTGAATGTTGGAGTATAAGATTGATAGTATAAATTGTTTAATCTTTCTGACCTTGTGCAGGAATGTTTATTTATTTTTGTTCACAACCCATGGAACTTTGTTTCTTTATTTACTGAGCAAGTTCTTGAATCTCAAACTTTGTCTACCTCAAAAAAAAACATTATTGGTCCCTAACTGAATCTTACAAAAAAACTGGGGGTCTGGTCAGGGATTATAACAGTACAATTCTAAAAAGGGTGTCAGGACCGAGGGACCTATGTGTGCATGAACATAAATCATTGAAGACGGCAGGACAGGTAAAGAGTGTAGTTGATAAATCATACAGCATCTTAGGTTTTATTAATAGAGGCAAGGATTACAAGCAAAAGTTATGTTAAACTTGCATTGAACATTGGTTCAGCCTCAGCTGTTTGTATTGCATCCAATTCTGGGCACCCACTTTAAGAAAGATGTGAAGACATTAAGCGGGATTCTCCAATAATGGGACTATGTCCCCGCTCCGGCGTGAAAAGTGGTGCCAACCACTCTGGCATCAACGGTCCCCGATAATGGGGAATGCTCCCCTTCCTAGGGGGCTAGGTCAGCGCCGGAGTGGTCCCCATAGCTCCAGCCGATGTGGAGGGAATCCCGCGGGCGCCTGGGTATTGGCGGAGGAGAATCGGGAAGCTGGCATCGGGGCGGCGGGGTGCGATTCTCACGTCCACCCGGGGATTCTACGACCCGGCGCCGGGTCGGAGAATCCCGTTCATTGGAGAGAATACAACAAAGATTCACGAGAATGGTTCCAGGGATGGGGAACTTCAGTTACATAGAACGATTAGTAGAGTTGGGACTGTTTTTCTTTGAGAAGAGAAAGTTGCAAGGAGATGTTCAAAACCCAGGGTTTTGGACAGAGTAGATGGGTAAAAACCGTTCCCATTGGCGAAAGGAGTGAGAACGAGAGGCCGCAGATTTAAGGTAATTGGCAAAAGAAGCAATGGTGACAGGAGGGGAAACCTTTTCATGCAGTGAGTGGTTAGAGTCTGGAATGCACTGCCTGAGAGAGTGGTGGAAGCAGGTTCAATTGGAGCTTTCAAGAGGGAATTGGATTATTATCTGTAAAGGAAGAATGTGCAGGGTTATGGGGAGAAGGTGGGAGCAGCATAGATACAACAGGCTGAAAGGCCTCCTTCTGTGTTGTCACCATTCTGTGATTCTGTGTACTTTCCCTGAATCCAGTGCCTGGTACCACAATGTTTCTTCTGCCTAACAGATTGTGTGTGCTGTGCTTGATGAGCTGATCTGCTGCTTCATTCAGTGCAACGGGAGTGGTACCATAATGACCCATTCTTGGTTAGTTCTATTCCTGTTTCTCGCCTCTGCATCAGTGTAACCACCGAGAAGTTGGCCGTCCAACCCTACAGTGCCATTGACATGGTTGAAATTCCTATGAACATCTTTCTCCATTCAGACAAAGTTGTCCACCCTGTCCAGGGAGGAAATGACATTGCAGCCAAAGATCAATAGAGCAGCAGCCTGAATATTAATGGCTGGGATCAAGAGCCTCGACAATGTGGGACTCTACTGGAAATGTCTCTGGAGCCACTCACTCCATCGTGGAATTTATATTTCTGATGCTGTGAATAGGAACTCCACAAATGAAGATTCCAAATTCTTCTATCCTAGTTGACACGTGCTGAAAGCTGCTAGGCATGTTCTCTAATAATAACAAACTCTCCCGCTTCAAGAGCATCCTTCTTTTAAATAGTCAGCACCAGAAATCAAGATATTGATATAATGAGTTATCTCTATAATGTCTGTCTGAGAGTATAGACAATGTCAGCACACATTTTCTACATAATGTTTCTTATAACCTTGCAGCTTCTCTGAGGCTGAGTTAGGTGCAATCTGTCCTTTTTAGAACAGAGAACAGAGTTCTGTGGTCAGTTAGAACTTCACTAGTTTTGAGAGACTAGCTAAATCTTTGGAGGTTCTGGTTAGCTCAGTTAGTTAGACAGCTATCCTGTGGGTCAGCTTAGTGAT
This sequence comes from Scyliorhinus canicula, assembly GCF_902713615.1. Taxonomy (NCBI): domain Eukaryota; kingdom Metazoa; phylum Chordata; class Chondrichthyes; order Carcharhiniformes; family Scyliorhinidae; genus Scyliorhinus; species Scyliorhinus canicula. The sequence continues at coordinate 48,689,127 of NC_052149.1, read as the reverse complement.
GACAGCATGGGGTGAGTCCCGATTCCAGCCTCCTTCCCCTAGGCACTTTGCTAGTGGCTTTGGAAAGTAATTACCAAGGATCTGCCTTTGGACGGAGAACTGAAGAAGATAAATAATAATACATTATGCTGAACTCAGAGTAAATGTAAATGTTGGTGCTGCATAGGCCTCATTGGCTGTTATTGGATGGTAGCTGGCTCTCTGGCCAGGAATGTCTTGCTTGCCCTGGACCTGCACCAGTTTCTGTTCAATGTGGGTCATCCAACAGGTGCTCTAACATGGGCTATCCAAATCCACATATGGATGGATCTAGGTTGCAACATTGGAGAGTGAGAATGAGTGTCAGGATGTTAGGGAACTTGATGGGCCAAGTTCAAAAAGTCCTGAGACAACTCCTTTTCCCATACATACAGAATGGAAACTCGTCACTAGACAGCATTCACCAAAGAGCTGGAATGAGGCTGCTGGTCTATGGAAGTGTTTGTAGAATTTGCTGGGTTGTATAGGCTGACAAGACGGGACTAACAAGCCGAAGGGTTTATTGGCCTCGGGAAGGGTCTCCATTTCCAACAGTGCAGAGGGTGCAGATTGCAGACTCAGTGCCCAGGACTGTGTGGTGGTTGGTGGTGATGGTTTGGGTACCTGCAACAGATGACACCAATTCCTAATCTATCAAGCACTGTCTGAGGTAACTACAGAGCTGTTTGATTGTGAGCATGGCAGCAAACCGCCGCCAAGGTGTGGTAGTGGTGTGTGGTTTGGATCCTAACCGTTTGGCCTGGTTCTAGAGCACAGAGTCTGCGGGCATTGTGGTCATAGTATCTTTTGCTACTTCTTGACGGTGGTACCCATCTTTGTCTCTATTTTCGGTTGCAGAATGGCCTTGGCTGCAGGGATCATGGTCCTGGTGCACCTGGAGGATATTCTATGTGCTGATGAGGTCAGGCTCTGCCTCAGAACCTTTCACCGGTTGAGTAGTATTATCGTGGACACATTTCTCAAAGAGATGCTTTGCTGAGCACACTATCTGTTCTGCCAGGCCATTAGATTGTGTGCAGAGGGGGTTACTTGTGATGTGCTCAAAGTCCCATATTCATACAAAGTCTTTGAACTCTCTGTAGATAAACTGTCAGGCGTTGTCTGTCAGTATCCTTTTGTGGATGCCATGTGTGGTGAAGTGTCTCCTCAGCTTGCCGATGACCATGCTGATTTTCAGATTGGGCAGATAGTTGATTTCATTCCACCCAGAGAATGAGTCAACCTGGACCAAGTGCTCCTTTCTGTTCTGTTTGAATATGTCTACCGCCGTGAGCAACCATGGGACCATCGAATGGGACCTCATAGAATCCCTACAGTGCAGAAGGAGGTCATTTGGCCCATCGAGTCTGCACCAAACCTCTGAAAGAGCTCTCCACCCAAGCCCACTTCCCCACCCTGTCCCAATGACCCCTTAACCTAACCTACACATCTCTGGACACACTAATGGGCGATTTAGCATGGCCAATCCATCTAACCTGCACATCTTTGGACATACTAAGGAAGGGGCAATTTAGCATGGCCAGTCCACGTAACCTGCACATCTTTGGACATACTAAGGGGCAATTTAGCATGGTCAATCCACCTAACCTGCACATCCTTGGACATACTAAGGGGCAATTTAGCATGGCCAATCCACCTAACCTGCACATCTTTGAACTGTGAGAGGAAACCAGGGCACCTAGAGAAAACCCACACAGAAACGGGGAAAGTGTGCAGACTCCACACATGTAGGTGCAGTAGTTCTTTGGTTTGTTAAAGCTTGAGTGCGTTGCACAGTACACATCTGTACACTTCCCTCTCTATGTCTACATACATGGAGGTCCAGTATAAGGATCCTTTTACCTTGTTGCTTCCAACTCTGGGTTACCTTGTTGGAGTTGTTGGGTATAGTACCTCTACAGAGAGGTTGGGATGACGAATCACAGGTTTCTGAGATCTTGACCTGCAGCATTGGTTCCACTTCCCACAGTTGTTACAATGTTTATTAGTTGCAAAGCATACAATTCTGTTCTGTGGGTGATGTCTGCTGAAGTTGGAGCAGGGCAAGTTCTGTACCACGAAACCTTCTGCTTCCCGCCTTAACTCTGAGCACTTATTTCTGACTGCTCATTTAGCATGCTGATGCCAGATTCTAATGTTAGATTTTTATCTCAAAGCAACTGTTTCCACATGACACCACTATGGATTCTCCAGATGATACAAACTCTCACAAATTCTTTGTGAGGGTGCTGAACCCACACATTTTGGCAAGTATTTTTAAAATCCCGCTATAGGATTGTACAGACTCATCGAGGTTTTGGTTAGTTGTGTTAACGAGATGCCTGTCCAATATAATATTTTTCACTGGTATGCGTATCTGTTAGAATTTCTTTAACAATACCTCTGAGTCCTCTTTCTCTTCCTCACCTTGGGAGACAAAGTCAAAATATCCAGCCGCCTTGTGGTCTGCTAGGTTTAACAGTGTGTGCACTTGTACCTTTTTCGATTTATTGGGGAGGCCAGCACCAGTGTAGATGCGCCATGATGTTTTCTCAAAGGACGTGCTGGCCGATGCGACAAAGTCCCTGTGCCATCTCGGCCAGCTCCTGACACCATGTCGTCTGATGACAAGGGACGTGCAAGTTGGATGGTTATTCAACAATCTTAACAGCTCTTCCATGCTGTGTTTCTGCCTTTGCTGGGTCTCCCATATTCACATGTCACTTCCTGTGTCCACATCATCCCGTGGTACACCTGACCAGCCGGTCTACAAATGTCATAACTGAAAATGATAGGGACAAGAAAGGACAAATCATGCAAAGACTTTAAACATCGGCCGTACCTTCTGCTTTTCCAAAGTCTCTTTTCTTATTTTTCCTAGTTCTGGAGTTGGAAGTACTATTTCTTGAATGGAGTCAGATGATGTAATGTGGCCAGATTCCTCCAGTAAACATGTTTTTTAAATATAATACGAACTATATTAACTCTGTTTCTCTCTCCACAGATGCTGCCAAACCTGCTAAGTTTTTTTTTCTGGTATAACATTGTCTATTTTTATTTCAGATTTCTAGCATCCACAATGTTTTGCTTTTATATTAATATATTCCGTTTGTTGTAAGCTGACTTATCCTTTAACAGTTGACTGGCAGCAGGGAATCTCCCTACACCCATGTATCAGGGTAACATACTCCTATCCTATTCAGTCGCCCTGTGCAGACGCGGGGGGTGAGGGGGGTTAGAAAGGGGGAGAGCCTCCTCGTAGGCCTGGCCAAGTTGGCCATTAACAGGTCCAGGCAGCAGGTGGTCAAGGCTGTCAAATGATCAAACTGTCTGCCCCTCGACTGCAGCTACGTTTGCGGCTAAGTGGCCGTGGAGAGGGAGCACGCGGTGTCCACCAGCACCATTCAGGCCTTCCCGGACGGGTGGGTGCCATGTGGGCTGGGGTGCATCACCTTCCCTGGGAATGACACTTTGATTTAATTTATTAAATTTCCTTTTGTTGTTATCTTTGAGTTTGTGCCCCACCAGGGGCTGTCACCTCTGTAATCTTTGTTTAATTTATTGATTATTGTTTGATTGAAAAAGTATATCACGTCAGCCTCCATTTGTGTTGAGAAGATATGACAGCTGCCAAATCATGGTAAAACAGATGAATACCAAGACTTCCATCATAATCCTGGGTAGTGGAATTCTTCCTCTTATTGCCTGATGTCCACAAAATGGATAATCTCAAACAAGTATAGGAATTTACTGAGGCACCCATTTCTAAAATGAATCAAGGAGTAATGCAACATTGGATTTGCTGCCTTCTCACTCAATAGCAAAGTAGAAATAAGGGAATATTGGTGGTGCTATCTTCCCTGGAGGGCTAGGGAGCATATGAGGTGGCCAAGATAGCACATCTTTAGTGCAAGATATCATCTTGGTAAAGAAGTGCATGCTATCAATGGCTGCCCTGGTTCACTAAGGGGTTAATTGCTCAGCACTCATTAAGAGGATTGCATGGCACTTTGATGGAGATCACTTGACTTGACACTTTCTCTCAACAACGTCTCGCTGATTATGAATAATTTGTTGCAGAGGACCTTTGGTCCAGAGTGTGCCACCCTGATACTTTAAAGGTTTAAGAATAAGAAAAAATTCTGGGAAACTTTACCAAGACTGCACCAACATTCTATTAACATGTATTCCAGCAATTCAGAGGATTTCAGTAAAAAGAGTAAGTGCTGTGCTATTCTATATTGTTGGAGAAGTGCTTGGGCCAGGCAACGCAGCACCTGCTGCTGTAGGAGAGGAAACACGATGATTAGGTGGATTGTTTCCCCCTTACACTCCTCTCCTCATCTGGACGTCCTCCACCAGGACCTCAGTGCTACATCCCAGGAACCTGCATGCTCTCTAACTCAGTCCCTGAGCCATATTGAAAAGGGTCACTCTGCCAGTACTTGCCATATGTTTGGTGAAATGTAGTTGCCGTAGTCCAAGAGGAACATAGGCTGCTCTCTCATTTGTGAGAGAGAGAGCTGACTGGCAGTGATTTAACCTGAGGATCGCCACACCTCAGGTGAGGGGTGGCAAGGTTGAGAAAACAGGACCTTCATTAATAACTTCAGCCAGAACAGGAATTGAACCCACGCTGTTGAGCCTCAATCTGCATCATGAACCAGCTGTCCAGCCAACTGAGCTAAACCGGCTCAGATATGTTGCGTTGGATTCTCCGGTCGGCAATGGCGAAATTGTGTTCGGTGAACGGTCGGAGAATCCAAGTTTATGACCAAATCAGGGGCGGCACCGCTTTCATGGTGCTTTGCCCCTACGAGTACGCCGCACCACATATCAACGTCCTCAGGACATTGCCTGAGGCCTGTCCCCCGATGCTCAGCCCCTGACCGGCCGAGATCCCGACGGCGTGGGTCTCTCACGGTCTCATCCGTCGGGAACTCGGCATGGCGGCTGCGGACACAGTCCAGCGCTGCCACAGTCGGGGTGGGCCGATCCGTGGGCAGGGGGGACATTATTCGGGGCTGGGGACACTGTGGGGGATGGTCCGGGGCGCGTGAGCCAGCCAAATGGGGTCATTATTTCGCGGGCCGGGTCCGCGGGCTGCGTCCGCCATGTGGCACGACCGCTGCAGGCCGCCGCTGTGTGCAGGCACAGCCACGGACCCGGCAATTCTCCGGGGCGTATCGGCAGCTAGAGCCGGGTGTTCTGTGCTGCTGTCCTGCTAGCCTCCAGCAAAACGGGGAATCGGTGGTTGTTTTGCTGGCGTAAGACGGCACGTTTCCCACGCCGGCGTGGAGACATAGCCCCAGAATCAGAGAATCCAGCCCATTGTATTTATATTGAGTCTTAGTAGCTGCAGTAAGCAATGTGTATTAATATATGTATGTCGTCACCAGAGGTGACCTCACAGGTCGCTAGCGTGGGAAATTACCAGGGTGAGGAAACAGCCCGTGGTGAGCACACCTCCATTAAAATAAATAAAACTCCATTAGTTTCTGACCTTCCGTGGACTTCCTTGCGTCAAATCTCCACAATGCACAACAGTTCACTTCTTCTTGTTCCCATTTTCAGTGAGATATCGTTCAGTAATGAATAATTTGCCTGCCAGTGATTAAGATCTTAGTGCACGAAACAGAAGTACTTTTCTCGGTTCAAGTCGCCTCACTCAGCTGTAGAATTGCAATGTGGAGCCGGCTGAAGAGGACTTAATTGCACTTATTGCTTCGGTTGATTACAGCATTGCATATGGTTTGTGATTGATTTCTTGAAATGGTTTCCCTCTATTCACGAAACTGCTTTTACTTGATCCAACTTGGTAACCTTGCTGTGTGCAGAACTGCTGTTCCATTTGTCAACATAACAGCCAAGTGCTTCAAAATAAATTACACTGAAAAGTTTATGATGTACACAAGAAAGCACCATAATAAACACAGGGCTTTTTGTTCAGGGATGCACAGGAATTATTTGCAACAGTTTAGTGTAATCGGTCAATTTATACAAATATTAGGTGCAGGCAAATGCTACTGTAATGTTACTAATAGAACATAGAACATAGAACAGTACAGCACAGAACAGGCCCTTCGGCCTTCGATGTTGTGCCGAGCCATGATCACCCTACTCAAACCCACGTATCCACCCTATACCTGTAACCCAACAACCCCCCACTTAACCTTACTTTTTTAGGACACTACGGGCAATTTAGCATGGCCAATCCACCTAACCCGCACATCTTTGGACTGTGGGAGGAAACCGGAGCACCCGGAGGAAACCCACGCACACACGGGGAGGACGTGCAGACTCCGCACAGACAGTGACCCAGCCGGGAATCGAACCTGGGACCCTGGAGCTGTGAAGCATTTTTTGCTAACCACCATGCTACCGTGCTGCCCATGTACCAAAGTGCCTGTTTTCAGAATCATTACACGCTCAAAGTCACGTCAATAATTTCTAATACAACTATTTGCCTTACATTGTGATCAATATTTATTATATTCATAAATTTAAATAACAAGAATTGTTTCCTATGGATGTTTCAAATGTTTTAAATGTTTTACATTATGGCCGCCTACAGCATTAATATCTGTCAAAATGCCTACTGATTATGCCTACTGATAACAATCCTGAAGACACTTTAATCCATTAGCATCACTTGGTAATCAATAATAAATACAAGAGGACATAGAATAAACCAGCTTGTTCATCAGATTACTGGCAGATGTACTGTAACGCAGAAAATTGTGAAGGAATACATTTTGGATAGTAGGGAAACAAAATTCACCTTAACTGATAAGATTATATGTCCTCTCACACTCATTATTGAGCACTCGTTGAGAAACCGGGGGACCTTGCTGTGCAGCTACAGAGGCCATTAAACATCGTAACATAAATAGATAAAACCATTAATAAGACAAACAGAATCCTTGGTTTTGTATTTAGAGACATAAAATACTAAAGAAAGCAAGCAATATTGAATTTATATTAGACTCTCATGGTTTCATCCGTCGGGAACTCGGTGTAGCGGCTGCAGACTCAGTCCAGCGCTGCCACAGTCGGGGTGGGCCGATCCGTGGGCAGGGGGGACATTATTCGGGGCTGGGGACACTGTGGGGGATGGTCCGGGGCGTGCAAGCCAGCCAAATGGGGTCATTATTTCACGGGCCGGGTCCGCGGGCTGCGTCCGCCATGTGGCACGACCGCTGCAGGCCGCCGCTGTGTGCAGGCACAGCCACGGACCCGGCAATTCTCCGGGGCGTATCGGCAGCTAGAGCCGGGTGTTCTGTGCTGCTGTCCTGCTAGCCTCCAGCAAAACGGGGAATCGGTGGTTGTTTTGCTGGCGTAAGACGGCACGTTTCCCTCGCCGGCGTGGAGACATAGCCCCAGAATCAGAGAATCCAGCCCATTGTATTTATATTGAGTCTTAGTAGGTGCAGTAAGCAGCCTGTATTAATATATGTATGTCGTCACCAGAGGTGACCTCACAGGTCGCTAGCGTGGGAAATTACCAGGGTGAAGAAACAGCCCATAGTGAGTACACCTCACGCAGATGCAGGAAGGATGGGGAGTGCTGTAGTGTGGGGGTGAGGAGAGGGAGCTGGAGGGGGGGGGGGTGCGGCGGGGGCTGGGGGGGGGGGTGGAGTGGGTGGTGATGATGTAGAAATAGGGGCGCACTTTCTGAATATGAGCCAGGCCATTTAGCAGTGAGATGAGGAAGATTTTCTTTATTCCGAGGGTGGTAAATCTTTGGAATTCTTTTTCCCAGAGGGTTGTAGATGCTCAGACATTGAGTACGTTCAAGAGAGAGATTGATAGATTTCTAGGTAGCAAAGACATCAAGGGATCTGTGATATTACAGGAAAATAGCTCCCACCACGATCCCCCCACTATTCCCTGAATCCCGACTACCCCGTAATCCGGGCGATCCTCGACCCTCAATTATCCCTAACCCAACTCAACTACTCCACCCCTGACCACCCAACTACCCCCTGACTACCCTGACCAGACGTGACCGGTACCTCACCACCCGACAATCCTCCAAACCCGAGCCCATACCTCCTGATCCACCTGCAATTTCCCCCACCAGTCTTCCTAGCACCTCGCCACCTGCTTTCTCACCCACCTGCCACCCTACCCATTCATCCACTTACCTTACCCACCTTACCCAGTCACTCATTCATCTACTCAGCCATTTACCCATCAACTAACAGTGGACATTTAAGCTTACCATATGGCAGCTAGTGTCATAACAAGGGGCCGTGCCTTGTCTCTCCCCCCCCCCCCCAACAACGCTACAGCTGCAATGGAGTTCTCCGAGGGGCACCGGGATCTGAACTCTGGAGAGGCCAAGCTCCGAAGACCTAGCAAGGATTGCAGAGCAGCATCAAGGCATGGAAAAGCTCAAGTCGAGTGGCAATCAGATGATGATTGCTGCTTCATGAAAGATTTGAGCTATTATTTTTGAAATTGGTACACTTAGTTAGATATCTCTTCGATTTGGTCCAGGGCAAAACTTCTCTTCATTGCCTTAGCAATCCTGTAAACTGAGACTTGACAAAGTCTGCCCTAGGTATCATTTGAAATTTTTCAAATGGCACGTCAGTTAGCCATTCTTATAATCTCAAATGAGTGAAACAGCCAAATTATAGGCTGTCTTACTTTGTGGATTTGTAATGGATAGGAACTCAGTGAACTCCGATGTGTTAAGTCCTTTTCTATGGTACTCTTACAAGCTGCAGACTGAAGGAACCTTCATTCCACTGGTAAGAATTGGAATGTTACTCAAATCCCAGGGATGAAAGGACAAAAATATCCTTCTTCATCAAAACATTATGTTAACACAGATTGCAGCAAATGTTATGAATGAAAGTCATTTCTGCTTGTTTAGTTCCTACTCACAAAACAAGACCAGGTAACAACTACGAGCAAGGAATGGCAGCATTTTATAAATATTCATCTTCCACAAACAATAATTTCATTTTGTTCTGTCGCATTGCAACAAGTAATGAAATAAAACCACAGTGAGGAAATAAATATTGATTCCAGCAATGGTCTATCAATGAGTGCAATGTGCTACCAATGTTAACACTGGGTGTAATTATCACATTACAAATCTCTGGCACACTCAGAATTTGCTTTTAGAATTTTACTTCTAGTCTCAGTTTTAAAGGAATATTTTTTTATGGTTGATATAAAAAAAACTGCAAATAATGGAAATAAAAGCGGAAAATGTACAAAAAGCATAGATTCTCCTTACAAGTGGGATTAGCATCAGAACGCCAAGATGAGATGTGGGTTCTCACCTGAAACGCTGATTGATTTTTTTTTTCTTGATGCTGTTCGTTTCCAATGTTTTCTACTTTTATCTTGCAAATGGTTTTTTTTTTCGACATTACTGAACATGAATGAAAGCTGCAAGAACAAACAATAAGATGAAATGTGTCAGGAAGTTTTAATGATAGGGGATTGGTTTTGTGTTGAGCCACATCCTGTGCCAAAATCCGAATTGGTGTAGCTTGAAAAACAGGTTACCTTGTACCCGTGCATTATATTTTATCATTCTTGTTCGTGACAATCTGTTGTATGAAAAATGCCATGACTAATCCTTTAATACCTAGCCATATTACTGGCATTGTCATGGAAGAATAAAATCACAAAGGTGAAATTCTTGTACAGGCTACCAACGCTGAAATTTATACTGATATCAACTTAACCTAATGACAGAAATTAATAGAACTCAACCTGTGTCTTTATAGTAAAAATATTTGACATTTCCATACCAATATAGTGGTAAGACAGTGCTTTTATAAAGGGTGTGTAATGACCTTTACATAGGAACCATAGGAATTTCCAGGTCTAAAAAGACCAAAGTTCATCTAGTTTACCTTCTATCATCCTGGTTCTTTCATCATGCATTGAGGATGGAGTTATTGATTTTTTACAACAATCCACCTTTATCAATCAGTCCACAACAGGCCCATGATCGAGAACAAACAAAAGCACTCAACTGTCCAAGGCTTTGGTGCAGTGAAAATAGCCTTACCTCTGGACCTGTAATTCCAGGTTCAAGTTCCACTTCAGGACTTGATGGCCATGGAAGGTACCTTCTTAACGTGGCCAAACAGGTTAATTGCCAGCCTGTAAATCCTTCCAATATATCCAAAGCAGGTGGTAGGAGTGGAAGAGTTTTCTGATCAGCCACACTGAAGAAGGCAATGACGAACCACTGCAATACCTTGTCAAGCATAATCGTAGCTGAATCCAATGAAGTCCATGGTTTCCAATGATCTCTTTGGGCATGGTACCTGAATGAGGAATATGTCCAAAAGCACCTGTTCCATCCAAGTATGGTTTCAAATTACTCATATAATGTATCCCAAAATGTTATGGGCGTGTTGCACTCGAGCGAGAGTGCAATAAAGCCAATAGATCCCGGGAGAAGCCTCCCGCGGGCTTCCCGGCAGTCTTTACTCCTCGCGGGATATGTAAGAACCCTGCACAAAAGGGGTGTGACCAAACAACACGCACTGGTAGGTTTTAATCTTACTTCGGGAAGCTTACCTGGGATCTACCGACCTCCCAGAATCTACCAGCCTCTCCAGCAAGGCTGCAGCTGGGCCTAGCCCATGTCAAAGTTTAAATAGTTCGCTGCCCGGGCAAACAGGCATCCATGACTTCATGAATGCACTTGTGGGCTATAACTGGTGAGATGTTGCACAAGTCCCTGCTCGAACTCTGGAATGATCCTGAGGCATAGAGGCCACCAGGAGCAGGTAGCGTCCTCCTCCATGTGGTGCCAAGTCTGCGAGGACATGGCACAGGTCCCGCACCATCCCCATGTTGAGGTGGAGCCTCCTGCGGAAAACGCTATCCGTCATCTGTTCAAAAGACCAGCGACGCCTGTACACCTTGGATCGTTGCCGGCCTCCCCCTCTGGGTCCCTCCCTGGCTTGACGGGCAGTTGGGTTCTCAAGGTGTGGGGTGGGACCCTGCACATGGGCCGCCACCTTGAGCCTCTGTCGACACTACGGCTGTCATCTTCTACAGCGCCGGGCCACAGCAGCACCACGAGGGCAAGTTCCACTGGGTTCAAGATATTGTCCACCTCTATCCGCATCTGTAGGTCAAGGGGTTTTACGTGGCGCGGCTGCTAGGCCCCCCACCTGGCGGAGCATCGTGTGGGGGCGCTGCCGCTTTTTGGTCATAAGATCAGACGCTTCCTCTGGACATAGCTGCAAAATCGGAGAATCCAGCCCTTAGTCTCCCAAATAGAGAACCCCGGCGGCTGTTTTTTCTACTGATTTTCACTTTACTTTCAATACCAGCTTTTCCAGAGACCTCACTGAAATCAAAGTGAATCGCATCCAGCACCATAACTCTTTCTCATCTTGGAATGTTCCTTTGATGGGAAAAAATAATATTTTGAAAATGTCCACTCCGTCCGCCTCTAGGCTCATATTTCTGTCTAAAACAGTAAATATTTCTGTTAAAAACCTGAAACTGTGTTGCTCCTCAATCTATAAGTTTGCAGACGATACGACTGTGGTGGGCCGTATCTCAAACAATGACGAATCAGACTACAGGAGGGAGATAAATCACTTGGTTGCATGGTGTACCGAAAACAACCTCTCTCTAAATGTTGGAAAGACCAAGGAACTGATCATCGTCTTCAGGAAGCGTAGCACGACACACACTCCCATCTGCATAATGGCTCCGAAGTGGAGATGGTCCACTTTAAGTTCCTGGGGGTCACCATCACCAACAGTCTGTCCTGGTCCACTCACGTTGATGCAACAGTCAAGAAAGCCCAACAACGTGTCTAACAAAAAAAAGTGCAGGCCAGCAGCACGGTTCAAATCCCATACCAGCCTCCCCAAACAAGCGCCGGAATGTGACGAATAGGGACTTTTCATAGTAACTTCATTTGAAGCCTACTTGTGACAATAAGTTCCTCGTTAGTATAGTGGTTAGTATCCCTGCCTGTCACACGGGAGACAGGGGTTCAATTCCCCGACGGGGAGTTTGTACCTCTCCAGAAAAAACAACGGTAATACTTTGTGGGCAGCACGGTAGCACAAGTGGCTAGCATTGTGGCTTCACAGTGCCAGGGTCCCAGGTTCGATTCCCTGCTGTGTCACTGTGTTCGGAGTCTGCACATTCTCCCCGTGCCTGCGTGGGATTCCTTTAGGTGCTCTGGTTTCCTCCCACAGTCCAAAGATGTGCAAGTTAGGTGGATTGGCCATGGTAAATTGCCCTTAGTGTCGAAAAAAGGGTTAGGAGGGGTTATTGGGTTCGGGGATAGGGTGGACGTGAGAGCTTAAGTGGGTCGGTGCAGACTAGATGGGCCAAATGGCCTCCTTCTGCACTGTATGTTCTATGTTATACTTCCAGCGGAAGCTAAAGAAATTTGGCATGTCTGCATCGACTCTCACAAACATCTACAGATGTGCGATAGAAAGCATCCTGCATCACAGCCTGGTATGGCAACTGCTCGGTCCAAGATCACAAGAAACTGCAGAGTGTGGTGAACTTAGCCCAACGCATCAGACAAGCTCGCCACCCCCACATTGATTCTGTATACACCTCCCGCTGCCTCAGGAAGGCAGACAGCATTATCAGAGATCCCTCCTACCCAGGCATTGCTTTCTTCCAGACCCATCCATCAAGCAGAAGGCACAGAAGTCTGATGACTCGCACATCCAGACATAGGAACATCTTCTTCCCCACAGCTACAAGACTCCTCAACAACTCCCCCTTGGACTGATCTGTTCCCTGGAAGAACACTATTCACGACGCCCTATGCTGCTCTTGCTCATGTATTTGCTTTGTTTGGCCCCTTGTTCCGCACTATAACCAATCACTGTTTGTAAATGTACCATTTGTCAATGTTCTCTGTTGATTACTCCTTTGTCTACTATGTACGTACTGTGTACGTTCCCTCGGCCTCAGAAAAATACTTTTCACTGTACTTTGGTACATGTGACAATAAATCAAATCAAAATCAAAAAATCAAATCCTGATAATCTATGGGGTATTTCAAAGAACAATGAACAATACAACGCAGGAACAGGCCCTTCGGCCCTCCAAGCCTGTGCCGGTCATTATCATTTTGCAGATCACACAGGTGCCAGGTTTGATCACTGGTTTATGCTGAGTGACCTAGACCTCAACCAGATTGTTGGGAGGAGCACTGAAGAGAGAAGAGAAAGCACTGCGCCTCTCATGCATTATCCAGTGATCATGCCGAAGTCTGCATGTGTGGGTCCTGGGTGAGGACAGGATTAGATTTAAGTGTGATGCCTTTAATGGTGCCCAGACCTCCAGCAATAACTGTCATGTGATGAATAATGACAAGCTGATTGAGGTACCAGTGGGTGAGTGGAACCCATTAGCGGAGGGTTGGGGGGGGCGGTGTCGAGTAAAACTGTCAGGAAAATTGGGGAAAGAGATACAATTGTTCCAGTATTTAGAAAATCAAAGAAATAATTTTGAATAGGAGCTCTGTTGCGACCCCAGAAGGCTGGTTGAAAGATGATTAGCATTTTATATAACCAAGGGAGTCTTTCACAAAATGCTTACCCCGCCCTTCCCCCAGTACATCTTTAATGGTACATGCTCATCAATTACAGCAGAAATATTTTCCATTACTACCAGCTCAGTGCAACCCATTGTGATCTAACTTGTCTCTCAAATGTAAAGCAGAGATTAAAAAAACATGGAAAGGTTTGTTTGGCGCAAGTGAAAGCAGTCTACCTGAGCTATTGGGGACCAAACTAACTTGCTCTGTTCTGTGTGCGTTACTTTTACTCCTGGTACAGCATTAGGGTTGCTGCAAGATTATAAGAAACAGTACGATCAAGTGCCCTGTTAGTAATATCTACATTCTTATGTCAACAATATCTACTTGTTAAGATTGGGTCAGTTTTTCCATTCTGAACATAGAACATAGAAAAATACAGCACAGAACAGGCCCTTCGGCCCACGATGTTGTGCAGTGTTATGTCCGTGTTTATAATGGATGTTGTCTGTGTGAACAGATCACACTATACTTACACCTTCCTTCCAGAGGTCAACCTGTAGCATCTCTGTTTTACATTCCTCAACCTGTGCTGCAGAAAGACGTGTGTGCTCCAACCAACATTACTTCTTTGGTTCTCAAAATAGCAACAGGTTTTGTTATTTAACTTCAAATATAGACGGGGGCGAAATTCTCTGCTTCGCTAATCGCAAACGTGAACCACGATCGGGAGTCCGGCCAAAATTGATGACCGCACCTGGGGCGATTAGATGCCATGCTCCGGTCCCTCACTGGTGACGATAACAAAGTTTGCCACCCGCGCCAGCTGCGGCCTGCAAAACCCACATTTGCATGTATTTAAATGTAATTAGCGGGTTCGACACAGTATGCTTCACCCTTCTGCGATGCTCCACTCCTCTCAGGCAGAAGTGTCGCGGGTGCGAATTACTACGGAGGAGGAGCAGGAGGCTAACAAAACACTGAAAAACCATAGAAAACTGTTGGGCTTGCTGGGGGCTGGCTGCCTGGGCCAGGGGCAGGAGCAGGTAATGACTTGGTGCCAAGTCCGTGGACTGGGGCTGCCCCCCTCGGGATCAGGGTGACCTGACTCAGACTGCCATTGCTGCAGTCTGTCTTTTAAACGCACCCTTTTGGTGCTACTTACTGGCTGATCATACTGATGAGTTCCGCCTGTTACCTCTAAATGCTCAGAAGGCCTCTGGTCATCTGGGTGCCCATCCGGGCTACCCCTCTGGACTCTCATACTCCAACGGTATTAGCAAGGGCCAAGCTCACTCAGACGTCCACCAGGTGTTGGCACTCCTCAGAGGCACTGCCCCATTGCAGAGGAGCAGAGGACCAGCAGAGCTCACACCAACCAGGGGACACCTGCACTACAGCCATTGGAACCCTCCCTTGTTCTCTGCTCCTCTCAGGACAGAGGACCCACCTGTGACTCTCACCCCTTCGGATCACCAGCTATTGCCTCCTGGTGAGACTGGCAGAGCTGACTGCCTTTTCCACCACCTCCCAGGCAGTGTTCATTTGGGGGGAGGATTGAGTCTGCTGCCCACGTTGGGAAAGAGGGTCTCCCTATGCTCCTCACTGGCATGGAGCTGTGGGTCCACCTTTGACTCTCAACCTCGGGCGGCAGGTCTTCTCTGAACCATTCTGGTGGCTGCACTAAGTGTGCGGTAAGTAGAGCACTTAAAAACAGCTCCAGCTGCCAGGCTGTTTGGTGCTAACTCCGGACCCAGTGGTTAGCAATCCCGCAGGGCCGGGAATTGCTCAGAACTCACAACAGCAGAGTGCTGGCCAATTGGCATGTCCTGCATTTCTCCATAACAGGATTGTGAACCGCACGTAATTCAGTCCTGGTGTCAACTTGTCTCCCAAATGGAGAATTTCACCCAGAAAATCACAGTATGGTATAATAAGGACAGTCATTAAACATTAAAAAGGGCTCTCATATACAGCTACATGGCCTGGTACAATTATACTTTTTCCTCTAATCCCACTTCACCTGAAGATCACACTGTCTTGACTCCTCATGTGTAACTGATCGACTAATATAATTTGTTTGGACCAAAAAGTTAAAAGAGTAACATATTCATGAAGAAGGAGCTTATTTTTCATAAGAAATGCAAGCACCATAATATAAACCAGGTCGAATTAATTATAACTTGGCTTAACATATCAGAGCACCTCGAAGTGCTTCAAACCCAATGAATTACTACCATTCTTGTTTATGTAGACGGAAAAGAATAGAATGGTGAAAAAAATCTGAGTTAGAAATTGAAAATGCAGATATAGAATAGGATTTTAAAAATTATTTTATGGAACATGAGCGTCACTGGCTAGGCCAACATTTACTGCCTATCCCTAATTGCCCTTGGAAGGTGGTGATTAGTCGCTTTTTTGAACCGTTGCAGTGGGCTGCTTTGACCTGGATATTTGAGCATCTTGAGCGTTGTTGTTGCGGCACTCATCCAGGCAAGTGGAGAGTATTCCATCACGCCCCTGTGCTGTGTCTTGTGGACAGGTTTGGGGAGTCAGGAGGTCAGTTTTTTAGCACAGAATTCCCAGCCGCTGATGAGCACTTTGTAACCACAGTGTCTACATGGCTGGTCCAGTTGTTTCTGGTCAATGGTAACCCCCAGGATGTTGAATATGGGGGGATTCAGCGAATGCCGTTGAATGTCACTGGGGCGATTTTATTGGAGGGGGCCATTGCCTGTCACTTGTGTGATACAAATGTTATTTGCCACTTGCCAGCACAAAACTGGATGTAATCCAGCTCTCGCTGCAAATGGGCATGGTCGGTGCAGTCTTGATGGACCAAATGGCCTCCTTTTGCACTGTCGGGGTTCTAGGCTTCTATGGACAGCTTCAGTATCTGAAGAGTCGCAAATGGGGCTGAACATTGTGCAGTCATCAGTGAACATTCCCCACTTCTGACCTTATGATGGAGGGAAGGTTTTTGATGAAACAGCTGAAGATGGTTGGGCCTAGGACACGACCCTGAGGAACACCTGCAGTGATGTCCTGGAGCTGAGATGCTTGACCTCCAACAACCACAAACATCTCGCTTTGTGCCAGTTAAGAAAACCAGCAGAATTTCCCCCTTATTCCCATTGACTCCAGTTTTGCTTGGGCTCCTTGATGCCGCATTGGATCAAATGCTGCCTTGACGTCAAGGGCAGTCACTCTCACCTCACCTCTTGAGTTTAGCTAAGTTGTCCCTGTTTGGACTAAGGCTGTAATGAGGTCAGGAACTGAGTGGCCCTGGTGGAACCCAAACTGCTTGTCGGTGAGCAGATCGTTTCTGAGTCAGTGCTACTTGCCAGCACTGTTGACGACGCCTTTCACCACTTTGCTAATGATCAAGAATAGACTGATGGGATAGTAATTGGATGGGTTGGATTTGCCCAGCTTTTTGTGGACAGGACATACCTGGGTAGCTTTCAACATTGCCAGGTACAAACCAGTGTTGTAGATGGACTAGAACAGCTTAATTAAGGATTCAGCTAGTTCTGGAACACAAGTCTTCAGTACTATTGCTGGAATATTGTCAGGACCCATAGTCTTTGTTGTGTCCAATGTCTTCAGCCGTTTCTTGATACCACATGGAATGAATCGAATTGGCTGAAGACTGACATACGTGATGCTGGGGACTTCAGGAGGAGGCTGAGATGATTCATCCACTTGGCACTTCTGACAGAAGATTGTTGAAAATGCTTCAGACTTATGTTTTCCACTGGTATATTAAGCTCCTCTGCCATTGAGGATGGGGATATTTATGGAGCCTCCTTCTCCAGTGAGTTGTTTAATTCATGACTTGATGTGGCAAGACTGCAGAGCTTAGATCTGATCCATTGGTTGTGGAGTCACTTAGCTCTGTCTATCGCATGCTGCTAGTTGTGTTGTATGTATGCCTGTTGCTGCTCCTGGCATGTCCTCCTCCACTCTTCATTCAACCAGGGTTGATCCCCTGGCTTGATGGTAATGGTAGAGTGGGGGATATGCTGGTCCATGAGGTTATAGATTGTGGTTGTATACAGTTCTGCTGTTGTTGATGGCTCACAAGTCTCATGGATGCCCAGTTTCGAGTTGCTAGATCTGATCAAAATCTATCCCATTTAGCATAGTGGGTATCCTCAATGTAAAGGCAGGACTTGTCTTCACAAGAACTGTGCGGTGACCACCCTAACAATTCTGCCATGGACAGATGCATCTGCGGCAAGCAATTTCATAGAATCAAAGAATTTACAGTGCAGAAGGAGGCTATTTGGCCTATTAGTCTACACCGGCCCTTGAAAGAGCTTCCTACTTAAGCCCACATGTCCACCATATCCCTGTAACCCAGGAACCCCACCTAACATTTGGACACTAAGGGGCAATTTAACATGGCCAGTCCAGCTAACCTGCACATCTTTGGACTGTGGGAGGAAACTGGAGCACCCGGAGGAAACCCACGCAGACACGGGGACAAAGTTCAAACTCCACACAGTCAGTCACCCGAGGCAGGAATTGAACCCGGGTCCCTGGAGCTGTGAGGCGGCAGTGCTAACCACTGTGTCACTGTGTGAGGCCAAGTATATTTTTTCTTCTTGCTGGTTCCCCCGCCATTTGCCGCAGATCCAGTCTAGCAGTTATGTCCTTTGGGACTTGGCCAGCTCAGTCACAAGTGGTACTACCAAGTCACTCTTGGTGATGAACACTGACACCCCCACCCAGAGTACATTCTCTGCCCTTGCCACCCTCAGTGCTTCCCCCAAGTGGTGTTGAACATGGAGGAGTACTGATTCGTCAGCTGAGGGGGTCAGTAGCAAGCTTCCTTGCCCTGTTTCCCCTGAAGCCATGAGACTTCATGAGGTCCAGACTCAATGTTGACAACTCCCAGGGGAACTCCCTCCTGACTGTATACCACTTTGCTACCACCTCTGCTGGGTCTGTCCTGTTGGCGGGACAGGGATGCTGATGGTGGTATCTGGAACATTGATTGGTAGATATGATGCCATGAATATGACTATGTCAGGCTGTTGCTCTCCAAATTTTAGCACAAACCCCCCAGTTGTTAGTAAGGAGGACTTTGCAGAGTCGATGGATCTGGGTTTACTGTCGTTGTTTCCAGTGCCTAAGTCGATGCCGGAGTTCCATCCAGTTTCTTTCTTTTTTGTAGCAATAGATTGCTGTGGATCTGGATCGACATGTAGGCCAGACCAGATAAGGATGTCAGATTTCTTTTCCTAAAGGATATGAATGAACAAGATGGACCATCAACAGTTGTTTCATGGTCACTTTTACTGAGGCTAGCTTTTTAATTCCAGATTTATGAACTGTATTTAAATTCCACCAGCTGCTAGGGCATTAGTCTGGATTCTAATCCGGTGATATAACCACTACACCACACCTCCCCCATTCTTATTCTACCTGTAACTCATGATCTGCATATACAGAAAAAAAAGAGGTACATTTAATGGCAGAGCGCGGAATTCTCCGTTTCTGAGACGGAGTGCAGTCGCCAATGGAGAATCCGTGGACTTTTACGACAGAAAAATTGGCGCCGTACCTGGAACCGTTGAGGGCCTATCACCGGTGCCGCGTGGAACACAGTTGATTCCCATGAAAAACAGTGCGGGATTGGCCAGTTCTGTGATTGACATTCCGGAGGCTGAGAAGCTGATATGCATACTCCCCACACACACATTTCTCGAAGCCAAAAAGATGGCACTGATTGTGCTGGAGCATGCCCATACAGCTGATGGGTTGGCTGGGGTCAGGGGGCACCAGTGGAGTGCCCTGGGGGTGGGGGGGAACACCTATACAACCCCTGGCATTAGGTTTAAAGTGGGCTGCTAGCATTATGTGCCGATGCATGGCTGTCTTGCCAACCGAGCCAATGGTGCTCCGTATCCATCCACCAGGACCCCACAGCCGAACTCCTGGCCACCCCCCAAATACTCCCCCCGGCCTTGGCAGGAGCTCCCCCAGCCAGCGGCACGATTGGCAGTAAACTATGGCGATGTTGGACACTGTCCGTACACTCTCTCTCTCAGCAGTCACCACCGCAGGTTCACGATTTTTAAAAGCACATGTGGACCACGCCGTCGGGAACTCAGCCCATTGGGGGGGGCGGAGAATCGCGGGTGGGCCCACTAATGATATGCAAACAGTGTTCAAAGTACGTGCGCCGTGCATTACATTGACCCTGTTTTCGAGGTGACGGGGAAATCGCGAGTTGCCGTCAAACCAGCACCTGCTGCGATTTTAGCGTCGGAAGCTATTCCCCGCCCAATCGCCGTTCCCGATTCCACCGCCGGCCAATGGAGAATTCCGCCCAGAATATGTGTTTCTTATTTGATTGCAGGGTCATGCTTTTAAAAAAATAAATTTAGAGTACCAAATTCATTTTTTCCAATTAAGGGGCAATTTAACATGGCCAATCCACCTACCCTGCACATCTATGGATTGTGGGGGCGAAACCCACGCAAACACGGGAAGAATGTGCAAACTCCAAACGGACAGTGACCCAGAGCCAGGATCGAACCTGGACCTCAGCGTTGAGAGGCAGCAATGCTAACCACTGTGCCACCATCCTGCCCTGTGCTTTTTAACTTTGTCTTTAACATTTCTTTATCTTGAGCCAATTCATATGTGTCTTCCCATTCAGTTACCTAAATGAGAATTGGAGGTAGTAGTTTCTTTTTTAAGAGTGGGAATAGGGACCCAAAAGAAAGGAAATAGCTTCAGAACCGTATTCAGGGCTGTGTTATCCGAATCGACCACACCAGTTTATTAATGCAAATTTTACTGTTAGGTTTCCATTACTTAACAGTGCTGACAGCATTGTAAAATGAGCCTCAAAAGACTAATAAGCTCAAAGTTTGAATTGTCAGTGCTTTCATATGCATTTTAACACAACATAATTTGAAATTAATGTGACAAATTCTTGTCGTAATAAAGTAGAAAAAGACACACCTAGTCATAAACTGATCTGATATTAAAATAGGCTTCAAAAACAGCCTGCATACTAACATTTGTTTGTGTTATCTTCTATTAATTACTTACATAACTGAATTTAACATCCCTTTAAAAAAAAAATACAGTCCTCTGTAACGCTTCTCCTGTATTCTGTGCCAATATTCTTTATGAATTAAAGATAGAAATGAAAAGGGGAAAAGGGAACTAAGGAATGCTAAAGGGGTGATCATTTTGAAATGAACTGTTTTCAGTTTTCACGCTACAAACTTTTCTCAGTGCTTTCGATATATATTCATCAGATTGTGATTTTTTTCATAATATTGAAGAAAATCTCATGATATGCCAATAAATCTCATCCCTGTCAAAGGAGTTTTCTCTGTCGTGGAATTTGACATCTGCCTTCAGGCACCACAGCCAAAAACAAATTAACCGGAGACACTGGGTGCAGCTTTCAACATTCACCCATATTGGGTGAACACTGGGCAGAGCGATCAGATCTCTCCTCCTGGTACCAGTGGCCCGATTTCAGGAGCCATTTTTGTGCAGCCTCCAGCGGTTTTATTAGTAATAATCTTTTATTGTCACAAGTATGAAGTTACTGTGAAAAGCCCCTAGTCGCTACATTCCAGCACCTGTTCGGGTAAGTACTGGAATTGAACCCGTGCGGCTGACCTTGTTCTTCATCACAAACCAGCTGTCTAGCCCACTGAGCTAAACCAACCCTTATTAAAGACTGCTGATTCACTTTTCCAAGACCATGAGCCAATGGCCAGAGTATGTGCAGTGCACGCTCCATCAATGGGTACTGGAAATTGATAATGAGGTATCGCAAATCCGTAAGATCCCAATTTGCATAATCAAGAAGACTCTCATTTGTTTCAGCTACTGAGCTGCTTACCAATTTGCAAGGTTGCCGGAATATTCCATGATGTGGATTTCAAGCAGCCAATGGTGAGCTTTTTAAACCTTCAACTGTCGACTACATTGTTTCCCAATGTAAATAGGGTGTTGGTTAAAATGGCTCCCATTTTCACTTTACGTGAATTCTTTAAATGAGGCTTACCTTACCTTTTACCAATTGACAGCATTTTGCTATTTACTCTAATTTATTTGCTGCTTCAAGTATGGACACAATATTCTACCTTAGTCTATTGTTTTTCTCTAAACGTTGATGTATTTATGCCATATCCAGAGTTTGTGGCTCTGTAATATTGTTTGTCAGCTCCTTGTCTGTTTTATTAACAAAGTGCACCATTCCATTATTGTGTGTAGTAAGCAATTGGATGTAATGGTCAAACTAAAGGCCACCCAAATTAATCAGGCTAAATAAGTTACACTTCAGTTGTATCTGCCTCTACCAAGGTCCTCTGCCAATCTTCTACATATGATACTCATTTTCACATTACATGGATCAATGCCTAGTATGTTTAAACAAAGTGAAAACCTCTCACATTTCTACATTTCCTTCGAATCAGTTCTCATGGCTATTTTCCCAGTCCCCAACCCACCCCCCACACCAGCACTCAACAATCCCAGATCCTCAGAGCTCCCAGGTGCCAGCATCAGATATTAGATTTCTCAATTGGGCTTGGATAATTTTCAAGTATAAATTCATCACACTCAACTGGAAATTTGGACAGAGACCTATGCTGGATCGCTGCCCACTTTCAACTGCGTCCAATTTAGCACTGGAACTTCTCATGTGCGCAGGAAGCACCTGTCAATTTGTGGACGGATACATGCCAGTGAGACAGAAAAAATATGCAACTTTCTGCAATTTCCTCCCGATCAACGTTGTTTCCATTACTATCAGTTAAACTGGGTGTCAGGATTATTGGGGTGGGGGTGAATTTCCTTTGGGCTTCTCTCGCAGCCATAACTTCAGCAGAGGTTTGGTAACAATGCTCAAACCTCGGGACCAAGGACCCGGGTTCGATCCCGGCCCTGGATCACTGTCTGCGTGGAGTTTGCACGTTCTCCCCGTGCTGCGTGGGTCTCACACCACAACCCAAAAGAGATGTGCAGGGTAGATGAATTGCCCATGCTAAATTGCCCCTTAATTGGAAAGAAAAAGAAGAATTTGGTGCTCTAAATTAAAAAAAAAGAAAATGCTCAAACTTACACCAAAGCAAGAGCAGGTCTGAGAAAATTCATTCCCTCGGTTTCAAATTCCTCTATACGCTTTCCCCATAGTTGTGCAATTTTGTTTCACTTCAGGTATTTATCCAATTCCATTTGAAAGTGTTATGTATTCATGTTTGTTCCTAATTTGAACTAGGTCATTGTAAGAAGCCGATCACACGATATATTGATGGGGGGGGGGGGACATTCAACTTCCTGTGAAGCCCAGTGCAGCCAGAAAAATCATGCTCATAAACCTACTAGAGATTGTGGAGATATTGTATGGCCACTTTTCATCTAAACCTTTGGTCATCGCCAAGAGGTTCAGGTTCTATAAAGGTAACTAACAGGAAGGTGAATCAATCGCACAGTTTGTAGTTACTTTGAAGAAATTGGAGATGTCTTGAATGATATCATTAGAGACAGACTAGTGTGTGGGTTAAGAAACAAAGCTATCCAAAAAGGCTGTTAACAGAAAGCAATTTAAACCTAAAGAAGGCTTTAGAAGTTGCAAGCTCCATGGAATTAAAAGCTATGGAAACCCAACAATTAAGTTTGAGCACTAGAATACATAAAATGTTGGCTGAGACCCGAACACCAGCAGAGGTTCGAAATTGCCACCCATATGCAAAAACTAGACACGCAGCAGCAAACTGCTGGTGCAAAGATGCAAAATGCAGGAATTGTGGTTAAAAAGGGACATATCGAACATGTGCGTTGGAGAAAGAAACAAGTTCAAAACAAGGACTATAAAAAGCAAGAACCAAGTATATCATCTGGCACCATGGTGGCACAGTGGCTAGCACTGCTGCATCACAGCGCCAAGACCCCAGGTTCAATTTCAGCCTTGGGTGAGTGTCTGTGTAGAGTTTGCATATTCTCCTTGTGTCGGTATGGATTTCCTCGGGTGCTCCGTTTTCCTCCCACAGTCCAAAGATGTACGGGTTAGATGGATTGACCGTGCTAAATTGCGCCTCAGTGTCCAAAGATGGAGAAGTTAGATGGGGTTATGATATTATGTGGATAGGGTGAGGGGACTAGGTTTAGGTAAGGTGCTCTTTTGGCGGGCCAGTGCAGACTTGATGGGCCAAATGGCCTCCATCTGCATTGTAGGGATTCTAATAAACTGAAAACCGGATAAAGGGAAAAGGATCCATATGATACAAAAAAGGTGTGATAATAGCAATCTTTATCGTCACAAGTAGGCTTACATTAACACTGCAATGAAGTTACTGTGAAAGCCCCTAGTCGCCATATTTCGGCGCCTGTTCGGGTACACAGAGGGAGAATTCAGAATGTCCAAATTATCTAACAAGCACTTCTTTCAGGACTTGTGGGAGGAAACCAGAGCACCTGGAGGATATCCATGTCGGCACGGGGAGAACGTGCAGACTCCGCACAGACAGTGACCCAAGCCGGGATCGAACCTGTGGCCTTGGAGCTGTGAAGCAACAGTGCTAATCACTCTGCTACCATGCCGCCCATAAAGGATAAAGGACCAGAGTAACAGTCAGATAATGATTTATTGGCCAATGCCGCATAACAAACCATTACTGGGTCATTTCTTTTCTGGTCGTACAACCAGTGAAAACGGAGGTGAATACTGGAGCAGCAGCTTTGTTGGTAGCAGAAACTGTTTACCAAGAGAAACTGAGACATTGTCTTAAATCCCCCAAAGATAACATTAAAAACCAATGCTGGGGAAGTTGTTACATTGGGAACTGTTTCAATGTAAATGTGCAGCTAAACGGACGGCTCGGAAAGTAATTGAGAGAATTTGGCTGGAGAGTGTCAAGGTAAACTGGGTTGAGGTGAATCTCACGTCAGAGTCCAAAGCACGTCTACCAAACATTTTGAAGAAACATGCCTGTCATAATATACACCAGTATATCATGGCGCAGACACACACACTGATTGACACACAGCAAGACCAATCAACACACACAACACCGCAGCCAATCATCAGTTAGAGCACACTCACTACAAAGACAGAGGGCATCAGTTTTCCCGCTCATTCGGGATGCAGCCTCTCAGAAGGACAGAGCTCACAGCTTGCAGCACAGATCTTCACCATGTGCTGAGTGCATAGACTGGTTAGGATAGGCATAGGTCATCTACATCCCCAAGGCCTTTTTCAAAGCGCTGGACAAACTAATCATGGCGTTCGTATGGGGAGGGTAATAATGCTAGGATCCCAAAGAAGGTCCTACAAAAAACAAAATCCGGGGGGGGGCTAGCACTCCCAAACCTACAATTCTACCACTGGGCGGCAACAGCCGAGCGAATAAGGGGATGGATCAAGGAGCCAGAGGCTGAGTGGGTGCACGCGGAGGAGGCCTCCTGTGTGGGGACCTCCCTCCGGGCCCTCGCCACGGCAGCACTCCCATTCCCACCCAAAAAACACTCCAGCAGCCTGTTGGTGATAGCCACCCTCCAATCCTGGAACCAACTGCGGCAGCAATTTGGCCTGACTAAAATGTCGGACAAAACTCCCATCTGTAACAACCATAGGTTCACACCAGCACTGACTGATGCCACCTTTAAAAGGTGGGGGCAGGACGGAGGGACACTGACAGTCAGGGACCTATACACGGACGGCAGGATCGCAACACTGGACGAACTGACAGAGAAATTTCAGCTAGCCAGGGGGAACGAGCTACGGTACGTGCAGCTCAAAAACTTCCTACGAAAGGAGACAAGGACGTACCCACAACCGCCACGACAGACACTACTGGAAGAACTACTGGACGCAAGCATACTAGACAAGGGAAACTGTAGTGACATGTACGACCGACTGACAGAAAGGGCCGACACCGTACTGGACGCAACAAGAAAGAAATGGGAGGAGGACCTGGGGATTGAGATAGGGTGGGGACTCTGGAGCGAAGCACTACATAGGGTCAACTCCACCACCATGTGCGCAAGGCTCAGCCTGACGCAGCTAAAAGTGGTACATAGTGCCCACTTAATAAGAACCCGTATGAGCAGGTTCTTCCCGGAGGTGGAGGATAGATGTGAACGGTGCCACGTAGGCCCGGCCAACCACGCCCACATGTTCTAGTCTTGCCCCAGACTTGTGGAGTACTGGACAGCCTTCTTTGAGGCAATGTCCAAAGTGGTGGGAGTGAGGGTGGAGCCATGCCCGAAAGTGGCGGTCTTCGGGGTCTCGGACCAGCCAGATCTATTCCTGGGGAGGAGGGCGGACGCCCTTGCCTTTGCCTCCCTGATCGCCCGCCGTAGAATCCTGTTTGGCTGGCGGTCAGCAGCACCACGCAGAGCTGCAGACTGGCTGTCCGACCTCTCGTAATTTCTCCAAATGGAGAAAATCAAATTCGGCATCCGAGGGTCAGATGACGGCTTCCACAGAACGTGGGAGCCATTCACGCGAATGTTCCGGGACCTGTTTGTGGCCAACGACCAAGAGGAAGAATAGCCGGGTAGCCAAGAATCAGGTGAAATTAGTCAAGAATCAGGGGAAGGTAGCCAAGGCATGAAAGGGAGAGATAGACTGGAAGGGAGGGAGGGGGGGGGGGGGGGGATGGCTAAACCTGAGGAAAGAAAGGTGAACCACCGGGGGGGGGGGGGGGGGGGGGGTGGAGACAGCTAATCCTGAGGAAAGAAAGGAGAATCGTGGAGGGGGGGGGGGGCAAGAGAGGAGAACCAACGGGGAGGGGGGGGGGGGTTCAGGGAAATGGAAGCCGGAAGGAAGGCACGGGATACCAAAATGTGCATGACATCTCCAGGAGCGGGAAACAAGGAAAATAAAGATGGAGGACGGGAGGAGCAGCAGAAGCGGAGGCCAACGCGAGACGGCAGCGAGACCCGTCCGGGAGAAGCAGGCGACAACAACACGAAACACAGCCAAGTATCGCACACTGTAATTATCTCCCCGGCACCCAAATGTATATTTGCCCCCCCACCCCCGCAAACAGTCACCTACTTACGTGGTTTAAATAATTTTGCCAGGTGTACAGAGCTGCCGCTGTCGAGCTGGTGCACAATACCCTACCAGTTATTCTATTTCATATTTTATTGTATTTTATGTTGGGGTGTGCCCCTCTCTTCAAGATATGTGTATATATATCTATATATATATGTTTCTTATTCTGTGTACATAACGGTAATTATACCTTGTTCAAAAACCCAATAAAAAAACATTTATAAAAAAAAGGATAGGCATAGGTCTTTAGTTTAATCTAACATAGTGTCGACCCACAGTGAAAGTATGTTCAACAGTTTCTAGCTTAATAAAATAGTATTTTACTATTTCAAGTGTTGGTATGTGTTACTGCTGAGGTAAACGCAGTCTCCACGGATCCAGAGTACCCAACACATCAATGCCATTGTCTCTGGTGGAGAGATGGGGAACATGAAAAAGATTTAATTCAAGCTAAGGACTAAGGACAAAAGTCCTGCAAGATGCTTAAAGGCTAAGTTAATGCCGTACGCAATCAGTTCTAAGGCTGAGGCAGAATTAGAGGGGCTGGTCAAGGTGGGGGTTCTCGAAACCATGAATGTAAGTGATTGGCGCATGCCGATAGTGTCTGTGAGAAGAAAAATAGTTTGGTACGCATATGTGGTGATTTTAAAGTCAGTATCAATTCGGTACGACATGCAGAGCAGGACACTCTGCCTTTAATTGATGCTCTTTTTGCTGAGTGTGACAAATGCAGGATTTTAGATATATTGGATTATAAGCATTTGGCAATTTGAGGGTTGAAAGCCTGGGTTAGAGGTGAAATTGATCATTGTAAAAGCCTGGGCTAATGCATTGTTGTTCGACTAGGGGGGTCCCTGGGGAGTTCATGAGTTTTCAGCTTGGGGAGATGATGTCATTGCTGGGTGGAGCAAGGGTGTTCAGACATTTTGAGAAAGATTTTGAGTTGCGTTTTGATCTGGTTACCATTTAGACCACAAGTAAAGTCTTTTGCTCTCACAGCAGGAGCGTGAAAAAAGATTAATAATACTTAAAGCAATGCAGACGTGTCTGAGGACAAAGAAGAAGCTGAACAAAGCAGTTGAATCAGCTTTTTGAAGACATCCAGACAGAGTCTGTAGGGGTCTAACAGGAGCCAAATCTGTTCTGGAAAGCAAGTATTATCCTATGCCATTAGGTTGTAGAATTGATTGAGAGCTATGTTTTTTTATTTCTTGTTGTTTAATTTGGAATAGAGATAGAACCTACAGTGTAGAAGGAGGCCATTCAACTCTTCGAGTCTGCACTGGCCCTTGGAAAGAGTACCCTACTTAAGCCCATGCCTCTACCCTATCCCTGAAACCCAGTAACCCCATCCAACGTTTTGCACATTAAGGGGCAATTCTGCATCGTCAATTCACTTAAACTGCACATCTTTGAACTGTGGGGGGAAACTGGAATACCCGGAGGAAACCCACGCAGGCACAGGGAGAAAGTGCAAACTCCACACCGACAGTTACCTGAGGCCGGAAATGAACCCGAGCCCCTGGAGCTGTGAGGCAGCAGTGCTAACCACTGTCTCACTGTGCTAGTAATTGTATTTACTGTATTGAGTAGTATTGTTTAAGTGGTAATTGTAAGCTATTTTCAGGTGTGAGGTTAAAGAGTTTAATATTGTGTTAGAAGTAAAGTTTTATTCCAAAATACCAAATCTCAATTTCTTTCTGCAATCATTACTGGAGTGAAGTATTCTTTCTGCACAATTTTACAAAATAAACTAAAATATTGGGGTTTTGGTCCTGTATCTTAGCCAATGTTGGGGTCTGGGATTGCAAAATGTATTGGCTGGAGATCAACATTTCAGTAAAGTTGACCTGAGTCAAGCTTATCTCCAGATGTGGATCCAGATTCACAATGTTTGGTAATCGTGACACGTAGAAACATATTCAGGTATAAAAGGCTTACACCTGGCATCATATCCGCACCTGCATTTTCCAACATGCCATGGATCAAATTCTAAGCGGACTAGAAGGAATCTAAGTGCTACTGAGGCAATATCTTAGTTACTGGAAAGAAGGAAGAAGAGACTCTTCAAAATTTGGATGCTACACTTCAGAGACTAGAAGATTCTGGACTATGCGTAAAGAAGGATAAATGTGAATTCTCCAAATCCCCTGTTGAATACCTGGGGCACGTCATAGATGCAAAGAGACTGCACAAACCACCTTCAAACGTAAAATCCATAGCTGAGGCACCTGTACCTCAAAACATAAATCAACTTTGATTGTTTGTAGCCTTATTAAACTATTATGGAAAGTTTGCTTCGTGGTCAGACAACGGGAGCAAATGCAGAGTTGAAATGGAGTTAGCCGAACCCAAACTATCCGTACAGGCTGGATGTTTGCTCTGGGGAATGAGTGTCTCCATTCTGCCATTGTTAAGGAAACATGTTAAGGAAACCAGGGCAGCATGGTGGCGCATTGCTGTCTCACGGTACCAAGATCCCAGGTTCGATCCTGGCTCTAGGTCACTGTCCGTGTGGAGTTTGCACATTCTCCCCATGTTTGCATGGGTTTCATCCCCACAATCCAAAGATGTGCAGGGTAGATGGATTGGACAGGCTAAATTGCCCCTTAATTGGAAAAAAAATGAATACTCTAAATGTATTTTTAAAAAAAGGAAAAAAAAAAGAAACCAACTTCATGAACGTCGTTGTGGGATAGTAAGGATAAAAGAGATAGCCAGAAGCTGTTTTTGGTGGCCAGGGCTTGATAGCGAAATTGAGGAGAAGGCGGGCATGTGTTTGACTTCGGGAAAAGTTTGAAACTTGCTGCCACTACTGCTATTACACCCATGGGAATGGCCAAAGGGCCATGGTAAAGAATTCATGTTGATTATGCCAGACCATTCAAATGTTTTTCATTGTGGTCGACGCGTGTTCAAAACGGCCTGAAGTCGCCATTATGAAGACTACGTCCTCGGAGAGAACAATAGAAAGACTGGGTGAGAATGTTGCAGGATTCATTTACCCTGAACAACTTGGTAATGACATTCATGTCAAGAGGGCTAGAATACAAGACAGGGATGTACTTCTGAGGTTGTATAAGGCTCTGGTCTGAGGTTGTATAAGGCTCTGGTCAGACCCCATTCGGCGTATTGTGAGAGGTTTTGGGCCCCGTATCTAAGGAAGGATGTGCTGGCCTTGGAAAGGGTCCAGAGGAGGTTCACAAGCATGATCCCTGGAATGAAGAGCTTGTCGTATGAGGAACGGTTGAGGACTCTGGGTCTGTACTCGTTGGAGTTTAGAAGGATGAGGGGGGATCTTATTGAAGCATACAGGATACTGCAAGGCCTAGATAGAGTGGATACGGAGAGGATGTTTCCACTTGTAGGAGAAACTAGAACCAGAGGACACCATCGCAGACTAAAGGGACGCTCCTTTAAAACAGTGATGAGGAGGAATTTCTTCAGCCAGAGGTGGTGAATCTGTGGAACTCTTTGCAGCAGAAGGCTGTGGAGGCCAAATCATTGAGTGTCTTTAAGACAGAGATAGCTAGGTTCTTGATTAATAAGGGGATCAGGGGTTACGGGGAGAAGGCAGGAGAATGGGGATGAGAAAATATCAGTCATAATTGAATGGCGGAGCAGACTCGTTGGGCCAAGTGGCCTAATTCTGCTCCTATGTCTTATGGTCTTATGGACAATGGGTTGCAGTTCATTTCCTAAGAATTCACAAATTATCTAAAGGAGAACAAAATCCAACACATCTGATCTGCTCCGTATCATCCTGCCATAAATCAGCTGGCTGGTTCAGACAATGAAGCATTCATTGAAGGTAACTCATCAGCAAGGATCATTGTCTAAATGACTAAACCAACTCCTGATGACATACAGGAATACAACACATTCGATAACTCAAATTTCTACGGCATTACCTATGATAAAACGTCAGTTACGCATGGCGTTTGACTTGAAGCCGCTGAAGACAAGAGATTTTTGAGAACAAACAAGTTTTTCGACATGAGAACCAGCTTAAATGCCGTGTTTATCAGAAACGCCTGGAAGCATTGGCAAGGAACTGTACCATTGGTGAGAAGTGGATACCTACCATTGTCTTAGCACAGCCAGAACTGGTCTCCTACACTCAAATACCGTTCAAACTCGGGATGATGTAGTGTTTAGAAGGCACACTGGTCAACTGTTAGCAACTAAGACTAGTTTGTCAGAGACAGAGTTAAACGAGAGTCCACAACAAACTGTGCCAAGTGAAAACCTCAACACTCCTGAGAACCTGACAATACCAGAAACAACTGTGGAAGATGGTACCCCAGTTGAGAACACTTCAACACTGAGTCAATCTCCAAACACTACGTCGACTCTGGTTGGGACAACTACGGACAATGTCCAAACTAAACCAAAAACATCAGAGGTTGCAGTCAACATGAAAAAGCAGATGCCTGAGTTTCACCGACAACCGCACAAAAATTGACGTCCTCCGGAATTTGTAAGTTATTGACTGTTGTGTTTATGAATTGTTCACATTGTAAATGTTGATAGTTAATGTTACATTGTATTTCACTGCAGGAATCTTTAATGTAAAGGGGGAAGGAGGTTTTGTGTATTCATGTTTGTTCCCAGTTGGAACAAGGTCACTTTAAGAGTCTGATAACATGACCTATTGATGACGTCATTGGCTGGTTGCATGGACAAGCAGGCAGTCTATCTTCACAACCTGTTGAGTAAATACCTTTCTAATAAAGCTCTTGGGCGAAATTCTCCCCTACCCGGCGGGGCGGGGGGTCCCAGTGTAGCGGAATGGCGCCAACCACTCCGGCGTCGGGCCTCCACAAAGGTGCGGAATTCTCTGCACCTTTAGGGGCTAGGCCCATGCTGGAGTGGCTCCCGCTCTGACGACTGGCACCAATGGCCTTTGGCGCCACGCCAATCGCCGTTGGGGTTGGCCGAAAGGCTTTCGCCAGTCGGCGTGAGTCCGCGCATGCGCCGGAGCATCAGCAGCCGCTGACGTCATCACCGGCGCATGCAGGGTAGAGGTGGAAGAAACAGAGTGCCCCCACGGCACTGGCCCGCCGGCCGATCGTGGGCCCCGATCGCGGGCCAGGCCACTGTGGGGGCACCCCCGGGTTCCGATCGCCCCGCGCCTCCCCCCCCCCCCAGGACCCTGGGGCCTGCTCGCGCCGCCTGCTCCCGCCGGCACAGAGGTGGTTTAAACCATGTCGGCGGGAGAGGCCTGACAGCGGCGGGACTTCGGCGCATCGTGGGCCGGAGAATCACCGCGGGGAGTCCGCCGATCGGCGCGGGGGGCCCGCCGACTGGCGGGGCGCGATTCCCACCCCCGCCGATTCCTGGGTGCCGGAGAATTCCGGCCACGGCGGGGGCGGGATTTACAAAGGCCCCGGGCAATTCCCCGAACCTGCAGGGGGTCGGAGAATTCAGCCCCTTATTTGTTTTTACCTTTGTGGTCTGCAAGCCCATCCTTTGAAAATACCCCAGAAAGCATTATTGAATATGCTTCCACTTTTTCAGGCAGTGCATTCCAAATCATAACAACTTGCTGCATTTTATCTCCCTCTGGGACTTTTGCTAATTAATTAAGTGCATGCCTTTTGGTTACCAACTCATCTGTCGCTAGAAACTTTCTTTTTATTTATTCCTTCAAAATCTTTCATCACTTTGAAACCCTCTATCAAACCTCCCCTTAACCTTCTCTGCTCTGACGAGAACAGCCCCAGTCTCGCTAGTCTCTTCAGGTAATTGCAATTTCTTCCCTGCTATCATTCAAATAAATCTCCTCTGCATCCCCTCCAAGATTTTCGCAGCATCCTTTCTAATATGTGGTGCCCAGAGCTATAATACTCTGGCTGATGCCAAACCAATTATTTATAAAGGTTTGGCATAACTTCCTTGCTTTTGTAATGTATGACTCTATTTATAAAGCCAAGGATCTCGTAAGCCTCTTAAACAGACTTCAAGCTCAACCTGTCCTGCCACCTTCAAAGATCGATGTACAACACCCCAAGTCTGTTCCTTTAAAATCACATCATTTAGCTTATATTGTTTTGTTTCATGTTTCCTACCAAAATTAATCCCTTCACATGTGTCTGGGTTAAGGTTCACAGGCTGTGTATCTGCCATATTTACCAACATGTCCTCTTGAACTCTATTATTATCCTCCTCACTGTTTACTACACTTCTGAGTTTCACGCAATCTGCAATGTTTGAAATGGTGCCTAGTGTCGCCAAATCCAGATTTTTAATACACGTCAAAAAAGAGCAGTGGTACCAACAACTCCTGGGGACACTATTGCACACTTTCCTCCAGTTTGAAAAACAAAATGCTCATCACTGCTCTCTACTTCTGCCCTTTAGCCAATTGCGTCCAAACTGGCACTCTCTTTAATCCCATGATTTGAATTTTACCAACATGTATCTAATATGGTACGTTATCAAGTATCTTGTGAAAAACCCAATATCAACACCAACCATACCACCCTCATCAACCCTCTGTTACTTCACCAAAGAACTCAAGTAGGTTAGCCAAACACGATTTCCTTTAAACAATCCATGCTGTCTTTCATTTCTTAACTTATGCTTTCCAATGTGTTGATTCATTTTGTCCTGGATTAATGTCTCTAAATGTATCTCCACCATTGATGTTATGCTGACAGTTCCAGAATTGTTTGGTTTAACTTTCTCTCCTATTTGGTGTAAGGGTGTAACATCTGACATCATCCAGTTGTCTGTTACTATTCCTATTTTCAAGGAGATTTGAAGATTGTGGCATTTACTATGATTCCTTCCCTCAGGAATCTCAGATGCAGAGGAATGGGTTTCCCTCAGATTGTGCCGAATTGGACAGCTAAACCTGATGACCATTTTTAGAATAAATGTGGAAAATGCTGGAGATACTCAACAGGTTAGATAGCATCAGTGGAGAGAGATCTCTAACAGCCGGGGCAAGATCCAGATTAACATATTTAAGTGAGCCATTAAGCTCATTTAAATATGTCGGCACCCGATTCTTCTGAGGGCCGTGGACGAATGCCCAAGCCTGAGGGACCACGCCATGGCACCTTTTTAGCACTGGCTCACACACAAATGTGGATCAGGCTTAACAGCATCTGGGGGGGTGGGGGGGCTCCTCGGCCGGCGGACATGCCCAAGTGGTCGGGCTCTGGGCAGGGTGTTACCCTAGCACTCCTGCTGCAACCTGGGCACCTTGGTACTGTCAGATTTGCACCTTGGTAGTGCCACCCGTGCACCCTGGCAGGGGACAGGTGTCCAGGTGACACCGCCAGGCTGGAAGTGCCAAGGTGCCTGGGTGCCAAGTTGCCCATGCCAGGGATCAGGCCCAGGGAGGCCCTGCTCTTATGAGTTCGGGGGAGGGGGTGCTCAAAAATCCCCTAAGAGCTGAATTGGGGCCGTGGTGGAGGGTACAGAGACCGCGGAGGGGAAGCCGAGGGTGGTCGACAGGTTGGTGCGGCATTTAAAAATGGACATGACGGTGCAGGATATGAGGTAAGTGTGGCCTCAGCAGGGCATTCCCTGCGGAGACCAAAAAAACCAGAGTCCCGTTTGATAGCGGGGTCATTCTTGGCACTGCAGGCACCAAGAAAGACCCCGCTATATGCGCCCAAAATGGACTCTGTTTTTTGGGCATTAAATTGTGTCCAACAGGTCTGTGACCTGCCTCCATTTTTGCAATCTGTATCCTGACCACAGCCGCCTTGGTTGATATGCTGGCTGCCTGTTGGTGAGGATGGCCTGTGGGACCGGGGCAGAGCTGAGAAGTGTAGTTGAGGGAGATAGAAATTGGGGATCACGGAGGTGGGGTGTGGAGAATACAGCAAGATGCCCAAGGAAATCAGAGAAGACCGTTGCAATGAAATTGCCGTGTACAATGGAGGACATGGGGGGGTGGTCCCTTGAAGGAGTTTGCAGGGGGGCACTGGAGAACATGTGCAGGGCTGTGGAGAAGATTGCAGGGGAGCCTGGAGATCATTGGGGAGCTTGGAGATGAGCGGAAAGGTGCCTGGGGGAAAGCATGGAGGAGCCTGGCGTAGAGTAGAGGGGGTCCCTCGAGGAAGTCGTTGAACCTTTGTAGGGGAGATTGTGGGGTGTGGTGGGGGATATCATGAAGGAGATCATGGGATGGCCATGGGGGAGATTGTGGCGAATACCTTGAGAAGGTTTGCAAGGTCGCTTTAATGGCCGAGTGAAGCACCCACTCTGGTTCTGACCCACAAGTTGTTCTGGAAATACAATTATCTGGGTTTCTCAAGGTACAGGAAACCTGGCTGTTGAAGCTGGAACAGAGAAAGGATATTCGCCTCAATAAATGTTCAAATGAGGTATCCACCTCCGGATCGTCGGTTAGTCACCGCCCCTGTTTTACTTCCGTTATATCCACCAGCGGACTTGTTTAACAGAGATGGATTTGGATTTGGAATTTATTTTAATTTTAACTTTTCACCGGACTGAAACACACCTGGGGCGGGAATCGCACCATGCCTGTCGCCCCCCCCCCCCCCCCCCCCCCCTACCAGCGGGACCAGGTGGTGCAGGCGGGCTCCGGGATCCTGGGGGGGGGGTGATCTGACCCCAGGGGGTGCCCCCGTGGTGGCCTGGCCCGCGATCGGGGCCCACCGATTGGCGGGCGGGCCTGTGCCGTGGGGGCACTCTTTTCCTTCCGCCTTCGCCATAGTCTTCACGATGGCGGAAGCGGAAGTGATCCCCTCCCCTGAGCATGCGCGGGGTTGACGTCAGCAGCCGCTGACGCTCCGGCGCATGAGCCGACATCCGCTGGCCGGCGAAGTCCCTTTGGCCCCGCCTGGCGTGGCGCCAAAGGCCATTTACGCCGGCCGGCGGGGCGCCAACTTCTCCGGCGTTGGCCTAGCCCCTCAAGGTTAGGGCTTGGCCCTTAAAGGTATGGAGAATTCCGCACCTTTAGGGCGGCCCGACGCCGGAGTGGTTCACGCCACTCCATCCCGCCGGGACCCCCCGCCCCGCCAGGTAGGGGAGAATCCCGCCCCTGTTTTTGGGGGTTAAAATTCTCCCCACAAATTTCACAGTGAGAAACATGAAAGGAAAATATATAGAAAGAAAAGGTACAAAAGGAAGGCGGTGACATAGTGAACCAGAAACCTAGAGTACTCTGGAGTCCCAGGTTCAAATCCCACCACTGGAGATGGTGAAATTTGAATTTAATAAAAATCTGGAATTAAAAGTCTGGTAAATGACCATAATCGATTGTTGTAAAAACCCATCTGGTTAACTAATGTCCTTCAGGGAAGGAAATCTGCCATCCTTACCTGGTCTGGCCTACATGTGACTACAGACCCACAGCAATGTGGTTGACTCTTAACTGCCCCTCAAGGGCAATTAGAGATGGACAATAAATATTGGCACAGCTTGCAATGCCCATGTCCCACGAACGAATAAAAAAAAACCCTATGCACTACGCACCTCAACAAAAGCCGAACAATCTGTATGCCAGCCCCATACCTACTTATGTCCCCTGCCTACCCACTTGTCCCTTTATAGCCTCTTGCCAACTTGTACCAACCTATGCCCACCACCTACAATCATTTTCCCTTGCATCCTCATTGCCAACTCACCCAGTATTTACCATGGGTAGGCCTTAGCCATGTTGAAATGAAACAAAATAAAGGTATAAATATTTATTACAGCCTCATAATATTAAAAGCACACTCCCGTTGATGAAAGCCCATTCAAACTCTCAAATAATTAATCCCATGTAAAAACAAACAGACTTGTATTCAGAACTCTAATCCATTAATAACCCCTCTGAACTGTCAATCAACCTGTGAACTTCTGTTGGGGTAATTGTTCATTGTGGAAAGCAGCCAAGCATTAATAATGATATAATGATAGTCCTTGGGTAAATTTCAGCAAACAGCTATTCTAGCTGCTGGAACGGATTTTTTTTTCCAATTCTCATGACACATGCATCCTATTACTTTCAACTTGAAGGGCTGGGGATTTAAGTAACTTCACAGCTTATCAGTCCTCCAGACCTTCTCCACCCTTCATGAGCATTTATGTATATCTAGAAAATGATGACACCCATACTGTAGGTTAAGGCCCTCGCAACAACAAAAAAGCAGTCTGTTTGACCTCAGCACTTAAATCATAGGTCCATACAACCTGTGAATTTTCAGATTAAAATGAATACTTTGAATGTGAGGTCATCCATTTTGGTAGGAATAACAGCAAACTAGACTATTATATAAATGGTAAAAAATTTCAGCATGCTGATGTTCAGAAAGACCTGGGTGTCCTTGTACATGAATCGCAAAAAGTTGGTTTGCAGGTGCAGCAGGTAATTAAGAAGGCAAATGGAACTTGCTAGAGGGACGGAGTTTAAAAGCAGGCAGGTTATGTTGCAGCTGTATAGGGTGCTGGTGAGGCCACAACTGGAGTACTGTGTACAGTTTTGGATTCCTTCCTTGAGAAAGGACGCACCGGCACTGGAGGGTGCGCAGAGGAGATTCACTAGGTTGATGCCAGAGTTGAGAGGATTAGCTTATGAGGAGAGACATAGTACACTGGGATTTTACTCATTAGAATTTAGAAGAATGAGAAACATATAAAATTATGAAGGGAATAGATTGCATAGAAGCAGGGTGATTGTTTCCACTGGCAGGTGGAACTCGGGGGCATAGCCTCAAAATAAGGCTGATTTAGGACTGAGTTAAGGAAGAACTTCTTCGCCCAAAGGTTTATGAATCTGTGGAATTCCCTGCCCAATGATGCAGTTGAGGCTACCTCGTTAAATGTTTTTAAGGCAAAGGTAGATAGATTTTTGAACAGTAAAGGAATAAAAGGTTACAGTGAGCGGGTGGGTAAGTAGAGCTGAGTCCACAAATAGATCAGCCACGGTCTTATTGAATGGAGGAGCAGGCTCGAGGGGCCAGATGGTCTACTCCTGCTCCTAGTTCTTAAGTTCTTACAGAATTCACACATGGCATGTTTGCTTTGACAGTGGACTTGGCCTTTATCGCATCATTTAAAAGGGAATTAGAAAAATATTTGAGAGGAAGGATATATAAAAATGTAGAAGGAAATGGAGTGAAAATAGGCACACAATAGATGGATGAGGAGCTAGACCCCCTCCCACCCCCGCCCAAGCCAAGCACAGCGGGCCAAAGAGCTATTCTATGTTATAATGCCTGTTATTTGATATAATCGTTAAAATCCTAATAGCTCCACCAATATATTCTGTTCCAAATCAGGGTGACTTAAAGATTTCTTGGCAGTCTTGCTGTTGTTCAATGAGGAGTGTCAGTGAATGATAATGAAATATTTATACGCTTTTTGAAATCAGTGTCAATATAGGGTGTGCTCAAGTCAGGTTTGGCTTGTGTTAACTCAAAACCTTCCTTAATGCTTATCTATATGAAAATATGTTTTGGACGTTTGATAGACTTTATACAGACCATTTTCATACTTTGGGGTCACCCTGAGATCACAAAAGGCACAATAATAATGCAGATCTTTCTTCTTTAAAAACATAACTTAACAAAAAAACGAAAGGCTGATGATTGACCACAACCTATGGAATAAAATCAATGTTCAACGCTTGTTCAGAAGTTATGTTACATTGGCTGGCACGAAAGGATGAATGGTGAAATTTTACAGCATTAATCAGGGCTCCACATTGCATCAAAGTAAAAAAAAAATGACACTAGAACAAAAGCTGCCTTCATTTCAGAAGCTGCTCAAATAAACGGAAAAAACTTTTTAAGCACGGTGCAAGGAAGTTTTCTTTGATCCTGCCCAAATGTTGGTTTCTTTCAGCTTCCTCAGTTTCATTTCTAGCCGTACATGGTACCAAGTCATTTTTGTAAAGCTACATTCTGTTTTTTCAGATGCAAGTGGTTTATTATTTCCCCAGCACAGAGCTGGCAGGCACTCAAGAAAAACCCCGGATAAATATTCTAGCGACGCAGAATCACAACATCAGTAAAAGGCCTGAAAATACCTGTATTATTATTTTGGAGAATTTGAAACATCTGCTTGTGTGAGTGCAGCACCATTTATTGGCATTGGACCCTCTGATTCCTCTCCCTCCTCCTTCCCCAAGAAATAAAAACACTCTGATTTCAACCTGATGGAAAGAAACTCTTATTTTATTAAGTGATTGGTCTCCCTGTGGGCCTGACTAGTGCTTGAGGCTGCCACCTGTGGTGAGTGGTTGCGATATTTTTGTGTGAAAGAACACAAGGTGCCATTATTGCAGTTTATAATGGGCCAGAAGTTGCTGCAGAAGGCAATTTTAAAGCATCTGCCATTCGTTAGACTTGTCCTTGTGTGTTAGGCTTTTAAAACTTCCACGTGACAGGTCGCTGAAATGTGAGCTGATAAAGTCACAGCTTGGAAAACAGGGCATCTGGGATATGAATGAAAAGGGCAAACAACTGTGCATCTTAACCAATCAGAATTGTGAAGAAAACGGCACAAGAACTGCGAGGAAGTGTAAATTAGAGTCAGTCAACTTGCTGTCAAACCAGTCACTGAAAGGGAAATAAAGAGAGTGAAATGTTGGATTAAGGGAGAGAAACAAAATAGACATGAAGGAAAAGTTTACAAAACACGTGTTTTAAAAAAAAATCTCCAACCGTTAAAACCTGAAGAAATGAGACTCCGCAGATAGAATCTTCTGTTGGTGCTGAGGGTCTTGCTTGCAGGCTGGAGAGTCAGCGGGAGATCTGCACTGCCTCTTCTTTGGAAAGCTCGCAGGATCTTACACCAATCAGGCAGATTCGAAGATAGCAGCAACCTTTCTTCTAGTATCAAGTCCCCAATGGTGGAAGTATGTCCAGCACACTAAGCCAATCAAAGGCCGATAACTCTTAAAATCAACAGTGCCACAGAGGAGGCTGTGGTTGCTGTTGAAACATCAACTCCCAGAGTCCCAGGATGCAGAACAAAGGTAAGTAAGATGGGGAGTGGGGCATGTTTTCCGAGTGGGTGTCTTGAGGAGAGTGGGACAGGGTGTTTGGAAGCAAGATGCTCCTCAGGGAGCACTTTCCAAATCTACGACTGCTACCATCTCGAAGGACAAGGTCAATGGACACATGGGAACACTGCCATCTGGAAGTTTCCCTCCAAGCCACACACCATCCCGACTTAGAAATATATCGCCTTTCCTTCTCTGGATCAAAATCCTGGAACTCCTTCCTTAACAGCACTGTGGGTGTACCTGCACCACATGGACTGCAACCATTCAAGAAGGCAGCTCACTACCACCTTCTCCAGGGCAGTTAGAGATGGGCAATAAATGCCGGCCTCGTCAGCGATGCCCACATCCTGTAATGGATTTTAAAAGCAGCGGGGATTGGTTCTCAACAGGTACCCGCCTGGCCTGATGCCTATGACCTCAATCACTAATACCCCATCTGCAAGAGCTAGACAGTTATTCAATTCCAGACAGAAGTAGCCTCAGAGGCACAAAATGCAGCAAGCTTCATCTCTGTTACTGGAGTTCCTCCTGGTTCAGGGCATTATCAATTGAGCCCATGTGGTAATCAGTGTGAAGCCAGTGAATTTAATTGATGGAAATGGCTTCCACCTCAACGTTCGATTGGATTGCAACCGTAACAAGATATTGCTGCATTTGTGTCCTCGCTATCTTGAATGCTGCTATAGCTCCTTCATCATCCAGTAGTCCAAGGTGCTGCAGCTCTTCATCCATCCCCAATAGCCGTGGATGGATTCTAGGAGTCAGAGAATACCCCTAGAGGAGATGGCTGCTCACCCATGAATGTGATTCTGACATGGAGCTTCAGAGGCATCTGCCCACAAAGATCACCATCAAGCAGGCCTTTGGGCTTCTGAAACTGTGGTTCTAGTGACTGGACTGGCTGGTAGAACACTGCAGTACATTCCTGCAAGGGTCTCGTGCATTGTGGTGGTTTGCTGTTCTTGCCATAACCTTGAAGAGGATGAAACCCAGGAACAACACAGCTGAGACTTGACCCTGCTTCTACAAGTCAATAATTTCAGCATTGTCGAATTACAGTGATCTTGCCCCAATATTGAGTGGAAGTCATTCTGAAGACATACATCTCCCATCTGCTGCCTGACCGAGTTTGGAAATGTGGGCAAGAAAACCAAGCCACAGTTGCTGCTTTATGTGAAAATGAATTGACTCAACTCAAATCAAGTTTGGGTTAATGTAAATGCAATGTGAATTTTATTTTTGTTCGTAAGTTTATCCCCTGTAACTACATGTTAATGCAGCCAATAGGTGCCTCTGATCCTGAAAAGGATTGTACATTCAAGTCAATGTTCCTCCCCTTACAAAAATATGGTTTGACGTTGAATTTGAATCATTAGTTCCTTTTAAAGTAATAAAGGTGCTGATAAATGACAGCAGTTGCTTAAGCAAGCTGCCTTAATGAAGAAAATGTGTAAAAATAACCTGGTACTGAAAAGTTTCAGCTGTTGGGAATGCTGGTACTTTTACCATTCGGACTTTAGAAATCCAATGCTCTGCAATCCATTAAATGGATTCCAAGAAAAGACATCCAATAATGGGGATTATTGATCCATCTACCTCAGGGTTTCAGTTAGTCGGAATGCATTACAAAACTGAACCGGTTTATTTGTGGCAAATATCAACTTTAATAAAAATAAGATTCTAGCTTGAGCAACATTGGCTGAATATCAAAGCTTTTGTACAGTCAGTATATAAGTTTCTTCTCGCCATCAGAGCAAACCAGAAATATATAGGTCTATTCAAATGCGAATGAGCCACTTCAATTAGGCTGCTGCCTCTTTCACTGGTTATAGTCCAAGGGAACCAAATCGTCAGGCAGAAAACTAACTACACTGCTCCCCGACACTCACCCTAAACACTGGGGTTAAACTTCATGATGGTGAGCTGCAAACCTTATCCTGGCATTCTGCACATTCACAGCCTTTGACCAGTTTACATCTGCATATTATTGGCATAATGACATTAACAAGGAATATCATCAAGATGTACTATTCAATTCTGCACCAAATTCACTGTGACATTGGATGAAGGGAACTTTACCTGGGCCTTGAAGATTAGTGATAATTCAGGAAATCCAGTGGAAACAAACGGGTTGCCTGCAACCAGCTTTGGTCAATTCAAAATATTGAGGTGTAAGATCAGCATATCTGGAGTTGTCCGCTTAGATCAATTGGAAAATAGCTTTAAGGAGGAAACTTTAGTGTGGCGATCTGATTTGAGGAAGAAATCTTGTTGGTTATAAGCACGTGGCCATACAGTGAGGTCAAGGTGATAGGCCCAGATTTTCATGGATTTTCGGAGGGCCCATCCCCATTTCTGTCAAATCTAAGGGGATCAGAGGTTATGGGGAGAAGGCAGGAGAATGGGGATGAGAAAATATCAGCCATGATTGAATGGCGGAGCAGACTCAATGGGCCGAGTGGCCTAATTCTGCTCCTATGTCTTATGGTCTTATGGTCTATCTTATTTTTGCTGGTAGGGGAATGGGACAGGATGTAATAAACATATGAGGGAACCACAAACCAGGCAGGGCTATTTTAATTCAGGTCTGGACCCCATTTCAGCTGGAGTCAGTTACATATGATTTTTAAGAGCAGATGTAAGTGCTCGTTAAAGGCAGATAATGTCTGTGGAATTGTCAAGTGACCAAATTATTTAAATCCTCTGTTCTTTAAATTTTGAATAAAAAAACAGCCTGGATGTCTCTGAGTTGAAAAAAATCAGTGCTTTCAGTTTCAATGGCTGTTTGTTGACATGACCCAAAGGGTTATTATTATAACATCATTTCTTGACTGCTTCCCTAACCTATCATTATCACAGTGCGGGGCTGTCCAGCTAAAATAGGTTATTAGAGATTGGCTGTCTTTGAGGGGCTATGAATAAAAATATTTGTTTTATAAGAGATCAAGTACTTGGGGGGAATTTAAAAGTATTGAATAGACTTTTATCAGTTAGAGTTTGTAATATAGTGAAGTCCGTTAGAATAGGTAGATTATTTATTTCTCAAGGAATCAAGGGATCTAGCGAATGGGCAGGAAAATGGAATTGAAGCCCAGGATCAGCGATGATTATAATCCATGGCAGAGCAGGCTCGATGAGCCGTAAGGTCCACTTCTGCTCCTGGTTACTGTATTCTTGTGTTCTATGTCCAACATGGACCACAATCTTCGGTTATTCTTCTTCCCATTCCAGACCTTTAGCCCCTTTCATTCCCCAATGCTCTTAATCCTGGCAACATATCTGTTGGGATTCCCAGCCACAACTGCAAACAAGATTCCTCAACCACTGCCAAACTATCTTGTAGCCGACTGTCACTTGCACCTCTCTTGTTTATTCCCATACACCACAGTGCTCAGTGCCACAACTCTGGAAAATCTGGGCTTCTTTTGTACCTGTCAGTTTTATCCCTTTCTGTTACTCTTGTAGACTTGATAGAGGTTTATAAGATGATCAGGGGAATAGATAGAGTAGACAGTCAGAGACTTTTTCCCCGGGTGGAACACACCATTACAAGGGGACATAAATTTAAGATAAATGGTGGAAGATATAGAGGGGATGTCAGAGGTAGGTTCTTTACCCAGAGAGTAGTGGGGGCATGGAATGCACTGCCTGTGGAAGTAGTTGAGTCGGAAACGTTAGGGACCTTCAAGCGGCTATTGGATAGGTACATGGATTAGGGTAGAATAATGGAGTGTAGGTTAACTTCTTCTTAAGGGCAGCACGGTAGCATTGTGGATAGCACATTCAGACTTCACTAACTTTATGCAACTTTTAATTATGGGGCGGTGCAGTGTTGGGGTAAAGAGTTTCTGGAGTTCAAAAGTCAAGGCTAAAGTCTACAATCTTCTCACCGTTAAAGCCCTCCAATGGACTCCCACATCAGTTCAGGGCACGGCTGATGATAAATGCCGAGTTGTTCAAATCCCAGAAGGGAAGCTTGAAAAAATACCCTCAACTGTGTTTGTAATTTCTATTGTGTGAGGAGTAGTTTGAAATCCAGAAATGATGTCCCCGACTCTTGGTGATGATTTTTACAGAGTTGGTGTACGTTGAAGAACAGAAAAAAAACAAAAAAGTAAAATAGAAGTACACTTATATAAAACAATGGTTTTACACAGTATTACTACTTTAAACAATCAT
This sequence comes from Scyliorhinus canicula, assembly GCF_902713615.1. Lineage (NCBI taxonomy): Eukaryota > Metazoa > Chordata > Chondrichthyes > Carcharhiniformes > Scyliorhinidae > Scyliorhinus > Scyliorhinus canicula. The sequence goes on along the minus strand of NC_052149.1, from coordinate 48,645,393 downwards.
AACTTAAATATATTCAGAACTAATGCTCCCAATCTGTTTCACAGCACCTTATAGATTCTATGATCTGTAAAAATCCAGTGACTTTTACCGCACAGTACCTTCATGTCTGTTTCTGAGGTTTCAAATCTGGCCTCCTTCACACACACACTGTTTGCTGGGTGTTAAACAGCTATTCCTGCTGTTGCCTGAGATCTAGCGCAGCCTCCACTGCATACGTTTCAGTTTCCCCTAAAATACATTTTCCCCTTTGATCTCTCCCTCATCTGTCTTAATTTATTTAGTTCCTCACAGATTTAATTTCCTCCATCTGTTTATTTTAGCTTTTAGAGTTTAAAATAAAAGTTTTTAAAATACTGGCCCAATCTTTCAACTGCTCCACCCCCCCACTGATTGCCCCCAACATGGTCCCCGGACACCCCCGTTGCACCCAACTTACTTCTTTGGGGATTCCCCCCCCCCCCCCCCCCCCCCCCCCCCGACCGCACTTCTTAAGGTTGAGGTACCCCTGGACCCAATTCCTGGCACACTCAACCTGGCACCTGGGCATCGTGGCACTGCTAGCCTGGAACTGACACCTATACACCCTAGCTAGGGTGGCACTGGACTCTCCTGTTTATTCCCATACTCCACAGTGCTCAGTGGCACAACTCTGGAAAATCTGGGCTTCTTTTGTAACTGTCAGTTTTGACAGGGTGCCTGGGTGGTAGTATCAATGCGCCAAGGTGCCCAGGTGCCAGCAGGAGTTCCAGGGTACTACCCTGCCCAGAGCATGACCACCCAGCAAACTCTACTGGACTGGGAGACCCCTGCCCTCCCCATTAAGCTTGGTCCACGTTTGTGGCAACCAGTGTTAAATGGCATCCTGGAAATGTCTCCCAAGTGAGCCCGTTAGTCTGCAGGTGAATACGACGCAGCCATATTTATTTGAGCCTAATGACTCATTTAAATATGTTAATCTGGTCCTCATCCAAGGAGGGTGAGATCCAGATAGCGAGGTCTCATGCGATCTTGTTAAATCTCGCGAGGCATTTCAATGTCACAAAACGCCCGAGATTCAATGGCCTTGACGCGTCACCAAGTCGGTCGCGACGAGGCCGTTAAATCACGCTACATGTGTGGCGTTCTTTAAAATATGCGTATGTTTTAATTTAGATTATGGTAACTCAAAATTTAGTTGTGAAAAACAGAAGTCAGCTTCAGGGTTAATGAATTGGATACATCTCTGCTGTCGGGATTCTCCGTTACGCCGGCATCACACCCACGACCGGGGATTTCCCGATAGAGTGGGGTGCCCACAATGGGAAACCCGATTGGCAGGCTGGTGGACGGAGAATCCTGCTACCAGCTGGGGCGCGCCGCACCAGTCGCCCAGTTTGTGTATATACCTAAATAGATAAAGTAATTGCCAAAACTTATAATCCTAGTCTCTGATTGTAAAAATTACAAAAGGGAAAGATGGTTGTTCTGCCCACTTAGTTTTGATGTGCCAAATATCATATATATTTTTTTAATTTAGAGTACCCAATTCATTTTTTTCCAATTAAGGGCCAATTTAGCATGGCCAATCCACCTAGCCTACACATCCTTGGGTTGTGGGGGCGAAATCCACGCAAACACGGGGAGAATGTACACCAAATACAATCTTGATAGCACACAATGATGTCTGCTTGCTAACTTTCTGAAAGTGTCAAAAATGAAGTAACATTGATTATACTATGATTGAGCTCACCCAGTTTAAATAATACTGTCTTCTCTCTGCGGTGTCATGAAATGCTGCTGCCTTGGAGATTATTCGGATCTGGTCATAAGTGTTAGAAGGGAAAAAGTCCCCTCGAGCACAAGTACTTAGCTGTCTCTGTTCTTGACATTTCCATTTCTTTCTGCAGACAAAACCGGCCCATAATGACCTGGAGTGTTCACAGACTGGAGGGGGCTGTTGTATCACCTCCTTTTATTGTGCGTGTTTTAAAAAATTGTTCTGTGCAGTTGGCTTGATTAAAAATGTGTTTTGAAACTTCGGGGCCCGGATTCTCCATTCCTGAGACATCAGTGTTGACGCCGGGGCAGGGTTAGTGGAGTTCTACGACAGCAAAATGGGTGTCACATTGGACCAATTCATCAACTGTGCTTTCTGCAGAGAAAAAGGTGAAGTGAGAGATCTTAACTGGCTTTGCTGTGGCCCAAGAGCTGTCAATCATAGCTAGATGTTTATAAACATTGCGGTTAATGTCACAGCAGGTTACCTTGAAATCCATGCAGGTGTGAAGGGAAACTAAATGAAACAATCCATTTGGCTGGCTGTGTGTGAAAACTGTCAATCACGGTCTAGTAAAATCAATTTCACATTGATGTGACTAAAAGCATTTCAGATCAAAGATCTGAGGGGTTTAAACTCCGCTGATGCAACTTTCCCTTTCTCGGAATTTACAGGTGCGGCTTTCTAAGCCTGAGCCAGCAGTTTATTTCACAGATGAGTTTCAAAGCAGCAATTGTTTTCGCTGTCTCTGGTCTGGGCTGCACTCTAGCTTCCAAACAGAGGTCTCTGTAATTGGGGGGGGGGGGGGGGGGGGGGGGGGGCTTCCAGGCAGGGTCTCCCTGTAATTGTGGGGGTCTTTAATGAGGGGATTCTTGGTGGGGGGTGGTGATTCGGTCTGGATTGGGGGGGGCGGGGATTTGTTTTGTGGGGGAGGGAGGTGGCCCTCAGACGTCCTTTGGGGGCAAAGAGTTACCCACTTGGCCTACTGCAAGGTGCACCACGCCAGGGCCACGCTGGGAAAGACCTGCACCAATTCTCAACCATGTGAATCCTGGCCCTGGGGACCGTAGATTCATGTGGACTTGGAGAAACTGGTGCCCAGTCCATTAATAGGGTGCAAATGGCAGGGGGCACAAGCCTCGATGAGGGATCGGACATCGGAAGGGAATTGGCGCAGGTGGCGGAGAATCCAGCTCAATATTTGGCACCAGCAGAGAATCATAAAATCATTGAATTTACAGTGCAGAAGGAAGCCATTTGGCCCATCGAGTCTGCACTGGCCCTTGGAAAGAGCACCCCACTTAAAGCCCACATTTCCACTCCATCCCTGCAATCCCACCCAACCCTTTTGGCCATTAAGGGCAATCTAGCATGGCCTATCCACCTAACCTGCACATCTTTGGACTATCCCCACACTTCCACCCTATCCCCGTAACCCCACCTTCCCTTTTTTGTACACTGAGGGCAATTTAGCATAGCCAATCCACCTACCCCTGCACATCTTTGGACTGTGGGAGGAAACCGGAGCACCCGGAGGAAACCCACGCAGAGACAGGGAGAAAGTGCAGACTCCGCACAAACAGTGACCCAAGCCGGGAATCGAACCTGGGACCCTGGAGCTGTGAAGTGACAGTGCTAACCACTGTGCTACCATGCCACCCATAAGTCTGGCAAGGGCCAGACATGTCTGCATCTCTGGAGGCCCATAGAGGAGACAATGCAGTGAATTGTTGGTGTAGCAGTAACTGAAGCTGTTGCAACTGCACTGAGAATATCCAGGATGACGGTATGTTCCTGTCTTATGCACCTTCTCAAATCCCATTTCACCCATCCTGCTAACTGACGTAATATGCAGGCTGCAAATTGTGTGACCATAGACTTCTTGCTTTCCAAACCATCTCCCTTCCCTCAGACTAACTGTCCCCTTTGCATTATGTCAAATAGCTGTGAACTGCCACCTCATCAGCTGGTGCAGCCTCACAATGAAGAACAGAAACAAGAGCAGAGATCTGATGAAGAAGCATCATCACTTGATACCCACAGTAAGCATTTCACAAGTTGGCACTGCGTGTACCTTGGATGGTGAAATAAAGGCAGGGGTAGCATGTGATAAGCCAAGGGGTATGAGTGGGCTGCAAGCAGACTAGAGAAAATGGCTGCACACAAGTCAGCTCCACGGAAGGCAAAGGTGCGGATGAGATCAATCGCAAAGACTCAAATATTGATTTAAGTCGATGGCTAACAGGAAAGGACTGATGGGTGCCCAAACAGAGAGATGCTTATTGCCTTGGCAGGTCTGCCACACAACCTCTTATCACCACCAAGGAGAATGGAAGTGTTTGGGTTCAACTGGGAACAAGAAGTGTGCAAACAGTGGCCAACTCTTTAGACAGTATTTGTGGACCAAATCGTGCTGTGGTTACTGATGTCCAATGTCTCAGCTTCCGTTGCAGCACTGGCAGAAGCCACCCAGTGCCTTAGTGTTGCAGCAGACCCTTAGATTGAGGACATGAGATCCATACTTGTGCCCTTGCAGGTTCAGGCTGAGCAATTATGGCTGCCAGCATGCGCATGCACGACCACCGACCCGCCAATTCTCCAGGCCATATCAACAGCTAGAGCCGGGTGCTCTACGCTGCCTGGCTTCTAGCTCTTCCCAGAACAGGGAATCGGTGAATGTTTCACAATGATTTTTCCGCCGTGAAATGCCACCATTTTTATCCGGCATGGGGACTTAATCTCCAGAATGGAGAATCCAGCCAAGTGTTCCTTGTCACCAAACAGCCTTCTTCACCTTCGTCAACTTCGTCAAGGTGACTGAAATATGTTTGGAACAGTTAACTGGAGCAGGAAAAAGCTTTGTGGCTTTTCATCCAGCCTGGTGAATGTAGGAATTTCAGATATATATTTCTATTATATGTAATTGGTGCAGTAAGGGTTAAAAGCCTGTGTTAGTGTGTATATGACTGCTGCAGTAATATGTTTTAAAATCCTGGTTTGCAAGACAGCTAGGCTCTTTAGGAAGCAGAGGTGCAATTAAAGCTGCATCAAAGTTTGGGCTAATGGATTTTTGTTTCTATTGAGAAGGTTTCCTGCAGAGTAGTTAATTAGAATATTGGGCGCAATTCTCCGGAAAGATTTCTCTAAGTGTGGCAGCAAGCGGGAACTGCCGTGAGCTTCCCGGCGCTCGGAACAGCGAGGCCGGCAACGATATTCAACGTTAATTGGTCCACTTAACGAGGCCCCATGAGCTTTATGCCCTAAATGAAGGCTCACCAGGCGATTCGTCGGCACTACGCTCGCCAGCCCTCTGCTAACAAGGTCGAGCAGCACCTAAGCTGCACTTGCTCCGCCAACCTCAGCCAGCTGGCAACAATGGCGCCGAGGAGGCCAGCCCCGCGATTCGGCAATACAGACCTGGGGGGGGGGCTTCTCAACGCGGTAGCGACCAGGAGAGATGTCCCGTTCCCCCGAGGGTCCCGCAGGGTGAGCCACAGGGCAACCAGTGCTGCCTGGGATGAGGTGGCGACGACTGTAAGCTCCAGGAGGAGATCTGGCTTCCAGTGCCATAAAAACAACCTACACCGGCAGCATGAGTGAGTAGCCCCAAATGCCCCCAAAACCCACCCCCCCCTCGAGACCTTTCCATCCCCACCCCCCTACTCTCCATGCACCTCCCACCACTCCCTTCACCCCCCTCTCCCTTCAACCCCTTCAACCCTTCCTTCACTCCCCCGCCCACCACTGTGAACCACACATGTGGCTAACGATGCCCTCTCGCTGTCTCCTCAGGACAAGCTCTCGCATAATCCTCAGGAGAGGACAAGGCGGTCATCAATGCAGAGGGTGGCAGAGGCCTCAGAGGTGAGGAACCATCGGGCCACACCCGGAGGACCTGTCAAACGTGAGTTGTTACTGCCTTACTGACTGATCCATCCTGCCCACTGACCACACGTCCACTCTCCCGCAGGTCCTCCAGCCGATGGTGTCGGCCCATTCCGGGTGGCTCCCTCTCCTGCCTCCCACCTCAGAGGCGAGCTCCAAGGAGGACACAATTTAAAAAAATAAATAAATTTAGTGTACCCAATTGATTATTTCCAAATAAGGGGGACTTTTAGCATGGCCAATCCACCTAACGTGCACATCTTTGGGTTGTGGGGACAAAACATGGGGAGAATGTACAAACTCCACACGGACAGTGACCAAGGGCCGGGATCGAACCTGGGACCTCAGCGCTGTGAGGCAGCAGTGCTAACCACTGCGCCACCGTGCTGCCTGAGGAAGACACAAATGAGGTGTCACAGCTGTCATTCCCACCCTCCACCAGCGCAGATACATGCACCTCGGTGGGTCATGTTAGTGGACAGGCTTCTGGGGCACAGCCTGGTGAGTACTACACTGCTGATGAGACACATCAGGTGGCGGCAGGAACCCCCAAGGCGAGACAGCAGTTGGAGGGCTGCTGAATCTCAGGATCCAGTTGGGTCCCAGCCTGATGCTGAGCCTCTGGTACAGGGTTACCCGGAGTTGATGGAGACAATAGGAATCAGAGGCAGATGTCAGCGACATCCCCGAAGATCCATAGCCAATTGGAGAGATCCCAAAAGCTACGGGCATAGGAGATGTTGCCAACAATGTGTGGCACTGAAGCCAACACTGCTAAGCTGGCGACCGCAGTGGAGATCCTAATGCATGACGCCAGCACCATTAGTGAAGGTGGCCAAGGCATCGCGCAGTTGGTGACAGCCATGGTTGAGGGTCTCGGCAGAATGTCCGACTCGCTGGGCGATGTGACTCAGTACCTTAATGAGGTTTTGCGGGACATGTCCCGCTCTCAGATGGGAATGGCCAAGGTGCTGTGGAGCTTGTCCCAGTTGTACGTAGGCATTGCAGAGGTGCTGTGGAGGATGTCCAGACACTAAGGAGCATCACTGAGGGCGGTTGACACGATAGTGCAGGCATCGGGGAGCCTCCAGGGCTGGCAGAACCAGATGATGCACGGGCAGCCAGGGCTTGAACCAGCTTTCCCCATGTCCCAAGGTGAACCCCAGGGCCCTATGGGCCCCGAGCGGGAGAAGAGAGCACTGGGTACCAATTCAGACCCATCTCATGGAGTGGCGACGGTGGCCACCAGCCCTCGCGCGTTCCACTCCTCTGATGAGGCCGTGTCTCACAGCCAGCACACAGGACGTGGTGGCACGGCTGCGCTCGTTCTCCGGCCTCCGTACTGGCATCATTAGCTAGGTCCTCAGCCGGTAACCCATGTCCCCCATGAGCCAGCTGCCCATCCTGGGCTGGTCCTCGAAGAGGTCGGGGATGGCTGACTGCCTCAGGACGTTACTGTCGTGGACGCATGGGAAGCATGCACACACGTGCATGATCATCATGTGGTGGTCGCACACGTGCTGTATGTACAGGGAGTGGCAACCCTTTCTGTTAATGTAGATGGCCCAGTGAGCACAGAGAAACATGCGTGCCATCCACTACCCCCTGGATCTGTGGAATCGCGACGATGGTAGAGAATCCTGTTGCCTGGGCATCTTGTTGGTTCATGTCAATGTTGATGCAATTTTACACCCAGGCAAACAGGGGATCTGTGACCTGTTGGATGTATCAGTGGACTGTGGCCTGCGGGATGCCACACAGATCCCCTCTTGAACCGTCAAAGGATCCTGAGGCGTAAAAGTTCAGAGCTGCAGTGAACTTAACGGCCACAGAGAGCAGGTGTCCTCCTCCTCCACGTGGTGTCAATTCGCTCGGACATGGCACAGGTGCCGCACCATCTCCTTATTGAGAAGGATCCTCCTATGGCACGCGTTGACCGTCATCTGCTCAAACGACCAGCGGTGCTGTATACCCTGGGCCTGTCGTGGGATCTCCCCTCTGGGTCCCACCCTGACCTGATAAGCAGCCAGGTGCTCAGGGTGTGGGGCGGGGTCCGAAACGCGGGCCACCGCCTCGAGCATCTGCTGCCGCTGCTGCCGCTGCCATCTCGGGCGTCTGCCTGCTCAGCCTAGCCGCAGCACCTCTAGGGTAAGTTCTGGGTCCAAAATCCCTGCTTTGGCATTCAATATCTGTACGGCATTGGGAGTGGGTGTTAGACTGACAACCGTGGTGGCTCCCACCCGGGGTCTCTCCATTCCCCCATTGATCCCCCCCCCCCCCCCCCCCCCCCCCCCCAAACCCGGAACGCCTTGCCCACGTACTCCCGGCCACAGCGGGCTCCACTCACCGGACCCCATACCCTCAATCTTGGACACTCACTCATAACATCACCTGAACCAGGTGCTGGTCCCCTCCACATAGCACTCACCCACCCTCTGGCCATGGACATATCCCGGAACTGTGTCCCATCCCCTGGGTGTTCTGCATGTGTGGTGTTGTCTCCTGCAGTGTTCAGGCACAGTGTCCAAGCATCACGGTCTGATTGGGATGCTAGGTAATGTTTCCCACATGCTACATGGCCCGCCCACCCATGGGAATCCACTTTGGTTGTGTGAAGTGCTCACTTAACCACGATTGCCAATACCCGATGAGCAATAGCCTTCAGCCGCACGGGCAAAGCTCTTGGCAGTTGCTGGTGGTTATGGGTGGTTGGTGGCGTAGATGGACAGAGACAAGGGTTTCCCCCCCTCCCTGCCGGATACACATGATCCAGGGGTTGGCATGGTGGTGCCGCGCATAGTTGCCGCCCCAGCGCCTCCCCTGGCAGCCCACCCCTGCGGTGGGTCTCCCACTCCCCTCCGAGCACTGCGATGGCAAGCCCAGCCCCCCCGGGCTCTTTGCCTGTTACTCACCTCCTCGGCTCCCCACAGAAGCCCTTCCGCCAGGTTCATGTTTTTAAAAAGGAGTACTAATCAGCGCCAGCGTGAACACTTGCTGGGGAGGCCGCTGTATGACGGGAGGTTATTGGATAAGGGGTGGATCCCATTAATTGTATGGAAATAGGGCTTAAGTGGTGAGAATTGGTTTCGCCACGCTACGACGAAATCCCAATTTCGCCTACGGGAGCATCGCAAACTGTTTGGCGCTTGCTGCGGTTCTTGTTTTCGGCCTCTCCCACTATTCACCGGCCTTGTCTCACTCGAGCGAGTGCGTAATGAGGCCAGAGAATCACACCCATTGTGCTCAACTTAGCAAGGCGTAGTTAATGGGAGGAGCCAGAGGTTGGAAAAGTCAGGTGGTGAGATTTCATTTTAGTTTATGGCTGGAAGCCAAGCTGAGAGGTTTCTGAAGAAATACATCCAGAGATCCTGCACTGTTCCTGACAGTGTTCAGGCCTATTTTTTCAAACAGTTTCCCAATACATCTCTGTACAGTCCGTATTCCTGATTGCTAACTGCTGTTTGAGTGGAAATGGAGATAGTGGTTAAGGGCTATTGTGTCACCTTATTGATTAGCATTGTTAAAGGGGTAATTGTAAGCTATTTTCTTGTGTAATGTTGAAGATATTTTAATACTGTGTTAGTAATAAAGTTAGTAATAGTAATATAGTTTTCATATATCCATATTTTTCATGAAATCACTTCTGGAGCAAGGTATCCTTTCCTCACAGTCTTACAAAACTAAAATCAAATATTGGGTTTTATGTCCAGTCCCTCATCACTCTTGGGGTCTGGCCCAGGATTCTAACACCAGGGTAGTGGCCATTAATCAACATGATGCTCTTGCGCATGGTTATATAGCAACTGCATGTGAGTGAGTGAAACTCTTTGAATTATGGTGTACACCTCCCTGTGTGATATGGTGCCTACAGAGTCACATGCATGCCATTGTTGGCTCCATGCACCATTGGGAATCCTGGTATCCTGCCAAAGTCACACGTCAGTTCATTCTGTTTCCTGAACCTTAGAGGTGAGATCATGAAATCCCCTAATCTTGTACACACAGCCCATTGTCAGCTCCCTGATGAAGCAATGCAGTGAAATACTGCGAAGGTGGCTATTTCACCAGTTTCAGCCTGGACAGCTCTACTAGCATAGAATGAGGGCCATGGCGACCTTGTCAGTCGCTGACAGTGCTGTAACCACCTTGCGCTGTGGCTGCAGATCCTGTTGGCACAGTTCAGCGACGACATCCTTGGTGAATCATAGATGCCAAGATACTGCACCTGGGGATAGGAGAATTGCTGTCTACAAACCCTAGTTGGGGATGGCCTACTGTTCAGAACTCCCCTCCTCCTCCCTCTGCACACAGCTCCCTGTAGGCCCAACTCTATCTCCATGTCGTGCTGCAGCTCAAGCAGGACTGAAACTTAAGTCTCCATAAATGACAGCAGCCTTTCTGATTGGAGGCCTTTAAATTCCAATCGGTTACTTGCAAAATTCTAACCCCAACAGCTTGTGAGAGGGCCTCCAACAATACAGCACACAGCCCTTCCAGAATTCTGCAGCAGCAATACAAAGCCTGAAGCAAAAGGCCTTGTGATGTCTTTAAATACCTCTACTTTGGGAGTTCCTTGTGCAGCTGGACACATGGTCAGCTCGGAGAATCTAAGGGAGGGTGCTAACAGGAGTTGTGTGGCCCAAAATGACAGAGCAGGCGCCAAATTAGTTTTAGACGCTGAGTGGCGTCATGACCTGACCACCCTGCATGCTTCACATGCACACATGACCCACACACCTGCCCATCTAAACTCGGTGATCCATGTGAGCCATGCTGGAAATGGCTGGCAGCAAATTAGCTGCCAGTTTAGCTCCTCGGAGCTCCAATTGCGTTGCAAACCAGCACCAAACGTTCCAGTGTTGGGGAGAGATCTCTCCTTTCAGTGTCCTGGCCACAATCCTGAGCCCCTGGTCCAACATCTCAGCTTCCTGTCAGCCCAGGAAGGTCATAAAAAGCAGCTGGCTTTGTGAGAGTCGGGGAGCGCTGAGGTGACAAAGTGTGAACCATCATTAGCCTTCATAAGAAAGCTAAAAGAAGTCAGCCAGCAAAAAATATAATTTACTTTTAGTTTGTTGATAGGATGTGAGCATCATAGGCAAGGCCAGCATTTGTTGCCCACCCTTCATTCCCCTTGTCGCTCAGAAGTCTATCTAATTCAACCCTAACATTTAGTGACCCAGCTTCCACTGCTTTCTGTAGAAGAGAATTCCAAGGACTTCTGTGAAAAGAAATTTCTCCTCATCTCCACCAGGAATGGGAGACCCTCATTTTGAATCTGTGCCCCCTCCCTACAAGGTAAGATTGTTAAAAAAACAATTTATCATTGACGTAATAACCCTCATGATACCCACGGGGACTACCCATTTGATCGCCCTGTGGGACACATTGAACATGAGCCCCGCGCTAATGGCGGGAGGTCCATCAGCTGGAACTCACAGCAATCACTAAAGCCCACCCGGATTAGGACCAGCATGATTGGTAGTCCCGGTTAGGACCCTTGTGCTGTATGCTGCGTTGCGGCCTTTTCTCTTGGCTGAAAATAAATACCATGTTGATTCACCTTCTTGGGTCTCCTGAGGAAAACCTGGGCTGTGGTGCTGAACGTCCTGACCACACCTGAATTCCCCAGCACGAGAGCAAGGTCAGCAATATTTCAAAAATGCCACTTTTCGGAAGGTGAGAGGTCTTTGATGCAGATGTAGGTGGGCTCAGAATATTGACGGTATTTCTTCCAGCCGAATGTTATTGTTGGAGAGACCGGCAAATGGTAATACTCTATTTTTAGAAATGTTTTTTATTGGGTTTTTGAACAAAGTATATTTACAATTATGTACACAGAATAAAATATATATATATAGAAGAGAAGAGAAAAAAAACAATAAAAAAAGACTGGTATGATATTGTACACTAGCTCAACAACAGCAACTCTGTACAGTTAGCAATATTATTTTTCACAAATTAGTAGGCACCTGTTTGTGGGGGGGCAGGGTGTGGGGGAGTGAAACTGAGGAGGTACATTTACATTTGGGTGCCAGAGAAACAATTACATTAGTTATGCCCAATACAGAGAGGGCGATATGAGAATGGATCTGGTGTTGGTGTTGTTACTTGCTTCCCCCGGAAGGTTTTCACTGCCGTTGTCGTCGCGCGTTCACCTCCGCCAAGGCCGTTTGTCCCGTCTTTCGCCCATATTTTCCTTGCTCTCTGTTACTGTATTTGCAAAGTTTGTTATTGTTTCCTGTACTTTCCTTCCGGCTATCATTCCCTTGCCTCCCCCCCCCCTCTCTGGTTCCCCTCTATTGTTCCCTGTCTCCTCCCTCTTCCCTCTTCTTCCCCCCTCTCCCCTCCCCTTCTCCTTTGGCCTTTGGTTCGCCTTTCTTTTCTCTGAGGTTTGGAGAGATTCTGAGAGGTCGGACAGCCAGTCTACAGCTTTGGATGGTGCTGCTGACCGCCAGCCGAACAGGATTCCACCGTGGGCGATCAGGGAGGCAAAAATGGTAATACTCTTAACCACCGGTGGAGCCCCCACTTTCAGCGTATTCAAAATCCTTCAACGCACTTGTTGTGAATCATTAAGGCCCTAACCGTCAGTGATCATACAGAGATACCGATTCAACATGGCCAGGCGAAATGGAATTTCTGACACTCCTTCGCAAGTTGGCTGAACATTGTGACTACTATCCATCCGTCCCTTCTTGTTGAGAGATTGCCTCGTGTGTGGCATTAATAACATGGTGACCCAATGGAAACTGTTGACAGAACTGGCTTTGCATCTGAAGAGGGCCATAGAACTAACATTATCACCTAAAATGTCAAAAAGGGGGTCCAGGAGCTCCAGGGTTCCCTGGACTGCAACATAAACAACTTTGCCCACCCCCATTCCAACAACTAACGCCCACCACAGCCTGACGAGACATCACTCCTGAGGACAAGGAAGAGTACTCACAAGAGTGCTGCACTTGCAGTCGCAGGAACTGTGGTGGTCGAAGTTATCAGAATCGACAGTCAATTCGTCGCCGTGATTGGGTAACACAAGCACCTCGAGGCAGGACTCTACATATTGTCCAGCCCGATGAAGACGATTGCATGCAACTAATAGTATTATGGCAGCTAAAGTAGCTCCAATTAAAATACCCTCCAAGTAGACGGTCACCCTTGGACATGGAAATCGTTACTGGGGATGCTACCTCAATCATTGGGCAACATATATTCTGGAAACATCTGTGCCTAAAGGACAGTAAGGCCTGGCTGGCGACGTACACCAGGGAGCCATTGACAATTATTGGGACCACGGTTACCCCAGTCACTCACGGCCAACAGTCAGTCTGGCTACCACCGGTAATGGTGCAAGGACCCAGACCTAGCCTTCTGGGCCAGACTGGTTCCAGAAACTCCATCTGCATTGGAAAAAGATCTTCTGAATGGGTACAGACAGATTGTATGAGGTCAGAGGAATATACCCATAAGCCTAGGGAAGATAAAGGGAGCCACAGAAAAAATTTACGTTGTCCCAGATGCCCAACCGAAATATTTTAGGGCCTGTCCAATCTCATACTTCCTGCTGTCAAAGGTGAATGATGAGCTGACCCGGCTGGAGAACTTAGGTTTTATATGCCCGGTCCAATTCAGAATGGGCAGTGCCAGTGGTGCCAGTGCTGAAGCCTGACAAGTCCCTCTGCTTATGTGACGAGTATGAAATGATAGTCAACAATGTCTCCCGCTTGAACAGATGCCCCATTCTATGGGTGGAAGACCTATACGCAAAGCTGGCAGGAGCCACTCATTCACAAAGCTGGACATGAACCATGCGGACCTCCAGCAGGAATTAGACGCGGCGTCCAGAAAGTACATCAAAATTAACACCCACAGGGGATTGTACAAGTGTACCTGACTCCCAACAGAGGGGTTGTCCACATGTGCAATTTTTCAGCGGGTAATGGAAGGCATTCTTCAGCGTGGCTGTCTACCTGGATGATATACTCATTACAAGAGCCACTGAGAAAAAAACCCCGGACAACCTAGAAGAAACCCTTTGTCGATTTTCAAAAGTAGATGTCAGCCTGAAGAGGAGCCAATCTGTCTTTCAGACAAAATAAGTTTTACACCTGGGATACCGGGTCGACAAAGACAGGTTGCACCTGGTACAGGAGAAAGTCCAAGCCATCAAGCATACTCAGCCACTTGAGAACATGACAGAGCTAAGGGGCCCGATTCTCCGCCCCCCACGACGGGTCGGAGAATAGCGGGAGGGCCTTCCCGACATTTTTCCCACTCTCCCGCTATTCTCCCCCCCCCGCCCAACTCCCGACACGAATCGCTGCCGCCGTTTTTTTTACGGCCGGCAGCGATTCACAGCTGCTAGATGGGCCGAAGTCCCAGCCCTTTACGCTGTTTTTACGAACGGCAAACACACCTGGTCTGGCCGTTCATAAAAACGGCAGGAACAACTCGCTTTTTATAACCATGGCACCGATTGGCACGGCAGTACCACGGCCGTGCCAAGGGTGCCATGGGCCCGCGATCGGTGGGCACCGATCGCGGGCAGCGGGCCCGATGCCCGTGCACTATTTCTCCTTCCGCCGCCCCGCAGTATCCATTCGCGGCTGAGGGGCATCCCGGCCCGCACATGCGCGGGTTTCGCGCAAATACGCGATGACGTCATCCGCGCATGCCCGGGTTGGAGTCTTCCAATCCGTGCATGCGCGGCTGACGTCATATGACGCGTCAGCCGGCGCTAACTCCGGCAAGCGGGCTTAACGAAATTCGTTAAGCCCGTGATGCCGGAGCTTGCGGCGTCGGGCTGCTAGCCCCGACCGGGGACCAGAATCGGTTCCCGGTCGGGAAGGGGCGCGCTGGCGTCAAACCCGGGCGGGTCTGACGCCAGCCTTACGATTTCTCCCGTTTTGGGAGAATCGCGCCCAAGATCTTTCCTGGGATCGTCAATTATTACCCAAAATTTATTCCAAATCTGTCTACCATTCTGACACCTCTGCACATGCTCCTAGAGAAGCAGCAAAAATGGGCATTTAAGGCACCACAAATTGAAGCATTTGCCAGACTGAAGCGCCAGTTACTATCCTCCAGACTACTGATGCATTATGACCCATCAAAACCACTTATCCTCACACCTGCCCATATGGGATTGGGGCAGTGTTCTGCCATCGGCGGGACAATGGGACAGAGCGACCAATAACCTGGCTGATGCAGAGGGCCGCTATGTTCAAATTGACTGCACTTTTTGCAGTCAAAATGTTTAATCAATACATGTATGAGCGTCATTTCTCGATAATCACAGACCTCAAGCCCTTACTCGACCTTTTCAAGGAGGATAAAATGGCACCGCCAATAAGTTCGGCCAGGATCCAATGATGGGCATTGCTGTTGGCAGCATCCGAGTAGACTTTTGACTACCGTCCAGGCTCACAGATTGTGCATACAGATGCCATCAGCTGAATCCCTCTGCCTGTACGCCCCCCCGTCCCCGTGTGTAGTGGACAAAGTTGTATGGCAACTCTGCATCCAGCAATAGAGGGGCCTTCGGACTTTGGGTGAAAGTGATGTAATAACCCTCATGAGATCCAAGGGGATGACCCCCATTGATCTCCTCATGGGTCTCGTGGAGTATGAGTTGATGTACCATCAATTGAACGCGAGACGAGGATGCTGTCCAAAAGTATGGCTTTAATCAGCTAGATGTTAGCCCTGCAGTCGACTACAGTAAATGGACGACCGCCGGGAGTACTGGGTATTTATACACCGCCGTGGAGGCGGGGTTAACTCAGCACCTCGACCAATCGGGGAGCCGTCACATGACTGGTCTCAACCAATCGGTCGAGAGGCACATGACCGACCAGGGCCAATGGTAAGCCGGTGTTCTTCACCAATGGCAGGCAGCTATGTTAATCATACCACCACATTCACCCCTTGCGGAGAAAGAAGCCGGGGGGGGGGGGGGGGGGGGGGGGGGGGTGTCAACGAGAGCTGGGGGGAGGGGGGGGAGAGAATGAGTGGTATGAATAGTAGCGTGAGAATGAAAAAAAAATGTATCCTTGGCTTCCCACTGGCCCAGACATTTAACAACAGTACATACTGTCCATACAAGGTCCATGGTGTTGCTGAAAGTTAAATAGACTCGATCAGCCTTTTCGTTGCCCGTGACGTCCTGGCAGACCGCCGCAGTGGAGTTGGTGACGCTGGTTCAGCCGATGGTGGTGGTTCCACTGATGTCCTGGAGTCCGGGAACGATGGTCCTTGAACTGTCTCCGTAACCCGGGCTGGCGGTGGAGACGCCATGGATGGGGGAGAGGTAGCCTGGGTGGGGCTCTGGGGGAAAAAGAACATGGGGGGGTCTGTGGTGAAGGGGGGGAGGGCCACACGCCGGCGGGTGCCAGGTCCCGGAGGGAGACCGTGTCCTGCCGACCGTCGGGGTACTCCACGTATGCATACTGCCCGTTAGCGTGGAGTAACTGGACTTGTTCCACCAACGGGTCGGACTTGTGCACCCGCACATGCTTCCGGAGCAAGATGGGTCCGGGGGCGGCCAGCCACGTCGGGAGAGGGGATCTGGAGGACGACTTCCTGGGGAAAACAAGAAGACGTTCATGAGGTGTCTGATTTGTTGCGGTACAGAGGTGTGAGCGGATAGAATGTAGGGCATCGGGGATAACCTCTTGCCATCGGGAAATAGGGAGATCTCTGGACCGGAGGGCCAGTAGTATGGTCTTCCAGATGGTACCATTCTCCCGCTCGACCTGTCCGTTACCCCGAGGGTTATAGCTGGTCGTCCTGCTAGAGGCAATGCCCCTGTTGAGCAGGAATTGACGCAGCTCGTCGCTCATAAATGAGGACCCCCGATCGCTATGTATGTATGCGGGGTAGCCAAACAGGGAGAGGATGGAGAGGAGGGCCTTAATGACGGTCGATGTGGTCATGTCGGGGCAGGGAATGGTGAAAGGGAAGCGGGAGTATTCGTCGATTACCGTCAGGAAGTAAATGTTGCGTTTGCTAGAGGGAAGGGGCCCCTTGAAGTCAATGCTGAGACGTTCGAAGGGGCGGGATGCTTTGATCAGATGCACGCGCTCGGGGCAGAAGAAGTGCGGTTTGCACTCTGCGCAGATGTGGCAGTCACGGGTTACTGTCCTGACTTCCTCGATGGAGTAGGGCAGGTTGCGGGCCTTCATGAAATGGTAGAAACGGGTCACCCCTGGATGGCAGAGGTCCGCGTGGAGGGAGCGGAGGCGGTCTATCTGCGCACTGGCACAAGTACCGGGACAGGGCATCAGGAGGCTCATTGAGCTTCCCAGGACGATACAAGATATCATAGTTGTACGTGGACAACTCGATCCGCCACCGTAAGATCTTGTCATTGTTAATCTTGCCCCTCTGTGCATTATCAAACATGAAGGCCACTGACCGTTGGTCTGTGAGGAGGGTAAACTTCCTGCCGGCCAAATAGTGCCTCCAATGTCGCACAGCTTCGACTATGGCCTGGGCTTCCTTTTCCACTGAGGAGTGGCGGAGTTTGGAAGCCTGGAGGGTTCTGGAGAAGAAGGCCACGGGTCTGCCCGCTTGGTTCAGGGTGGCCGCCAGAGCTACTTCTGATGCGTCGCTCTTGACCTGGAAGGGGAGGGACTCGTCGATGGCGCGCATTGTGGCCTTTGCGATGTCCGCTTTGATGCGGCTAAAGGCCTGGCAGGCCTCCGACGACGGCGGGAAGGTCGTGGACTGAATGAGGGGACAGGCCTTGTCGGCATAATTGGGAACCCATTGGGCGTAGTAAGCAAAGAAACCCAGGCAGCGTTTATGGGATTTGAGGGTATTGGGGAGAGGGAGTTCCATCAGGGGGCGCATGCGTTCAGGGTCGGGGCCTATCACTCCGTTACGCACTACGTAGCCGAGGATGGCTAGACGGTCGGTGCTAAACACGCACTTATCCTTATTGTAAGTGAGGTTAAGGAGTTTTGCGGTTTGGAGGAATTTTTGGAGGTTGGTGTCATGGTCCTGCTGGTTGTGGCCGCAGACGGTGACATTATTGAGGTCCGGGAAGTTAGCCCGTAATCCGTACTTGTCGACCATTCGGTCCATCTCCCGTTGGAAGACCGAGACCCCACTTGTGACACTGAATGGAACCCTGAGGAAGTGGTAGAGGCGCCCATCAGCCTCGAACGCGGTGTACTTGCGGTCACTCGCGCGGATGGGGAGCTGGTGATAGGTGGACTTGAGGTCCACAGTGGAGAAGACTTTGTATTTCGCGATCTCGTTTACCATGGCGGAAATACGGGGGAGAGGATACGCGTCCAGTTGCGTAAACCGGTTGATGTTCTGGCTGTAGTCGATGACCATCCGGTTTTTCTCCCCAGTCTGGACCACCAGCACTTGGGCTCGCCAGGGACTGTTGCTGGCCTCGATGACCCCTTCCTTCAGCACTCTCTGGACCTCGGACCTGATGAAGGTCCGGCCCTGGGCGCTGTACCGTCTGCTCCGGGTCGCGACGGGTTTGCAATTGGGGGTGAGATTAGCAAACAAGGAGGGGGGGGGGGTCTTTGAGGGACGCGAGGCTGCAGACAGTGAGGGGGGTATAGGGCCGCCGAATTGGAAGGTCAAGCTCTGCAGGTTGCACTGGAAGTCCAGTCCTAGGAGTGCCAGTGCGCAAAGGTCAGGGAGGACAAGGAGTTTATAATTTTTAAAAACCTTCCCTTGGACCGTGAGGTCCGCGATGCAGCAGCCGGTGATGCGGACGGAGTGCAAACCTGAGGTTAACCCGATTTTGTGTTTTACAGGATGGACAGGGAGCGTGCAGCGTCTTACCGTGGCAGGGTGTACGAAGCTTTCCGTGCTCCCGGAGTCCAGCAGGCAGCCCGTCTCGTGGCCGTTGAGGTGGATCAGCGTCGTTGTTTTGGCGAGCGTGCGTGGACGTGACTGGTCGAGTTGAATGGCCGCGAGCCGTGGAGAAGATCCATTGTCGCAGTCGTCGTCGGCCGAGTAGGTGCTGGCAGGACCTTGTGTGCCAGTCCAGAATGGCGGTGCCCAGGATCCACACGTGGAGTCGGGGCCCCAAGATGGCGGCGGCCAGGAGCCGCACGTGGAGTCGGCGCCCCAAGATGGCGGCACCCAGGACCCGCATGTGGCGTCCGGGGCCCAAGGTTGCGGCGCCCGCGGGACCCTCGTGGTTGCTGGGGGCGGGGTTAGCGGTGCCGGCGGGCCGATCGGAGCGGCTGAGAGCGGGGTCAGAGAGGGGCGCAGGCTGGGCGCAGGGACCCGGAGGCAGGGGGAGAGATTGGCTCGGTGCGCTGGAAGGGCCTGGAAAGGCCTCGAGGGGGGGATCCTCGGTCACTGCACGGTACAGCAGCGAGCGATTTGGCCTGGCAGACCGACGAAAAGTGGCCCTTCTTCCCGCAGCACTTACAAAGGGCGGAGCGGGCCGGGCAGCGCGGGCCAGGGTGTTTTGCGAACCCACAGAAATAGCAGCGGGGCCCCGCGGACTTGTCGGGCGTCCCGCGGCGCAGGCCTGAGGGGGGTCGGGAGCGGCGGATGGCGGTGTGGAAGCGTGCCAGGAGGCCCAGGGCGCTGCAGCACGGCTGGGGACATAGGCGCGGGCGTTTAAATCGGTGACCTCCAGGGAGGTGGAGAGAGTCCGTGCCTCAGTTAGGCTGAGGTCGTCCTTTTCCAGCATCTGCTGGCGGATAGCGGCGGACTGCATCCCAGCCACGTAAGCATCTCTAATCAAAAGTTCCATGTGCTCCGTGGCTGAAACTTGGAGGCAGGTGCAATTCCTCCCCAGGACAGCGAGGGCCTGGTAAAAATCATCTAATGACTCACCGGGGAGCTGTTGTCTGGTAGCCAGCAGATGTTGGGCGAATACTCTGTTTACCGGTTTAAGAAACAGTCCTTTCAGCTTATCCATGGCCGCGTCGTAATCTTTTTCCACCCCTATCATCGCGTAGGCCGCCATGCCCACGCTGGAGTGGAGGATATGAAGCTTCTATGCCATGGTGGGGGGGCTGCTTGCGGACGCCAGGTAACCATCGAAACACGCCAGCCAATGTTTGAAGACTTCCGATGCGTTCTGAGTTTGCGGGCTGATGCGGAGGCATTCGGGCTTGATCCGGAGCTCCATCTTCAAAATTCTAGCTGATTAAATTGGTGTACCATCAATTGAACGCGAGACGAGTTGCTGTACAAAAGTATGGCTTTAATCAGCTAGATGTTAGCCCTGCGGTCGACTACAGTAAATGGACGACCACCGGGAGTACTGGGTAGGGCGGGGTTAACTCAGCCTCTCGACCAATCAGGGAGCTGTCACATGACTGGTCTCAACCAATCGGTCGAGAGGCACATGACCGACCAGGGCCAATGGTAAGCCGGTGTTCTGCACCAATGGCAGGCAGCTATGTTAATCATACCACCACATGAGTTCCCCTGCTGAGGGGATGGAGATCCAGCAGCTGGTGTTCATTGAAATCACCTCATAATAATTAGCCCAGATTGAGAGCGGCATGGTCAGTAGTCCTGGTTGGGCCACGTTGCGGCCTTTCCTTTAGGCTGAAAATA
Source organism: Scyliorhinus canicula (assembly GCF_902713615.1). Taxonomy (NCBI): domain Eukaryota; kingdom Metazoa; phylum Chordata; class Chondrichthyes; order Carcharhiniformes; family Scyliorhinidae; genus Scyliorhinus; species Scyliorhinus canicula. The sequence goes on along the minus strand of NC_052149.1, from coordinate 48,625,202 downwards.
AATTGCTGCTTTGATTTACCTTCCCTGGTCTCCTGAGCTTTTATAATTGACATCAACATTAATTTGTTTCTTGCCTTTCCACTTTGTTTAAACGGTGAATGCTGATGCAATCACAATCACCTGGGAAACTGGGTTGGATGAGTCACTTAGCCCAGCAGGTTGAGAGAGCAGCAGAGATGCAGCCATTAATCCAATACAATTGTATTGTTTCAACTGCGTAGGCTAATTCACCTTCAGCTACTAATAATTCCTTGAAGCCAATTCCCTGAACAATAACATCAGCACTGCCACATACAATGGGAATAATTTATTAAACTTTGCTTCCAAATGCCATTATGGAATATTTAACTTTTCTAATCAGGTTGATGCATCATTTGGCGATTTTTAATCATAGATTCATAGATTCTCTCAGAATCTCTAGCCCCACATCCCCTAATCCTCCACCACCACTGCGTTCTCCAGGACAGGTGGAAAAGGGCCATGGGGGTTAAAAGTGAAAGGTTTTTGTGACCCTAATCCGTTGTGCATGCACCCACCCCTTTTTACAGCAGTAGATATCAGAGTGTGCAAGTGACCATGGGTGAAATAATTAATTAACTTGATTGAAGATTAGGTTAATTTAACAGTTAATTCAAATTGGACTCCCAAAATCTTAGGGATGTCCAAGTGATCGAGAAACTTAGCAGCTGAAAAGTCAAAAGGTGCCAAATTATCCAAGTAAATGTCGCAGTGGGAACAGGCGTGCTACCCCAGGCATTTCGTGGAAGCCTTCAAAGTTTACCAGCCTTTCACTGATTGCCAGCCTTTCCTCTCCTACTGATTATTGCCTCCCCTCCAACCTCTCCAGTTACGATTGATAAAATACCAATATTAACACCCTCCACCTTCCCCCCACCCTGAAACTTCAGACACTTCCAAAGATAACCAACCAATCTCTCAAGTCTCCCGTTGCTGGTGTTTCCTCATGCCAAATTGGAACTATCAGGGCATTTCATTTCCATCTGAGCATCATTCCAATATAGAACATACAGCGCAGAAGGAGGCCATTAGGCCCATCGAGTCTGCACCGACCCACTTAAGCTCTCACTTCCACCCTATCCCCGTAACCCAATAACCCCACCTATCCTTTTTGGTCACTAAGGGCAATCCACCTAACCTGCACATCTTTGGACTGTGAGAGGAAACCGGAGCACCCGGAGGAAACCCACCCAGACACGGGGAGAACGTGCAGACTCCGCACAGACTGTGACCCAGCAGGGAATCGAACCTGGGACCCTGGCGCTGTGAAGCCACAGCACTAGCCACTTGTGCTACCGTGCTGACCAGTTGCGTTTCGGAGCAGTTTCGGATCTGTATATATCAAAAAGTGCCACTCTCTACATCAGAAAGAACAACTTGCAAAACTTAACTACCTCATCAGACTTCCAAAATCAGACATTGCTTCACATCCTAATTAAATACTTTTCAACTTACAATCACTGCCATTAGGTAGGCAAGCAACATGAAAACCCACATCATCGGACCACAAGTTAATTATGAATGAGGCAGGTCACTGATCTGTCTGAGCTTCTATCCTAAATGACCACAAAGTATACCCATTTTGCTATCCAATTGATTTGTAAATGATGCCAGGTTTTATGTGTCCATTACTGTATCTTAAAGTTCAAATCATATGTTGATCCTTGTTCATAGGAAGAATACTTGCCTTTAGTCCTAAATTTGTCATTTGCTAGTTCGAACCTGTGACCTCCCTTGTTTTAGTTTTGTGAATTAATTTAAATTCTCGAGAATTAATAATAATAATCGTGTATGTCACAAGTAGGCTTCAATGAAGTTACTGTGAAAAGCCCCCAATCGCCACATTCCGGCGACTGTTCGGGGAGGCTGGTACGGGAATTGAACCCACACTGCTGGCATTGTTCTGCATTACAAGCCAGCTGTGTAGCCCACTGTGCTAAACCAGCCCCTTATCTTTTGCAATCCTGAATATTTTTTCAAATCATATTCAGATATGTCCTTTCAATGTTAAAAAGCCAATGATTCTCATTACTGACACATCTGGGTTTGGGAGCTATTCTCATGGATCTTCTTTTTGCAGCAGCTCCAGGTGTTGAGTATATCTCTTGTGTTTCAGTGACCAACAACAAATCTAAGTAATAACAATCGTAATAATGTCACAACAACAGGAAATTAGAACTGAGTGAAACAACAGACATAATGAACTGTTTACTGAAGACTAGTTTTAAAAAAAGGACACTGAGCAAAAATAGCTGCCACAAGTCACCTGGGCCGGGGTTCTCCATTTGGGAGCGCTGACCCTGGGACTGAATAGCATGCGATTCACATTCCCGTGGGGGTTGCTATTTGTGGAGAAATTCAGATCATGCTAATGGGCCAGGACTCTCTCTTTGCCCATGTGAATCTAGGGCAATTTCCATTCCCGCCAGCATCTGAATCGTTGGGGCCGGAATTGGTGCTGCAGAGCTTGACAAGCTGGAGCTGCTTATAAGCATTCAACTCCCCACACACTATCATTCCAGCCAAGGAGTAGGCAGCAAGGAGACCAGCCCCGAGGTTCTTGGATGCAGACCTAGACAGGATGCTGGAGCTGTGGAGGAGAGGCAGGAGACCCTTTTCCCCAGGGAGGGCAGGAGACTCCAGCCCACTATTGCTAACCAGCCTGGGAGGAGGTGGCTGAGGTGGTCAGTGCTGCCAGCCTCACCAGACGGATTGGCATGCAGTGCAGGAAGAAGATGAATGACCTCCTCAGGGTAGCTCGGGTACGTCACCACCTCTGTTCCCTGGCATCACGCCTGTCCCTCACTCCTCACATCACCACCCCCCCACTCCCATAGAGGCCAATTAAAACCCACCTGTCTGCCTCTCACTCACATCCTACCCTGTACCAAACTACAACACCTGTATTGTCCTCTTTGGCCAGGTGCCTTGCACACACACATGCCATCAGCTACGGAATCCCCAGATAACTCGCCTCCTTGCATCTCACCATGTATTTTATGTGTCCCCTAGGAAAAGGCAGCACATAATAGTCAAAAGCAGGAGAACACTCGAGGGGGCGTCCCGGACCTCTGGGCTCTCACCCATGTGGAGCATGAAGTTATGATGTGGAGATGCCGGCGTTGGACTGGGGTGAGCACAGTAAGAAGTCTTACAACACCAGGTTAAAGTCCAACAGGTTTGTTTCAAGCACGAGCTTTCGGAGCACGGCCTGGGGCACTGAAGAAGGAGCCGTGCTCCGAAAGCTCGTGTTTGAAACAAACCTGTTGGACTTTAACCTGGTGTTGTAAGACTTCTTACTGAGCATGAAGTTAGCAGGGAAGGTGCAAGAGAGGGCCATCTCAGATGCAGAGGCCGGCATACGACAACCAATTGAGCTCCCAATGCAAAATGATGTCCCTATAGCAAATGAGTCACCCCTCTCCTCCAACCTACACCATCCCAAACTCTCACTGTCTCTGTCTTTCATCTTGCAGGATCACCATCATCGGACCAGGCTGGCCTGTCTGAGGTACCTCGCTCCCAGCCTGATCCCCAGCACACCCGAAGCACCAGTCTGGGGAAGAAACCAACTTTTCTGTCATAACTGTCGCCTGCATCCTCCACCATCGCACGGGCTATCACCTCGGTGGGGCATTTTGGTGAAGAGGCTCCTGGGTCACTCTCTGGTGTGCATGTCACACATGTTGCAGCACATCAGGTGGAGGTAGGGACAACCAAGGGAGCGGGCAGTCGGGGGGCTGCCCGATCCCAGGAAGCAGCTGCAGTCCGGACACGTATCGCGCTTCTGGAAAGTATGATCCCATCACTGGTGGAGATGCAAATGCAGGATAGGGGGTCAACAACTTTCCAGCACCTGCGGGTGCAGCTTGAGCAGTCCAACCACCTTCAAGTGCAGCAGATTGTGCTGACGATGCATGCTACCCACACTAATACTGAACAGGCGGCGTCCGCAGTAGAAGCCTTGGGTCAAAAGGTCACAGCCATGGGTCAAGACATCTAAGGCTTGGGGCAATCTGTACAGTCGATGGTTGATGCAGAGGACAGGAAAGTCCAGTCACAGTCTGCAGTGCCCCAGACCTTGGGCGCGATTCACTGACCCCCACGCCGGGTGGAAGAATCGCGAGAGTGCCGGGCGATTCACGCCACGCCGCCCTGGCACCCGCACTCGATTCTCCCACCCCCCCAAAACGGCCTGTCACGTTTTACGACAGGCCGCTCGGAGAATCACCGGTCGAGCAGCGATTCTCCGGCCCGGATGGGACGAGCGGCCCGCCTAATCCGACCGGTTCACGCCAGCACCAACCACACCTGGTCACTGCCGGCGTGAACAGCGCGCGACCACTGCGTGTGGAGCCTGTGGGGGATGGGGGGGGGGGGGGAGGGAGGATCGAGCATCAGGCAGGTGCTCAGGAGGGGTCTGGCCCGCGATCGGTGCCCACCGATCGTCGGGCCGGCATCTCTAAAAGACGCACTCTTTTCCCTCCGCCGCCCCGCAAGATCAATGCTCCATTTTTGCAGGGCGCCCGCGGGGAGGACGGCAACCGCGCATGCGCGGGTTGGCGCTGGCCAACTTGCTCATGCGCGGGTGATGTCATTTAGGCGCCGGCCGTGTAATTCAGGTGGCGCCGCTTTGACGTGGGCACCAAGGCCCGGCACGTGAAATTGACACGCCGCTGCTCCTAGCCCCCTGGGGGTGGGAGAATAGGGGGCGAGGAGCGGTTTTACGGTTTTCACTCCGGCATCGGCACTTTGTCTCCCCTTTGGAGAATTGCGCCCCTTGGCTCATTCACAAAGGGTCATGACTGAGGGCGTTGAGAGCATTGACCAGCCATTGACTGACATAGGCCAGGCACAGGCGTACATGGCACAGTCCCAGAGGGAGAGTGCACAGTGCCAGGGGGACACTACCAAGGCAGTGAGGGAGATGACTCACTCGCTGAGGGACATGGCCCAGTCTCAGTGCTCCATGTCTGAGGACATCAAGACCCTGGTTCAGGCGAGGGTGGGCATCTAGGACTGGCAGTGCCAGGTGATGGAGGAGCCTCCGGAGCTTACTCCAGCCTCACCTCCACCCCATAAAGTAACCCATGGTTCATCGAGAACCCCGAAGGAAGAGGAAGTGTTGGGGCCCATGCCGGTGACTCCCACAGGGGAGGTGCATGAACACCTAAGCACTTCTGAAGATCCCCTCATCTGACACTGGTGTATCTCATGGGCAGCGGGCAGAACAGTGTGGCACCTCGTCACAAGTGACACCCGAAAGTCTGCAAGGCCCTTCCAGGTCCAGGTGGCCCTCCAAAGGACGGCTGCCAAAGGCATCTCAGATCAGAGATTTTTGACCCCCCACCAGAAAATAGCTTATCGACCAGTAGGATGGCACCAGGTGCTGTGCAGAAGGTCAACGTGTGCCACCAATCACCTCCATGCACAGAGGCTTGTGTGTGGGCAGGTCCTACAGATGTGGGTGAGTGACAGAGTTGTGCATTTTCTGGGAGCTTAGCTGCAGTGTGATGTGGGTCCTGGGTGTGACACAGTTTGTGACAACCTGACCGAGGACAGGATGGATGGGAGCAGGGGCGCATTGGGTGGGCTAGTTGATAGTGTCACTGGTGAAGCCTCTGCCCTGAGAGGGGTGGTGTGCCAGGAAGGCAATGGCATTTGGTGTGGACTATGCTGTTCCCCTCCATCCCCTGCAGTGAGGCAACACTTATGATGAGTGCACTGAGGAGTGTGCCACTGATTGAGCTTGGCGATGCCCATCCCATTGATGAGTCAGGTGAAATCTGAGGGTTTCCAGAGGGGCGACCTGGGTAGGCTCCCAGATGACCAGAGCCGCTGTGAACATTGACAGGACACAGTGAGCAGTCAGCAGAGAGAGCAGCCAGGCGCCTGTAACTTGTACCAAATTGGTGGGGTTAAAACAAATACTTTGGCAAAGGCAGTCTGAGCCAGGCCACCCTGATCCCGAAGGGGGCACCCAAATCCACAGAGCTGTCATCAAGTCACTCCCCACTACTCTCCTCAGCCCTGGCAGCCACCCCACAGCAAGCGCTACAATTTTTGACTGTTTTTAAAACTTTGCTTACCGTCTCTCCCCCTCGGCAGCCATGATGCCCAGTTCCCAAAACCTGTAGTCAATTGCACCCCCGTGACTTATACCTGAGAGGGGTGGACCATTGCTGAGGCATGGAGCATAATGGGTAAAACGCAAAAAGTACATTTAAATGAATGCAAATGCTGGTTTAGCATACCCCTGCCGATGTGGGGCGCAAACCTCGTGTTCGCAACCAGGGAGCATTGCGCCCGAATCGGCGCTGGGTGCGGACCTCGATTTTGGACGGATTGTATTTTGCATTTCCAGTGTCACGGGGTAGAAAATCCAGCCCGTATATCTTATGAAGTTGACGACTTCTCAGGAATGTTTGTACATGAATTACACTGTTGCATGGAATTTTACACCTGGGCATGCCAAGGTCTACTTCAGACAGGGTATCTCTTGAAAGGAAAGCATTAAAAATGCAAAGTGCTGGACTTTGATCAGCAGTAATTCTATAATGACAATGGGAACTGCTAACCAGCCACACACTCATCAGACATTCAAAACGTCAGTGGAGGATGAAATAACTCCTTCTTCTGTTGATTTGAAATGTGTCACAAGTTTCAGAGATGAAAAGATCAAAAAATGGGATTACTTGATCTGTAACCATGACTGCAAGACATGCTAATCAAATTCCTTATATATAGAATATACAGATGGGAGTTTAAAAACTGGTTCTGCCCAGCAGAATCAGGAGGAAAGGAGAACAAAGAACAAAGAAAATTACAGCACAGGAACAGGCCCTTCGGCCCTCCCAGCCTGCGCCGATCCAGATCCTTTATCTAAACATGTCTCCTATTTTCCAAGGTCTACTTCCCTCTGTTGCCTCCCATTCACATACCTGTCTAGATGCCTCTTAAATGATGCTATCGTGCCCGCCTCTACTACCTCCGCTGGTAAAGCGTTCCAGGCACCCACCACCCTCTGCGTAAAAAACCTTCGACGCACATCTCCCTTAAACTTTCCCCCTCTCACCTTGAAATCGTGACCCCTTGTAACTGACACCCCCACTCTTGGAAAAATCTTGTTGCTATCTATCCTGTCCATACCCCTCATAATTTTGTATGCCTCAATCAGGTCCCCCCTCAACCTCCGTCTTTCCAGCGAAAACAATCCTAATCTACTCAACCTTTCTTCATAGCTAGCACCCTCCATACCAGGCAACATCCTGGTGAACCTCCTCTGCACCCTCTCCAAAGCATTCACATCCTTCTGGTAATGTGGCGACCAGAACTGCACGCAGTATTCCAAATGTGGCCTAACCAAAGTCCTATACAACTGTAACATGACCTGCCTACTCTTGTACTCAATACCCCGTCCGATGAAGGCAAGCATGCTGTATGCCTTCTTGACCACTCTATCAACCTGCGTTGCCACCTTCAGGGTACAATGGACCTGAACTCCCAGATCTCTCTGTACATCAATTTTCCCCAGGACCCTGCCATTGACCATATAGTCCGCTCTTGAATTTGATCTTCCAAAATGCATCACCTCGCATTTGCCTGGATTGAACACCATCTGCCATTTCTCTGCCCAACTCTCCAATCTATCTATATTTTGTTGTATTCTCTGACAGTCCTCCTCGCTATCTGCAACTCCATCAATCTTAGTATCATCTGCAAACTTGCTAATCAGACCACCTATACCTTCCTCCAGGTCATTTATGTAGATCACAAACAACAGTGGTCCGAGCACGGATCCCTGTGGAATACCACTAGTCACCCTTCTCCATTTTGAGACACTCCCTTCCACCACTTCTCTCTGTCTCCTGTTGCCCAGCCAGTTCTTTATCCATCTAGCTAGTACACCCTGAACCCCATACGACTTCACTTTTGCCATCAACTTGCCATGGGAAACCTTATCAAACGCCTTACTAAAGTCCATGTATATGACATCTACAGCCCTTCCCTCATCAATTAACTTTGTCACTTCCTCAAAGAATACTATTAGGTTTGTAAGACATGACCTTCCTTGCACAAAACCATGCTGCCTATCACTGATAGGTCTATTTTCTTCCAGATGTGAATAGATCCTATCCCTCAGTATCTTTTCCAACAGTTTGCCTACCACTGACGTCATGCTCACAGGTCTATAATTCCCTGGATTATCCCTGCTACCCTTCTTAAACAAAGGGACAACATTAGCAATTCTACAGTCCTCCGTGACCTCACCCGTGCTCAAGGATGCTGCAAAGATATCTGTTAAGGCCCCAGCTATTTCGACCCTCGCTTCCCTCAGTAACCTGGGATAGATCCCATCCGGTCCTGGGGACTTGTCCACCTTAATTCTTTTAGAATACCCAAAACTTCCCCTTTTCGTATGACAGCTTGACCTAGAGTATTTAAACATCCATCCCTAGCCTCAACATCCGTCTTGTCCCTCTCCTTTGTGAATACCGATGCAAAGTACTTATTAAGAATCTCACCCATTTCCCCTGAGTCCATAAATTCCCTCTCTTGTCTTTGAGTGAGCCAATCCTTTCCCTAGTTACCCTCTTGCTCCTTACATACGAATAAAAGGCTTTGGGATTTTCTTTAACCCTGTTAGCCAAAGATATTTCATGACCCCTTTTAGCCCTTTTTATTGCGCGTTTGAGATTCGTCCTACTTTCCCGATATTCCTCCAAAGCTTCATCAGTTTTGAGTCGCCTCGATCTTACATATGCTTCCTTTTTCATCTTAGCTAGTCTCACAATTTCACCCGTCATCCATGGTTCCCTAATCTTGCCATTTCTATCTCTCATTTTCACAGTCTGTCTGTCCTGCACTCTAATCAACCTTTCCTTAAAAGACTTCCACATTTCAAATGTGGATTTACCCTTAAACAGCTGCTCCCAATCCACATTCCCTAGCTCCTGCCGAATTTTGTTATAATCTGCCTTTCCCCAATTTAGCACTCTTCCTTTCGGACCACTCTTGTCCTTGTCCATGAGTATTCTAAAACTTACGGAATTGTGATCGCTATTCCCAAAGTAATCACCGACTGAAACATCAACCACCTGGCCGGGATCATTCCCCAATACCAGGTCCAGTGTGGCCCCTTCCCGAGTTGGACTATTTACCTACTGCTCTAAAAAACTCTCCTGGATGCTCCTTACAAACTCTGCTCCATCTACGCCTCCAACACGACACGAATCCCATTCGATGTTGGGGAAGTTAAAATCTCCCATCACAACCACCCTATTGCTCCTACATTTTTCTATAATATGTCTGCATATTTGTACCTCTACTTCATGCTCACTTTTGGGAGGCCTGTAGCAAAGTCCCAACAATGTTACTGCACCCTTCCTATTTCTTAGCTCCACCCATATTGCCTCAGTGCTCAAATCCTCCGTCATGCCCTCCTTAATCACAACTGTGATATCATCTCTGACGAGTAATGCAACTCCTCCACCCCTTCTACCTCCCTCTCTATCCCTCCTGAAGTATCTATACCCTGGGATATTCAGTTGCCAGTCCTGCCCTTCCCTCAACCAAGTCTCAGTAATACCAATAACATCATATTCCCAGGTACTGATCCAAGCCCTAAGTTCATCTGCCTTACCTGCTAGAGCAAGAAACATAACCGAGTCATTTAGAAACACTGCTGAAAAAGAGTGGAAAGATCTCTCTCACTCAGAAGCTAAAAGAGTGTCTCCAACAAAGTACAGACCTGAATGAAGGCAATTCCAGAATTCTACAGGAAATCAACTAACTTCAGATGGTAAACTGTTCAATAATCAATGTCTCTAAAAAAACAAAGGACTTAATTGTATATTCTTTTAACTTTTTAGTGGACTTTAACCTTCTTCTGATATCTGTGTGTCATTGTAGCATTATTAAGTTGTTCACGGCTTTAGTAACTAATAAACTCACTTTTGCTTTGACTAAAGAAAACATGGGGCGGGATTCTCCGATACCCCCGGCCGGGTCGGAGAATCGCCGGTGAGGCAGCGTGAATACCGTCCCCGCCAGCCGCCGAATTCTCTGGCACCGGAGATTCAGCAGGGGCAGGAATCGCGCCGCGCCAGTCGGCGGCCGCTCGCAGCGATTCTACGACCCGCGATGGCCCGAAGTCCCGCTGGTTCTTTGCCAGTCCCACCGGCGTAAATTAGACGAGGTCCCTTAACCGGCGGGACCTGGCGGCGCCGGCGGTTCCGGGGTCCTGGGGGGGGGCGCGGCCGATCTGGCCCCAGGGGGTGCCCCCACTGGTGGCCTGGCCTGCGATCGGGGTCCACCAATCCGCGGGCGGGCCTGTGCCGTGGGGGCATTCTTTTCCTATGCGTAGGCAGTATCAGCCTCCGCGATGGCCGACGCATAGGTGAACCCCCCCCCGCGCATGCGCAGTGATGATATCAGCAGCCGCTGATGCTCCCGCACATGCACGGACCCGCGCCGGCTGGCGGAGTCCCTTCCGCCCCGGCTGGCGTGGCGCCAAAGGCCTTCCACGCCGGCCGGCGGGGCGCAAACCACTCCAGCGCCGGCCTAGCCCCTGAAGGTGCGGATTGGTTCACGCCACTCCATCCCACCGGGACCCCCCACCCCGCCGGGTACGGGAGAATCCCGCCCATGCTTTGATTGGCTCCTCATTAGCAAATGAAATACATTCGAATTGGGAAAGACATATATAGGGAAAAGTCCTTTTTAAACCTTTGTTATGACCAAGCAAGGGGGCCAAATAGCACGGGAGCCACTCATTCGTCCTCGCCCATTTGTACCAAAATCAACAATGAGGTATTTGCAAAGAGAAATATCCCAAGGTGCTTCACAGAGATGCAGAGAAGAGAGTGAAAGAGGTTGGGTATAAAGAGTAACTTTTAAGGAGGGTTGTAAAGAGAGGAGACAATGAAGAACAAAAGGGGGGAAATCTAGAGTGTGGGGCCTCAGTGGCCAATGGCACAATAGTCATTGATTGGAGAAGGCGGGATAGAGAATAGGATCTGTTGGAGACCAATCAGTGATATGGAAAGTTCATTAATTTGTATATGGGTTATACTGCTTGAGGAAGAAATGCTTTCCGAACATCAGGATAACCTCCTGTTTTACTCTTTATTGTGTTCAGTTACATCTCTTCAATAACGCACTATCAGGATCGTTTTAACTCGATGGAATTAGAATTCATGTGAAATGTAGAACAGGCAGCAAAATTGTTATCACCCATTTTACACTATCGCACAAAGTCGAAATTACCCCTGTGACTCAGAGGTTCTCAAACGCTTTTATCTGCTGACCACTTAGATGGGACAAAAGATCCTGTGGACCTCCGTGTGATCCTGCTTCCATCCAGTTTCGCTCGTCATTCCGAAAGAAATTCATTTCCAGATTACAAACATAAGTAATACAAAAAAACATGTATATTTGAAACATTCTGATATGTTTTCTGAAGTCTTCACAATAATTTTCTTCTGAGAGACTAATATTTATCTTATATCTATTTTAATCAAACAAGGTTATTACGATCCCTGGCCAGACCCCATCAGTGACCCGGATACTATATTCTATTTTATTTTAAGGCTGTACGGAAAGAATGCTTTTCTCCAGGAGAGATTGCTCAAAGAAATAAGGGTTTTCTATTTTAAAACAAAACTTTATTCTTAACACAGTATTAAAATCTTTAACCTCAGACTGGAAAATAGCTTATAATTAAAATTACCACTTAAACAATATTACTAAATACAGTAAATACAATATCCTTAATTACTATCGCTATTGTCAATTAAACAACTAGAAACAAAAAAAACATACCTTAGCTCCACCCAGCAATAACATCATCTCCCCAAGCTGAAAAACACATTAATTCCCCAGGCTAAAAACACATTTACTCCCCGGCTTTTACGATGGTCAATTTCACCTCTGGCTCCTAAAAGCTTTCTTGTCCTGCAAAACAAAAACACATTTTTAAAACCTGACTGCTGCAGTCAAACACACTCTAACCCAGGCTTTTAACCCTTCAATTGCCAAATGTTTATAATCCAATCTATCTAAAATCCTGCATCCGACACAAGATCAACAGTAACATGCAGGCTGCCTTTAAAATGACATTGTTGTTGTTGTTTGACCTTTTGATGACTCGTGCCTCACATGCTGGAGCCTGTCTGGATGTGTGACACATGTGGGTGGAGAGGATGGGGGGTTCTAGCTTTGGCGGAATTGTCCTTCTTCAGTGACTAGCATTTTGGGCCACCCTGTGAATCATCTCACGGACGACACTTTGAGAACCACTGCCCGATGAGTGTATAGTTCTTCATGACAATCTTCAACTGTATAATTTACATGGACCGTGTTTTATACCCCAGCATTAAAGACACAAATGCACCCAAAAGCATCTCCGACTAAAACCCAGCTTCTTGGTGCCAACATCCGTATCAATGTATTTCCGACAAAGAAATATAAGAAAGATTCAGATGGCCCAAATTCCAGTGAATATCCGTGCTTTATTTTGTATATTTAGTACAGATAAAGGTGAGCCATGACTCTTCGCCCTCTGCTGCCCCACGGCATACCCACTATCTAACTGCAACTATTTCTTTTCCACACAGTGTGTTATTGTCCCTCTGAGTGATGGTGCTGAATTATAGCAGCTCTATTAGGTCTACAGAAAGATTATTAAGACAATTCAGCAAATATCCAATAATCCTGCTTTTAACTTTGATGGTACATAATTATCCCCTTTATGCTTTGTAATAGTGGTTCATAGGTACTTATGCTGACAGCTCCACATACTTAAATCAAGTTACATCAAACTGTCTGACCTTTGAACTATGTTACCATAGTTACCAGCTTATTTTCGCATTACTGCTGCACAATGATATACCATTTCGTCGGATTTTTGCATCTTCAGTGTTTGAAAGTCAATTGCTGAATAAAATAAAACAATTTGCAATACTGCATATGAAGGAAGAAAATTACTTGATGGTCTGTATGTGGTCATCTGGAGCTGTAAAATCTTGCTTTACCAGCACACTGTGTCACTAAGTGGAGGGGCACTCACATGCATTATGCTTTCCAGTCTTGGCCAAGCAATTTTGAGCAATTTCAACAATGGCAAAGTGCTTCTGCAGCAGAAAAACTGCCTAGTAATGGACTCTATAAGTGAATAAATTGGGAAAATGGGGAAAGTAGTAGATATGTTTGTATTGGACGTTGTAAGCGAGTAAGGATTGAGAAAGAGCAAGCAAAGTGTCTCCCATTGGACTCTGAACATGTTTCACCACAGGCAGTGAGGTAGAACAGCACAGTGGCTTGTACTGCATCGAATTCCCACAGGTAGCAAATTCTACCCCTTACTGCAAATGCAGAACAGGATTTGGAAAAATAGGGTGGAATTTAATCAGTGGCACGCCCGACAGCGGAATCGGAAGACGGCGACTCCTCCGCTTTCTTGTCACACAATTCATATGACAACCCAAAGGGTCAGCGGCAGGCATGAGAAACATGGATGGGTTTCTACTGGAGGATCCCACTATCAGGTGGCAGTTCAGCAGGACTGCACAGGCTGTAAATGAATCATTTGAACAAGCAGGAGGCTCCATGTCTACCTGTGCTTCTGCAGTTTGGTCAATTCAGTTTTGCAACCTATCATAACCCTCAGTCCCCCCTCAGACCTATTCTGTCAGCCCCACTCATTCAAATCTATTGGCTCGGGACCCTGCCCCATGCCTCCCCCTCCCCCCCCCCCCCCCCCCCCTCACCCCCCAACCCACATCATCACACCCTAACCCTTTACAAGTATCAGAGCAAAGACATAGGCTGGTTCAATAGCTCCCCTGGAGATTCTGCTCCAGGCTGTCAGGGAATGGTGGGGGGTGCTCCTTCTGACTGATGACAGTAGGAGACACCTCTGCCTAACCAAGGCAAACTGGACAGAGATCATGGAGGAGTATACAAATTGGGGATCCTCCAAGATCATGGGTGCAGTGCAGGAAGAGGGTCAATAACCTCCTTTGGCCTGCCCATATAAGTGGCATGTGATCCGCTCTCATGTTGGCATCAGACTTCATATTTGTGTTAGTGTGCAGCCAGTCTCGGCAGGCGAAACTGTGATACGCCTCAGGAACTCTCAGGATGTCTTGACACTTGAGGCCAAAACATGTAACAGTTTGGTTGAGTGAGTGATTGGATAACAAATACATCAGTGGGCCAGTATATATGATGGGAATGTACAGAAAAGGGACAGAGTTGCCATTTATCATGTCACTCAATCTCCACTTTCTCATTGCACAACAAGCAGACCCATAATCAAAAGGAAAGGGCGTGAAGGTGGGCCACATTCAAGTTGAAATGTTAACTCAGTTTCTCTCTCCACACATGGTGTCAGACCTGCTGAGTCTTTCTAGCACTTTCAGTCCTTATTTAGCACTATTGTGTGTGCTGTGTCCGTTTAGATGGCTGCTGGTCTGTGGGACATGGAGGAAGATGTGTGTTCTGCAGACACTCTGTTATTTGCAGTGTCAAGGAGAGGTCATGTTGCACGGGGACAATTGAACTGCCTTCTGTGAAATTAATGACCTGCAGCAATGCAGCAGCTTCTGAGATTCCAGTTGTGATAAGCTGCTTGATGCGTACCCACTGGAACTTCGGTCCCCCTGGGGAACTGTCTTCTGTATCAGACACCCGCTCTCTTTCCTGTTCTAGGTGGTAGAGGATGCAGGTTCAGAGATGGGTCTTGGGAGGGAGGCTGGAAAGGGTAGGTAGGCCTCCTGAGCAGGAAACATGGGAGAATGGTTACATATGTGCCTCAATCTTGGGCAAATCAGGGTATATGAAATCATCCCTGGAATCCCTGACATATCTCTCCATGGTCCTGGCATCCAATAGAGGCTCATTCACATTTCTCTTCCAGATGCTCATTCTACTCATTCTTATGCGAGGAGGATTGTTTCTCCATCCTGTGACCTTGATGCAAGAGTTTGCCATGTTGCACAACCACATAGTGCTGTTCACAACATACCATGACTATCCGTGAAACACTATGTGGTGCATAACAAGAGTAAGCTTGCAGAAAACATAAAAACTGACCGAAAAAGCATCTATTGATATATGAAGAGAAAAAGACTGGGGAAGACAAATGTAAGTCCCTTACAGTTCGAATCAGGTGAATTCATAATTGGAAACAAAGAGATGGCAGACCAGTTGAACAATTACTTTGGATCTGTCTTCATGAAGGAGGACACAAATTCAGCCTTCAACACCATCATTCCTACAAAACTCATCTCCAAACTCCGTGGCCTTGGCCTCGGCTCCTCCGTCTGCAACTGAACTTTCTAACCGACAGGCCACAATCAGTAAGGGTAGGCAACAACACCTCCTCAATGATTATCCTCAACACAGGTGCCCCACAAGGCTGTGTCCTCAGCCCCCTACCATACTCCTTGTACACCTATGACTGTGTGGTCAGCGAATTATAGACCAGTTAGCCTGACATTGGTGGTGGGGAAAGTGCTGGAGTCAATTATTAAGAGTGAAGTACTGAGCATTTAGAAGGTAGGGACAGGATCGGTCCAAATCAGCATGGATTCACTAAAGGGAAATTATGCTTGACAAATCTTCTGGAATCTTTTGACTGTGTGACCAGTAGAGTGGACAAGAGTGAACCAGTAGATGTTGTATATCTGACAAGGTCCCACACAAGAGATTAATGAGCAAAATTAAAGTTCATGATATTGGAGGTAACGTATTGACGTGGATAGAGAACTGGTTGGCAGACAGGGAACAGAGAGTGGGAATAAACGGGTCCTTTTCAGAATGGCAGGCAGTGACTAGTGGGGTACCACAAGTTTCAATGCTGGAAACCCAGCTGTTCAAAATATACATCAATGGTTTGGACAAAGGAATTGCATGCAATATCTCCAAATTTGCAGATGACACCAAGCTGGGTGGCAATGTGTGCTGTGAGGAGGATGTAAAGAGGCTGCAGGGTTACTTAGACAGGGTGGCTGAGTGGGCAAATACTTGGCAAATGCAATATAATGTGGATAAATGTGAGGTTATCCCCTTTGGTGGCAAAAAACAAAAAGGCAGATTATTATCTGAATGGTGGCAGCTTAGGAAAAGGGGAAGTGCTACAAGACATGGGTGTCATGGTGGAACGGTCGCTGAATTTGGCATGCAGGTACAGCAGACGGTGACGAAAGGTAATGGCATGCTGGCTTTCATAGTTAGAGGATTTGAGTATAAGAATAGGGATGCCTTGCTGCAGTTATACAGGGCCTTGGTGAGGCCACACCTTGAGTATTGTGTGTAGTTTTGGTCTCCTAGTTTGAGGAAAGACATTCTTGCTACTGAGGATGTTCAGCAAAGGTTCACCAGACTAATTTTCACGACAGCAGGACTCACATTCTATGCAACTATTTTCTATGTTTCTAAAACGTAGAGCCACTTCAGATCTATCAAGACTGTGGAAGCACATTTTTAAATTGCCAATGGTCTGTTCACGATGGCTCTAGTAGAGGTGTGGGCTGCATTGTAGCGCTCTTCTACTGCACCATAGCGATGCTTCACTTGGTTTCATCAATCAAATCTGAGGGGAGTAGCCATTGTCATTCAGGATCCAGTTGTTAGTCTTAGCAGGAGCTTGGATAAGTTCAGGAATCTGAGAGTGCCACAGGATACAAGAGTCCTGAGAGCTCCCTGAGAGCTGCCAGGGGCAGCATGGTTACACAGTGGTTAGCATTGTTGCTTCATAGCGCCACGGTTCCAGGTTCGATTCCTGGCTTGGGTCACTGTGCGGAGTCTGTATGTTCTCTCCGTGTCTGCGTGGGTTTCCTCTGGGCGCTTCGGTTTCCTCCCACAACTCCCGAAAGATGAGCTGTTTGGAAATTTGAACATTCTGAAATCTCCCTCCGTGTACCTGAACAGGCGCCGGAATGTGGCGACGAGTCACATTAACTTCATTGCAGTGTTAATGTAAACCTACTTGTGACAATAAAGATTGCTATTAGAAATGAGCACAAACCCGTGTGGTTCTTCACCAGTATGGAATCTCTTGCAGATCATAGATGCTGCTGGCTGTTCTGAGGGAGCTCTCATGCTAATGAGTACAGTTTTTCCCTGCACTCTAGGGAAATGAGTGATGGCTACAAATCCCATTGTTGTGATTGACTAGTGTTTCTATTAGATCCTATTACCCGCCCTATGACACCTTCAAGTATCCCTATCTCAGACTGGACCTGCACCCATACCCAGTCCAGATCCCTCCTGCGACTGTGAATATTCCCTCTGCCAGTTAGCACCTTGAATTTGACCCAAAGGATCCACACGTGAACATTACCGGCAACACACTTTAGGCCCCCCCATTTTGTTTACTGAAACTAATTGCATTCCCCCTCACACCATTCCCAAGACGTGTGGGCTTTCCCACTGAACACTTCTACGTCCGTATGCCACCAACTTTCCTCCCTCAGATCCCAATTCCATTTCTCCCTGCTCCGGCCTTATCTTCTGTCCTCCCTCGGAGCCCTCTTCACTCCTCCATGTCCTGACCCCATGCTCTGATCCCTTCAGTGCCCTATTCCACTCTCCATGTCCCAGCCTGACCACCACCCCCCTCACTATCACAGACTTGTATTTACCGGTCCCCATTGTCTATGCAAGCTGCCATTCTCCTGTTCCTCCCTCTGTTGCTGCAGAGTTCAACGAGGACAACCGCTCACCTCAGACACAGCTGCACAAAGCTGGCAGGTGCAGTTTTCAAACAAACATGAAGCAGTGCCACAAGGTTCTTCCGCATCGCTGCATTGATTTTGAAGCTGAAATATAATTTTTAAAAGTTTTAATATATAAAGTATTCATGGCATGCAAATGGAGAAACCCACCATGGAATGCCCGAGGCTTAACGGTAGGGCAGCACAGTAGCACAAGGGCAGCATGGTAGCACAAGTGGATAGCATTGTGGCTTCACAGCGTCAGGGTCCCAGGTTCGATTCCCCGCTGGGTCACTGTCTGTGTGGAGTCTGCACGTTCTCCCCGTGTCTGCGTGGGTTTCCTCCGGTTTCCTCCCACAGTCCAAAGACATGCAGGGTAGGTGGATTGGCCATGTTAAATTGCCCGTAGTTACCAAAAAGGTGAGGAGGGGTTTTTGGGTTGCGGGGATAGGGTGGACGCAAGGGCTTAAGTGGGTCGGTGCAGACTCGATGGGCCGAATGGCCTCCTTCTGTACTGTATGTTCCATGTTAACGTGCCGATGCTGGGCCGCTGGCTTAAT
This sequence comes from Scyliorhinus canicula, assembly GCF_902713615.1. Lineage (NCBI taxonomy): Eukaryota > Metazoa > Chordata > Chondrichthyes > Carcharhiniformes > Scyliorhinidae > Scyliorhinus > Scyliorhinus canicula. The sequence continues at coordinate 48,606,904 of NC_052149.1, read as the reverse complement.
TGCCCAATCAGAGCCAGCTTTGTGTCCGATTTTCCGTCTCCTACCTGATTAACTCAGACTGCCCTCCACACTTCCCTCTCCCACAATCATCATTTAACCATTTTTCTACTTGATGACACATTCAAAAGGAAGGATGAATTCATTCATTTAAAAAAAAGACTCCAGCCAATTACATCTCCAAAGCTGCCAGTGTATTGAGTGAGGAATACTTGTTTTTCTCTGTTTGTCTGGACACCTTTGCACAAAAATCACAGACCGGAGCAATTTAAATGAAATGTTTGTGCCTGCAAATTGACAGATTGTAGACCAGACAAATTCATTATCTGAGACTGCTGAATGATTAAAGGGAGATGCTTAGAGGAGAATAGTAATACCTACACATTAGTACTCCACCACACAAGGTAAAGGTCTGGCTCTAACATGGAATAATTCCCTTGATGCTAATCAAAATACAGATCGTAATCTCAAATCCATGAGCATCTCATAAAATTCACATCTAACGTTATGCCTTCAAAAGATTGTTTTATCTGGTGTCACACTGAGTCATCAGTATATTCGAAGATAGTTTCACGTGGATTAATTTGCCGGGAGCTGGGAAACCAGTAGATTGTGGGCAATTTTGATGTCAGGAGTTTCCTGCACACCATGGAATTTAAACTCCACCATTGGCTGGATTCAACAAAGCTGAGGGAAGGAATTTAGCTGCCAGCCAGAGAGTCGGCACCACCCACCACCCCTCTGGCTGATCAAATGCCCCACCCACCTCTTAACTTGCCACGGGGGAAGGCACAAGAGTCTATCCAACCCCACCCAAATCTGCCTGTTTCCTGCGTTATAATTCCAAAGGTAACAGATTTGAATTGAATTGCTCTTCGAAAGAGCTAGTGGAAACCTGAAGAGCCAAGCGTCCTGCTTGTGTTGGATTATTCAACGATTCCATCATTCTATATATCCAGCTGTGTCTCACTGCTATCATGTATTGCGTTACCTGTAAATAAATCTATCAGCTTTAGTGGACATACATTAATCTGTCACATGACGACATGGTGGCACAGTGGCTAGCATTGATGCCTCACAGCGCCAGGGACCCGGTTCAATTCCGGCCTTATGTGACTGTGTGGCGTTTGCACTTTCTCCATGGGTCTGTGTGGGATTCTTCCAGGTGCTCTGGTTTCCTCCCACAGTCCAAAGATGTGCAGGTTCGGTGGATTGGCCATGATATAAAATGCCCCTTAGTGTCCAGGGAATTGCATGTTAAATGGGGTTAAGGGGACAGGATGGCGGTGTTGGTCTAGGTATGCTTTCAGAGAGTCGGTGCAGACTCGATGGGCTGAATGGCCTCCTTCTGCACTATATGGATTCTATGGCATTTTCTGCACCTCAACGAAGGCCAAAGATTAAGTTGGCCATCCCAGTAAATATTCTTTGCAGCAAATACCTTAACTAGGACGTAGATATGGGGCTGAAGTCTCCACCATTGGGATGCTTCATTTTGCCAGCAACTCAGTGTTTCCTGATGACGTGAGGCTGACCAGCTGGTGAAACGGAGAATCCCGAAGGCATGCTGAACCAGGAATATGACACGGCGGGACAGAGGAACCCGCCCATGATATCTCACTTACACTAAGCGTGAAGATATTGTTTCTTGTACATGAGAGAGTTCTCACAAATCGGCACAATAGTTTATTAAATAATTGAATAGATATCAAGGTACCATATGGAATAGCTTATAAATATACAATACTTTAAGGAGTAGTCTTAAGGCAAGGTAATGTGGCTTTTGTATTGCATTGATGCAAAAGAACACAAACTGCACTGGGCAGCTGTTAATTCAATACTTTTTCAGCCAAATGAATCCAGCTGGAAGAGATGCTGCTAAATATTATTTTTAAGTTAGAAGAAAGTAGTTTGCTTGCCAGTCCCTTCCTAATCACCAGTTAATTATTTAACGTTACGGTATATGTGAATATGTTAATTATTAATTGTGACAAATTTGAGTCTGTCCTCGAATATTTTCCTGGGCACGGTAACATTAGTCACTGCTCGAAGTGGTCTGAACATCTTCGGGTAGAGTTCCCTTTCAGTTTTGTTGTGTTTTTTTCAGCATAAATCATCTGTTAAAAGATTGTAGAATATTATTTGAAAAATCCATTTGGCACAAGCCACTTTTCTGCAATCCTCGGTGTCGTTTGAGAACATTGAACGAGAAGGTGTCTTGGTGAATTAATCATCAAAAGGAATTTCCACAAGTCGACTTGTTTGCAGACTGTCAAGGTGAATCTAAAAGTTAAGCTGGTTCTTTTGGATGCAGGAACAAATTTATGTTGTTCTAATTCACCAAGACACAGATTACTGTACGTCAATTAAATAAAATTAAAAATGGTTCTGTATCTTTGTTCATATTTGTGTAATTTAAAAATCAGGTTATTCCCAGGTCGTGAATTGACACTGATTAAAAATATGTATGTTTTGTGATAAACCTATTTTTATCTTTTCCTAGTTACCAACTCATAACGTCCGTTTCCCGCGATGTCATATGGCGGGGGTGGTGGAGGGGGGAGGAGGGGAAATACATCAAAGATGTGCTGTGAAAACCACCCCCCCCCCCCCCCCCCCCCTTATCATCTGATCAGGCTCATGGACACAGTGGCAGGGGACTGTCAGCTTGATAGATCCTTTTGACCACATTTTGATTAGAATTTGTTAAGCCTCCGTTGCTCTTTATTTTAGTTTGGCAGTTTATTTTATTAGGGGTGGCCATTTTTTCTATTGTTTATTTTATTTATTTGTTTGGGCTTCATGTGCATCTGCAAATGGCCACAGGCTGTAACTTACTGCTTGCTCCTGCTGGTAGCTGCCACCGCCTGAAGACCGTGTGCTTGTTTGCTGCCACTTCTTCTGCCTCTGTGGCCTGGCGTGAGGTTCCAGAAGATACGGGCTGACCTGTTGCTGGCGCTGGAGGTGGGAGGAGCAGGAAGGTGGGGCACAAGAGAATGGGCCGGTGCCCCAAGTACGACAGAAAAGGGTAGGGGGCTGGCCTCACGAGAAAGGTATGCTCAGTGGTGGGGGTGGGAGGGAGACAGGGTCTTCAGCCTATAGGGCTTAGCTAAACAGTCGACGGATGTTTTCTCATACCAATCCCACCTCTGACTTAACAAAGTAACTACTCATTTGGTGAGGGGGGGGGGGGGGGGGGGGGGGGGACTGGCGGAAGGACAGGGTCTTCAGCCCAGCAGCGGCCCACTAAAGAGTCACACAATCCTGCCTGTCCCACTGTTGCGGCATAATTGGCAGATGAAAAAAGAAAGCTTCAAATGCACCAACCTTCCTCTCCTTTTCTATCCCTTCCAGGTGTTGCAATAGCCTCCCGTTTCTCTCTCTGTAGATGGCTGGGAGGCTTCCATGGACCTAGGGCCCTGCAGGTGAACAGGCAGCAATCAGTCCTAGCCCCTCCTACCCTTTCTCTGTTGCAGGCTGTAGGAATGCAGGCAGGGAGGCAGGCAGTTTTTGAATGCGGCCCCAGGTTGGAGACCAGACCAGGGCCTTAACTGAAGAACTTCCTCTCCCTCTCTCTCTCTCTGGCAGCTCCCTGTAGTAATAACTCAGCAAAGGAATGGAATTGAGAGAAAGGAGAGAGAAAGAGCTCCCTTTCCCCTTCTCCGTATTCAAAACCAGACAGCAGCAAATCTCTCCTTTCTTCCCTATCTGTTTTCCAGGCTGTAGAAAACAGCAGCCTGCAAAGTTTGCAACCCTGAAGTCACATCTCCAGCTGCAGAAACGCCTGTCTCTTCCCCTATCTAATTAATCCCCTATCACTATCACTCTGCCTTCCGTCCCCCGTGTACTGTCAGGCCACTTGTGGTGCCAGAAGCTTAGCTCTGACTGCACTTCCTTGAGGAACCAGCGTCTTCATCAGCTTCCAAAATGGAAAAGCAATTTGAGAGTGGGACCGCTGGGGGCGCCTGCACTACCTGCCTGTTTCTCTTAGACTATCTGGTGTTCATCCATCTTTCCTCCAGTCACTTGAGCTGTGGTATAACCACCTCTCTAAATGTGCTATCCACATAACTCTCAGCCTTGCGGAGGTGCTGCAGTGTCTCCAGCCGCCTCTTGAAATTAAAACTTGGAGCTGAAGTTTCTGCAGTTCCTACATATGCGGTCATCTAGGATGCCGGTAGGGTCCATAACCTTCCACATATAACACATCACACAGTCCGCTGACCTCACCTGCCATGTCTTAAACTTAAATGTACTTTGTCTTACATACTAATCTTTCTAACTGCTTAGTCTGAAAATATACTCCTCTTAACTTAGTCTCTTCATCTAATTCTACCTTGACCTACTTATTCTCGTATTACTTATTATAATTACTTGTCACTTTATTATGCTGGCTCTGACTGTTACATACCCTTGGTACTTCCCTGTTAATTCCTTAATATTACACTTTTCCAATTTATTACTATTTAGGGCCAGTTCCTGATGGTAGTTCCTCAACAGCCAAGTCCGAGTCACCCAACCTTACTCACCCAACCAGCTGCTTCCTCTTGCCCTGCATTACTTTCTGAATCCTTGATGAGCCATCAATCGAACGCGAGACGAGTTGCTGTCCAAAAGTTAGGCTTTAATAAGCTAGAACTTAGCCCTGCGGTCGACTACAATAAATGGACGACCGCCGGGCGTTCTGACTATTTATACCTCGGTATGGAGGAATGGTTAACTCAGCCTTTCGACCAATCGGAGAGCCATCACATGACTGGTCTCAATCGGTCGAGAGGCACATGACCGACCAGGGCCAATGGTAAGCCGGTGTTCTGCACTAATGGCAGACAGCTATGCAAATCATACCACCACATTCACCCCTTGGGGAGAAAGAAGCCGGGGGGGGGGTATCAACGAGAGCCGGGGGGGGTGGGGGGTGGGGGGGGGGGGGGTGGGGGGGGGGGGGGAGAACTGGTGGTATGAGTAGCAGCCGGGGAAGGGAGAGAGAACATAAATTTTCTCCTCTTTTCTTTTATTACATTTTTCGCTTCCCACTGGCCCAGACAATTAACAATAGTACACAAAGTCCCAACAAAGTCCATGGAGCTGTTGTAATTTAAATCGATTCTATCAGTCTTTTCCTGGCCCGTGACATTCTGGCAGACCGCCGCAGTGGAGTAGGTGACATCGGTTCAGCCGATGGTGGTGGTTCCGCTGACGTCCTGGAGTCCGGGAGCGATGGTCCTTGAACAGTCTCCGTCACCCGAGCTGGCTGTGGAGATGCCGTGGATGGAGAAGGGGTGGCCTGGGTGGGGCGCTGGGGGGAACAAAACTGGGGGGGGGGGGTCTGTGGTGAAGGGGGGGAAGGCCGCACGCCGGCGGGTGCCAGGTCCCGGAGGGAGACCGTGTCCTGCCGACCATCGGGGTACTCCACGTACGCATACTGCGGGTTAGCGTGGAGTAACTGGACTTGTTCGACCGACGTGTCGGACTTGTGCACCCGCACATGCTTCCGGAGCAAGATGGATCCGGGGGCGGCCAGCCACGTCGGGAGAGGGGATCCGGAGGACGACTTCCGGGGGAAAAAAAGAAGACGTTCATGAGGTGTCTGATTTGTTGCGGTACAGAGGAGTGAGCGGATAGAATGTAGGGCATCGGGGATAACCTCTTGCCATCGAGAAATAGGGAGATCTCTGGACCGACAGGCCAGTAGTATGGTCTTCCAGATGGTACCATTCTCCCGCTTGACCTGTCCGTTACCCTGGGGGTTATAGCTGGTCGTCCTGCTAAAGGCAATGCCCCTGTTGAGCAGCAATTGACGCAGCTCGTCGCTCATAAATGAGGACCCCCGATCGCTATGTATGTATGCGGAGTAGCCGAACAGGGAGAAGATGGAGAGGAGGGCCTTAATGACGGTCGATGTGGTCATGTCGGGACAGGGAATGGCAAAGGGGAAGCGGGAGTATTCGTCGATTACCGCCAGGAAGTAAATGTTGCGGTTGTTAGAGGGAAGGGGCCCCTTGAAGTCAATGCTGAGACGTTCCAAGGGGCGGGATGCTTTGATCAGGTGTGCGCGCTCGGGGCGGTAGAAGTGCGGTTTGCACTCTGCGCAGATGTGGCAGTCACGGGTTACTGTCCTGACTTCCGCGATGGAGAAAGGCAGGTTGCGGGCGTTAATGAAATGGTAGAGACGGGTCACCCCTGGATGGCAGAGGTCCGCGTGGAGGGAGCGGAGGCAGTCTATCTGCGCACTGGCGCAGGTACCGCGGGACAGGGCATCAGGAGGCTCATTGAGCTTCGCAGGACGATACAAGATCTCATAGTTGTACGTGGACAACTCGATCCGCCACCGTAAGATCTTGTCATTCTTAATCTTGCCCCTTTGTGCATTATCAAACATGAAGGCTACTGACCATTGGTCTGTGAGGAGGGTAAACCTCCTGCCGGCCAAATAGTGCCTCCAATGTCGCACTGCTTCGACTATGGCCTGGGCTTCCTTTTCCACAGAGGGGTGGCGGAGTTCGGAAGCCTGGAGGGTTCTGGAGAAGAAGGCCACGGGTCTGCCTGCTTGGTTTAGGGTTGGCAGCCAGAGCAACTTCTGATGCGTCGCTCTCGACCTGGAAGGGGAGGGACTCGTCGATGGCGCGCACCGTGGCCTTTGCGATGTCCGCTTTGATCCGGCTAAAGGCCTGGCAGGCCTCTGTCGACGGCGGGAAGGTCGTGGTTTGAATGAGGGGACGGGCCTTGTCAGCGTAATTGGGAACCCTTTGGGCGTAGTAAGCGAAGAAACCCAGGCAGCGTTTATGGGATTTGAGGGTATTGGGGAGAGGGAGTTCCATCAGGGGGGGCATGCGTTCGGGGTCGGGGCCTATCACTCCTTTACACACTACATAGCCGAGGATGGCTAGACGGTCGGTGCTAAACACGCACTTATCCTTATTGTATGTGAGGTTAAGGAGTTTTGCGGTTTGGAGGAATTTCTGGAGGCATTCGGGCTTGATCCAGAACTCCATCTTCAAAAATCTAGCTTATTAAATTGATGATCCATCAATCGAACGTGAGACAAGTTGCTGTACAAAAGTTAGGCTTTAATAAGCTAGAACTTAGCCCTGCGGTCGACTACAATAAATGGACGACCGCTGGGCGTTCTCACTATTTATACCTCGTTATGGAGGCGTGGTTAACTCAGCCTCTCGACCAATCGGAGAGCCGTCACATGACTGGTCTCAACCAATCGGTCGAGAGGCACATGACCGACCAAGGCCAATGGTAAGCCGGTGTTCTGCACCAATGGCAGACAGCTATGCAAATCATACCACCACAATCCTGACATCAGGTCAGGAGCTCCGCCTCAGTAAAGGTTCGCTGAGCTGCTCTTTGTAAAGTGTCTCCGCCGCTCTGATCAGTCGCACCCCACCAGGTTCACTCTCTCTCTCTCCAGCGTCCGGTGCTCTGTCATAATCTGTGCTCCTCTTCGTCTTTTGCTGTTTCCAAAAAGGACAAAGGATATATATTCCTGATCTGGATTCTTTAGATGATTAATGTTTCATCCATTAATGAGTTTACTAGTGGTTTCAGGCTCATGTGTCCTCGCAAACAGATGGTCTCCCTGGCCACGGCTTCACCTCAAAAATGTAAAGGGACCGTTGTGCATTTTGTTGGAATTGGATGTATGCAGCGAAAGGGGGCATTAGTGCATCTTTAGAGATAATAATAATAATCGCTTATTGTCACAAGTAGGCTACAATGAAGTTACTGTGAAAAGCCCCTAGTCGCCATATTCGGGCGCCTGTTCGGGATAACAAGGTTACTGTGGTTTTCTGAAAGCTGCAAATTCTTTGCCATGACATTCAGAAAGTTCAAACTTCTGTTGGGCAGTACTCAGAAATGGGAACCATCCGATAATGTCCCTTAAATCGCAAACTCCAGCTGTTTCTGACTGTCTTTCAGTAATAGCTACCCAGAAAAAGTTAGAATCTAGCTGCAACCCCCCCCCCCCCCCTCCATACCAGACAACCATGGCAGTCCCCCCACCTACTGACTCTCCCCAGACCCTCCACCTAACCCCCTGACTGCACCCCACATGCCCCTCCCCAGCTACCTCCCAACCCCACACAGGACCCTCACACTGCCCTCCCTACCCCCTGACTACATTCCTATCACCTGAGTACTTTTCCACACCCTCGACTACACCTCCCAAACCCCCCACTCCCCAATTTTCCTCCCAACCGCCATCTACACCCAACTCCCTCAACTTCCTTCCCCACACCTTGACTACCCCTGACAGTAGCGGACTGGGTCTAAAAATATTGGTTGCCAGGAGACAAAGGGGGCCCATCCACAACTACAATGCTATCATTTAATTTTGATAACGAATAAATAAAATTTTCAAAGAATACACGTGGAAAAAAGGGTACAATTAAAATTTTTGTGGAAAAAATGTGTATTTCTTAGTAATTACAGTGTACATGTACTGTACATATTACTGGCAGTAGATACCAAATGTAAATACAGAATGTTATAATTGAATTTTTAATTTACATTTTTTTTAAAAGTAATTGGTTGATATTTTTAAATAGTTTACTGCACAATTTACACATTAACAGATAGTTCAAAAGCACAACAGAGCATTGCATGCAGTCCACTATATTAAGAGCAATCGTTTGTGTTCACTAGATGATTGTGCAAATCTGCCAATAATTGCTTCTGCATCCAATTCATCTAACAATTCCTTTTCAATGGATAGCAACATGTATGATTCCAAATTCTCCTCAGACAGCAAATTTCTTAACCTTGTCTTTATGATCTTTAGCTTTGAAAATGTCCTCTCACATTGGACTTGAGTAACTGATAGTGTGCAGATGACTTTATAAAGTTCATAAAGGTTATCATATGCCTTGTCATGAAGTCTGTTGGATGCCAGAATTTTTAGTACACACGATGGGCAAGTGCTGCAAATTTTACAATTGTTGCAACTGGAATCCATATTCTCACCATCATTAAGCAATTTAATACATCAAAGTTTGAAGCAAAAGAAAACAATTCCAAAATACTTGATCTTTGCTGATTTGTGGAAACAGCTTAATAATACCTTCCAATGCTTCAACTTCAAGGCCCTTCTCTGCAATAGTTTTAAACTTTGCTGGGTCCAAGTAGACAAATCTTTATACAACCGTTTGTGTTGTACAAAGTGTGATTCTAGTGATTGGACAATGCGATCCATTATTAGGTTAAACACATTTACTCGAAAATCAGCTAGCGAATCTGAGGAATTTCTTTCATCATCAATAAGCTCATCTGCCATTCTTTTCTTCTTCCTCTGCCTCTTAACTGGCAATGCTGTTTCCAACGCATCAATTTCCAATGTTTGATTTTCATCCATATTCATCTGTGAAATCCTATCATTACATTTATTTACAAATTCCAAAGCCTTGCTGTGAACGTTATCAAGTGTTCTTGTCTGTTCCTTCAACTTTGCTGTAGCTGAATCTACCAAACTCCATGCAGTAAACATATCTAAACCACTTGTCTGTAGATAACTTGATAATGGGGTTGTAGTTTCAAATATATACAAGTAAGTAAATGCTGTCAATATGGTTTCAAACTTTAGAAGACTTTGAAGTAAAACATTTGCTTCATGTTTTGTTTTTGCATCAAACTTTTCTGAATCTTGTATCATTGATAAGTATGTCAATAGATTTATGAAAGTACTGGCAGCGGCATCATCAAAACGTCCAAATATAGTTGTTGCTACATTGGATTTTCCTGACCATCTGGCCTCACCAATTAACTTTAATCGTTTCATTTTTTCTTGTCCTAGATGTTTTCCAACAACTTGTATCCATACAGCCATTCTCTTGTATGATGCTTTCACAAAAGTTGCTATATTCTGGAGCAAATTGAAAAAAGAAACTGCAGGCACACAACATTTTGTTGTTTCAGTTATCACCAAATTCAAGACATGGGCATAGCACCATATATGAACATGTTGATCAGCCACATCAGCAATTTTACTTTGTAAACCATTATACTGGCCATGGTAGCTTGCAGCACCATCCGTGCTATCAGATAAACATTTTTGGGGGTCAATTTTAAGATGCTGTAATGTTTCAATCAATAGATCAAAAAGTCCCTGTCCTGTACCATCATTACTTGGCACAACTGAAAGTAGTCGCTCACAGATAATACCTTTAAGCACATACCGAATAATAATGCTAAACTGATCGATGGATGAATTATCTTGTGTTGAATTAACCTGAATAGAATAATATTTTGCTTGAGAAACTTCATGACTAATTCTTTCTCGTATCATATTCTTCATAATTTTGATTAACATGTTTATAGTTGTTTTACTCAGGTATGTAACAAGTCCACCACGGTCTTTACTTTGAGCCTTTCCTTGTTGCTCTAATCGTTTGATTCTTTGTTTAGACTTGTTTTGCACTGCAGAAACGTGAGCTGCCATAATGGGTCATATTTTGCCATCAACTGCACTGTAGCTAAAAAATTGCCATGATTCAGAACCTCATTATCTAGAGTGTAGGCCGATTCATTTCTGTGACCTCGAAAAGAAAGTGCTTGCTTACCTTAAATCTTTATGATGTCTATAATCCTCATGACAATACTTCTCTGCTTCAATACTTCTTCTTTCCTTTTAATTAGTGATGCTGCAAAAAAATGTATCTAAGGTGCCATCATTAACCACACTGATATATTGCTGAGCATTTCTGACATGTGTTGTCGATTCATGTAAAGTCAAGCTCTGGCTAATATGGCTGTAGTCACTAAAGCCACGTACAAAGGGTGATGGATTACAAGTATTGGGAAACTCAAAGGCTAAGCAGTATGAACAATATAAGCATCTATTTTCTTTGTTATATGTTAGCCATTTTCTTGGGACTGAGTCATTTATAATTTTCCTCTCATACAAATGAGCATCAAATAGCAGATCATCAAATGGCTGAAGTGGTTGTTCAGCAAAAAACTGTTTTAGCTTTGCTCGTGATGGATATTGGAAGATTCCAGTAATTGATCTTTCATTTTCTTGCATAGGTTCATTCACAGGATGCGCTTCAGAAACCAAGTCATTTATGCTTGAAGGAATATCTGATTCCCTGTCACTAGTTGAAGCTATGTGTTCAGATGTTGCAACTACAGGCAGTACAGATACCGGAACAAGGAAGCCAGAAGAAATATTGGACCTGGGTTGATTAGTAATGGATGTACTTGTATTTGTCTCTACATTCAAAGTAGCTCTTCTCTGTTCTTGTAACTCGCATGTCATTGCATCATCACCATGAGCATTGTTTCTTGCTTCTTGATTATTTGTTGCAGAACTGGATATTGATGTGGATTGTGCTTGTGGTATTATAAACTCTGTAATAGGCCTGCATCGCTTGGCTGATTCCTTCCTTTCTGCTTCTTTTTGTTCTTTGCGTTTTAGTGACCCAGATTTATGCTTTTTCTTTTCCATGCTGGTAGGGGTAATATTCCTGAAATAAAAACTTAATTAAAAATAGCCCACATTGGGAAAAATGAATATTGATGATTGCAAGAATAACTTGAAGGAACGCCAGATAAACCCCTACTTGATAAAAAATATAAAATAACTTACTTACACTTCAATAGGCTATGTTCATTAGTCAATACTACTGTGGCCTATGCAGCTTCAGAAGAGGAGACAATCCACTGTCCAGTGTTCACACCAGCAAGCAACTGAGACAAGTGTTGAAACTTAGAAGTTTGGTCCGACTATAGTAAGACGTTAAGAATGGTCCCACGACCAAAGTTAACATGTCCAGTTTGATACCAGTGTAGTGTTACAAGTCGCAACCCTTTGAGTTAACCGATCATGGCTTATCACTTCAATATCTTTGACCTCATGATTCACGGTCAAAGGTACCGCTTCTCCTTTTCGGTGACCTCATGACCCTATGTACTGCTTGATATCCTTTCAAGTTGCCGACCATCTCAAATCAGGAACTGTAACTTTATCTTTAAATTCACACACTCTTGCTGAAAACGTGGATATCCAACTATGTCCGACCAGGGTGAACCAGCCCCCCCCCCCCCCCCCCCCACTCCTTTTCACATCCGTTTAACACTGCTTCGTTCCTTCATACACTGAGTGATTATTTGTTTGTTTCTTTATTGCATCTTTATTTGGTATTGCTCTTTTTAAAAACATTTCTATTTTATTAACTTAGAATACAAATCTCAGGAAAGAAGTTGGAGATTTATTTATCTAATTAATTATAATTTTTAAGGGCCCTTCAGAGATTCACGGGCCCCTTCTTGGCTCTCCGGGCCCCGGACCGATGTACCGGCTGAACCAAGACTACTGCTTGATATCCTTTGAAGTTACCGACCATCTCAAATCACGAATTGCAACTTTATCTTTAAATTCACACACTCTTGCTGAAAACATGGAATTTCCTTAATTATGCCCGACCCGGGCCCCCCTATTCCACATCCTTCCACTACCTCCCCTGCTTCGTTCCTTTTCATGCACTGCTTATTTGTGTCCTGTTCTCTTTTTTTTCTTATTCCTTTTTATTACTAAAACAGTTGTCTGTGTTTGTTTCTTTATTGCATTTTTATTTGATATAGGGGGTCTACTTTATCAGGGGTCCACTTGCCATCGGGCAAGCTGACACCCTGGCCAGTCCGCCACTGACCCCTGACCAAACCCATTGACCATCCAACCGCTCCGTCACTGACTGCCTCCACAACTGATCACCTGACCTTTCTCCACTGACCACTCCCCTTCACCAACCACCCAACTCCACCCCACTAACCATTCCCACACTGACCACCCAACTGCCTCACCCCTACTGATCAACCCCCCACATTGATCCAACCCCTACAACTGGCTACAGATGTTAGGGCCCATCAAAAAATTTTTTTAAGTAAACTTTTTTTGAAAATACATTTTAAAACACTGCCCAGTTGGATACTGGTAAATGTTACATTCAGCAATATGCAGATATGTTTGTGTAGAGACTGTACACAATATCACTTGGATTGCCTATTGTGCTTGAAGCTGAAACCCGACCTCTGAGTTCAGGAGGGTGCCTGTATTTGCCAATATTCAACTAGAGATTAAACAAAAGTACCGTCTTGTGAGCTACGCTGGATATTTATGCCTTTCATAATGCTCCTTGGTGCACCTAGCCAATCCTTTCAAAAAAGCTTGATAAAATGACACCAGGTATCAATCTGTAAGCAACTTCATTTTGCAGAGAGTGAACGTCCAAATCAGCAGTTGTAATCAAGTTTACTTCATTCAATCTGTGTAAGTTGTATTTGTGACGCTGTTCTTTGCAGACAGAGAGAACATGTGTGCACATTGCGCCTGTTTCAGCTAATCAAATGATAGCCATTCACTGATTTGTTCTCCAGGGCATTGCCTCGAGCAGTCAGAGTCCATTTGCCAGCCAATTAGCACACTCTTCTCATGCAGTATAAAGTTATTGTTACCTCTGACATTGGTATTCTTGCTCAGTGTCCTGATGAGTGCAAGATGAAAAGATTCAACAAAATGTCTTTTTTTTTAGCAATATCCAAGCTCTTTGTTACCAAATGACGAACTGTTTTATGTTTAATTACTGTTTTATAGGACAGTGAGTGGGTTTGGTATGTGAATTGTGCCAGTTCTGAAATTTTGTATCTACAAATTGATATTATCGTGCCAGCTATATCTTGGTGGGTAACACTCCTACCCCAGTCCCCTTGTTGTGAGTTCCAGAGACTGCGCAGCAGTGGATAAAATATCAGATTGGAGCTGAATACTTCTCCAGGTCCAGACTGTTTCTAACCAAGAATAAATATTAAAAGAAACCGAAAAAAAGAAAAAAAAAGTTGTATTTGTGGAACAATACAAAGTAACAAGAATATGACCCTACCTCACATCAGTGGGACACCTTGCCTGACTTAAACAAAATGGCCATGTTGTTTAGTTCTGTAACACCTGAGGCTGAATTTTATTCCCCCCCCCCCCCCCCCCCCCCCCGGCCGTGATGGGTTAAATGTTACAGCCTTTAAATGCACTGGGCTGCCTGCCAACTATCTACACGCTCATCCTGCCTCGACACGGGTCGTCAGGCCACCTGCCAGCCCATTGAGGCCCCTAAGGGGGCAACTAATGCCCAAGAGTAAGAAAGAGCCCCGAAACCAGTGATATGTCAAACGGATCATCAATTACATTCAGGCTAGTTTCTGATTGATTTGTATAGACTGTTGCTGCCATTGTAGAAATTTCGGTGGTTTCCAGATTTCTTTAAAGTTGCTCAAGCCTCCAGGGAATGGTGCGGCATATGCTGAAACCCTTTGTCTTGACTTCAAGAATTCTACACAAACCTCCTTCTTGCTGACCTGGGTGCAGTCGCTTATACCTACCTTGGACTACATCATGACGGACAAACTGGCTATAGGTGACACAGATCAGGACAGATCAAGTGGGAGGAGGAAGAAATGGAAAAAGGCTCTAAGCAGGAGGCCATATCCCAGAGTGTTCATGGAGAAATTCTCCTATTTAGGCCATGACACCATAAGACCATAAGACATAGAAGCAGAATTAGGCCACTCGGCCCATCGAGTCTGCTCTGCCATTCAATCATGGCTGATATTGTTCTCAACCCATTCTCCTGCCTTCTCCCCATAACCCCTGATCCCCTTATTAACCAAGAGCCTACCTATCTCTGTCTGAAAGACACTCAGTGATTTGGCCTCCACAGCCTTCTAGGCAAAGTGTTCCACAGATTCACCACCCTCTGGCTGAAGAAATTCCTCCCCACCTCTGTTTTAAAGAATCATCCCTTTAGTCTGAGATTGTGACCTCTAGTTTTTCCTACAAGTGGAAACATCCTCTCCACATCCACTCTATCCAGGCCTCGCAGTATCCTGTAAGTTTCAGTAAGATCCCCCATCATCCTTCTAAACTCCAACGAGTACAGACCCATAGTACAGACCCAACCGTTCCTCATACGACAAGCTGTTCATTCTAGGGATCATTCCTGTGAACCTCCTCTAGACCCTTTCCAAGGCCAGCACATCTTTCCGTAGGGGCCAACACTGCTCACAATACTTCAAATGAATCTCAGTGAGGAATAGTGCCTCATTTGTCCTTGTTTCACTAAGCAAGTCTTCACTGAAATCTGCCACCTGCTACAGCTACAACTGAGGGATGAGGAAGATATTGCCAATGGCGATGAAGTTGACCATGTCCATAAACTATATCTAGGGATTTGTACGTAATGCCCCTGCAGACAAGGTTCATTTGTGATTTCTAGATAAAAGGAAAGATGGCTCAGATGCTTGCAGTGCAGTAGAAATGAGGTATGGGTCAAACCTGCACCATGTACAACACCACCAAGGGCAACTAGCACCACATGACTAGGTTCTTATCTTCAATGGAGCTGGAGCATTGCTCCCATGTGTCACCTGAGTTATATGCTCATCAAACAGAAACTGAAGGGATTCACTTTACAAAGAAGATGCAGTCCATTGGTTTGTCTTCTTCTGACTTCTTCATGGTTACACACCCCTTGGCTTTGAGCTCGGATGTTGACATCAGCCATGCTGGAACACAAGACTTCATTCCATTGCAATTAGGAGTGAGCCAGAATAAAGATTCCGCAATCACAGTGACGTTTGCTGGGGCATTGAGACATTAGGCCAAAGCCAGCATTGAGTTCCAGCCCAAACCAAGAAAAACTGGAAAACCTGAAACTCTAACCAAATACCACACTTAATCTTAGCCTAAAGGCCAAGAAACCCTATTGCACCATAATTGTGTCTTCTTGCTCACTCCCCCATCTGCAACCTGTTCCTGCACCTGCTCCAACCAGAATGCTTTAAAAGGGGCTTTAAGTAGTATAGGCTAACTTTAAGCGATATTAACATTGCACAAACCTGGGTCTTGCAGCCATCTAAGATGGCCACCTGCAGAGGACCATGGGAATTATGGCCAACCCAGGACTCAGACAGATACACAGCCTATGTGTATCTAAAACACAGGTAACCAGACCTGACCAAAACCCCCGCTCGTTTATATTTTAATGGCCCATTTTCCCAGGACAATAGAACTCCAATCAAGCAACCGGTACAGCCACAAACTGATCAGCGCCACCCCCCTTACTCAGAAAGCACAACTGCCAAGGTCAATGACCGCTAAGGACCCGCCCAGTTACCAGGGCACCTGCCCCTTTATTGGCCGAAATTGAAGAGAGTGATCAGAGCCCTGTCGAACTATTGGGTCCAAGCTTAAGGACCGCCCCAAAGAGCGAAAAATCCCAGGGGGATAAAAGAGAGTGAGCCATGTGTTCTGTCTCTCTTGGATCCGGCCTGTGCCTAACCCAATTGCAGCAGGAACAGCCAGCTAAGTTCAAGACCAACGATCGCTACCTGACTGGTGAGCCCAGCAGAGACAGAGCCACTTTCTTCAAACCAGCCAAGTGAAATCCAGATAACGGCCTTTATCCATTTGCACAGTGCTGGTCGCCCTGAAGTTAAGTATAGGTTATTGTAGCTGCTAGGTGTAGTTTAACTCGTAGCAGATATTGTGTTTGCATGTTGAGATAACTCTTGTGCATGTAAATAAACTGTCCTTTGAACTAACTGGTTGTGTGGTCATTTGATCGATATAAGGGAAAGGCTTGTGGTTCACCGAGATAAATAAATAGAGCAACAGTCTCCTGCTAAGGCATGCAACCGATCATCAGCAGGTTTAGCACTATCATGCAAATCAGCAGGTCGCATGGGGCGCAACTTACTAGCTGCGTCCCACCAGAATTGGAACAGGACACAGCTGGTATATTCTGGGAGACACCTCTCCCAAGATTCCTGATAGTCGTTACACCTCACAAGATCTAACGAGGGTGCCAAGCTGTCAGTGCCAAGATTCCAAGCTGGCATTGGATCAGGCCCAGGGGTACACTGCCCATGCGAGGTGAGGTGTGGGGGGATTCAAGGGCCCTCCAACAAGTGTGTTGAGGCTTTGGAGGGGTCCGGTGTTTGCATCGGGGCAAGGTGGTCAACAGATCGGGGTGCCATTGAAACATGGCACCCTGGTTTCTTCATGCAATGAGGTGCTCCACTCATCAGAGCTCCTCAGTACAGGAAATGCGGCTAAGTGCGGCATTGACGGGGCGTTCCCGGTTGTAGCAAAAAAAACCACAGCGGCGTTAGATAGCAGGAATGACCCTGCCCATCCTGCCCAGAACAGACTGTGTTTTCTTTTATTTCTATTCCGCCCATGACATTTGTATGTTGCATGAATCAACAGCAATGGAAATAGGTTAATTATGCATCGTGATATCCATGCTAGTTTTCAGGCACTGTTCACTACCAAGGCCAATATCTTTTCATGGTCCTCTTGTATTTTAGCATTGTCAGGTTGGCAGAAGTATTCCCCAGCATTTTATTGTTTAAAAACCTGTCTGTCTTTTTTAGGTCTGTGTCTTCAGCTTAATCTTCTTCTGTTCAAAACCAGATACAAGACACCTCCTGCCGAGTACCTTGGACCAATGCTCTCCCAAAACTGTTGAGATGTATTTTGATTACCAAGACTGATTGATAAATTGCTTAGTGTCATAGCCTTTATAGAAACAGCTTCAATGCCTTGCCTGTTAGCATTTTAACCAATATGCCAGTGTTATTTTTTTCAAACTTTGGTTAAACCACTTTATTTAAAAAATCCAACCTTTGCATGTTTCTGCAGATATATAATCAAAGAAATCCTGAAACCTGACACTAATTCTGCACAATAGATTTTCCATTCTTTTACTCAAAACAGAAAATGTCACAAGTGTTTTTCCACATAATGCTATGGGCGTCGCACACATTGCATGTAACATAATACATTAATATTATGTTTATTTGGTAATTAGGTGATAAAATGAATTAAAGAAACTGGCTCAGAAACTCGTCTGCTGGATACAGGTGTAAGAATATTCGTATGAAAGCAAAATACTACGGATGCTAGAAATCTGAAATTTAAAAAAAAGAATTCTGGAAATTATCAGTAGATCAGGCACCATCTAACGGAGAGTCAATGGCCTGGACTTTCATTTTCGAGGCAGATGGGGGAGTGCGGGGGGGGGGGGAGTGAGGAAAATTCTCGACTTGTAAAGAAGTGCGGAGGCAGCGAGGGCTGTTGAATGTCAAGGCTGGCGATTTGAAAGGCCAACCTCAAATACACTCCCTATGCCTCATCCATGGATGTTATGACCTCACCCACCCCATGTCCCTTCATGTCCACCCATGTCAAGTGCTGCCCGTCCTCCCACCCCTTCAGACACCTCATGCCCGTAAGTCCCTCTACCCACCTCCATGGCACCTCATGATCCATATGCTAAGCTTTGCCCTTCTATACCCATTGACATACAATAAACTCTCTTGTGTCAATAAAACCCGTATTGTACAATGGTATGTGCAAAAAAAGTACAGCTTTGAAAAATTGCAATCCTTTGATAATGTTTCTCGCAACTTGAAAGACGTCTGGACTGTAAGCTAATAAAAGGGTCAATCATCCAAACACTTTGAAGTTTAAAGGACAAGGGGGCATGTGGGTCTAAGGAAATGGGTGAAAGGACAGAACATGGCACAGGGGAATGAGGAACCTGAGAGGGTGGGTCACAGGCCAGAGCTTGGCATAGGGGGCTGGAGGGGGCATTTCAAATTTACCTTTTTAAAGGTCACTTTATGATCAGTAGGGTTCAAAACTGCTCTAAGGACCCGTGAACCAGGACTGACTCTGTAAAAGCCTGACCTTCTTCATGAAAATGCCGAGTAGGACATATCCATCTCCGCAATGAAGTTGGCAAACTCAGGGGTGCTGGATGCAAACTTTTGACAGGAATCAGCCCACATCCTTTAAATGCATTCTCGAAAATCAGAAAACCCAGGAATCCCAGAACTGGGATCAAACCACCATAAAATGGCTTCTGAGTCAACCCAAGATTCTAGCCAGCATTTCAGGTTGAGATGATCTGCAACAAGAAAGAAAGACTCCCATTTATACAGCCCCTTTCAGGATCTCAAGACATCCTGAAATGCTTTAGAATATTGAAGTATAGTCACTGTGGATGTACTGTCGATAAAGTAAATGTTCGACAGATATGAAGTATGAAGAAACATAAATACTTGGAAGTATTGTGAACTGTTGGGACAGTGATGCACTTCAAGATACAACGGTTGGTGAAATGGGAAAACATGGCAGATGAAATTAAAAAGAAAGAAGTGTGAATTGATGTATTTTGGTAGGAATAGCGAGGAGAGGCAACGTAAACCAAGGGTACATTTCTGCAGGGAATGCAGGAGCAAAGCTTCCTGTCAATTTATGTGCACAGATCATTGAAGGTGGCAGGGTAGATTGAGAAAGCAATCAGTAAGGTATTTGGGATTCTGAGCTTTATAAATAGAGGCACAGGATTGGATTTTATGGCCCTCTACCAGTGTGTTGGAAGTGAGGATACCCGAAAAATGAGACACGCGTCCAGCCCATCACCTTCCCACCGACACTCCAACCTGTCTCCCGTTTAAGTGGTGGAGGCATTGGGCACCCTACTCAGCCTTAGACCTACTGAGGCCCTTAAGTGGCCAATTAATGTCCATTCAAGTGCCTCATCGCACCCCAGCTGCTATTTTACCCATGGCAGGGGATAGTCCAGCAGTTTCTATTGGACGAGCTGGTGTCAGGAAAGACCTCCTTTGGAGGCTTCCCAGTGCCCATCAGAGGTCGTACTCCCTCCTCATTAATCTCTTAAACCTGAACCCCTACCTCCTTCATCCCCTTTCTGGTGCCTCCTCTTTGGGTTTTGGCTGTTGTCTTAGCAATGGCTATTGTTTGAAACTGGAGTTCCTGGGACTACTGAGCTGCTGTCCAATTGGATTGGCTAGCAGCTTTCTAAGACAGGGCCTCCCCTCTAGATCCTTAGGTGGACTCACCCTGAGCCAATTAACACACCGCTGATGCGGGGCAGCTGGCTTTATTGTGGGAAGCTCGCGACCAACATTTTATATTGTTGGGGATGGGGGCTGGCAGCTGGGCGTAAAATCTATTCCATGGAGAACAAAAGCAAGGAACTTATGTATAAAAGGCTGATTAGACGTTAGTGGAGCATTATGTCCAATTCTGGGTACCACACTTTAAGAAGGATTCAGGAGGTTGCAGCAAAGATTTACAATTACACTTACAGGGAAGTGGGTCTTCCGTTATGTGGATAGATTGGAAAAACTTTGGATGTTCTCCTTCGAGAAGGTTAGGAGGTGATTTATCAGAGATGTTTGGAATCATGAGGGGATCAGGACAGAGTAGAAAGAGAAGGAAACTGTTCCCATTAGCGGGAGGGTCAAAAATGTGACAACACTGATTTTAGGTGAAAGGCGAAAGAAACAATGACGATATGAGAAATAAAAGACTTATGCAGCAAGTGGCTGGGGTCTGGATTGCTAAACCAGAGAGGGCTGTGGAGGCAGACTCTATCCTGGCTTTCAAAAGGGAATTGGATCATTATCTAAATGGAAAAAAAGTGCAGTTACAGGGATAGGGCAGGGGACTGTGCCTCGCTGAGTGTTCTTGCAGAGAGTCACGATGGATACCACAAGCCAAATGGCCTCCTTCTCTGCTGTAGCCATTCTAGAATTCTTTATAAGCTAGAAGTGTGAGTTTTGGGAGAACTGTAGCAAAATCACAATGTAACAGATTCCCAAACATTCTGAATAGATTCAACATATTTGCATGTGAAAGGCACAGTAGCCACAATTTTCACAGTAAATTAATTTCTTTCAAACATATGCTTTGAAACTCAGCAAATCTGTTTGTTTAAATACTGCTCTTTCTACAGAAAGAAAAGTTATAAACATAAGTACATAGGAACAGAAACAATTCCGTTACAGTTTGCAGAATCTGCTCAAGAGTCAGGTCCATTTGTCCCTACTTCCTGTTGAATTAAAAATCTGTCCATTGTTTATTGAATGTTCAAACAGGTTCACATTCACTCTACCCAATGATTGCCTGTTCACAAGATACAGAAGGGCCATTAGGTTCATCTCATTTAATGTATCCAGGAGGAATCTGAAGTTCCCTCCTCCATTGTAACTATTTATTTAAGTGAGCCCATTGTTTCTGTCACTGAGAACCACAAGATGGCCCCAGCACTTGAATGTCTCTTCTGTATCTCAATGGTTAGAACTCAAGGTGTGGTCTAGCCCGAGCACTGCAAAATTCTCTGACTTGTGTCCTACTGTTCTGGCCATATTGTTTAATATTCTATTTACTTTGCCAGTCTCCTCTGGTTGGACCTGTTGAATGTTGAAGATCCATGGAAACATAGAAAATAGAACCAGGTGGAGGCCATTTGGCCCCTTGAGCCTGCTCCACCATTCAGTATGATGCTTCCCACCCATATCCCTTGATTCCTTTAACCCCAGAAGTTGTATCTAATTCCTTCTTGAAATTACACAAAGCTTTGGCCTCAACTACCTTCTGTGATAGCAAATACCACAGATTCACCACTCTCTGGGTAAAGAAATTTCTCCTCACCTCAATCCTAAAAGGTTTACCCCTTATCCTCAAACTATGACCCCCTCGTTCTGAAATGAAAAATGAAATGAAAATCACTTATTGTCACGGGTAGGCTTCAATGAAGTTACTGTGAAAAGCCCCTAGTCGCCACATTCCGGTGCCTGTTCGGGGAAGCTGTTACGGGGACTCCCCCACCATCTGCAACATTCTTTCTGAATCTACCTTGTCTAATCCTGTTGGAATTTTCTAAGTTTCTATGCGATCCCCTCTCACTCTTCTAACCTCCAATTAATATAATCCTAACTGATTTAGTCTCTCCTCATATGACAGTCCCACCATCCCAGGAATCAGCCTGGTAAACATTTGCTACACTCCCTCCATTGCAAGAATATTCTTCCTCAGATAAGGGCACTAAAACTGCTGACAATACTCCAGGTGTGGCCTCACCAATGCCCAATGCAGTCAAACATCTCTATTCCTATATCCAAATCCTCTCGTTATGAAGGCCAACATACCATTTGCCTTCTTTACTGCCTTCTGTATCTGCGTGCTTACTTTCAGAGACTGATGCACAAGGTCAACACAGTCTCGCTGAGTATCCACCTCTCAATTTACACCCATTCAAATAATAATCTGCCATCCTATTTTTGCTACCGAAATAACCTCACATTTATTCACATTATACTACATCTGCCATGCATGTGCCCATTCACTCAGCCTGTCCAAATTCTGCTGAAGCATCTCTGCATCCTCCTCACAGTTCACCCTCCCTCACCAACTTTGTATCATCTGCAAATTTGGATATCATACATTCAGTTCCATCCAAATCATTAATATATAATGTGAACAGTTTTGGTCCCTGCGGTATCACACTAGTCGCTGCCTGCCAATCAGAGAAAGACCCATTTATTCCAGCATTTTGTTTCCTGTCTGCTAACCATCTTTCTATCCATCTCAAGATACTACCCGTAATCCGATGCGCTTTAACTTTACATATGGGCGGCATGATAGCATAGTAGTTAGCACAATTGCTTCACAGCTTTAGGGTCCCAGATTCGATTCCTGGCTTCGGTCATTGACTGTGAGGAGTCTGTACATTCTCCCCGTGCGTGCGTGGGTTTCCTCCGGGTGCTCCGGTTTCCTCCTACAGTCCAAAGATGTGCAGGTTAGATGGATTGGCCATGCTAAATTACCCTTAGAGTCCAAAATTGCCCTTAGTGTGGGGTGTGGTTACTGGGTTATGGGGATAGGGTGGAGGTGTGGACTTGGGTAGGGTGCTCTTTCCAAGAGCCGGTGCAGTTTCAACGGCCTCCTTCTTCACTGTAAATTCTATGATTCTATGATATTAATCTGCTATATGAGACCTTGGCCTTCTGAGAGTCTAAATAAATCACATCCACCAGTTCTGCCTGGTCAATCTACAAGTTACATCTTCAAAGAATTCTAGTAGATTTGCCAAACCTGATTTTCCTTTCATAAATCCATGCTGACTTTATCTGATTACACCACTGCTTTCCAAATGTTGTGCAATGAAATTCTTGATAATGGACTCCAGCAACTTCCCTACTACCGACATTAAACACACTGGTCTATAGTTCCCTTTTTTCTCTCTACCTCCCTTTTTAAAAATAAATTTATTGTACCCAAATCATTTTTTCAAATTGTGGGGCGATTTGGCATGGCCAATCCACCTAGTTTGCACATCTTTGGGTTGTGGGGGGCGAAACCCACTCAAACACGGATAGAATGTGCAAACTCCACACGGACAGTGACCCAGAGCCGGGATCGAACCTGGGACCTCGGCGCCGTGAGGCAGCAGGGTTAACCCACTGCGCCACCGTGCTGCCCTCTACCTCCCTTTTTGAATAGCGGGGTTACATTCGCTACCCCCCAATCTGTAGGAACCATTCCAGAGTCCAAAGAATTTTGGAAAATGACCACCACTGTATCTACTATTTCCAGGGACACTTCCTGAAGTACTCTGGGATGAAGATTATCAGATCTTGGAGATTTGTCCGCCTTCAATCCCATCAATTTCTCCAGAGTCATTACTTTACTGATACTAATTTCCTTCAGCTCCTCACTAAAACTTGTGTTTCTCAGAGCTTCTGGTCTTTTATCCATAATTTGTTCCTCAAGATCTAAAGGCCCGTGATCGAGACATCTATATTGGACACACTCACTGATCCGAAGGCTCCCTTATCAATGGGGTGCTATCACTGGCTCCAGGTAACATTCATAGATTCCCTACAGTGCAGAAGGAAGCCATTCGGCCCATTGTGTCTGCACCGACCGTCCGAAAGAGCACTGTACCCAGTTCCACTCCCCCTCCCACCCTGCCCTATCCCTATAACGTAACCTGTGCATCCCTGGAAACTAAGGGACAACTTATCATGGCCAATCCATCTAACCTGCACATCACCAAATCTGTGAATATTTGAACTGTGGGAGGAAACCTGCACACTCGGAGGATACGGGAGAACTCCACACAGACAGTCATCCAAGGTTGGAATCGAACCTGGGTCTCACGCGCAAGGAGGCAGCAGTGCTAACTATGGTGCCACCATGCCGCCCATTGCATTGTGTTGAACATATTAGTATTAAAAGAAGCATTGGACCCCGCTGCAATGTCAGCCATCTGTCTCAGGATCTCAGACATGGTCCTCAGGGCTTTCAATTGAGTGTGATGCTCATCCAGCGCACTTCCTAATCATGGAAGTCTCCAGAAAACGTAGCTTACACGCTCTGGAATCAGGGGGTGACTTTAATGGAATGTCTGCTTCCCATTTTACCTCTGATTCCTCCAGCATCCCTTGTGTGTGCCACCCAGTGCAAAGCCCTCTGGTCATCAGCATGTAAAATCAGGCAGGCAGATTGCTACAAAATGACAAATGGTAGATCTAGCATCTACGTGCCTCTGCAAGGAATAATATAGAACAGGTACAGCTTGTCATATGAAATGAAATGAAATGAAAATCGTTTATTGTCACGAGTAGGAAACATTCTAAAACAAAGCATTAA